>NC_060149.1:352149057-353349057 GCF_021461385.2 Schistocerca piceifrons | reverse complement strand
GCCACTTTCCTGTATGATGATGAAATGATGAGGACAACACAAACACCCAGTCATCTCGAGGCAGGTGAAAATCCCTGACCCCTCCAGGAATCGAACCCGGGACCCCGTGCTCGGGAAGCGAGAACGCTACCGCGAGACCACGAGCGGCGGACATTCTGACTGTGGTATGGAGATGTGTGCTGTTAATGATTGTGGATATACAGTGCACGAATTCACACACAGAACACTCAAATGCATACAAGTCAATTGCAAGTTTTACCACAAACAGATGCCCCCTGAGAGAACAATGGAAAGAAATGGTTAAATGCATCATAAATGACCTGCAACAACATCTCCCATTCTCTACAATGCATCATCAGCCAACCATTAAATCATACATTGTTACAACCCCTATCAACCGATCACTCCATCTAATTTCTATCATCCTTTAACGTAGATCCAAGTGAATTTAGAGTCATATGGTTCACTTTTCCAGCAAAACATCAAACACAGCAGTCAATTAGCATCATTCTTTATTATCTCAATAGACATACAGCTTAATGTTGTTAAAAACCATGCAGCAACTGTTCTGCAAGGTATTTTTTAGCTGACATGGCTCAGTTGTGATTGGTAAAGTTACTAGAGAAGGGCACTGTAAGTACTGTTTGTTAGGGTTTAAAACACCTAAACAGTCTGGCACAGGGTCAAACATGCGATCTATTCTGTAGTTGTATATTGCAGTCCCCAAGCTCGTAATACAATGCACTTTAGCTAAGGTCACTTTATAAAAATCTATAAGGTGGTTGCCTATAACTTTGGGGTCATACCTTGGCTTGTGATCTGACATACATAAATATTTTACTCTAAATTTGGTTATCATTCATGCTAAACATTCTAGTCCAGCCACCTTATCGTTAATGGCTAAAAATGACTGTTTCCCAGGTTCCCAATGCTTCTATGTTAGTTTTATCTCATATTCTTTTTGCTGCCACATGCTCGTTCCCATGTACACCAAGCAGAAGATATGCAAATACTTTCTCGTTCCCTTCAATTTCCCCACATTATAGCGTATTTTCCAACAATTTATGATTATTTTCCGTCAATTTTGCTAATCTTATAGATTTTATGTCACATCTGCCAATGTGATCATGACATCACTTCTTGCCATGTATTCTAAAAGTGCTTGTAAATGTAATACAGTTGTCAACACCTAGCACAAATGCACGGTATAGTATAGCACTGTACTTGAATGCATCCAATTACCTCCAACCACGTATTCTACAGTTGCAGTGCATTTGCTCTGTTTCTGTTTGTCTGTATCAGTGAAGTGTCACAGATGGCTCCTATGATCCAGTCGTCCAGCTGATGGATCCACCTTTGGACATAGAACACATCTCTGGACATATGTTGTGGATCAATCTTTGAACTCTATTCTGGACATAGCGTGTTGTGGAACTGCCTCTGAATATTGCTCCGGATATAACATGTGTCAGATCCACGTTCAAACCCTATTCTGTATGTGGCATATTTTGGATTCACATCCGAACATCACTCAGGTCTACTCTGGGTCATGGGATCCATGATTCTAAATTAGTGACAGGTGTTTGTGAGGTACGCAAACCATATGTGTAGACTTGCTTGACTGTTGTCCTGTTTACGGAGTTCATGCAGCATGGTGTGTAATTACACATGTGTTAGCATGTTTCCATGTATGAGGCGTTTTCTGTTGCTGACAATCATTTTGCAGGACGGATGCAAGCATAATATAATTTCTGAACTGCAATCAGATGTGAACAGTGGACGCTACTACACCTCCGGAAAGCTATATTGCGCATGTATAACAAAGAATCTATGTTTTTCTTTGGTGTAGAAGGAAGTAGTCTCATCGTCTTAAAGTTTGTCACCACAGCAAGTGGCATAGACAACTTGCAGTGTGGATGTATGTCAGATGTTGAACATATATGTCCTGCAATAGAGTATTAAGAGAGTATTAAATTCCTGATTGATTATTTTATTGTTTCCGATAGTAGCATTGCAAGCACACACACTAGTCCAACCCCTTCGCAGGTCGTTTAAGGACATAGCATGCAACTGAGCTGAAATTTAAAATTTTCAGCTACCCCCCACGTAATGGACTTCCTACCAAATGACCTAACTGCCGATAGGAGGCAAGGGAAAAAAAAAGGTCCAGTATGGTTTGGAGACCAGGTGATTGCAGGATCAGAGCCCGCCAATAGTATACAAAGAAAAATTGTTCCACAAAAAGTGTATAGATTTAATTAATTAGTCAGTCAATCTGATAGAGTGAGGGAATATTTCCAAGACATCCACAGCTCGAGGTTTATCTGGTAAATGCTGCTTTGTTTGTGGTTCGGTCCGATCGCGACTGACGGCACACTACAGGATGTGGCCACTCGAGAGAGAGTGGTGGTGGTTTCCTAGACATCAGTATCAAAGGGCTGCTGCCATTTGATGCTTTGTTCAGGGTATTAGTGTGGTCCAGGGCCTGCTGCGGTTGTACAAGCCAGCGCTGTGTGTGGGCCATTGGACAGTGGATGGCATATGCTTCGGAATCTAAAAATTTTTAAGAGTGTAATTACGTGAAGTGAGTTGTGTTGACAGTATTCATTGAGCGATCGGAATAAAAAAAAGCGCCGCAGTTGTTTAAATATTCCTCAAAATGTTTAAATAAATAGTAATGCACACACTGCATTCAATTTCCTGACAAATTCTTTAAATAAATAAATAAACTATATTCAAAACACTGCCTTGTATCCCACAAATTGTTTAAGTAACCAATACTCCACACATTGTCTTGTTTACCAGATTTTTTTAAAACAAAATTCCATGCGCTGCAATCGATTTACCGCCAAACAGCCAATCAACTGAGTCTTTTTCCCATCAATTGCCAGGTGGGGGAGGGGAGGTGGGGGGGCTGGGGTTTTTCTCAGAGGGTGAGGGGTTAGTTAATTGATCTATTTAATTATTTAGTGAATTAATTTGATATCAAAAGTGTGCTTGTATCGGCAAGGGGAGTTCCCTGAGGGGTGGGGAAGGAGGAGGGGGAGGGCAAGGGGTTTCTTGGAAGGATGGATTATCCTCAGGGGGGTCATAATCCACTTATCAGAACAATGGGTTAAGGACCTGTTAATCAAAACAGAGCAATAGGTTTGCCCCTGAATGTATGCTTGCCTCTGATGTAGGCAACCCAACCTAACTTTATGCACTCGTGCTCTTTGCCTCACTACTGATTCACAGGAATGATAAGGGGAAACATTTGTTAAACAAGCAGGTGTTAAACATAAGATTTTTGAGGGTTATGTTTGTGTAGTCAGGGTGATTGGCTAGTCTTTTGCAGTTCCATGGTAAGGCAAAGGAGTATTATTTTCAGTTAGCAATGTTGGATCAGTGTAACCAGTGAAGTCATTTTGGACCATGTGTATAGTCAGTCACATGGAGTTCCCAATAAATCTCGATGCAACTGCAGTACAGTAGGAACTGTGGAAGCTAGAAAGCACAAGTTTTTATTAGACACAGGTGCACGTGTGTCTGTGGCAAGTATGGACCTCATGGGTAAGAGGCGATTAAACGCTCCATGTTCTAATTTACGTGGGATTGGTGGTAGTAATGTGAAATCTTTGGATTCAGCAATGATGGATTTTCAGATGGGGGCTTAACGTTTTAGGTGACCTGTAGAATTTGTGCTTCAAGAAAGTGATGGTTACTGCTTGATCTTGGGAATGGACCTTCTGACAACACAATATGACAAAACTGACCTCAGGTGGCGTGTAGTTGAACTTAGAGGGCACCATTTCAACTAGGGGAGACAACCGCTAGTGTAGGTGCAAGGTGCACCATTCTTAAAGGGGGGAACCACTTAAACTGTAGTCAAAACCTCTAAGGATTAATTCGCATATTATTGTGCTGCAAGGTACCAGGAAGTTGGTCTGGATAAATATGGAATCGGAATGGCCTGTTAATCCACTGTGCTTGGTAGAACTGCTGGCAGGAAATGGTGTATTAGACGTATCACGTTGCTTTGTAAGGGGAAACATAGTATGTGTATGGGAAGGATTGGAATGGAAAGAACTGCCTGTGAATTTAGATAATTTTGGCGCCAATGAAATACAGCTCAACAAGGGAACTTTGAAAGGTAATTTAGAAGTTCCGAATGATATGGGTAGAGGCTGAGTCATTCCACAGCAGGACAGTGTGCCAGCCAACGATAAAACTGTATTGTGTAGGAAGCTAAAGGATCTTAGAGGTACAGATAGATTGGAGATAGAGAAATTATTGTTTGAATTCAAGGATTTGTTTTTCCCTCAATAGCCTTTAATAGCAATGCCTGTAATGCAACACTGTGTCCCTACAGGAGCTGAGTCGGTAGTATATCATAGACTGTATCATATAACGTGTTGTATGCAACCAGTAGTAGAGAAATTCACTGAGAACCACTTAGCAGATGGGTAATAGAGAAAAGCATTGGTCCATGGAGGACGGCTGTTGTAGTTGTACTGATAAAGTCATCAGTTGGGACCAGAAGATATAGATTCTGTTGTAACTAAAAACATCTTAACAGCAAAATTACAACCAACGCATATCTGATTCCAAACATTACTGAAACTATTGATAATTTGAGACAGTGCAAGGACTCCACCTCAAATCTGAAGAGTGGGTAGCATCAGATAGAAGTATACCCTGAGGACTGTCCGAAAACAGCGTTCTCGGTCCCCTGGGGCCATTTTTAGTATCGTAGCATGCTGTTTGGTTTGAAAAATGGCCTGGCAATGTTTCACTGTTTGCTGGATGGAGTGTTGAGAAACTGAAAACCTGTCAGTGCGTGGTGTACCTGGATGACATAATCATTTTTGCTACGGATATGGCAGAGCACATACAACGTTTGTGAGAGGCTTTTAAAAGATTACGACTTGTTTGATATTAAACATGGACAAATGACATTTTTCAGTTGAAAAATTTACGTATTTAGGGCGTGTTATTAGCAATGAAGTGGTTAAGACGGATCCGAGGTTGACACACAAAGTACGGGAATTTCCGATTCCTAGTAATACCAAGGTGTTATAATATTTTCTGCGGTTATTATAAAAAATTCATAAAAGTTTTTGCAGATGTAATAGGACCACTTTTGCGACTGTTAAATAAGGGAGTAAAATTCGAATGGATGAAGGAATACCAAGACGTGTTAGAGTGTTTTAAGAGAGCTGAGACGTCAAGTCTAATACTAATTTTTCTGTACTAGTAGAAAGAATCTTGGCAGTGGTTACTTCCAATCAGGCTATAGGGTGTGTTCTCAGTCATGTAGTGGTTCAAATGGTTCAAATGGCTCTGAGCACTATGGGACTCAACTGCTGAGGTCATTAGTCCCCTAGAACTTAGAACTAGTTAAACCTAACTAACATAAGGACATCACAAACATCCATGCCCGAGGCAGGATTCGAACCTGCGACCGTAGCGGTCTTGCGGTTCCAGACTGCAGCGCCTTTAACCGCACGGCCACTTCGGCCGGCAGTCATGTAGTGAACGGAGTCAAACATCCAGTAGCATATGCTTCTACGAAGTGAAGCAGAGTGAAGATAAACTGCTCAACAACAGAGAAAGAGATCCTCAGTATGATGTACAGAATCACGTATTTCAAGTGATATTTGTACGGAACGAGGTTTAAAGTAGTAATGGACCATGCAAACCTTAAGTGGTTGTTGGGGCTTAAAGACCCTTCTAGTTGGTAATTAGATGGGCTCTGAGGCTAAGCGAATGCAAGTATATAGTACATAAGTCTGGTAAGAGACACACAAAAATGGATAGTTTATGTTGTGTTGGCTACTGTGTCAGCGTGGACACAAACAAGGAAGGAGAGAAGTTGCGATGGCTACTGGCAGGAATCGAAAATGATGTGTACATAACATTTTCAAATTAATAGAATTCTTTATTTCTAAAAGGAAAGAAATGTTACTTAACTTCTCATTATGATGTGGCTTCCTGTGCTTCCTGTGCCTCCTACATGCAATCACATTTATATACTATTACTACTTGCAGAAAACAGGCTAAGTACATCTTCCTATTACTCAGTACTGATGCTCTCAAAGTCTGTGACAGAACTGGGGCCGACTAGCGCTGGGTGGCTGGTTAAGTCAGTATTGACAGGGGGTGAACTCTGTCTTTCTGGAGGCGTGGTGCTGCCCACTGTTTCCATTGGCATGTGAGTCAGCAACTTCTTTATGCTGATTCATGGCACTGCACTGATCAGTCAATGCGTTAGGACTGCACATACCCCCCCCCCCCCCCCCCAAATGCCACAAAATTGTCGTGTAGGGAGCCATCTTATGAAAACGGGGGGGGGGGGGGGGGGGGAAGGGAGGCAGGCAGGGACTGATGCCGAGCCCCTGGCCATGCCCTGAGATCCGTCCTGCGCTCCGAAGGGAACATAGGTCAGATAATCCCCAAAGGGGCCCTCATCTTCTTCCTGAGCCGGTGTGACGAAAAATGGAGAGGACGGCGATGACGACGACAGCGGCGGCGGCGACGACGATGAGGACGGTGCCAGGACGACCGCCAGAAAGTTGAGCTGCTGCGGCAGCGTATGTCGTGGGACCATCTCCATCGGTTCCACAAGCGGCGCCGAAGAGGCACCCAGGGACACACACACCGGTTACAAGATCCTGGTAGGATGCGAATCCAGGGGCCGGAAATCTGTGGAAGATCTCGCAATCTACTAACAAGAATCTGGTTCTGGTGACAACGCAGCAGCCCAACAGTACCTTGCATTACATACATGAAAGCGCGCAAATTTCGAAGAATCGATCCACTCTCCCAGCGCCTGGTGCCACCAAAAACTCTGAAAAGAATAGAATCATTAGGCACAAAGCGATACTTGCGGAGTTTAGGAGACGCCGTGCACTGTGCTGGGTGCAGCAACTGGAGCAGTGTGCTGTGGCGCCCCCACATACGTCCGTTTCTATTGCTGTTCACCCAGCACACTGGTCACTTCGCTAGCCCCCGCTGCCGCAGGCAAGAGTAGACAGGTCGAAACATTCTTTGTACCTAACCGCCTGTCACAGGCAGAGCTAATCCGTGACTTCCAGCTGCGCATCTTATACACCAACTTACTAATTAATCCTAAGACTTCCCTTCATCCTGATGATCCACATGCATGCATTTTGGATAGGACGATCATGAAAAGTATAGTAACAGTCTCTTCATAACTAAAAGGGGCTCATCGAGTGGTACAGATGATGGATGTATCGGAAATTCGAAGTCAGGAAACAATTTCGCGTATTGCTCCAACCCATGAGAAAACCTGTCTGCAGACTCTTGTAGTGCCGCACTTGATGGAATCTCAAAGTCTGGAAACAGTTCTACCTGTTCATTTGACTTCCACTCCATCATGTAAGCATCCACGACAGGGAGTTGACACGTGTACCGAGTTGATTTCTGTTGCTACTCAGGTTGTTTCCTATAAGTATATGCTCTTATTGTTTACCAGATGCACTTCGTTATTTCTGTTTATCCTTCGAACTGTGATATACACTATGTGATCAAAAGTATCCAGACACCCACAAAACACACATTTTCATATTAGGTGCGTTGTGCTGCCACCTACTGCCAAGTACTCCATGTCAGTGACCTCAGTACCAGTAGTCATTAGACATTGTGAGAGAGCAGAATCGGGTGCTCCGTGGAACTCACAGACTTCGAGCATGGTCAGGTGATTGGGTGTCACTTGTGTCATACATCTGTACGCGAGATTTCCACACTCCTAAACATCCCTATGTCCACAGTTTCCGATGTGACAGTGAAGTGGAAACGTGAAGGGACACATACAGCACAGAAGTGTACAGGCTGACCTCATCTGTTGACTGACAGAGACCACTGGCAGCTGAAGAGGGTCGTAACGTGTAATAGGCAGCCCATCACACAGGAATCCCAAACTGCATCAGAATCCACTGCAAGTACTATGACAGTTAGGTGGGAGGTGAGAAAACTTGGATTTCATGGTCGAGCAGCTGATCTTAAGCCACACATCACACCGGTAAAAGCCAAATGATGCCTCACTTGGTGTAAAGAGTGTAAACATTGGACGATTGAACAGTGGAAAAACGTTGTGTGGAGTGACGAATCATGGAACACAATATGGCGACCCGATGGAAGGGTGTGGGTATGGTGAATGCCTGGTGAACGTCATCTGCCAGTGTGTGCAGTGCCAATGGTAAAATTTGGAGGTGAAGGTGTTATGGCGCGGTGTTTTTCATGGAGGGTGCTTGCACCCCTTGTTGTTTTGTGTGGCGCTATCACAGCACAGGCCTACTTGATGTTTTAAGCACCTTCGTACTTCACACCGTTGAAGAGCAATTTGGGGATGGCGATTGCATCTTTCAACATGATAGAGTGCCTGTTCATAATGCACGGCCTGTAGCGTAGTGGTTACACGATAGTAACATCCCTGTAATGGACTGGCCTGCATAGAGTCCTAACCTGAATCCTATAGAACACCTCTGGGATGTTTGGGAATGCCAACTTCATGCCAGGCCTCACCGACCGACATGGATACCTCTGCTCAGTACAGAACTCTGTGAAGAATGAGCTGCCATTCCCCAAGAAATCTTCCAGCATCTGACTGAACGTATGCCTGTGAGAGTGGAAGCTGTCATCAAGGCTAAGGGTGGGCCAGCACCATATTGAATTCCAGCATTACCAACAGAGGATGCCACGAACTTGTTAGACATTTTCATCCAGGTGTCCGGATACTTTTGATTACATAGGGTATAACCCTCAACCCTCTTAGGCCATCTACAAATTATAGCTTTCAGGTATTTCATTTTACTACCCCAGTAATAAGTTATTTGTTAGTTGATAATGTGTCGATTGCAGGTAGCATCTTGGGTCATATTAGTTTCCCTTCTCTCTCTCTATCTCTCTCTCTCCCCCCCCCCCCCTCTCTCTCTCTCTCTCTCTCTCTCTCTCTCTCTCTCTCTCTCTCTCTCTCTCCATACCTACCTACCTATAGGGTACAGGGTGATTCTCCATAGCAGCGTCATTTATAGATGAACACTTGGCAAGTTATGCATCCAAACCGCAACCATCCTCCGCTGACAGCTCTATAAACATAAACATAGAGACTCTGCACATAAATTATCAATCGTGAAGTGTCAGTTCATCTACTTGTAAGTTATTTTCAACAATGTTGCAGCTCTCGAAATAGCGAAATACTCTTTGCAAAGTAGTCCTGCAGTGGGTGTAAGTATATTTAGATCCATCCTGCTAAAGAGCATAACTTCTTCAATATAATTTATATTACCAATATTTGTAACAAGATTTTCTAGATTCTCCAGTCGTAACAACCGTCCAAGGCATCCCACCTGTGATGAAAGTGTTTGACCACCCACATCACCCGATTCCGTGTGATAGACGTCCATTGGATGGAGGGAGACAGACTTTTATGAGTATCATCCTTATGTACGAGATAGAAAGCACTTTAGCTGCACAGTATAGTATAGCACTGCACTAGAATGCATCCAGTCACCTCCAACCACATATTTTATAGTTACAGTGAATTTACTCTATTTTCTGTATGCTTGTTTCTGCGGGTGCGTTGCAGATCGCTAGCATTACCCAGAGTAGCACGACAAATATGTACCAGCGGCATGAGAGAGTTGCAAATATCGGCTTAATACCACGTTAATTAGCCGAATTACTGTCTAAATTTTGTGAGAAGTGTGATTTTATTACAAGCTAATGCAACTGGCCACATGTACCTTCACTTTCGGTCTGTTAATACACACCTAGCGATCACCGTCTACAATGTTGCGGTATTTGTGTGGAAGACCACTTCATTCAGGAGCAATACCATACCTCGATTTATAAAGCATGTGTAGGTTTTAACATGGATATGGTCAGCGACTCTTTTGTGTGCCTGTAGAACCAAGACCTATGTAGCGAAGCATTTGGTTACTTTAAGAGAGTTCGAAAGTGAGGAGGCATCCTCTGACAGCGGTAGATGTTAGCACTCCATCATGAGCCAAAAATGGGTTTAATATTCTAGTCCTGTGATGCAGGACATAACAGGTATTAAGCTGATTAGAACGGTTTTTTTTACCTATTTTGAGAATACCTAGAGAAAATATAGCCTATGGTATACTGCGATGTGAACATGCGTTTATCCCCTGATTTCTTCTCTCTTCAAAAATAACTTGTATAAAAGGGAGAAAACTGCATTTCTCTTGAGAAATTCGAGGTGTATTGTCAACAACAACCCTGTCTTGGGTTAGGGATTTTTTAAACTGGGGAGGCAATCTGTGTTGGGGTGGAATTGGTTAGAACTATTGTATACATTGAAGCCGCTGCTCTTTGACTGACAGTGCGCCGCAGTAGTAGTAGTGGTCACGAGGAGTCGGTGACCAGAAGTCATGAATTAGCTCAGTCTGTGACAGGCAGTTAGATACAAAGAATGCGCCGACCTGTCTCCTCTTGCCCACAGCAGCGGGGGATAGCAAAGTGACCAGTGTCTCGGATGCATGGTCACAGAAGCGGACTTTAGTGTTGCATGAGAAGATTGAAAATGATGGGTGTTTGAATGGGATGATTAGTCTAACCATGTAAATTGATCGGTTGATTGCTCAGTGACAGTGTCTCTCTGACCTCTGAGCATTCTCAGAAGGAGGTATTATCCCCAGCAGGTCATAAATCAACCCATGGGGTCATAAACCACTAAGAAGGACAATAGGTTAAGGGGAAGGGGAATGAATCATAAATCAATAAAGTTTGCCCCTGAATGTATGCAACCTCCACTAACATAATGCTCATTCTCACTTTGCCCTACTGTAGTGTCGCGGAATAGTAAAGAGTTGGAAACGTGGAATATTGTTAAAGTTTCGTTGCCTATGCCGAGAGCCAGAGGCAGTATGTTAGCCAAGAGGTGCACATGTATCGGAATGTGTCGTCACGCAGGGGCAATGGCCTGGTTACACACAACAGGCGAGAGAGAATTGCTTAGCATGCGGGTTTGTGTTAGACGGAGACTTTCGTAGAGTGCAAGACAGAGGTATAGCGTCAGCTGTAATGCATTTCACAACTTCGCGTAAGTCTGCCGTAACAACACGTAACTCTGTCGCAAGAACACCTAAGGGGCGAGTCCGACAGATGAATCAGCAGTATAAGTGGAACGAATGCATTCATTACAAACGAGCATGACGTTAGGACGTCCCTTGTGGTTCCTTTAAATACGCCAGCTTTGATAGCAACAAGGCACGACTTGCAGTGAGATGTGTACTGGGTCGCTGCGTAGCGCTCAGCTCGGTCATCAACATGTTAATCTTTATTAAGGAGATGTTGCAGTAAGGGCGGCCCATCTAGCAGCAGACGTGAGGGGACAGTACCAGCTCTGGTCCTCTCTGCTGCCGCTGTCAATCATCAACCCAGGATTAACAGACATCGCGGCAGACTCGCTCGCCGCCAATGCTGACCACATCAGTGAGCTGTCGTCGAGATCGTGCGGGACCTAGGCCCCGTGCATCCGCCATCACAACCGGGTGAGCCAACGACGCTGGGGGACTGCAGCCCTTTCCGCCCGTCCACCACGGACGAGCCACCAGGAGGAGCAGGGAAGAAGACGGGGTGGGATAGAGTACACTCCGCACCACGAGAACGCTTCTGGTGCCGACAGCGCCGGGGACTCCAACCCGGAGCCTCTACGCACAGCAGCCTGCTGTCCGCTGCGAGCCGGCCGGCCAGTCGGGCGCCGCCAGCCACACGTGGCCGAAGTAAGGGCATTCCTCCGCTACGTCACAGCACACGGCGCTGCGCTAGCAAGACTGGTGCGGCCTGGATCTGGTGTCATCGCTACGAGTCAGCGAGGACTCGGGGAAGGTCGTTGATATCACCAAGCCACATTGTACTCGGCAGGAATAAAGGTGTTATGCATTAATAATGTTTCTTTGGCGTTTCTGACGCTTCTACAGCCATTTCCTAGCATCCTTACAACTGGAGAGGTCACCGCTCGGCCATCCAGTCCACCGTAGGCGAACGGGACCACCGGGGCGCCTACACTACTACTACCGTCTCAGGGCTGGGAGTGGTACATTGCAAGGAAGAGCAGCAGCGCTAACTCCCATGTGTGGGAGGCACGTAGTTTCTTCATCTGTTGCTGGAACATATGCATAAATCATTTAGCTTCTCCATACGACTAAAGATGTAACTGAGCACTGGTAAAGTGAGTATTGCTAACTGTTCAAAGTCCTGAGCCATAAACTGTGGTCGATTGTCTGTAACCAAAACTTCAGGCAAACCTTCCAAGAAAATAACCTGAATGGTACTACATGACGTAGTCAAGTTCATGGGCACTGCAACAACAATAAGCCAACGAGTATTCCAAAATGGACCAGCAAAGTCAATATGCACTCAGTTTCACGGCGATTGGGACTTTGGAAAAGCTGTAAATGTTTGCGGCAGGGCTAATAGAGTTCCAGCAAAAGCGCCGTACATTGACATTATCTATTCAATGTGGGCATCCATGCCAAGCCAAGTACAGTGCCGAGACACTAAATGTTTTGTGTATACAATTCCCTAGTGTCCTTCATGGAGCAATCACTACACATCTTTCTGCAACACTTTAGGAATAACCACACACGATTGTCCAGAGTCATTTTGCAATAAAATTGCACTGTGCTGGATGGAGAAGCTATGCTGATGAGCAAAGTATCAGTGCAAAAAAGAATTTTGAATGTTTTTCGCCGAACGAGGCCAAGCAGTGCGAATGCAGTGAAACAAAAGGTTCCAAGTGAGGGTCTGCTTCTATGGTCTGTGCAATTTTCTTCTAGGGCAGTAGAAAAGTCTGTAGAACTTCAGTGTCCTGTGCATCAATCTGACAACAAGATGCGGCAGTAGCATCGGATTTAGAATCAGGACCAACAGGAAGGAGAGAAAGGTCGTCAGCATTTGTATGCTTCAAAGACAAACAGCAATGCTTCGATGTGGGATAGTAACATATTTCGTGCTGTTGCTGTGACAATAACAAAGCCCAACGTTGCAGCTTCTTAGGTGTGCGTGGCGGAACAGGTTTGGATGGATGAAACAAAAACTGAAGTGGCTTATGGTCAGTCACTAGGTGAAACTTCCCACTAAACAGATAATTGTGAAACTTTGTGATGCCATAGATAATAGTGCGCCCTTCCTTTTAGATTTGGGGATAGGTTCATTGAGTCTTGGTCAATAACTAGGAAGCAAAAGCAATCAGCCTGTCCTGTGAACCAAATCAGTGCGACAGCACAGCTCCTGTTCCGTACAAAGAAACGTCCGCTACCAAAACCACAGGTTTAGTGGGAACGAAATGAACAAGGTATCTGTCAATCAACAGGGCATTTTTAAGTTTCTGGAATGCATCCTGACACTCTTTGGTCCAAACAAAAGGCACATTCTAACAGCATAAACTAAACAACAGAGCTGTGATCTGCGTTGCGTTGGATATAAACAGGATATAATAGATCATCTTCCTGAAAACTGACTGCAAATCCGTCACATTCTGTGCGGCAGTGAGGTTCCAGATGGCCAGCAAATGTGAGTGAAGGGGATGAACACTTTGGCTATGAAGAACATGGCCTAAGTGCTGAGTTCACTTTGAAAAGCAGACATTTGTCCAGACGACTCTTCAAAACTGCAGCTGAAAGTACTTGAAAAAGCATGGAACTTTTGCAGTAAGCTGTTCTAAGTATCCAACGGAATGTGGCAGGCCCAGATGCACTGCCAAATACTAAGTGCAAAAATTTGAACAACCCTAAATGTGTGTTGACCACAAACACTTTCGGAGACTCCTCATCTAGCAGAATTCCCAAAAACGCACCACATAAATTAATTTTTGAAAAATAGCAGTCTGCACCAAGGCTGTCCATTAATTGCTCAAGGCAAGGCAATGGATAAGCGCCAGTTAATGTTTGCAGATTCACAGTGGATTTAAAGTCAACACAAAGAAGTCTTCCAGAAGGCTTTGGTAAGATCATTAAGGGAGAAGCGTGTCGACTAACCTGGATAGGAGCAATAACACCATTGTCTTTCCATTCTATAAGTTCACTTGCAACTTTGTTTCTAAGTGCATGAGGGATGAGATATGCCTGAAAAAATAGGTTGCACATTGTCCTTTGTGGTAACGTGCACCACAAACGCATTTGCTCTGCCAAGTCTTTCAGAAAATAAATCAGGAAATTCCTCAATCAAATGAGTAACACTGTCTTTTAGGTTGAAAGTAAAAACAGAAAGCACATTGTCCTGAATATGAAGACCAAACAAATCAAAAGAATCTAACCCAAAATTATTTTCACAGTGTTGTGAACACAAAATTGTAAATGTCACTGTTTTGGTGTGAGACTGGAATGTGGCAGGCAAACTACACGTACCAAGCATTGGAATGTCCTAACCATTATATGCAGTAAGTTACGTGCAAGATTTTGCCAACTGTGGCAAGCCGAACTGCTTATAATTGGCATGATTAAGCAATGTAATTGTAGTGCCTCTGTCTAAGTGAAGTTGCACACAGCGGCTGGCAATGACTAAGTTCACAAACAGTTTGTCTGACTGTCGTTGCATAACACCTGGATAGAGTGAAGGCATGTCCTGAATTTGCTGATTAGTAGTACTTATAGCCAGTTTAGAAAAAACTACATTCACTAAGTGAGATGGTACTGTGCACTTACGAGGGGGAATGTTGTTAGAGGTCTTTTTCCATTGCAAGCACACAGACTGTGCATGACCTGGCTTTCTACAAGCAAAGCAAGTTGCCTGAAAGGCAAGTTGCCTGAAAGGCAATTTTGTCTTATATGTGTGGAAAAGCAGCAGGGAAAGGATTTCACAGTGGACACACACACTTACAACTGTTTACTCTCTCCATGGTGCAGTGGCCTCTTTGCATGTGGTCATCAGTCGCAAGGCTATACTTGTTTGTCACTTTGCATTACATTGCAAATGGGAGCTACCTCAAAATTTTCCACAGTACTATCACATGAGTCCTGATATTCAATAATTTGTAACATTTGTTTCAAAGTAGGATCAGAATGTTTGATAAATTGTTCACGAATCCTACTGTCTGGCACACTGTACATAACTGCACCATCAATCATTGCACACTATTATACTGTCCACAGCTAGATTCAAAATAACACTGTCATGTCAAACTCTGAAGTTCAGTGACCCACTGATGGTGTCTGTTCTGGCTTTTTCTGCAATTGAAAGAACTTGTAATGAACTGATCCTCATAATATGTAGTGAGGGCAGAAACTAAATCTTCAAAATCTAGCAACTCCGGCCTACTAGTCAGGAATAACTTCTGAGCACGGCAGTAAAGTCCTGTGCTGGCCAATGACAAGAAATAAGAAAGTTTCACAGTACCTTGCACTTAATGTGTAGCACAATGAGCATTGAGCTGAGATACTATTCCTCTTGCTGTTCATTGAAATCTCAGAGTGGTGGAGTGCACAGAGACGGTGCTATGCATGTGGCTGGCTTTTGTGGTGGAGATAATGCAGCAGTGGCTTGTGCATTAATGAGCTGTTGGACTGCCGTCATCAACTGCAACATTTGGTGGTTCTGAAATTGAATAAAGCCAGCAGCAATCAGAGGTGTAAGTGCAGGTGTTGTAGGAGGTGGGTTAGAGGTAATATTAATGAGAAGAGTGCCACAACAAAGTAAATATAAGCAATTCAAACACACAAATAGTGGAAGCATTGTGGCTAGTCTGCAAGAAAGAACACAGATACCTGTGTGTCAGAGAACAGTCGTGTTGAAAGCTCCCTTGATGCCATGTCAGCTTGGCATTGTAGTATATACATGAAGGGTGGCATATATATGGTATGCCACTTTTCTCTGCTGGGTACATTTGTTGAGAGCACTTAAAGCATCAAAACGGATGAGAAAATTATTCTATTGATTACATCTCACATCATATGCTCCAGTTCTTTTAGGGTTCTGTGCACCTCTGCTTCAAAGACCGTGAATTCAAACCCTGAAGTCATTGCCAAAGGAAACTACTGAACAGTTGAAAGTGCATAAGTAAGTTAAATGTTGGTGCTCATCTAAAAATCCATAAAATGCTTTTTTAATAATAAAACAAGGTACACCAGATTTCTTTAACTTTGTCAAACTTAAAAAATAGCCTGGACCTTACTGCTAATACAGGATACTTATTCCAACCCTGTCTTAAAATGTTCGGGTCCACCACACTGAACTCTGCAAGTTGTCCCTTTGCTCTAACCCCAAACAGTCGTTTGCTCTTCTGCAGTTTATGTATGAATGTTCTGGTGATATTGGAATGAGAAGATTAAAGGCTGGAAACTGTGCATGCAACTGGACCTTATATTCACGTCACACCACAAGGGAATTCTTGGTGGTTAAATGCAGTTCCCTGGCTTCAGCACAAAGACTGGGTATAGGACTTGTTCTGAAGGCTCCTTTCACCAATGCAATGCTTTCGGGGGAAACAGAGTCAAGGTGTGTAGACAGAATGACTGTGCAAAACATTATACACTGTTGGCATAATCCAGCAGCGACTAAATAAAGACTCAGTACAATAACAACAGGCAGCATCTATCAGCTGCCCCCCTCCCACTATCTCACTAAGATACTTTTAGATCTTAAGATTTATTTATTTTCAAGTTCCATGGATTTATGATGCAAGTGTATGGCTAGGATGCAGAACATGTCAGATTCTCACGGTACTAACCATATGTAAATGGCCATAAGGCGTAGAATCTAAATAACATGTAAACAGATACATGAGGTGCTAGTGTTCAAATAACAACACAGATTATAGTAGTAATAATGGTTACATGAACCATTTATAAGGCTTACATTATAGGAATGCTTAAAATTAAACACATTTCACTATTTATTACATATTGTAAAAAAATTTCTGTAAATAATGGAAAGAACTATAGAAAACATAAAAGTTTTAGCTGTTTTTTTTTTTTTAAATTTTGTCATATCCTCAATGACTGATTTAACATGAACTGGAAATTGTTTTAACCTTTGATGTCTGAATAATGTAATGCTTTCTGTACCATTCTGATATTTTTTATATCTTTGTGGAGATCATGTTTACTTCATGTATTATGATCATGAAATTCAGTGCTTGTTTCATAAATTGTATGATTATTGTTCAAAAAGCACGCTATGAAGAAATGTACATGGTGAGGGTCCCCTGCTGTTTGAACAAATTTCTGCAAGGGCATGTAGGTTGCACTCTACCTATAATTCTGATGACTCTCTTCTAAGCAATAAAGACTTTATTTGTTCATGTCTGGTTTCCCCAGAACACAACACCATAAGTGAATGGAAATATCCAAGGTATGGAGCTTTGACTGTTTCCAAGTCACAAACAGATGAAATTGAGTGCATGGCAAATGCTGCTGAATTCGGTGTTTTACCTAAGTCAGTGATGTGAACTCACCAGTTTAGATTGTTGTTAATGTATAATCCCAGGAATCTGGAAGACAACTCTCAGTATTTCTTTGTCACCACATTTTATTCCAATATTTTCCTGGTTTTTTTTTTTTTTTTTTTTTTTTTTTTAACTGAATGAGCCGAGTCTTATTACCATTGAGGGACAGACCATTTGAGCTGAACCAATGTAGGGTTTCTTTGAATATAATGGACACAGTGTTCTCTAGACTGCAGTGGGTACTTTGTCAATCATAATGGTTGTGTCATCTGCAATTAGAGCGAAGTGTGCTTTTTGTGTTATACACCATGGCAGATCACTGATAACGATTACGAAAAGTAAGGCTTCAGAGCTCTGACATTAGATTAGATTAGATTAGATGTACTTTTGGTTCCAATAGATCCACCGTGGGGCACATAACTGACAAGTTAATTAACAAGTATTTCCTGTTAATGCCCTTTATTTCTTGTATTTTTTAAATATCTGAGAGCACTGGAATATGTTAACATACATAAAAGGATATAATGATTCACAGTGTCAAAAGCTTTTGACCAATCACAGAAAATACCAATAGTTTGTAATTTAATGTCTAATGAATGAAGCACCACACATTGTCAGTGTTTACGTAAATATCTATTTCTATTTCAGAATTCCAACCAGTGACTTGTACAATACATTATTTATGGTTAAAAAGCAACTTATACATGAAGCCTCCATTATTTTTTGAGCATCTGGTAAAAATGAAACTGGATTGAAATTTTATTGTATTTCTTTATCCCTTTTATTGTATAGGGGTCTAGATCTGCATATTCACTTGATCAGTAAATTTCGCAATAGTAAATGGCTGGTTACATGAACAACATAAGATTTTATTGGACTCTTAAGAACACAGAGGAATGTATAACCTTCCTTTCATTGTGTACAAAAATGATTGACACGTGGTTTGCAGACAGTGTAGTCATGTGAAGCTTGTCCTTTGGCTTTCTATTTCCTGAAGGCAGGTGCAAAACACACTTCACTCATCTGTTTTTGTCCTCTTACTCATACACTGTGCTTCATCATATCACACATATTTCTGGCCCTGTTAGACCTGCCCTGTAGCTTTGTAAGTTACCCAAGATGGCGGCACCAGTGCTGGATTCTGCCATTTATAGCATGTGTGGCTCATCTGTATTCTCAGTATTTCTGGAAACATTAAATCCCCTTACAGTAGAAATTAAAAGTTATCAACATATTTCTTTTTCTCCATAATTCTAGTGCTACTGCTATTACAACAGAAACTGACAGCAAAAGACAATTTGATAACTTACATAAACACCAATGCTCTCTCACTGGGACTGTTGTAGGTAGTACACACACCAAAAAAAGTTTTGAATCACCTCTGTTCCGAGAGTTCCAGAACCTGTACAGAAAACTGGAATTGAGATCAACATAAACATTATTTCCACACTTTTTATTGTTCATTGCATGTTGTACCACCATACAGTGAGACCTTCAGAGGTGGAGGTCCAGATTTCTGTACACACCGGTACCTCTAATACCCAGTAGCACATCCTCTTGCATTGATGAATGACTGTATTCGTCATGGCATACTATCCACAAGTTCGTCAAGGCACTGTTGGTCCAGACTGTACCACACCTCAACAGTAATTCGGCGTGGATCCCTCAGAGTGGTTGGTGGGTCACGTCGTCCATAAACAGCCCTTTTCAATCTATCCCAAGCAATTTCGATAGGTTTCATGTCAGCAGAATATGCTCTCCACTCTAGTTGAGTGATATCATTATCCTGAAGGAAGTCATTCACAAGATGCTCATGATGGGGGCGCAAATTGTCATCCATGAAGATGAATATGCTGCAGATATGATAGCACTATCGGTCGGAGGATGGCATTCACGTATCGTACAGCCATTATGGCATTTTCTGTGACCACTAGTGGCATACATTGGCCTCACATAATTCCACCCCAAAACAACAGGGAACCTCCACTTTGCTGCACTCACTGGACAGTGTGTCTAAGGTGTTCAGCCTGCCTGGGCTGCCTCCAAACATGTCCCCGACAATTGTTTGGTTGAAGGCATATGCGACACTCACCAGTGAAGAGAATGTGATGCCAATCCTGAGCGGTCCATTTGGCATGTTGTTGAGATCATCTGTACAGTGCCGCATCATGTTGTGGTTGCAAAGATGGACCTCTCCATGGACGTTGGGAGTAAAGTTATGCATCATGCAGCCTATTGCACACAGTTTGAGTCATAACACGACGTCCTGTGGCCGCACGAAAAGCATTATTCAATATGGTGGCATTGCTGTCAGGGTTCCTCTGAGTCATAATCCACAGGTACCAGTCATCCACTGCTGTAGTAGTCCTTGGGCAGCCTGAGCGAGGCATGTCACCAACAGTTCCTGTCTCTCTCTGTATCTCCTCCATGTCCAAACAACACTGCTTCGGTTCACTCTGAGATGCCTGGACACTTCCCTTGTTGAGAGCCCTTCCTGGTACAAAGTAACAATGCGGAAGCAATGAACCGCAGTATTAACCATCTAGGCATGGTTGAACTACAGACAACATGAGCCGTGTACCTCCTTCCTGGTGGAATGACTGGAACTGATCAGCTGTCAGACCCCCTCCATCTAATATGCACTGCTCATGCGTGATTGTTTACATCTTTGGGTGGGTTTAGTGACATCTCTGAACAGTCAAAGGGACTGTGGCTGTGATACAATATCCACAGCCAACATCTGTCTTTAGGTGTTCTGGGAACTGGGGTGATGTAAAACGCTTTTTGATGTGTGTATCACTACTTAAATAGTGTAACCATTTCTTATAACACACTGTATATTGCATTTGGCATGATATCTGGGTACATACATGACTTACTGTTGTCACGAGCAAAATGGGTAATTTATTTATAAGAGAAGCAGAAATGAACTAATAAAAAGCTTTCAGGTCATGAATAACAGCATGAGCAAAAACAGCTTCATATTTCAATAGCCATTCATAAGTGTTGTGAAAGCGATTTGCCCATTATTAATTCTTTTAATGCAACAGGTTCTATTGTACCTTGTGAGTCATAGCTACTTGGTCATGGAATGTTTAAATATGTAACTCACAGAAAGTTAATAAGAAATTTAAAAACAAGAAAGAAGTATATACAATAAATAAAGTGGTAAAACGCAAAACTTTAAAATACTAAAAGAAATTTCCTTCCAGAACAGAAGTGTCTCACAAGGAAGCTTCTCAACTTAGATCCAAAAAACTGGGATCTAATTCTCAAACTTTTGAAGTTCTGCTGGAAAGTTATTGGAAATGAAACCTACAAAATAGAGCACTCTTTTGTGTGCAGTGTCAAAATAATGTGTTATCCAAGCACAAATCGTTTATCTGTCCAGTGTTCACTGAGTGAATAAGGCAGTTCCTTCTGAATGAGTTCATATCATGAGGGGTGTTGTTGTTGTGGTCTTCAGTCCAGAGACTGTTTGATGCACCTCTCCATGCTACTCTATCCTGTGCAAGCTTCTTCATCTCCCAGTACCTACTGCAACCTACATCCTTCTGAATCTGTTTAGTGTATTCATCTCTTGGTCTTCCTCTACGATTTTAACCCTCCACGCTGCCCTCCAATACTAAACTGGTGATCCCTTGATGCCTCAGAATATGACCTACCAAGCTATCCCTTCTTCTAGTCAAGTTGTGCCACAAATTTCTCTTTTCTCCAATTCTATTCAATACCTCCTCATTAGTTATTTGATCTAGCCATCTAATCTTCAGCATTCTTCTATAGCACCACATTTCAAAAGCTTCTATTCTCTTCTTGTCTAAACTATTTATCGTCCACGTTTCACTTCCATACATGGCTACACTCCATACAAATACTTTCAGAAACGACTTTCTGACACTTAAATCTATACTCAATGTTAACAAATTTCTCTTCTTCAGAAACGCTTTCCTTGCCCTTGCCAGTCTACATTTTATATCCTCTCTACTTTGACCATCATCAGTTATTTTGCTCCCCAAATAGCAAAACTCCTTTACTACTTTAAGTGTCTCATTTCCTAATCTAATTCCCTCAGCATCACCCGACTTAATTTGACTATGTTCCATTATCCTCGTTTTGCTTTTGTTGATGTTCATCTTATATCCTCCTTTCAAGATGCTGTCCATTCCGTTCAACTGCTCTTCCAAGTCCATTGCTGTCGCTGTCTCTGACAGAATTATAATATCATCGGCGAACCTCAAAGTTTTTATTTGGATTTTAATAACTACTCCGAATTTTTCTTTTGTTTCCTTTACTGCTTGCTCAATATACAGATTGAATAACATCGGGGACAGGCTACAACCCTGTCTCACTCCCTTCCCAATCACTGCTTCCCTTTCATACCCCTCGACTCATATCACTGCCATCTGGTTTATGTACAAATTGTAAATAACCTTTCGCTCCCTGTATTTTACCCCTGCCACCTTTAGAATTTGAAAGAGAGTATACCAGTTAACATTCTCAAAAGCTTTCTCTAAATCTACAAATGCTAGAAACATAGGTTTGCCTTTCCTTAATCTTTCTTCTAAGATAAGTCGTAAGGCCAGTATTGCCTCACGTGTTCAAACTTTTTCTATGGAATCCAAACTGATCTTCCCTGAGGTTGGCTTCTGCCAGTTTTTCCATTCGTCTGTAAAGAATTCACGTTAGTATTTTGCAGCTGTGACTTATTAAACTGATAGTTTGGTAAATTTCACATCTGTCAACACCTGCTTTCTTTGGGATTGGAATTATTATATTCTTCTTGAAGTCTGAGGGTATTTCGCCTGTCTCATACATCTTGCTCACCAGATGGTAGAGTTTTGTCAGGACTGGCTCTACCAAGCCCGTCAGTAGTTCCAATGGAAAGTTGTCTACTCCCGGGGCCTTATTTCGACTCAGGTCTTTCAGTGCTCTGTCAAACTCTTCACGCAGTATTGTATCTCCCATTTCATCTTCATCTACATCCTCTTCCATTTCCATAATATTGTCCTCAAGTACATCGCCTTTGTATAGACCCTCTATATACTCCTTCCACCTTTCTGCTTTCCCTTCTTTGCTTAGACCTGGGTTTCCATCTGAGCCCTTGATATTCATACAAGTGGCTCTCTTTTCTCCAAAGGTCTCTTTAATTTTCCTGTAGGCACTATCTATCTTACCCCTAGTGAGATAAGCCTCTACATCCTTACACTTGTCCTCTAGCCATCCCTGCTTAGCAATTTTTTGCACTTCCTGTCGATCTCATTTTTGAGACGTTTGTATTCCTTTTTGCCTGCTTCATTTACTGAATTTTTATATTTTCTCCTTTCACCAATTAAATTCAATATTTCTTCTGTTACCCATGGATTTCTACTAGCCCTCGTCTTTTTACCTTCTTGATCCTTTGCTGCCTTCACTATTTCATCCCTCAGAGCTACCCATTCTTCTTCTACTGTATTTCTTTCCCCCATTCTTGTCAAATGTTCCGTTATGCTCTCCCTGAAACTCTGTACAACCTCTGGTTTAGTCAGTTTATCCAGGTCCCATCTCCTTAAATTCCCACCTTTTTGCAGTTTCTTCAGTTTTAACCTATAGTTCACAACCAATAGATTGTGGTCAGAGTCCACATCTGCCCCTGGAAATGTCTTACAATTTAAAACCTGGTTCCTAAATCTCTGTGTTACCATTATATAATCTATCTGATACCTTCTAGTATCTCCAAGATTCTTCCATGTATACAACCTTCTTTTATGATTCTTGAACCAAATGTTAGCTATGATTAATTTGTGCTCTGTGCAAAATTCTACCAGACAGCTTCCTCTTTCATTTCTTACCCCCATCCCATATTCACCTACTATGTTTCCTTCTCTCCCTTTTACTACTCTCGAATTCCAGTCACCCACGACTATTAAATTTTCATCTCCCTTCACTACCTGAATAATTTCTTTTATCTCATCATACATTTCATCGATTTCTTCATCATCTGCAGAGCTAGTTGGCATATAAACTTGTACTACTGTAGTAGGCATGGGCTTCATGTCTATCTTGGCCACAATAATGCATTCACTATGCTGTTTGTAGTAGCTTACCCGCACTCCTATTTTTTATTCATTATTAAACCTACTCTTGCATTACCCCTATTTGATTTTGTATTTATAACCCTGTATTCACCTGACCAAAAGTCTTGTTCCTCCTGCCACCAAACTTCACTAATCCCGACTATATCTAACTTTAACCTATCCATTTTATGCTACAATGTCAGAAACTGTGGAAATTATTTTTATAGTAAAGATGGCAGCACTTAGTGTCTTCACATGATCCTGGATGTCACCCCTTCAAGAGAGCTTTCCATCTATCTTCAGTCCTAAGAACTTACAATGTTTGAATTCATTGGTTGTTTTATCACCTAGTGACAAATTTTAATAGCTTCTACAATGAAACTTCCTGGCAGATTAAAACTGTGTGCCCGACCGAGACTCGAACTCGAGTCTCGGTCGGGCACACAGTTTTAATCTGCCAGGAAGTTTCATATCAGCGCACACTCCGCTGCAGAGTGAAAATCTCATTCTGGAGCTTCTACAATAATTTTGTATTGAAAACTCTATGCATCGTGTTTTGTTGCAGTTAAGCATTAGTCTCAAGCTAATTTTACTATTACCATACTTCCTAAATCTACTAAATATATTCCATGTCTTTCTTAACAACACTTGTGTCATCTGCAAATTAAAAGAAGAATAGTGTGACACGTTTACTGGCACACTGTTAGTATATATTAAGAAAAGTAGCGGAACCAGTGTTGAACCATGTGGCACCCACCTCATCCACTTTACAGTGCCCTAGTCAAATTCAAATACACTGATAAGCCAAAACATTATGACCACTGCCCACTGAGATGTTGGATGCCACCTCATGGCATTGCTGGTACACGACATGGTAACAAAAGTACATAAGCAGAGCAGACACAGACGTGTGATCATCCTGGCGAAGATATGGGCTGCAAATGGGAAAATCCACTGAGATGAGTGACTTTGACAGAGGGCAGATATTATTATGCAGAGCCTGTGAATAAGCATCTGTGCTACTGTTGTGAGCATCTATGGAAAGAGGTAGAAGGACAGTGAAGCTACCGCTAAGCACTAAATGGTTGGATGTCCATGACTTTTTGCACAATGTGGCATTCAGAGGCTTGTCCACTGTGTGAAGTAGGGTAGATGGTGATCTGTGGCATCTCTATCAAAAGAGTACAATGCTGGTGCAGGCATAAGTGTTCCGGGGCACACCGTTCATCATACATTGTTGAACATGGAGCTCCGCAGCAGATCGTCCCCATGTGTTGATGTGTTGACCTAACGGCATCATGAATTACAATTGCAGTGGGTATGGAATCATCAAGATTTGACCGTCAATCAGTGGAGACTTGCCGGCTCTTCAGGTGAATCACATTTTTGCTGCAATATGTCAATGGTCATCTCCACAAACACTGTCATCAAGCTGAACAGCGGCTCGAAATGTGCAGCACTCCAGACGCATGCTGGTGGGAGCAGTATCATGCTATGGCAGACATTCTCCTGTGCTTTCATGGAACCTTGGAAGTAATCAAAGACATGCTGTCAGCTGCGAACCACCAGCATCCCTTCATGCTTGATGTCTTTCCCAACAGTGATGTCATCTTTCAGCAGTATAACTGTCCATGTCTCAGAGCCAGAACTGTGCTACAGTGGTTTGAGGAGCATTATAGTGAACTCATGTTGATGTTTCAGTGACCAGATTTGCCTGATGTAAATCCTATGGAACCCGTCTGGGTTGCTATCAGGTGCTGTCACTACATATGCAAATTAGTGGCCCATTATTTACACAAACTACATGACCTGAGCATAGACATCTAATGCTACATGCCTCCACAAACCTTCCAGCAGACTGTCGGACCCCTGATAGAATCAGTGATGTATTTTGTTCCAAATACAGACAAACAAGCAATTAAGCAGGTGGTCATAATGTTTTGGATCGTCAGTGTATGTTCCTATCTGTTAATGACTGTTACCTAACTTCCATATGTGAAACATCTGGTCACACAGCACCACTGTGAACTGTCAATGTGAAAACTCTGTAGTATTGCATACTATAACACAAGAGATAAATGTTGAGTTACGTACAGCCACAGGGGTGATCTGACACTTTATAATGGAACAGCATACCGCCCACATAATAAATCTGTTTAATTGGATGAGAAACTTTTGTAGGGGAAACAGGCTACAACCATCAGTGGAATGATGAAGGTTGTTGGAAGCTAAGAGAGAATTTGGGGAATGCTTTTATGATCTTCACTGGGATGACTTACCTATACTCGAGATTCAGTCTCAATTTATGTGAATTTGCTAATGCTGTGTCAGTCTATAAATGCTAATTACATTCATTGGAAAAGGCAGGATATTCTGGCAAAAAATCTGACTTCTCACACTGCTAGGAATCTCTGACCATTAAGAGAGGTAGCTCAGGACCTATACCTTCCACATTTTCCTTTGTCTGAATGCAATTTAGTGGCTACTGTACTATCATAATGATTGTGTTGAATCTACAAGTTCATTGCCTTAAATATTCCAGAAGTTCTGGAATACAGTACACACTATGTTGGGGCTTCAGGGCTAGTGACAGTGAGCACTCACTTTATTGAGCCATTCCTAGATCATGGATTTGCTGTTTGTGCCATAAGTTCCTACCTAGCAACTAGCATGTAGTCTGAATAATATTATCACATCATAACCACACTCAAGACCAAATCTAAAAGCAGGGTTGTCAGTGAAGTACAACACTTAGCACTGAATGCATGGTTATTAAAAACACCACAATACAGGCAGACAAGAACTGGATGAAGAGTTATGCTATTTATACAAGCATTGACACATTATAAACATAACAAAATTTGAGAACCTTCCAGATATAATAAATGCTAAACAACAAATAATTGGCAGTGGTCGGGTTTGAATTGGTGACCTGCAGATGGCCAGCCAGCAATGTTAACAGCTACGCCACACTGCATGCACCACAGATTATAGTATTAGTCCCCCTTCCGGAGAAACAGAGACCTACTGTTTCAAAAATTCTCATTTGAGCCAGTTACAACATCCTGGATTTAGATCTCGTCAATGGTTATCTGCATGGTAGCACTGGTGGATCCTCACTTTCTGGTCATGCTGACACATCCTCTTCACTATGATTACCATGAGAAGCAGCCCCTCCTATTGAAGCTTCATGATCATTGAGTGAGTCTTCAGTTGCCTTAAATGAGAAGCCTCGTTGTTGATCTGCACCTCGTGACTGTAGTAGGACATGGACATGTGTCTGTGCTTTTGTCTTTTTGATGAAGATTCATAATTGTCAACTTTGTATCTGACATACAACGAAGTGACAAAAGATACGATCGAGTCCAAAGTTCCACTTTAGTAGCTTTTCCATTAGTCCCACTTCCTGCACAAGCATAAAAATCCATACCAAGTCTTCCAGGCTATATCACATTGGCCAGTGCTTGGCATTATAGAGCTCTTGACCTTTGTTCTGGGCACCCTGGGTCCACATGTGAGCTAGCTGTCTTCCTTCTACAGTCCTTGTGATGAGATGTTTCATGTAGTCATCTTGAGTACCATCCACCAGAAATGAGAAGAGAGTATCCATTGTTGTTTTGGCCTTGTGGCCATGAAAAATGGTGTTAAGCTCATAGTGTCATGCTTTGCTGTGTTGTAAGTGAATATCATGATTGGTAGTATTGTATCCAAAACTCTAAGTCTCTCTGTTTGATATAAGTGTACATTGACTGCATATGTGCCACTGTCTTATTAAATCATTCTGTGGGTAGGAGGCAGTTGTCATTCTGTGGGTAATGCAGTGTGAAATTATCTCTGATACTAGCCTTCAGTCCGAACAATTGTCCAGCAATTCCCATTCATTAACTTTGGGAACTTCCACAAGAAGTTGATTCCAATTCGGTGGAATAACGTTTCTACAAGCGGAATTGGTACCAGATGCACTGGATGTGATTGCAGCATGTGCTTCTGTCAACTGGCAGTCATATAGTGTCTAACAGATCAGTAGAGACCTGGCCAGTGATACCTGCATCTAGATTCTTTACAGATTCCAGGATGACAAGGTGATGGAAGATTATGGAATACTTCAGGACAGATGGATGTAGATTAGCAAGGACGAGGAGTAACCATTTCCAATACACTGGGTCACAGTTCATCTTATACAATGTTCTGTTTATTAAGTGGAGTTCTCCTTTGGTTGGTTCCTCCTCCTTCAGTGCTTCTATGGCTTCCAGTACTGCTGGCTCTTCCTTCTGTTAAGCAGCATCATGCTGCTGTATTCCACCACAGGATTTCTTGAAAGGCAGTCAATGTCCTTGTGTTTGCATCCACTTCTGTATACCACTGTGATGTTGAACTACTGAAGCCTCAGAGCCCACTTCACCCATCAACACAACAGATCCTTCATTATGGTAAGCCAGTAGAAAGAATGGCTGGAATGGTTGTCCATCAGAATGGTGAATGGTTTACCAAATAAATAAGGCCAGAACTTTCTGATGGTCCAAACAACTGCAAGGCACTCTTTCTCTGTTGTAGAGTGGTTCCCCTCATACTTTGAAAGTATTCTGGGAGAATAAGCTTTCACCTTTTCAGCACCTTCCAGAAACTGCACTATATCTGCACCTATGCCATAACTGTTAGCATCAGCATGAAGTTCTGTCTCGGAATTCTCGCCATAGTTTGCTAGGACTGGAGAATATGTTAATGCCTCCTTAAGGAGAAGGAATGATCCTCCTTGTGCCTCATTCCAGGGAAATTTGGTGTCTCCCTACAACAGGTCTTGCAAGGGATGTATCTTGGTCAGAAGCCCTACATAAATCACCGATAGTACGAGCACCTTCCAAAAAACTACTCACACCACAAATTCACTGAGGAGTTGAAAAATCTGTGACTGCTGCTATTTTCTCTCTGGGCAGGGACATCCCCAAGATTTTTATTTCTCAGGCAAGGAAGAGTCACATTTTTTTATTCGGACAGGGCCTTAAGTCTGAACACACTTCAGACTGTTGCCAGGAGGCTCAGATGCTCTTCAAATATCATCATAGAAAGACAATGTTATGCAGATAACAAACACATGTCATCCACTTAAGGTGTTGAAGCAGATTGTTCATCATACTGGATTGTTACAAAGTCCAAATGGCATAACTTTGAACTCATAGAAGCCCTCAGGTGTTATGTGCATGTCCATAGCTGAGAATTACCTTGCTCCTTTCAAGCAGCTGAGGGAGTGATCAATGCATGGCAATAGGTAAACATCTTTTTTCTGAGATTTGGTACAGTCAGTGACAGTCAACACAGAAATGCTATGTGTCATCCTCCTCCTTTACAAGAACTGAAGGAGAGGACCACGGGCACACTGTATGTCCAGGAATGTCTAGTGATGTCATATTGCAGCATCTTCTCCACTTCCTTGCGGATTACCCATTTTTCAGCTGGCAACACCCTATATGAGTACAGACAAAGTTTCGGATGAACCCGTGTTGATATGGTGTTTTACTGCAGGCACTTGGTCTGTCTTTTCTCCATCATGGATTTGAAAGCATCTGACAACTGGCAAAGATGACTATCACTCACTAACATTGTTTGTAGGTTAGACCAGATCCTATTGGCAGTTTGATAGTAATGTTTTCCCCCTACGTTGTCTGTAATGGTAGCAGGGCGCTATTCTTCACCATCGGCACTAAGTTGCCCTTCCTGGACTGGTTTGGCTGCTCCTATGCATATACTTTTGGGGTTCAGTTGTGGCTGCTCACGACAAATAATGATCCTGAGTTCTCTTTAACCAACCACTGTGATCAACAAAATCTTCATAATTCAATTGAACATCTTGACTGATGACTAAACCTCATTTCACTGATGATTGTTATTCTTGAAATACATGTTCCTGTCATCCAGATTTATTTCTCATTTGGGACTTTCAGTGCTATTGCTTTTATTTATTGGAACATTGTCTTATTTAGCTGATGATTATAAACTTTTGACATTAAAGAAAAGGAAGCTCTGAGGTCAACTAGCAACTGGATAGGCTGGCTGTCAGTGAGATTATCAATGAGATTTCCTGACATCTCGGTGAGCGTCCCATCACTCAGTTTTCCTGAATTTGGTGGCTATATACCAGTGGCAGCAGCCCATAGGTGTACCTTCTGGGTGTTCACAAATTGTTAAATTCAGATAAATATGAGTGTGCAGAATTAATAGCATCTGCTGTATAACAGTTATGCTTATCAACATATTTATACACCTTCAGGTGCTGTCAGTAGTAGTAGTAATAATAATAATAATAATAATAATAATAATAATAATAATGTGCATACCTCATCTGCAAAAAGGAAGAATTGTTTTAGTGAAATTTTGTTGCTTTGTACATAATTAAGTACAGTTTATGACAAGAACAAAATAACGTTTAAGCCTTTCGTATTTTTGTGTAGGAGGGAGTTTTCGTACTTTTTGATTTTTTCGGACGAATGTACAAGATCCCTAATTCATGTATTAGTTTACGAATGAACTTCTAGGCTGAAAATCAGGCATTCTTACATTACACCCACACAAAAACTTACACTTATTATACAATTCTCTGTTAAATTTTCGCTTTTAGTCATGGTTATTTGATTTTGATTTTGTCACTTTCTGAAACCACAGATCTTGTCTGGGAGGCCCTAGTTCCTTTGCGGCTAACTTTTTCCTGGAACTTTTCTTTTCTGTTAGCTCTTAATACAGGTTCAACACAGTTCATGTCAACACTGAACAGGAAAGCCGAGTCCAGCACAGTAAACAACCAACTCCAAACACAAACTGCTGTTTGTGGAAATTAATCAATTCGAGTTGTACTATCTACCAGCAAGGTCACTTGACTAGAATAGAAATGAGGTGCTGAGAACCATAAGGGCCAAAGCACACAATCCTTGACCCCTCATATTTAAGTGTATATCAGAGAAACCAGTGAGACAGCTTTTCGTGAATATTCAGATATACGTACAATGTGGGTCTACAGTGCAGATAAACCTGACCCACCATAAGATCAACAGATGTCAGAAGCATGAATAAGTGCTACAGTCTCACAATCGACAATGATGTGCTTTATGGTTCTCAGCACCTCAAATGGATTACTGTACGATAAAACCCAAAACTTAATGTACTATATCTCATTCAGAATCCCACAAAATGGGTTTTTCTGTCAGTATAACTACAACATATACTGATGTCTGATCAAATTTTACTATATAGCGAGTGAATTGGCATATCTGTGGAGTGTGCTACTGCCTAGCAAGATTTATGCCAAGCAAATGTGGATAAAAGTCTGCTGCACGATGGTGGCATTGGCATAACCTTTTAGTTGAGTGGTAAGGGCTAGCAGAGCATGCCATAAGCTGTACACATTGTTTATCAAATCTGTATGTATTTGGCCCGTAACGCAATTATGTTACACCAGTTGTACATGCACAGAAGCTCCTTAAGGCATGCACGAGTGAAGGTGTGCTCATGAACCTGATGCCAAGTTTCACCGAGTCTAAAGGAGCTATTTAGCACAGCACAATAGACTTGGTGCTGTGTATTTCAGATTACTGCATTTACATTATGTTTCACAGCATTCAAAGAAAAATAAACAATAAATCCACATGGTGTGAAAAGTTAGACCATTCACATGTTCTTGTGCTCTTACACAACAGCCGCCACTGCTAGGTACCTCTGTATGGAGATGGGGAACTGCTACGGCATTTTGGTGAGCGACTTCATCCAGGGTATGGTGATGGGCTCCGTGCCGCAAGTCAACCATAATCATCTCCAGTCAATTTGTGTGAAAAAAAACTGTTCTGATGGTTGACATCTGGCAGCATAGTAGTAGTCAAAAACTCAGCTTCTTTCTCTGCAATAATATACAATGTGTCCTGGGCATCCACATTGGAAACACACTGGCATGTTGTCTTCTGTCCTCCTGGCGTACGTTCTTTTGTGGAACATTATACTTGGCAAAGGAGGTGATTTTACCTGTGTTGGTCAGGTGTTGGGTTGTCATTTGACAGCTGCGGCTAAAGTCCGAATTGGCCGAGTCTGGTGTTTAAACTTAGACATACTTCTTCTTCTTCTTCTTCTTCTTCTTCAGCATCCTCTGTTATTTCCTGATGTATGGTGTTGACATACAGTACAGAGATGCTCTCTCTTGCTTACTTGATCTACCAATTCTGGTTGCCATAAAATATTGTATCTATTCTCTCACTACCTGATATATGAGAGAGGTGACGTTGTGGGGGTACTCCACAACTACCATAGGGACTACATTTGAGAGTCAGTCATACTTCATTCAACCATCTCTTTTCTGTTGAATTTCCTCAATGTGCTGGCACAGCTTGATGAACCGCTTGGTTGTTGAGACATCCTTTACCAGAATAGCTTGATATATGCCTTCTGCAACCCTGTCATCAAGTGTCAGATTTTGTTAGCTTGTCATAGTCCAATTCGCAGGGCCAAAACTTTCTGTATGTAGGATTGTGATGTTGCGCCCTGTTCTCCAATTGTTGTTCTGCTAAGCAGACTTGCTGCTGATTGTGACAAAATATTTTCTTCATTTCAGCCTGGAATTTGTCCCAGCTATCAAGCTTCTCTTCACAGTTCTCCAAGCACTGCTAAGCTGTACCATCCAAGTAAAAGTGCACATTTGCCAAACACATTAGGTCATACTACAAATTGTATTTAGCAACTCAGTTGAATACTTTCAGCCATTTCCTCAGAACCTGATCAGTATCTCCAGAAAACACTGCTGGATGCTTGATGTGCAGCTGACTTGTTGCTGTTTTGGAATCCATTGGTACCCAGAATGTATGGATGTCCATGTAGACGACAGTTTTTACGTTGCCCGACTAGACCCACAGTGGCACAGATGAAACAATTTCATGCCAGAACACAATCAAGTCCAAATCTGAACGCAGTGTCACCAGTGACATACAACACTTAGAACTGAAAGCACATTTATTACAAACACCAATGTGCAGCCAGAACAATTGGAACTCCTGGGCTAAGAGAACTGCAAATATAATGTACACCAGAATATGCAAACAGTACAGTCATAACAAATTTTGAGAACATTCCAAAAATGATAAGTACTAAATAACAAACAGTTTCCAGTGGTCAGGATCAAAATGGTGACCCGCAGCACGTTAGACAGTGGTGTTAATGGCTACACCACACTTCATGCCCCACAGCTCATTGCAATATGGCACAACTGAGCAAGAACACTTATGTTAATAACATTGTTCAGAAACATATTTGAGACTGATTTGAAAAACCATTATTTTCCACACTGTTGGAACTTGTCCAGTCCAATAAGTAGAATATTACAGAATGTTGACACATAAGCATTAAACAATGAACAGTTTCCTTGAAACTTAAGTTGGTTAGAGAAAGAATTCATTATTGTCTGAGGTTTTAGTTAAGTAACTACTACAGTACATGCAGAGAATTAAGCAGGGGAAAACAACTAAAAGAAGAGAATAACTCAATGTTTGTAGATGGGGACTCAAATAGGTTCTTTTCAAATAAAAAATAGTGTCAAATATAGCCTGTAATTATTACTGCCAGTGACAGGCCCCTCAAAGTTTTAAATTGATTACAATGAACAAGCTGTTACAAAACAATGACCAAATGATGCTGTTGTAGTCTTCAGCCCAAAGACTGGTTTAATGCAGCTCTCCATACTAAGACTACCATGTGCAATTCTCTGCAATCTACAGGCATTGGAACTTGTTTACGGTGCTCAAGTCTTGGCCTTCCTCTACAATCCCCAGGATATGTCCCATCAGTCTATCCTCGATTTTAATCAAGCTGTTTCATAAAGCTTTCTTCTTCTCAGTTTGATGTAGTATCGCTTCATTAGTTGTTTGATCTGCCCACATGACCTTCAGCATTCTCTTGTAATGTCACATTCCACAAGTTTCTATTCTCTCCTTCTCTGTGCTGTTTATTGTACATGTTATAATTTCAAACAAAGCTACACCTCAGACAAATACTGTCAGGTGAGACTTCCCAATATAAGTTCAAAAATCATAATAAGATTTAACAATGAAGAAGGAACTTTATCTGTTGAAAGAATATCATAATTGCATAACAAAATACTGTTTATTCCAGTTTTCTATAAAATATGTCACATGCAAACAAAAATCAACAATTCAATGATAAAAATAGTTATATAAACATCATCATCTTTTCTGTAACCAGTAATTTACAAAATACACCTCGATAAACAGAAACCATTACAAAATAGAAATTTTTATCATTATTACAACAATCTTCCAAAAAATAGATAATACACTAAATTGTACAAACTAAGGCAAGTAAAATTTTTATGATTAACATATTTTTTAAAAGAGGTGTTCATGTAAGAAAAATAACTATGAGCACATTCAAATTTCTAGCATCAACCCTATTATAAGGATGGTGCAAGCCAGTCAAGAAACTTCATGCATGCTTCAAAACCAATAAAACATGCTGCATTTGCTGGAAATGCTCTCAACATAACAGGTGTAACTCCTCGGTATAATGCTGTGGGCCCTTCTTCTTTCATCAGTGTCCTGAACACATCACGGATACCATTTGGATACGTTCCTTCTGGAGCTGTAAGAAGACACAATATTTAACTTTATTTCTATCACACATCATGCAAGAAAATGGAACAGTTTTTTTGTTCACTATGAATAAAACTTAAGAAAAAAACATACAGGGGTTATTCGAAAAGTAAGGAATGATCGGTGGCAAAATGGAAACCACAGTGAAAATCCGATGAAATTTTACCTATCGATCACGTTACATTGTCTTTTTAGTTCTGAGCACACAGGGAGCACATAAAGATAGTAAGAACAATAGTGTCTTCCGCCAAGTACGAGGGCCTGGTGAGAAATTTCGCATTAAGTTATGCAGCCAACACTACATAACTGTTATGTGTTTTTTTCTTCAAGACAATTCTCAGTCGCATTCTGCAGGGGCAATGAAGATGCTCCTGTATCATTTTCAACTGGAAATGTTTGATTACCCACAATACAGCCCATGATTGTCTCCCTCCGAATTTCATCTCTGCTCACATGAACCGCTGGCTATAAAGACAACATTTTGGCACAGACAACGAGCTGTAGGCCAGCATAGAGAATTGGCAGAAAGAACTGGTGGCTGCCTTTTATAACAAGGGTGTTGTAAAGTTGGTAAAATGCTACAACAAATGTCTAAGTCAGAGCAGCAACTATGGAGATAAGTAGCTCGAAGTTGTAGCTAACTGTTGCAAATAAAACGGTTTTGATTTTCACTGTGGTTTCCATTTTGCGACCTATCATTCCTTACATTCCAAACAACCCTCAATAATATTTAACTTATTATGTTGATGCAACACAAATTAAAAACACAAAACAAAGAAAACAAGAGTTAATGAAATATCAAAATGTATCTAGTAAATGGAATACAATTTCAAATTATATGAGCAATACTGTGTCAATGGAAACAATATTTCTTCAGGTTTGGAGACAATGGTTCCTAAGAAATTAAATGTAAGGTGGTTCTCCATGTATCGGAAGCAAAATATCCAAAATCAGAAGAACACACACATTTGTTCATCCCATAAGCCATGCTATCAAAAATACTTTAGAATCATGTTATATTTCAACAGACTGGAAGCACACTTGGCTCACTGACAAACATATGTGAGGAAGGCAGCTTTTGGATTTGGTGTTTCATTAATCTCCGAGTGGTCTAAACAGTTCATAGCACTGAAGCACGGACTGATAAAAATGAAAACACAAACTACCTTCAACTGTTGGTGATACACTTTAGAAACAACAATGTAGGCCTACATTATACATAATCAAATCTATGAAGCTTATTTCTGTGTCTGTATGTCAAACCATAACAAATAACAAAAACTCCATATCACTACAATTTATATTTATTAGTAACTATGTATTTCAGCAACTTGGTTACACCCTCAAATAACAATCATGGTGTTCAACATAGCTTCCACCATTACAGTTATTTTAGAACATTTATTGGTGTTGTGTTGATAGGAGCTATGTAGAGAAACTAAAGCTCAAGAGTGTCACTTCAAAATGAAATTATCCAAAATGCTTAGTTAATAATAAATATAAATCTTAGTGTCTGGTTAAAGTAGGTTTTTGTTGTTTTACAAAGAACATTCCGTGAAGCCTCATGCTGTTGTGGTGAGCCATGTACTTAATTAATCTTATATAATTGTACAGGCAATAATGAATTTGGTGACATGCAGCCACGTCACCAATCATCATGATTTATCTAAATAAGAACAAATTAAGAAAACATGGTTTGAATTCTCTTCTACTCTTCAATCATACTTCACTACATAACTCAAAAAAGATTGACAAAACATACATCAGCGGAAACAACAATATGTAGGAACTTACCAGTCTGCAGTCTACTTTTCAGTACATCAGCTGGCATTCCAACTAACCAGTTAGCAATACCAGCAGAGCCACCTGCAAATATTGTTCCCAAAATGCCAATTTCATTGGTACTTAGCACTCTCTGAAGTCCATCATATGTCATAAAATACATTCCACTTGCAGGTACATCTGGGAAAAAAAATAGCAAATGTTTATACTGGTTCCAGTGTTAGAATTTTCAATTAACACACTGAAAGAATTATGAGGAACTACCTACAATAATAACTCAATTAAGTGTGGCAATCTGATTAGTCAACAAACAACTGGATAACAGATTAAAACATCCTGCCTAATAATTTAGGAGCAGGTTGGATATTTCCCAAAATTCCTTTAAATGCATACCACTCATTGCCTGCTAAAATGGTCAGCTGCTAAGCTTGTCCATGCTCTTTTTGTCTGAATATAAATTATAATCAGCTATACTGTCACATACATGCAACACATATTGGTGGGCTTTCTAAGTGGACCAAGAAGCCTTCTGTCATCAGACTGTGCCACATTTATAGATGAGTGAGAAAAATATATCGTCTCCTAAGTTGCTGGAAGGAGATATGCCATTTATGAGTTGTCTGTTTTACAGGCAGCAGTTTATTGTCTATCACAATAGTCCCCAACATTTTTGATTCCCTGCAGCCTTCATAGATCAGAGTTATTCTAGTGTGTCCTAACTAATCTATCCAATGCAGGTAAAGTGCACAGCTGATGTAGGTACGTTACTTCAAAAATATAATTATAACAAAACTCATATATTAAATTCAAAAACTATTTAATGAACAGATTTATGAGTAATATAATTAATGGGATGTCTGAGCTTGTTCACTACACAATTTCTCAAACATCAGAATCAGACTGGATACAGCCACCCTCATTCCTGTTCCACAATATTTTCTCTTTATTAACAGGAACTATCAAAAACCAGTTCTGCTCAAATAGGGTGTTACAAATGGCATTAATGTTTGCTGAGTGAAGAAGAAAAAACAAAGCTCAGGGAGGTATATAATGGACCAGATATTGTTGCAGAAGCCAGTACGAGGACAAGGAACATCTATGGAAGAGAGGAGGAATCAAGATTGAGAGAAGTGTTGGAGAAGAAACCCATAGGGTCGAGACCTTAAGGCAGACCAAAAATATGATGGAGAGACGAGGTGGCCAAGGATATTCAGATACCTGGAGCAAGGGAAGAAGACGCCAGGGACAGAACACTGGAGGAGGCTACTTGAGGAGACCATAAACTGACTGCAGTTTGTGGGGCCTGGAGAGTATGAGTAAGTAAGAACAAGAGTAAGAGCTTTACCAGTGAGCAGCAGATTTTCATCTATCACTGCTACCCAGAAGTCATAAGGTTCCATGCTTGTTAAATTTTGTCTTTGGTGTACAATCTCAATGAAACGTTAAAAAATTTCTTTCTATATAGAGGTAAATTCAGATTTTGGGTCTAAATAGTTCATGAATCCACATTAATTTGTTAGATAAGTTGAGGTAGGTGAAACTGAAAAGCAGATTATACTGCAAGACAAATTAACTTCATTGGATTACAAACTGGTGCAACAATGGAAAACAATCACCGGTACCACAGTAATTAATTTTTTTTCTTTTGTTTAGTTGTACGTTTTTCCTATAAGCTGAATCCTCTTGGTTAATTTTAAAATGGGCATGTTCAACACGTGAAATTTTTCAAACATATGATATAATCAGGCTGACTAAACCAAAAAATCAGTTTCCACAAAGTGTTCGACATACTCATGTTTTTCTTCAAGAAAACTGTTCTTGCCATAACTAAAATGTACAAGAAAGTGCACTGCACAGGAGTGTCATCATGAGTGGCAGTGGTACAATGAAAATTTATATTCTCCAACTTATATACCCTCACATAAATATTTTGAAAAACCTTGCTTTCACCAGACATGTTTTTGTAAATTTACTATCTTCAACATGTTTTAAGACTAGATTCAGTTGAGGACTCAAATACTCTGAGGCAAGCACTTCTCAGCAAATGATGCAACAGGTCCACATTGAATCTAGAGCTTTCTTTCAAATAAGGGTCTGCAATTCTCCATAACAGCCAGACATCAAACAAAAACTGTCAGTACAAACATCAATATACTCTGTCCACTCCAAATTATTTTCAAACAAAGTGTTCAGTTATGTCAAACGAGTCTTGAGCCTTTCTAACAGCAGCAATACTTTTACAAATTAAAGTCTCCTCCAAAACAGAGTTTGCTAACCAAAGTCTGGATATACAATGGATACAGAGAGGGGTACTCAGAGAGTTGGAGCAGGTAAAAAGTATTGCACCACAAGTATGTCTTAAGTGTTCCAGTGCTTTCACGGTTACACACTGTTCTTCATTCAATACAGTAAACTTATTTGGTAAATAGATCTTCAGGGCATGCTCACAGGAAAAAAAAAAGGCCAGGATGGTGGTCCCACTCAGACACATCCATAAATATTACCTATCATGTAATTGTGGTGTTCCTTTAGTATGGCATGAAATTTTGTGTTAAAAACATATCCAGGAGTACAGACCCACTTTTAATTCAATAAATCTAAAATAATTCTGGCCCTCTTCAGTATTCTAGCCAGAAGTGACCTCCACTACCATATAAGGATTGGCATTCGCCCTATACCAAATGCGAGAAGGTCATACTTTTCTATGATCCCAAGTAGCCTTGCTGCTTGCAGGCAATTTGTGAAAACAGATTCCACAGCAGTGACAGCAAGGGACTGGAATGCTGGTGCTTCTGGAACAGCCAAGATTCTGTATGCACATCAGCCATGAGGAGTTTATGTGAAGTGCCAGTCCCCAGAATACAGGTTAAATATGAGACTGACACAGCAATACCTGTAGCCAGCCTAATTCCCTTTTAGGTGTCACTGATTAATAAACTATGCAGCAGCTTTGAACACATTAGGACAGCACAAGAGCTTTATAAAATACTCCTTGTCTGCTCGCCAAGACCCTCAACCAACACCCCTCACAGGATGTGCATCACCTTCACGGACCTTGCTTTTAGGTCCATTAGGTGGCATAGCCATGAAAATTTTACGTCAAATATCGTCCACAAATCATTAAAACAGATGGTACATATGCAACCTGGAACCTGCTTCTTAGAGAAGATTGCTGTTTACTCTTCTTGAGGAAAAGTGTTCAGTTGCTATAAAGAATTAATGAAGGTCAGTTACACAAGAATGTATATAAAATGAAGTAAAGTTTGCGCCTCTCTTACAAAGTGTTTGAGTTGACGTTTTGATATAACTCTTCTGGCAAATAAAATTATTTGAAAATTACTACGGTATGTTGATGATTTTTCACTTATGGACCGTCTGACAGCAACTGAATAAAACACGATTTTAGTGCCATACGCATTTCGCCTTTATTTTCTGCAAGGCATCATCAGTGGCAGGTTGCGTAGACAGTTTCTTACATATTACGCTCCTGTTGCATTTTTGGTCTTGTTCTACTTCCCATGAGCGCCAATTTGCTGTTTTTTCTGCATTCCACAGCACTATGCACTGAACGCTTGAAAATAAAGGCGAAACGCGTATGGCACTAAAATCGTGTTTTATTCAGTTGCTGTCAGACGGTCCATAAGTGAAAATCATCAACATACCGTAGTATTACGCGCAACTGAGGAGGACAGGACCAAAAAATTGAAGATATTTGAAAATTGTTTGTTGTTGTATGTTGTTGCAGTCTTCAATCCGAAGATTGGTTTGATGCAGCTCTCCCCGTTACTGTATCCTGTGCAAGCCTCTTCACTTCTGACCAACCACTACAACCTACATTCATCTGTATCCGCTTACTATATTCATCCATTGGCCTCCCTCTACAATTGTTACACCCCCCACCCAACACTTCCGTCCAGTACCAAATTGATGATTCTTTGCTTTCGCAGAATGTGTCCTACCAATAAATCCCTGCTTTTAGTCAAGTTGTGCCACAAATTTCTTTTTTCCCTAATCATATTCAGTACCACCCCATTAGTTACACAATTTACCCTCCTTATCTTCAGCATTTTTCTGTAGCACCATATTTCAGAAACTTATTGTCCATGTTTCACTTCTGTAGAAGGCTACACTCCAGTTAAGTACCTACAGAAAGACTTCCTAAAACTTAAAATTTATATTCAACATTAACAACTTCCTCTTCCTGAGAAATTTTTTCCTTGCTATAGACACATTTTTTTTAATACCCTCCCTACATCTACCATCGTCAGTTATTTTGCTTCCCAAATAAGAAACCTCATCTAATGTTTTGTGTGTCTCATTTCCTGATCTAATTCCTGCAGTATCACCAAATTTACATAAATTGTGCTCCATTATCCTTGTCCTGCTTTCACTGATGTATATTTATATCCACCTTTCAAGAGACTGTCCATCCCATTAACTGTTCTTTCAAGTCCTTCACTGTCTGACAGAATTATAATGTCATTAGCAAACCTCAAAGTTTTTTTTCTTCCCCCTGAGTGTTAATTCCTTCTCCAAATTTTTCTTTGGTTTCCTTTACTGCCTGCTCAGAGCAGAGATTGAACAACAATGGGGATAGGCTACAACCCTGTCTCAATTCGTTTGCAACTACTGCTTCAACTCCATGCCCTTCAACTTTTGTAACTGTGTCCTGGTTTCCATACAAGTTGTTTATAGCCATCACTCCCTCTTTTTTACTCCTGCTACCTCAGAATTCCAAAGTGGGTATTCCAGTCAATGTGGTTAAAAACTTTCTGGAAGTCTGCAAGTGCTATAAACGTGCTATACATTTGTCCTCTAGCCATTCCTGTCAATCTCATTTTTTAGATGTCTGTAATTCCCTTAGCCTGAATCATATGTTGCATTTTTGTTTTTCCTCCTTTTGTCAATTAAAGTCAATATCTTCTGCGTTATCCACAGATTTCTACTACATCTACTGCCTTCACTATTTCATCTTGCAAAGCTATCCATTCTTTTCTAATGTATTCCTTTCTAGTTTCAGTTAACATTGCCTAATGCACCCTCTGAAATGCTCAACAACCTCTGGTTCCTTCAACTGACCCAGGTCCTATCTCCTTTATTTCCTACCTAATTGCAATTTCTTCAGCTTTAGTCTGTAGTTCATAACCAATAAATTATGATCAGATTTCACATCTGCTTCCGAAAATATTTAAAAGTTTAAAACTTGGCTCCAAAATCTCTGTCTTAGCACTATATAATTAATGAGGAACATTCCAGTGTCTCCAAGTCTCTTTCTTCTTTTGTGATTCTTAAACCAAGTGTCAACAATAATTAAACTGTGCTCTGTGCAAAATTCTACCAGTTTAGTTCCTCTCATTTCATTCGCCCAGTTCATATCATCCTGTTATTTTTCCTTCTCTCCAATTACAGTCCCCCAACCACAATTAAATTTATCTCTCTCTTAACTATCTGAATAATTTCTTCTCTCTCATACTACATTCCTTCACTCTCTTCATCATGCATGGAGCTAGCTGGAATATAAACTTGTACTACTGTGGTGGGTGTTGGCCTTGCGTCTAACTTGGCTATGACAATTCATTAACCATGATGTTCATAGTAGCTTACCCACATCCCTATTTTCTTATTCATTATTACAAGTACTCCTGCATTACCCCAATATGATTTTGTATTTATAATCCTGTATTCACCTGAGAAAAAGTCCTATTCAATTTGTATCCAAACCTCACTAATTCCCAATATATTTAACTTCAACCAATTTACTTCCCTTATACATCAGCTATTTTCATTTGTAAAATTGTTCCACATGACATTAACTGAAAACCAAGTTTCATTTGTCAATATGTGGTGTGTTCAAGAAATTATTATGTATCTATTAATGTGTATACACTAGTGTGTGTCTTTTTAATGAATGTTTGGCGTGCCATTTTACTATGTGACCTTCAGGCATTGCTCTGGTTGGAAGACTGGCTGGCTGCCTAGCACCCATATATTTCATTGTGCCCAGCTCATTCAGGACAAAAATGAAGGATACCACTTTCAAAATTATACGAAGTCTGTTTTTCCAATGGTGGAATGTACATACATACATTCAGAAAAAAAAACCACAGCATCCATTCAGACAAAAGCACAGCCCACAGCAAAGTTCAAAGTTCAGTGACAACATGTGAGCAGCCATACTGCAATCTGGAACTGTTTCTTACCTCTTTGTATAGGACACAACATACCACCAAGATATTTCTGATAAATAAGAGCAGAAACTGCCACCACGCACTATGAAAATGGGAAAATGTGATCTGTACTGATGAGTCCATATACAAATTGGTAAGAGTGCATCAAAACCCTCACAAGCTAACTCAGCCCTCTTGCCAACACTGTACAGTTCAGGCCAGTGGTGGTATCACGATACACAGAATATTTTTTCAAGGTGAAACTGGATTCATGTGACATTTTTCGTCAAATCTCACATGTTAATGGCACAGAGACCTGATAGCAGATCTCGTGTACTCTGTTCAGCTAAAGTACCCCACTACAGAACTGTACATTCAGCCATTGCACAAATCAAATAGACTGGTTCAAAGTAAACTCTACAGAAAAAGTACTGTTCTGTTTGCCCACATTATATGACTGTCAAAATTCTATCAATAATAATGCACATCTCTTGGGCTCAGCTATTATCAGTGCCCATAAGTAATGGGCAGCTGGTGAGTGATCATATGTCACTATGACTCCACAATGCTTTGAAGTCTTGTGCAGACAATGATGCGGTGGGTATGGGCTGTCATTAGGGCAAACGGGGGGAGGGGGGGGGGGGGGAGATTATATGATGTACGGGAATCTGTCTTTTTATTAGTGGGTCAGTCACCTTAGGAAATTATTTCTCTAGATTTTTATTCCTTTATTTCAGCAAAAAGCAGCCAATCAGTTACAGAAAATTTCTGTACACTGAGATTGTTAACAAACTGTCCCTTAATAATTAAATGTTCTCTTGTTGACTATGACAGTTTTAATGTTTCAAAAAACGAGTATCTCCATGATGTTTCTATAGGTTATTATTCAAGACTCATTTAGAACAATGCAAATGATTTGAGTGACAGTTTAAGTTAATATGCAAATTGTGTTTATTTTCAGTACCTTGCAAAGAAATGTAATGACAACTTATACTAACTGCACTCTGTGGCACCACTTACTTTTAAATACTTACTGTAAGGATTTCTGGGAATGACATTATGAAACAAGAATTTGTGCATCTAAACCCATCATTTTGATTTCTTTATACTCTTAGTTTATACAAATGAGGAGTGTTATTTACAAAACTATTTCAGATGTTTATGTGAGTGTCACTTCCAACACAACCTATGACTGCAAGATATTTGACTTCCAATTACACATTTGAAAGTAGCAGTCACACAACTAGTCTTATCACTTCCATTATATGGCCACACATATCAGCAATTTCAGCCACAGGAATGTGATACAATGTTTTCTTTTTACAAAACTCTACAGGGCATATGGAATTGAATCTGGTGAACATTATGTACTTTAGGTTCAGGCCCTTATTCTTATTATCATGGGCTATCTCATTCAGAAAAGAGCACAGCACACCACCACTATCACCACCCTCACTATGACTGTCATTAAGCTGATTCCTTGTGGCAGCTCTGGAATTGTGTAATGTGACGGAATGTTTAAGAACAAAGATACAAGTCACTGTGGGTTTAACAATGGCCTACAGAAGCCAGATCAGACAGCACCATAGCACATGGATTTTCATTCCCCTAAACTCAGTGCCTGCGCAACTTCATTTTATCATATACATGAAATGTGGTTACATCTGAAAAGGCTGTCATGATAAGCCATTCTCAGAATGTTGCAGCATAATCACTGCAAGCTGTTCCCAATTGAGCGTGATCCTCTAACAGAATAACATGAAGTAGTAACTGTCTTGAACACTACAGGCATAAGCATATTTGCCTAACATCGTGAGCCACTGGTTCATATATTCAACTGTCTCACTACTGTAAAAATGAATTTCTTTTTAAATTAATCTGGATAATTTGCAGTTTAGTATTTTTTTTATCATCATAATCCAACAGTTCCTGTTTGTCAAAATTCCTGTTTCCAGTGGAGAGTATTGTTACATGTGCTGAACAAATGTTTATTTCAGTATTTTCAGCTACAATACATTCTGTATCTTCTCTTGCATAGAAAACGTTTTCACTCTCTTTCTGTTTTCTTAACTCAATTTTCCATTATTCTTGTTTGAATAGATGTACCATGTCAGTGCTACCAATTTAAAGAAAAGTAAGTTCCTCTTGTTCAGTTATTGAAATGTTCAATACAAAACACACACACACACACACACACACACACACACACACACAGAGAGAGAGAGAGAGAGAGAGAGAGAGAGAGAGAGAGAGAGAGAGAGAGAGAGAAATTCCAGGAATATGAATCTTTATTTATCATAAGTTATTGTCAGAAAACCCTGCCCACTCCAGTTTTACTTGTTGTTCAGAGTGGGTGAAAAAATAACTTTGTTCCACAGAAACTTGTCTACTTCATTGCAAAGGTACCTGTGTGTGTAAGGCATGTCATCTACATAATACATTCATTAGCCTTGCAGAAACTTACAGCATTAAGTACCACAACATCCTGAGAAGTTCTGAAATAACCACTTCAACTCAGACCTGACGAGACAGAGAAAATACTGCAGATACAAAATATAAGATATGTGTAACTTCACTTCATACTAAATTATTCCATGACTGCTAAACAACAACAGCCAAATTTATCTCTCAAGTACCTTTCTAACATTCCTGCTTACAAAAGCATTTTTGCACAAAAGATGTTCAGACAACAAATGTACTTTTTGTGCAAGTACAGGATGTTCATTAACCATTTTACTTCTTGATTTGATTTCAGGAGACCAAATGTCTTTTGAAACTGTGTGCTGATTTTATGCAATTTGAAGGAGATAGTGAACCATAACAACTGAATGCTTTTGGTAAACATTACACCACTAGTATGTGTACTTCAGTGTGTTTAAACATCAGAAAGTTTAGGAGAGTTCAAAAGCTTAGGAGGGCATTCCTACTTTTTATTTGTGTATCTAGCACTAAATATTTCACCCTAGAAACAACTAGCGGTGGTGGTGGTGGTGGTGGTGGTGGTGGTGGTTCCTCTTGCTCATTTAACATTCCATTTAGAAATATTTATTACAGTTAATTTTGCATGAGTGACAAGTATTGGTTAATTTTATTAAGTAAAGATGCAGTGTTTAGTTTATAACTCTCATCTATGCACTAAAGCAGTAGTGTGAATAACCAACATGCAATTTACTACATGAGAAGTGTCCATGGACAGCTACACAGAAGCACTATTATATTTACCAATAAATGAATGAGTTTCAATGACAAATATGTATGTACTGAACATTCATAATCTGCCTGTTAGCAGGAATTTTGCTTTTCCAGTCATTTTTATCATCTCAACAAATGCTGAAAGTTTATTAAAAAGTCTTTGTTGATAAAACAAATCCCATGTCTATATAAAACATCAGTAATACAGAAGAGAAGGGAGAAGAGTGGGATGTACTGATTAACAAAGGCAGGGGTCTTCCACAGCGGCAACAGGAAGTGATAAGATACCAACCCCCACCCACAACTGCTTCCTGCTCTAATTTGTAACAGACTAGAGTTGTTGAAGTTTACTGGTTGAAAATGTGGCAGCCTCTCATCTTTATACTGCTGCTCATTGCTCTTGTAAGTAACATATTCTATTTTTTATTCTTTGACTACATTAAATAGGTGCCTGGTTTCTTGAATGCTTCCAGCAGCATAAAAAGTCCTAGTTAACAATTTCATACAACAGTGCCTCTATCTTGCTGCAATATATCATAAACAGAAAAAGGAACTATATTTATGTTCTACCACTGATACAAAAATGTTTCACTAAAAAATTTAATCTCAAACAACCACAAAGCATTATATGAATGTTTTCAGTGAAAATGATGAACTTTGTCACACTAGCCTGCCTCTGGTTACACTCTAGTGACAGTCAGTTAAGCTGTGTCCAAGGAGTGGTAATGGTGCTCTTCAAGTACTTGTGCGCCAAGTTCACTGTAATGAATCCTGTACGTTGATGCATAATAGCACCTGAGATATATATTTTGAAAGAGGCATCATATAATGTATGAACACCTTGTGCACATTAAGCTGCCAAATACTGAGATACATATGACCTCACACAAACAATTTCAACATAATTTTCTTTATACAGTTTATTGATGTGAGCTAAAACCCAAAGATGTCCCTTACATGTTAGTTTTGGTTCAAAAGACATCAAATATCCATGAATATTTTACATGGAAGAACGAATGTGGTTATAGGCTGTCATCTCTCCTTGTCACAAAGTTATCTGCATTGCACACTGTAAGATTTTCTTATATTGTTGTCCTTGTTTGTGATGATAAATTACAGCATTATATTTTTCATGTAAAGTACATCTATACAATTTACAGTAGATATATTAAAATAAAATATAATTTTCAAGTACAGTGTATTCTATTACGAGTATCTTTCAGTTTTTATTATGGTCATCCAATGTGCTTTTTTCTAAAATAAAAGCACTTGGGTCAGTATGTGAATGACACAACAGCTCACAAATTATGCATGATGCACCCATGAACAGTGTAGTGCACACAGCTCCTTGATTTTTAGAACATAAATAAAAGCCTCCTGGATATGTCTATTAATGGGCCAGGAAGCTAAGAGAGAACTAAGAAACAAGAATGTATTCTTGGTTAAGGGTTTATATGAATTAAAAGTGTGTGTGTGTGTGTGTGTGTGTGTGTGTGTGTGTGTGTGTGTGTGTGTGTGTGAGAGAGAGAGAGAGAGAGAGAGAGAGAGAGAGAGAGAGAGAGAGAAGTTTTAGAGCATTTAATCATTTTCCACTTACTCTTGAAGCAAGCAGCACTGTCAGTGTACGGCACCTCTCTTCATAGGAATTTTATTGGCTTTCCTTTGATACAAGGTATCATCAAAATATGACATGTTTGCTGCTGCTCATTGTAAGATTTGTCTTGGTTCCAGCCAATTCTCACTCACTAATACTCTATTTTTATGACTATCCCTGAATTCACACCTCTAAGAGCTACAAGATTACTGGAATTTCTTCCAAAACTGGCACCATAACTCATTACATTAGCCCCATTATGTCAAGCACTTAATAACTGTACTGTATTTACCACAATCACTTCACTTCAATCAAACTAACATTTTATGGGACATCCTACAATATCTTACAAGTTGCTGACCGTTATTCTAACAAAAGCACATTGGCTGCTAGAGAACAATGGTGAATAACAAAATCAGAGAGACAAGATGTTTAATGTTTTCTAAAACATGATTATTATTAATGAAGTAAGAAAATGATATTTCACTGCTGCAATATGACTGGATGTATAGCTGCATTATTATTAACATTTACAACACCGCAGACAAATAAACGCCTATTACCACAAGTTGCTATGAATGAATTACATCTATTTCAAAGAACAGCTGCTCTACAACAATTCTGAGAATAAGCACAAAAAGAAACAAGTAACCATGTAGATTAACTTCCCAACAATTAGTATCTGCTACAAATTGATGAAATGTTTCCTCACTAATAGATTTAAATAAAATTAGCTCACCATTATATTACTTTCTTCCAAATTGCTTTATACCGTACTGACTAAATCTTAAATATAACAGAGGGAAACATTCCACGTGGGAAAAATATATCCAAAAACAAAGATGATGTGACTTACCAAACGAAAGCGCTGGCACGTCGATAGACACAAACAAACACAAATACACACACAAACACACACACAAAATTCAAGCTTTCGCAACCAAAGGTTGCTTCGTCAGGAAAGAGGGAAGGAGAGGGAAAGACCAAAGGATGTGGGTTTTAAGGGAGAGGGTAAGGAGTCATTCCAATCCCGGGAGCGGAAAGACTTACCTTAGGGGGAAAAAAAGGACAGGTATACACACACACACACACACACACACACACACACACACACACACACACACACACATCCATCCGCACATACACGGTCTGTGTGTGTGTGTGTGTGTGTGTGTGTGTGTGTGTGTGTGTGTGTGTGTGTGTGTGTACCTGTCCTTTTCCCCCCCTAAGGTAAGTCTTTCCGCACCTGGGATTGGAATGACTCCTTACCCTCTCCCTTAAAACCCACATCCTTTGGTCTTTCCCTCTCCTTCCCTCTTTCCTGACGAAGCAACCGTTGGTTGCGAAAGCTTGAATTTTGTGTGTATGTTTGTGTTTGTTTTTGTGTGTCTATCGACGTACCAGCGTTTTCGTTTGGTAAGTCACATCATCTTTGACTAAATTTTAAAAAATATATATGAAAAATGACAAGCACGTGAATGGAAACCATGGTATTTCTCCTCTATAATAACTTTTGTGCATTTTAATAGGTCACTTGAAACACTAAACCATTGGGACAATGAAGTATTTCATATAGGATCACAGTCATTTACTTTCACATTATCAGCTTTTCTGGCAACTTACCATTTTCAATTGCTTACACTGAAGCCAATGTATTACACACAATATATGATGTGTGCAGTGTAATATGCTTCATAATTTATGGGCCAGTCCATATTACTACTGAGTAAAAACCGTAGCCTCAAAATTTCACAAAGTCACTCTAAGTGGGTGTATACGATGTACATCTATATTTTTCATGCACAAGTGCTTGTACAGTAGTCGCGAACAAAAACAATGTTCCATACTTATCAACAATTACCAGTAGTGTTATTAAAATGGTCAATGAGTATGTAACATTTTTCTCATTCGCATTTACTACACCAGTAACTGCACATGAAAATGACAGACTTACTTTGCATACACCCGCAATGACTTTGTGAAATTATGAGGACAACATACAGCCATGTAAGTAACATACACTGGCCCACAGATTTTGAAGCATATGACATCAAACATTGTATGTAATATATGTTATACATCAGTTTGAGAGTAAGCTCTTGAAAATGTTACATTGCCAAAATCAGCTGACAATGCAAAAATCAGTGACTGTGGAAAAATTTATTATCTTTTATTTCACATAGACTAACAGTTCTCTAATGTTCCAGGTAAAAAATGAACCAAATACATGGGGACATTCTTGTCCAACAGCATGTACTTGCCACTTAACCTTATTTAAAGACTTGTCACTCCACCGCTGGCTCAAACAAAGGGGAAATCATCACCAAGAGACAAGACTACTGCAAACATCTAAGCAAAACAATGAGGTAAAATTATTCTCAAATTATTGGACTACAACCTGAAAGCACCGCTGACCCCAGATGTAGTTTCTACACTATTTTAATTGCTAGTCAGTAGTTGATGAGTGATAAAGAAAATTCATTATAAATATCTTTTAAAGTAGGTGACTGACTTCTGTATTATTCCAAGTTATTTATGAAATATTGTTTCTCTGGAATTTTGGATGCAATCTCTAAATACGAGTATATAAGAAGTACTCACGAAGCTTTATTCATCACCTTTAAAAACAATTACTTGATTAACTTTCTGTTTGTTTGCAAATAAATGTCTGCAGTCTCTGTACACATGAAATCTGTGTGCGACAGTACTGTAGCATGCAACTAAAGGAGTAAAAAAGAAGACAGTGCAGCCTACTGACAAAGTGGATTATGGTGTGATAATTCATTTTCAGCAGCTAAAGAAGTACTCTGACTTGGCCTAACACAGCTGCAGCATTTTCACTGCACGATACGCCAATTTACCAATGGGCTGCACCATCTCATTTTGGCTCCTCTAGTGGTGCAGGTATTCATGTGTGTACCAGGACTGCAGACATGTATCCGGGGCAAAAAAAAAAAAAAAAAAAAAAAAAAACACAATTAAAACTTTATGACTAGCCACATACTTCCACTGTACCATCCACGATGAAAACTTTCAGTCAAGGGTAAGATAACTACACTCAAAAAAACTTATTTCGCATGTATATTTCCTGCTAAAAGTCTCTTCTGCTTAGTGTGTTACTGTCTACAGATAATACTCCTTGCTTATTGATATTCATTAAACCAAGTGTCAAATGATGATGATAAAAATATTATACCAGATTTCTGTATAAGAATGGTCACTTGTTAGTCATTAATTAATCAACCTAATCGGATGTGGATTCAGTCAAAGCTGCAAAATGTCCAAATCAATGAAGTATTTTAAATTGTTCATTTGTTCAAAGATTCTTAGTTATAACACCTAAAACAGTCAATTTTCAGACACAGGTGAAAATATGGGTAATTCATTAAAACACAATGACAAACTTGACTACACATTAAATAAATAAATAAAAATGAAGTAAAGTGTAAAGTGCACTGTCTGTAATAATGCGCTTTTTGCAGTTTTCTAATACAGCAATTAACTTTGGAAAAAAAAAGTACCTGACATAAGAACAGAAGTATGTTACACCTGAGAATGAAAAAAAAAAAAAACACACACACACACACACACACACACACACACACACACACACACACACCAAAAACCATTCACTTCATCTACAATGCATGAAACTACCAATATACAGTGACAGAAAACAAATCCAGAACCAAGAAACAATTAACATAGAGTAATGAAATTTTGGGAATACATTTGTCTAGGCAATATATGTAAGTGATTAACCATGCAATATTACAGGTTAGCATATGCATGAGAAAAACCATTGTAAATATGAAATGCTGGTGCATGAATTAGGGGTATAACCTCCAGACTCTTGAATGCAATCATGCAAACTAGTATGCATTGCATCATACAGGTGCCAAATATCAGTTTATGGGATGCAGCTCCATGCCTGTTGCACTTGGTAGGTCAATATATTGATGGTTAATGCTGGCTGTGGACGACGGTGGATATGTTGTTAGATGATGACACACACGTGGTCGATTGGAGACAGCTCTGGTGATCTAGCAGGCCAAAGCAGCATGTTGATACTACGTACAGCATGTTGGGTAAGAACAACGGGATGTGGGAGAGTGTTATCCTGTTTGGAAACATCCCCTGGAATGCTGTTCCTGAATGGCACCATAGTAGGCTGAATCACCAAACTGATGTACAAATTTGCAGTCAGGATGCGTTGGATAACCACAATAGTGCTTCTGCTGTCATACAAAATCACACCACAGACCACAGCTCCATGTGTAGGTCCATTGTGTCTAGGCTGCAGACAGTGTGGCTGCAGGTGCTCACCAGGCCGCCTCCTAACCACCACACAGCCACCACTGGCACAGAGGCAGAATTGACTTTCATCAGAAAATGTAACGTATCTCCTCTGAAGTCGGAAACAGTGGTGGTTTGCAGTCGGTGAAATACACACTACAGGGTGTCCAGCTCGAGCAGTCCTTGAAGTAACCGATTTGTAACATTTCATCATGTCACTGTGATGCCAACTGCTGCTCAAATTGCCGAACACGACTGTCTTCCCTTTCGGTACTGCCATGTCGCTGTATGGAGGCTGGGCTTCTTGAGACTGTACCTTCCGTGACTACTACTGCCAGCAGTCATGTAGAGTGCCTACATTCCTGCCAAGTTTTTCTGCAGTATTGCAGACGCAACATCCAGCCTCTCCTAACCCTATTACATGATCTGGTTCAAAATTAGTGAGTTGCTGATAATGGCATCTTTGTCACTTTGAAGGCATTCTTGACTAACATCAACTCACTATGTCCAAGCTCAAGGATAACTTTACTGTCCTGACCGTTACAGCGCATATTTAAAGCATACCTGATTTTCACTCTCAGAAGGGTGCTACTACAACCACCCTTATGCACCAGGTGTTAAATATGAATAGACATCATCGTTCATATTTAGAAAGAAACCTACCAACTTTTGTTTGTCTCCCACAACTCCTCCTTGCATTTGGGATTTTTTTTAGTGTATAATAACAAGATACATCATATAACCAATTCCATTTTATTAGCATTATAAGCACTTTATTCAAAAGTGTATCCTGATGGAGACAACTCCATACAGTATAGGTTGAATAAGAACAAGAAGGAGTAAAAGTAGAAGTATGAGGGAGTAGAAGTAAGCACTCACTATATATTATTACTATCATTATTCATATGGTTTATAACATCAACCACAGCAAATGAGTTCAAAGTGCTGGATTTTGTATTTTATCACTAGTCTGACACTTCCAAAGCACCCAGGACAGCACTATGTATTGGCGGATCATTCACATAAACTCTAGTAAAGTTGCTTTCTGCAGCTGGTTGATGGATAGATTACCAGTATCAGTGGTTTTCAAGTGCCTCTAACATCTCTTGGCACTCTTCCCAGTATACAGAGAATCACTGGGACCACTTTCACTGGTTTATGCCAGAATTGCAGTAGTCCACTTTTCAAGTCCTCATATGTGCCAAGTTTTTCAAGCTGTCTCTTACTGATTTTGCTATCACCTAGAGTTACAATGTCAATGATCCACAATTTCTTGAGTCTGAAGTCCCACAGTAATTTGGCATGTTTGTTTCAGTCAAATTTTTCTGCTTTGTGGTCCCACCATTTGCTTGCTACCAGCAGATGTAAATTTGACATAAGTTATAGTGGATCATTCATGTCACGTCGTCATGCCTATGTTTGTAATCAGTCTAATCTCTTTGTAACAGCTCAAAATATGATCAACTGTTTCGTCAGTCTCTTTACAGAGTCTGCAATTTTGGCCTTGTGCTGCTTTCTCGATTCTGGCTTTTACGACATTAGTTCTGATGACTTATTGACTTGTTCTTGGGCAGCAAAAATTAGTCTTGTCCAGTGTTCCATTGGTGAACCATGATAAGATATTTCTTTAAATATTTTGCTTTCAACCTTCTTCAAAAACACAGCCCACGAGATGCTTTACTGCACATGCTGTCAGTCCAACACTGGAGTACAGCCTTCAGGTACTGATTCTTGGTTTGCTGTATTCTAGAAACCGTCTGAAGTTCACTAAGATGTACAAGTCAGCTAAGTGTCATCAATTAGAAAGACTTCAACCAGGATGACAAAAAACTACAGATGGGGTTTACCACCCAATTATGCCATGCAATCATTTCATCTTGTTGTTAGTAACTTCAGTCAGAGTTAATTATTTCCTATCTTCCACATAGTCTGACAGTACTTGTTTCTCTTTTTCTGTTATCTACTGTCATCTACTGCCTGCTTTTCTGAGCAAGTTTAGCCTGACAACGTCACTGCAAGGGTGGAGTGCTTGCTTAACTGTCATGAGTTTTCTTGTATTCCTGTCCAAACTATGTAAATCTACTACTGTCCCGTTCACAATCCCTGCAGTATCTGATGCTAAGTATGGCCCAGGCACTGGGTACCTTGATTATATTGCCGCCATTCAGTTTGCTTTTCAAAATTTTACTGAACCTCTGAGTGTACACTTCGTTGACCACATTTTTTACATGCTCATGCTTGATGAAATCCAATTTCAAAATGCCTATGTATCTGTAGGCTTGAGAGCACTTGTCCATTTCGTACTTTGATGCCTCCACTTTGTGATTTGGTTTTTCTTCAATGCCATTTGAGATTTTGCTCTTCTTTAGTGCTAATGTGACACACCTGTCTAAGTCAAATTCAATGCTGATATCACTGCTTACGGTTCGGACTGTATTTGTCAGAGGGAGGATTTCAGTTTCAGACTTTCCATACAGTTTCATGTCATCCATTATAAGTATAATTATATTTATTTTTATTATTTGATGCACACACAGTAAGATAAAAAAACCGAGTGTAACTGATGTCTTATATCTTAATTTAGGCATTTTATGAAGAAGACATGTATCCACCAGACGAGACACCAGACTATGAGAATGTATTACTCAAAATGGCTATGTGTGTATTGCCAGCTGAGGCTGATCTCCATGATCTCTTCAGACAAATACCTACTGATGTTCAAGTAAGTATTCCTATTAGTCAGTTGGTTTCATGTTCACTGGATCATTTTGCACAATGAATAGTAATCACGTAAAACTAGTCATTTTACATTCACATTGCAAATTAATTTGACAATCAGTTATATGTTTTTAACTTTATTATATTTCTTTAAATATACAGATTGGAGTTAGTAATTGCTACCCACTACCTTTTACACATTGCAATAATAGAAATTCTTCTACAAAATAGAAGAAGTTGTCAAAGAGCAACTTTTTCAGTTTCTTCACAAGTTTTACTTTGCTGTCTGTCAGAAATTTCATATCACTGGGTGGGTGAGCAAAAATTTTTAAATTTTTGTTCCAGCATTGTGCACCCATTTTTGTGTTAAAGACAACCTTAATGTAGAGAAATGAATGACTTTTTCCTTCTGGTAGCGTAATTATGAACATCATTATTACTTTCAAACTGTAGTGGTTTATTTCCAACAAATTTCATGAGGGGATAAATATACTATGAAACAGTAACCAGAATGCCCAACTCCTTAAACATATGTCCACAAGATAATTGTGGGTGAGCACCACATAATATTCTTACAGCTTGTTTTTCCACAATGAAGACTTTCTTTCTTAAAGCTAAGTTGTCCCAGAACATTATTCCATATGTCATTAATGAATGAAAATATACAAAATACTAATTTGTGCCTCCCCTAGATTTTCAATGATTCTGTGTGCAAATGTACTTGAATTAAGTTGTTTTAAGAGTTCCAATATGTGTTTTTTCCAGTTTAAATTCTAGTCAGTATGGGCACTTAAGAATTTTGAAGTTTCCATCTATCTATTATTTCCTCACCCTGTGCTACATTTCTCATTGGTGTAGTACCCCTAAACATGCAAAACTGAATATGTTGTACCTTCTTAAAACTGAGAGGAAGATCATTAGCAGAAAACCCATCAATGATAGTTTTAAGAACATTGTTTACCATTTCTTTTTATTCTGTTAAAAAAAAAGTTCAAATGTGTGTGAAATCATAACTGCTAAGGTCATCAGTCCCTAAGCTTACACACTACTTAACCTAAATTATCCTAAGGACAAACATACACCCCCATGCCCGAGGGAGGACTCTAACCTCTGCCAGGACCAGCCACGCAGTCCATGACTGCAGTGCCATAGACCGCTCGGCTAATCCCGCATGGCTTTTTATTCTGCATGTATGCTAGTATTGATTACAATACTAGTGTCATCTACACAAAGAATTAATTTTGCTTGTTGTATGTTACACGGAAGATAGTTTACAAATGAGGAACAAGAGTGGAGAACACATAAATGGCACAGTCAGTTGAGTAACACTTCTGAAACCCAAACGGTGATTTGCTGAGGATATTATTGTTGCTAAGGTGAGATACTGTTCTAGAATACATCACCTTCTCAAAAATTTTCGAACATGTCAGCAGTGAAACTGATCAGCAGTTGCTGTCATATTTCTTATCACCTTTCTTAAAGAGGGGTTTCAGTTTCTCTGGAAAAATGCCTTGACGTAGTGATGCATTACATATTTCAGATAAGACCGGAAATATTATATGGAAACAAATCTTTAGTACTCTATTGGAGACACCATCAAAACCAGATGAGCTTTCATTTTTTAGAGAATGTATAATTTTCTTGATTTCAGAAGTAGAAGTTAGTGATACATTCATATAACTGAATTTTATACGAGTTACTTTAACATATTGCTGTGATTTTTCTCTTGGCCTGTTTGTCCCTATGCTTTCTACTACATTTAAGAAATTATTAGTGACTACATTCATAATTTATAGTCCTTCCATTCAGTTCAGTTGTGATGTTATCCTATTCTGTGACTGGTTGTCCTGTCTCTCATTTCACTACATTCCATATACCCTCAAGTCTGTTGTCAGAATTACTGATTTGTGACACAATGTGTATAATTCATAATTTTTAATAACCTTTTTAGTAATTTTGAGTTGTTTTTGTAGTTTGCAACTACAGCAGGATCTCTACTTGTTCCTACCAACAGATATATTTCCTTTTTCCTTTCACAATATACTTTAATCCCTCTAGTGATCCATGGTTTTTTCACATGGCACTTTAATTTCCTTTCTGATTAGCTTACGCAGAAAGCTGTTTCTAAACAATTATATGAATTTATCATGAAATAGGTTAAGTTTTATGTTAGGGTTTGGTTCATTATAAATTTCATACAAGGTCATCGCTTGTAAACTATTATTAAAAACATTTGTCCTGGAGTCATCAATTATTCTAACTCATTTCCACTGACGTGTATTCGTACTGTACAGCATTATGTTAATTATCCTAACACATTGTACATCATAATCAGAGAGACAATTTATTACTGCATAAAAAATTGCTTTCTTGCTTTGAGCTACATCGAGGAAAACATTATTTACTAGAGTCCTACTGTCTTTATCCACGTGTACTGTAAACTTAATTACTGGAATCAAATTGTAGGGTCTAATTAAAGTTCCCGGATCATTTTTTGTATCATAATCCTTTAAAAAATCTGCACTGAAGTCACCACAGACTATTAACCACAAGCACCTGTCCGACAGATTGCACAGTAACGAATCCAGATTCCTTACAAGCTGCTTAAAATTTCCATATATAAAAGTTGACAAGATGCCTTTCTTAATGGCTCAAATGGCTCTGAGCACTATGGGACTCAACTGCTGAGGTCATTAGTCCCCTAGAACTTAGAACTAGTTAAACCTAACTAACCTAAGGACATCACACACATCCATGCCCGAGGCAGGATTCGAACCTGCGACCGTAGTGGTCTCGCGGTTCCAGACTGCAGCGCCAGAACCGCGCGGCCACTTCGGCCGGCTGCCTTTCTTAATCTCTGTTGATCTGTCATGGTTACGCGACACTGGCCAGTCAGATTAAAAAAACCAGCCTAATGATTTCAGAACTTATTATTTTATTTACATGACCTATTTTGGCATCTCATTAATGCCATCTTCAGACCCTTCATGTTAAAAACAATGAGTACATGTCAAAGTTTACCACTAGTTGACATTACAGAAAATGAAGCGTAGTATAAAATACCCTTGAAACCTACAAAATGCAACAGTAAGAAGAATACCTGTACACACACAGCACGACAAAGCAGAATATGCACATATACTGGTTTGCATTGAAACCAACTATTTTGACATAATGGAGCCATAATAGAAGAGGCCAAACATTACAAAAAATAGGCAGTACTCAATACTGGGTGCATAAACGAATAAATCTTGTCTAGTTTTTTTATAAAAAAAATTTCATAACTCATATAGATGAGAATCACCATAGTTCTCATGCAAAACAATCCTCATTCAAATTAAAAGTCACTATTTGACCTATAAGTACACAGTAGTGCGTGCATATCTATTGCCCAAGTAATATCACCACTAGTGATATATGAGTATTAGTTGCCAGAATGTAAAGAAATGCAACCAGAGGCAAAACCCAGCAATCGACAAATTACCAAGTGAATAACGATAAGCAAAGAACTTGTGAGAAATATTTATAAAATACCTAGGTGGCATAATGTTATATATCAAATCTAAAAATAAAAAGATGTGACGTAGAGTCTCTTAAACATCAATTAATCAACAGGCAAATACTAGGGGGATAAGCAAGGAACCCCAAATACCATATTAACCATGAGGAGTCCCCTGAATATTTCAGTTCACCATGTAATTACTATTCCTGTAGGAATATAGGCTATCTCTGTATTTACAGAATGGCAAAACCTATCCAAATATTGACTAACACACAGCAAACTGTTTTGCAGAAGCTAGTGTGGGGATGGACCAGGCTAAAAGTAGGGTGAGTACTGCTAAAGTTCTTTGCTTATCGTTACTCTCTTAGTAATCTGTCAGCCATTGGGTTTTGCCTCTGGTTGTGCTTTTTGGTATTCTGACAACTATTCTCAAGTATCACTAGTGACGATATTACTTGGGCAAAAGATATTCACACTACTGTGTACATCATAGGTCAAATTTCGACTTTTAATTTGAATGAAGACTGTGATTCTTGACTTTCTCCCGGCGTATTTGATAATCAAAATATCCACGGGTATGCTGCCGGTCTATAGTGTGCCCGTTGGACACTATAGACCGGCAGCATACCCGTGGATATTTTGATGAATGAAGACTGTTTTTCCTAAGAACTATGGCAATTCTCATCTACATGAGCCACTGATTATTTAAAAAAACTACACAAGATTTATTCATCTGTGCACCTGATTTTCAATATTGTCTTTTTTTAAATGTTTGTCATGTTCTATTATAACTCTGTTGTGTCAAAGTAGTTAGTTCTGAAGTTAACCAGTATCTGTACATATTCTGCTTCATTGCAGATTTGCGTGCACAGGTACTCTTCTGAACACTGCATGTTGCATTTTGTAGGTTTTAAGAACTTTTATTGTTATACTTCATTTTCTGTAATGCCAATTAATGGTATGTCTTGACATATACTACACGTATTGTTGTTTTAAACATGCAGAGGCCTGAAGACTGTGTTAATGAGATGCTCAAACTGAATAGTTTCTGAAAACCTCAGGGTATCTGATGATTTTGCTGTGGTAAAAGATGTCTTTTTTGGTGAGTATGTCTGTTTGGTTCAATTCAAAATAGTCCGTGAACTACAAAGAAGAGACTGGATATGAAAAATATGAATGTATTATGACAAGACCAGCTCAGATCGAGAGGAATAAGATATCCATCGAGGTTGCACAAAAGAACAGTGTATACAAGTGCAGCAAACTGACTGCTTAATTTCATATTGTTATGAGATCTCTCGACACTAAATCTCAAAGATACAACTGAACAGATTTTCATTTACTGCACACAAAGTTTCCTTAACATGAATTACTGTAAATAGAAATTTCACTGGGAGTTTCATGATAGTCACAAAATTCCCAGTAGCTGCAGAACTCTGCAGATAATTTTTTCATGTATTTTTGTAATAGTTTCGATGAATTACTCTTTATAAACTGGGACTGAATTTCACTTGCATAAAATACTTTGTCTTGATCACAGCCCCCGCTTTCAACCAACAGCCATTTTCAATACCTATTTTTGCTAATATTTTAATTTTACCGTAGAAATCTCAGATTGTGTGTCTTCTTACATGGTTGATAGTTTTCTCTGACAGTACAAGTGGCTTGTGACTCCAGGAGCAATTATGTGTACTGAGCAGGTGAATGGCTAATTTCATAGCAACTTTGAAAAAGATATCTCTCAACACAGCTTATGTTCTCAGCAAAGCTAGGTATATTTGTGGACACCAGATCTTAACATATTCCTCATTTCCATGCACAATTTTATGTCATCCAAGTTCATTAGTAAGGTTTCTCAACATAGTTTTGTTGTTAGACATGTCTCATGCCAGAGGTGTAGGCCAACTTCTGTGGGAGGAATTAGGACCAGAATACCTGGTCACAAATTTTTTCAAACCAAGTGCTAGTCTGGATCAGGTGACAGAGGATTTAGGTTCACTCTGTAAAGGATTTACCAGGGAAGACACCGTGGTTATTGTGGGAGGGTCAGGGAACAGTATCGACAGAGATCCTGGGTACAGTATAGAGTGTGACATGGTAAAGGTTGCGTCGGCATCGAGACGCACCAATGTTGAATTTGTATCTGTCCTGAGACGCCACGACCGGCCTCATTTGAACTCTTCTGTTGGGAGAGTTAATTTGGAGTTGGAACAGCTGCTTGGGTCGGGTGCGGAGGCTCATATTGGTGTGGTTCCTGTCAATTCTCTCAGTAGGTGGGCCTATACCAGGCACGGCCTACATCTCAACAGGAAAGGGAAGGGGAAACTGGCTGGGGTAATAGCAGGAAATTTAAGGGGGGGAGGCACTGCCCTGAATGGTAAAATACCATTGGTTACAGGTGTTGGAGCAGCACCTTTTTTAGGATAGGTAAGACAGAAAGATGTCAAGTTCTATGAAAGGTCAGGATTGAAACACATCTTCAGTTTAGGAAAGAAATTAAACAGCACAATTCTAGCACATTTGATAACCAATCACAGCTGTCAAATACTAATTTTCACCAATCACCAGAAATTTTATCTCCAACAAGTTGTATCTCAGTCCTAGGTAATTGCATTGATGAATTAAAGTCACCCAACCCAGTTGACATAATCTGCCTCTCTGAACACCATGTGACCACTGCTATAGGAACTAGGCCTAAGCACAATGAGAAACTCAGACAGGAGACTACTGCAAATGTTAGAATAAGGAAACGTTCTCATAAAAGTATAATTAAAAATGATGTAAGTATATTTCATCAAAATATTGGGAGTTTAAAGAATAAAGTAGATGAGCTTCTGGTTTGTTTAGAAGATTTAGAAGCTGAGGATGAAATAGATATACTATGCCTGTCTGAGCATCACATTGTTACTGATATGGATAAGGTAAATGTAAGTGGATATAAGCTCTCTGCACATGTAATTAGAGAAAATACGGAGAAAGGAGCAGTTACCATATATGTCAAAAGTTATCATTGTGCAAAAAGTATAGAAACAAAAAAGTTTTTTGTAGAGAAACATATAGAAGCACGTGCCTGTGAGCTTAAATTAAATAAAGGCACATTTATAATTGTAACTGTATATAGGTCCCTATCGAGAAATTTTCATCTATTTCTGAAAAATTTGGACTCCTTGTTGTGCTATCTGTCAGACAGGGGAAAGCAAATTATTATTTGTGGGGACTTCAATGTAGATTCTCTGAAAGAGGGTAATAGGAAAAATGACCTTGAAGTATTACTCGGTTCTTTCAATTTGACACCCGTAATTGATTTTCCTACTCGGGTGGTAAAGGATAGCAGCTCACTGATAGATAACTTCTTTATAGACCAAGATAAGTTTAACCAGATAAATGTTCACCCTGTTGAGAATGGTCTTTCTGATCATGGTGCACAGCTAGTTACAATATATGACATAGCTCCATTCAGCAATACTAAACAGTCCTCCAAAGTAGTACGTTCAGTCAATGATTTAACAATTGCAAATTTCAGGGAAAGCCTACAGCAGTTAGACTGGGATGAGGTGTACCGTGAACCCGATGCCAATTTAAAATATAATTTATTTCATGACATTTTTGTAAATGCATTTGAAAACTGCTTCCCCAAGAAAATAGTTAAATATACTCTTAAGAAACCTTGTAACAAACCATGGCTTACTAAGAGTATAAAAATATCTTGTAACCGGAAAAGGGAAATGTATCTGACAGCAAGAAAGAGTAGTGACCCAGAAACTATCAGACATTATATATAACTACTGTGCTATATTAAGAAAAGTTATTAAAAAATCCAGATGTATGTGTATCATGTCTGAAATCAGCAACTCTGATAGTAAAATTAAAACAATTTGGAATATTATTAAAAGAGAAACAGGTCAACCAAGAGCACAGAAAGACAGTATTACCATCAAATTGAATGAAAACTTTATGAACAAAAAGTCAGAAGTTGAAAATATTTTTAATAATCAATTTCTAAATGTTGTGGATATAGTAGGTTCCAGGTGTTCATTAGAAGATGCTAGGCTGTTAATGGAAGAGGCCATACCTATGCAATTTGATACAATTGAAATCTCACCCACTTCTCCCTCTGAAATTAGGAAAATAATAAACTTGCTTAAAAGCAAAAACTCACATGGAATTGATGGCATTTCCAGCAAAATACTAAAAGCTTGTTCTCAACAGATAAGTAAGATTCTCAGCCACCTGTGTAATAGCTCTCTGCAACAGGGTCATTTTCCCTGATAGACTGAAACATGCTATTGTTATACCTTTGCATAAAAAGGGGGATACATCTGATGTCAACAGTTACCGTCCAATCTCCCTTCTAACAGCTTTATCCAAAATTTTTGAGAAAGTAATGTATTCAAGAGTAGCTTCACGTATGTGTAAAAATGAAGTACTAACAAAATGTCAGTTTGGTTTCCAGAAAGGTTTTTCAATAGAAAATTCCATATATGCTTTCACCAATCAAATTTTGAATGATCTGAATAACCGAACACCACCCATTGGGATTTTTTGTGATCTCTCAAAGGCTTTTGATTGTGTAAATCATGAAATTCTGCTAGACAAGCTCAAATATTGTGGCATGAGTGGGACAGTGCACAAATGGTTCAATTCGTACCTAACTGGACAAGTGCAGAAAGTTGAAATAAGCAGTTCTCATAATATGCTAAGATCAGCACATTCCTCAAACTGGGGAACTATCAAGAATGGGGTTCCACAAGGGTCAGTCTTGGGTCCTTTGTTGTTCTTAATATACATTAATGACTTGCCATTCTATATTCATGAAGAGGCAAAGTTAGTTCTCTTTGCTGATGATACAAGTATAGTAATCACTTCTGAGAAACAAGAATTAACTGATGAAACTGTCAATAATGTCTTTCAGAAAATTACTAAGTGGTTCCTTGTAAACGGACTCTCACTGAATTTTGATAAGACACAGTACATACAGTTCCGTACAGTAAATGGTATGACGCCATTAATAAATATAGACCTTAATCAGGTAGAATATTCCAAACGTTTAGGTGTGTCCATTGATGAGAGATTAAATTGGAAGAAACACATTGATGATCTGCTGAAACGTTTGAGTTCAGCTACTTATGCAATAAGGGTCATTGCAAATTTTGGTGATAAACATCTTAGTAAATTAGCTTACTACGCCTATTTTCACTCATTGCTTTCATATGGTATCATATTTTGGGGTAATTCATCACTGAAGAATAAAGTATTTATTGCAGAAAAGAGTGTAATCAGAATAATAGCTGGAGTCCACCCAAGATCATCCTGCAGACATTTATTTAAGGATCTAGGGATATTCACAGTAGCTTCTCAGTATATATACTCTCTTATGAAATTTGTTATTAACAACCAAACCCAATTCAATAGTAATAGCAGTGTGCATAACTACAATACTAGGAGAAAGGATGATCTTCACTATTCAAGATTAAATCTAACTTTGGCACAGAAAGGGGTGAATTATACTGCCACTAAAGTCGTTGGTCACTTACCAAATAGTATCAAAAGTCTGGCAGATAATCACCAAGTATTTAAGAAAAAATTAAAAGAATTTCTGAATGACAACTCCTTCTACACCATAGAGGAATTTTTAGATATAAATTAAGAAAAAAATTTTAAAAAATAACAATATAAAAAAATAAAAAAACACAAAAAAATAAAAAAGTTGTTATATGAACTTAAGTATGTTGTTTAATTAACTTAATTATGTTATGTATTGGAAAATTTGACTCGTTCCACATCATTACGAAATATCGTATTCATGATCCATGGAACTAGTATTAATCTAATCTAATTAATCTTACATTCTGCAGTGGGCTGTGTTTTGTTTTGAAACTTCCTGATAAATTAAAACTGAGTGCCAGACCAAAAGTTGATACCCACTGATGTGCCACAAAAGAGCAGTGTATAAAAGTACAACAAATTGACAGCATCATGTTAAGTACCCTCTGCTACGCACTTCACAATGGCTTGTAGAGTGCACAGTTGAAATTGACATACAACTAGCAACTTTAACACTTGTGGGCAATGATTTTGATAAATGAACTATCCTTGCAAGGTTTGAGTCCAGAACCAGCACACATTTTAAATTTGCTGTAACTCAGTCAACAGGCTGGAATAAAGTAACACAATCCATCTTCCCTACATTTGGCTAATAAATCACTGAAAACAACTAAAATACTGAAACTATCAGGATGTATGATGGTTAGTTTAACCACAGAGTTATAAAGTGTACAGAAGAACAATACCTGCCTGAAAGAAAAATTCTTTTTTTTTTGTTCCCAAGAACATGTGACACAGCTTAGTAACATTGAACATTTTGCTATCAAAACTTGTGAACATACAAAAATTGAGTACTGGAAGGGTGGTCGGGGTAAAAGTGGAAGAGAGCTACAATGTCAACACTTTTTTCCTCACATTGGATAAAATCTCAGCATCTGGGTAACATATTTTTCAAGCAAAGTATTTCTCATTATCCAAAATTTCGTAAAATTCCTATGGAGTGGGAATAGCATCATACATGGAACTAACACATTTGTTTCTCAACACCACGCCTACTGTGTCCACAGACTCTGCTAAATGAGGCGAAATAATGATTGTTTTTATGCCAAACTATGTTTTGCATCATTTCCTTCTGTGTTTAAAGTTTGCACAAAAGATAATGTGCAGTCAAGTTACATTCTGGCATTTTAGGTTCCTCTGAAAATGATAAACACCACATATCTTTCACTGGTAACAGTTCTCTCTTTTCATCCTCCAAATATACTTAATCATCTAACCTTACAGTGTTGAAGCAAACACCTATTATACAAGAAATGCTTATTTTATTATCTGTGAAATATATGTGATTCAAATGAAATTCAATGTCTTATTTCAGGTACTGTCTTTACTACATGGCAGCAACACTGGAAATATAAATCTGGAGTTCCAGCACACAAATGGCTTCGAAAATTTAATAGTGCTTGAGGTCTTGGGGTATGACAAGGATGAAGATACAAAGTATCATAGCAGAGTACGAAGGCGAAACACTGACATAAATAGTGCCGATGGTGAAATAATATTACATGATAACGTCATGAAACATCTAACATCATTACAGTATGTGAACTTACAAAATGTGAAATTACGTGGCGAAGTTAAAAAAAATACCCCTCAGTCAATTGGAATACCAAATTCTATATTTGATATTAATTTAAACAAACTTTCTGAGGGTTACTCATTGGAAAATGAACAGTATTTTAGCACGAATGATAATGCTAATCAACATTTTGTGTCATTTATAGCTCCAGATACCAGTGACAATGAAATTCTTCCATATAGTGAATACATCAAGGAGCAAAACAATGCCGGCTTGTCAGTATTTGCTGGCTTATCACAGCTTGTATTTTTGAGAATAGTTAATTGTGGACTGCATAAGGTAAACTGGGAAATGTTTGAAGGGCTCAGTTCCCTTGAGTATCTCTCACTAGAAAGAAATCATCTTCTATTTCTTCCAGAATTTGCATTTCATGGAACACCTAATCTAAAAACTCTCTCTCTTGCACGAAATAAATTACTAAACCTGCACAGTACTTGTCTTGCGGGACTTCTTGAATTAGAGAAATTGGACTTGTCTCATAATAATTTTTCACATCTCTCTGAACTATCTTTACCTCCTTTCCCCAAACTTCATACTGCTAATTTCAAGCACAATCCTCTAGAAGCAATCTTTGCCAGTACATTTGAAATTATGAATGCAACATCTGTACTGTATATTGGAGGAGATGGATCTACATTAGATATAAAACCTAATTCTTTTGTAGGATTACAGGCATTAAAAAAACTGAATATATACAACGTTGGGGTTCCTCTGCTGGAAAGGGAACTGCTTAGAGGAATGCCAAAACTTACAGATCTTGAAATGACGGGCACAATTAATGCCCTGTCATATGATGCTTTTCTTGAGGTGCGAAAACTTGAAAGACTTGTCCTCAACCACTGCAACCTGAAAACAATTTCTATGGATGCCTTTTACGGTTTATACTCCTTAATTCATCTTGATTTGTCTAATAACTTTTTAGAATCACTGCCACCAAATCTTTTCGATCAACAGACATCCCTAAAGGAACTTTTACTTCATAACAATTACCTCACTGAATTACCCACTGGTTTCTTCAGGAATGTTCCCGCAAAAATGATACGTCTTGATGGCAATCCTTGGCACTGTTCATGTGCAATGTCAGACTGGCAGCCAGTAGCAATTAACAAAGTAAAGCAGAAGGTTATGAAGTTCTGTGACTTCCATTACGATAAGGGCAGCATGTGCAAGACAGACCATGAGGAATACGTGTATGACAAGAAAGTTGTCCCACGATGCAATACGCCTAAGAAATATAAAAACTGGACTGTTTTCCACACTTTACGAAAACAATTACGCTGTACATCAAGAAAATATTTGAAGGCATACAAAAAAGTTCAGCTCAAAAAACAATTTGATTCTGGAAAAGCCTTGCGCAAACAAAAGAATGAAAAATATCAAATTCAGCAAACCATTAGGAGTAATTTGAAGACTTCAGTAATACCTCAATCAGAAAAGCTTCCATCATACGCTGACAATGAACCGGGAGAGCCACAAAAAAATGCAACAACAAAAACAGACATTTCTAATGTAGTATCAGCAAATGGTAACACATATAAGTTACCTGATATGTCTCAGGAATCAGTAAGAAAGGTAAATTTTATAGGACAGACTGACAACAGCAACAAACTCAAAAGTGATATTAACAATAGCACAGACCTGCCATCATCCTATAACATTACAGTGGTGGAATCAAAACCTTTGAAAGTGGTTAATGTACAAGACAATGATGCAGGACAAAAAAAAATTGTACCTACCACAAACAGAAAATCTGATGAGAGAGAGGATGGCATAATTAACTATAAGCACAAAGAAAAGGCAGCACAAAAATCCAACCAATCAAAGTATGATGATTACTCAGCAGAGCTACAAAATAGAAATTTTCACAAAGATCACACCAGAAATGTTCCACAAAAATCACTTAATATTTATGACAACAATGGAGAAATATCCAAAAAAGCTTGGAAACTTGAGCTCAAGAGAAAGCACGAAGAGAAACTTCGAAAATATGCAGCAAACCTGTGACATTTCCCATGAAAATAAATTATTTTGTTCCAGGAAATGATGATTGACTAATAACTTATTTTTAAGTTCATAAAGCTCCATTTAGAGCCCATCAAACATTAATCACAAAAGTGGTTAATGATGAATTTTTGTATATAGGTATTTATATACAGCTGCTGCTGTAGGGGCCTTTGAAACTTTGTCAGCCTCACAATTAAAAACACTGTAAATATTTTGGTAAATTTATTCAATGGGTACAGTGACAGAATGTATTAAACGGACTGGAATTTTCATGTACCTTTGTTATGCATATATTAATTATCTTTTTTTTGCACCTTCAAGTAAAGTATAGTGTTATTGCCACCACCACCACCACCACCACCACCACCACCACCACCAATAGTAGTAATTGTACTATGTCATGATTACTAATAACTACTTGAGAATTATGCACATGCACTGGGAACGAATCCTCGAAGCCAAACCTTCAGCTATCATACCCACCCACTCTTTCCACATGTGGCAAAACTGGTGAATTAAGCAAACAGCCAATAATTAAGGAAGTTGTTTACAAAAATCATTTTGACACTGCATGAAAACAAATTGCTCTTTAATTTCATTTCAGTCACAAGTCTGTGTGTGTTAATTCTGACTCATTATACATACTTTTATGTACAAGACATTTCATGTAAAATGTGTTAGCCATAACAATTTTAGTATATGCAGATTCAATTGTTTTAACCATGCACCTACTAGGATGATATTTTCATGCTGTAACAGCAAATCTAATAATTACATGTTAATGATGATCATTTGACAAAGATGGCCATCTAGAACACTTCTTGCATGTTCTTGCAGCTATTTCATGTCTTCCTATTACCAAAACTTGTAAAATTGCTGAATTCCTAACAAGGACGGTCTTTCCGTTCTGAACTGAACAGAACTGAACTGAAAATAAAGAATTATATTTTGTATCGTGGTAATTTAAATTCTATTCACCACCAGTAAATCCCTTGGACTTTAAAGGACTGTCATCTAAGTGTTAAAATGCATGATGTCAATTTAATTATCGGTAGTAAGTTTTGAAACATTCATCAAAGAACTACTAAAACAATTCTTTTTATGAAGACTGCTTACAAAGGAAAAACTGCACATATTTTTAGTCTAAGCCTATAGAACAAAAGGTACATTGGATAAAGAACATACAAGGTATGTGTAAGAAAATCAGTTTAATAATTGCCATTACCACTGTCTGTATCAAACCAAAACTTATGTTAATTAGCACATATTTTTCCAATCTTTTTGATTTTTTATTAACACATTTACCATGCAATATCACTACACCACCTAAAAAAATATGCAAATAGTACGTAAAGTGAATTTCCAAAGGAAAAAATAATCAACACATTTCATAAGGCTGTATAATTTGTTTTGCAAGGTGTTCAGTGCTAATAACATGGAAGCTACTGAAATACGAGTTCAGACACCTTTTTTACCATCAGTCATCAACTCAGTATAAATAGTCATGAAAGACAGTATACTTCAAATACAGTATAACATCCCTAAACACAATTCTATCCCTAACAATTCATACACATGAGAACAGTTATGATTCTCCACCCATAACACATACTTGAGACCAGCTACTAACATACATATTTGAATATCATACATGTGTTATATAAAAAGACCTGCAAGTTTTGTCCAAATATTTGTATTAGACTAACCACTATTAAGCTCTCAGTAACAACAAATAGCCACAGACATTCTGCTTTCAACAACAACATACAATACATTGCTAAATACACTATGTAGCATAACAGTACATAAATGAACACTTTCTTTCCATCTTTGCTCTTCTTGATTCTCACTCTTAGCCATCTAAGATCAATCCTTTTTCCTTTTTTATATCCTGCTATCTCTCTCTATCCATTTATTAGTATCAGCCTGACTTAATTGTTTCTATTCCCCACTTCCCTTCTATTCTTCCCCACCAATAACTTTTGCTCACTTAAACCTCCCTCACTCAATCTTCCTGTATTTTTTCTTCTTCAATTGCACCATGCAATTTTGAGATTATCTCTCTCTATTCCGGGATCTCATTACCTGTAGTATGTTACTAGAGCCATGTGCATGTACAAAGTTGTGTGCTAGGGTGATGTGCAGTAGCAAAAGACAAAATATCACATGACATACCAGCCAATAGTGTCAGTCAGCTGTGCCTGTCTGTAAAATGCACTTCAAGGTGCACATAAAACATTTAGTGTGTATTTTCATGTTATCTTACGTATGCTGAGGATATTTCGGAATTGCAATGGCACTTATCCCAGCGCAGCCAGTTACTAGTGAAGCTGAAATGTGGGGTGTCTCTCTCTCTCTCTCTCTCTCTCTCTCTCTCTCTCTCTCTCCCTCTGCCAACCCGCCTTCTTACTTGCAGTATTCTTCTCAAATGCAAGTACAGTTTCTTACCAATATGCTACCTCAATCACCGATTCCAATAAGATTCTGGAAATTGTCCAGAGTTTATCATATAACTGCCAAGCTGGCTGCCTGTATTAGCATGCCACTTCCAGGATTCGTGGAGGCACACTGGCCGTGGACCAAATTCACACCAATGTTGAATTTGTATCTGTCTTGAGATGCCATGACCGGCCTCATTTGAACTCTTCTGTTGGGAGAGTTAATTTGGAGTTGGAACGGCTGCTTGGGTCGGGTGCGGGGGCTCATATTGGTGTGGTTCCTGTCAATTCTCTCAGTAGGTGGGCCTATACCAGGCACGGCCTACATCTCAACAGGAAAGGGAAGGGGAAACTGGCTGGTGTAATAGCAGGAAATTTAAGGGGGGGAGGCACTGCCATGAATGGTAAAATACCAGTGGTTACAGGTGTTGCAGCAGCACCTTTTTTAGGATAGGAAAGACAGAAAGATGTCAAGTTCACCGAGAGGTCAGGATTGAAACACATCTTCAGTTTAGGAAAGAAATTAAACAGCACAAGTCTAGCACATTTGATCACCAATCACAGCTGTCAAATACTAATTTTCACCAATCACCAGAAATTTTATCTCCAACAAGTTGTATCTCAGTCCTAGGTAATTGCATTGATGAATTAAAGTCACCCAACCCAGTTGACATAATCTGCCTCTCTGAACACCATGTGACCACTGCTATAGGAACTAGGCCTAAGCACAATGAGAAACTCAGACAGGAGACTACTGCAAATGTTAGAATAAGGAAACGTTCTCATAAAAGTATAATTAAAAATGATGTAAGTATATTTCATCAAAATATTGGGAGTTTAAAGAATAAAGTAGATGAGCTTCTGGTTTGTTTAGAAGATTTAGAAGCTGAGGATGAAATAGATATACTATGCCTGTCTGAGCATCACATTGTTACTGATATGGATAAGGTAAATGTAAGTGGTTATAAGCTCTCTGCACATGTAATGAGAGAAAATATGGAGAAAGGAGGAGTTGCCATATATGTCAAAAGTTATCATTGTGCAAAAAGTATAGAAACAAAAAAGTTTTGTGTAGATAAACATATAGAAGCATGTGCCTGTGAGCTTAAATTAAATAAAGGCACATTTATAATTGTAACTGTATATAGGTCCCCATCAGGAAATTTTCATCTATTTCTGAAAAATTTGGACTCCTTGTTGTGCTATCTGTCAGACAGGGGGAAGCAAATTATTATTTGTGGGGGCTTCAATGTAGATTCTCTGAAAGAGGGTAATAGGAAAAATGACCTTGAAGTATTACTCGGTTCTTTTAATTTGACACCCGTTATTGATTTTCCTACTCGGGTGGCAAAGGATAGCAGCTCACTGATAGATAACTTCTTTATAGACCAAGATAAGTTTAACCAGATAAATGCTCAGCCTGTTGAGAATGGTCTTTCTGATCATGGTGCACAGCTAGTTACAATATATGACATAGCTCCATTCAGCAATACTAAACAGTCCTCCAAAGTAGTATGTTCAGTCAACGATTTAACAATTGCAAATTTCAGGGAAAGCCTACAGCAGTTAGACTGGGATGAGGTGTACCGTGAACCTGATGCCAATTTAAAATATAATTTATTTCATGACATTTTTGTAAATGCTTTTGAAAACTGCTTCCCCAAGAAAATAGTTAAATATACTCGTAAGAAACCTTGTAACAAACCATGGATTACTAAGGGTATAAAAATATCTTGTAACCGGAAAAGGGAAATGTATCTGACAGCAAGAAAGAGTAGTGACCCAGAAACTATCAAAAATTATAAAAACTACTGTGTTATATTAAGAAAAGTTATTAAAAAATCCAGGAGTATGTGTATCATGTCTGAAATCAGCAACTCTGATAATAAAATTAAAACAATTTGGAATATTATTAAAAGAGAAACAGGTCAACCAAGAGCACAGGAAGACAGTATTACCATCAAATAGAATGAAAACTTTACAAACAAAAAGTCAGAAGTTGAAAATATTTTTAATAATCATTTTCTAAATGTTGTGGATATAGTAGGATCCAGGTGTTCATTAGAAGATGCTAGGCTGTTAATGGAAGAGGCCATACCTATGCAATTTGATACAATTGAAATCTCACCCACTTCTCCCTCTGAAATTAGGAAAATAATAAACTTGCTTAAAAGCAAAAACTCACATGGAATTGATGGCATTTCCAGCAAAATACTAAAAGCTTGTTCTCAACAGATAAGTAAGATTCTCAGCCACCTGTGTAATAGCTCTCTGCAACAGGGTCATTTTCCCTGATAGACTGAAACATGCTATTGTTATACTTTTGCATAAAAAGGGGGATACATCTGATGTCAACAGTTACCGTCCAGTCTCCCTTCTAACAGCTTTATCCAAAATTTTTGAGAAAGTAATGTATTCAAGAGTAGCTTCACGTATGTGTAAAAATGAAGTACTAACAAAATGTCAGTTTGGTTTCCAGAAAGGTTTTTCAACAGAAAATGCCATATATGCCTTCACCAATCAAATTCTGAATGATCTGAATAACCGAACACCACCCATTGGGATTTTTTGTGATCTCTCAAAAGCTTTTGATTGTGTAAATCATGAAATTCTGCTAGACAAGCTCAAATATTGTGGCATGAGTGGGACAGTGCACAAATGGTTCAATTCGTACCTAACTGGACAAGTGCAGAAAGTTGAAATAAGCAGTTCTCATAATATGCTAAGATCAGCACATTCCTCAAACTGGGGAACTATCAAGAATGGAGTTCCACAAGGGTCAGTCTTGGGTCCTTTGTTGTTCTTAATATACATTAATGACTTGCCATTCTATATTCATGAAGAGGCAAAGTTAGTTCTCTTTGCTGATGATACAAGTATAGTAATCACTTCTGAGAAACAAGAATTAACTGATGAAACTGTCAATAATGTCTTTCAGAAAATTACTAAGTGGTTCCTTGTAAACGGACTCTCACTGAATTTTGATAAGACACAGTACATACAGTTCCGTACAGTAAATGGTATGACGCCATTAATAAATATAGACCTTAATCAGGTAGAATATTCCAAATGTTTAGGTGTGTCCATTGATGAGAGATTAAATTGGAAGAAACACATTGATGATCTGCTGAAACGTTTGAGTTCAGCTACTTATGCAATAAGGGTCATTGCAAATTTTGGTGATAAACATCTTAGTAAATTAGCTTACTACGCCTATTTTCACTCATTGCTTTCATATGGTATCATATTTTGGGGTAATTCATCACTGAAGAATAAAGTATTTATTGCAGAAAAGAGTGTAATCAGAATAATAGCTGGAGTCCACCCAAGATCATCGTGCAGACATTTATTTAAGGATCTAGGGATATTCACAGTAGCTTCTCAGTATATATACTCTCTTATGAAATTTGTTATTAACAACCAAACCCAATTCAAAAGTAATAGCAGTGTGCATAACTACAATACTAGGAGAAAGGATGAGCTTCACTATTCAAGATTAAATCTAACTTTGGCACAGAAAGGGGTGAATTATACTGCCACTAAAGTTGTTGGTCACTTACCAAATAGTATCAAAAGTCTGGCAGATAACCACCAAGTATTTAAGAAAAAATTAAAAGAATTTCTGAATGACAACTCCTTCTACACCATAGAGGAATTTTTAGATATAAATTAAGAAAAAAAATTATAAAAAATAACAATATAAAAAAATAAAAAACACAAAAAAAATAAAAAAGTTGTTATATTATGTATGTTGTTAAATTAACTTAATTATGTTATGTATTGGAAAATTTGACTTGTTCCACATCATTACGAAATATCGTATTCATGATCCATGGAACTAGTATTAATCTAATCTAATCTAAACCCGGTACACACATCATTATGCCATGAGTAAATATTCTCCAAAACAATGAAAGAATAAGCACAGAGCCATTCATATACCAGTAAGAATAACTTCATAATGTGGCTACTGTTATGATACTAGAGTGTAAGGTAAGAACACTAAATTCAGCATTGCTTTAGCAACATTTTGAGCTGTAAAGTGGTAATGCTTAATACAGCCTGCAATATGGTGGAAATTGCTATCGGAGCCCATTCAGAATGAATATAACATCATGTTACTTGCAGGAACAATCAAAACAACGAGAAGCTCATACTTTCATCAATGATATCAAATACAGGATTTAAAAAAAATTCTCAAGAGATGCAGGAATATGGACGAAACAACAGACAAATCCATCAGAGTTCAAATACATTTAAGAATTCTATACTTTTATGTTATCTATAGGGTTGGAACTTTAATAGTGCCAACTATGTATTTACAGCTCGTACAAAATAGGTACGTGATTCAAAGTTTTACTGACCTTCAAAGTAGTCACCAGCATTGTATAACTCGTTGCCAGCAATGTGGAAGTTGTAGGATACTCTTAGCAGTGCCAGCTGTGTTGACAGTTCGAGCACCGCGGTCTATTGCCTGACAAATTTGTAGCAGTTCTGAAGTAAATGCCGTAAAGTGTTTCCTTCAGTTTAGAAATCGAGTTGAAGTCACAAGGGCTTAAGTCAGGGGAGTGCAGTAAGTGGTATAGCACTTAGCAGCCCCATCAAACAAACAAATTAGTAACAGCTTACACTGTATGTGCTTGAGCATTGTCCTGCAAAATGGTCAGGTCCTGCAGAAAGTGTCATCACTTCTGTCTCTAAGCTGGTTGTAGGTTGTGTTCCAAAAATGAACAGCATAGAGACAGAATTGATGACACTTTCTGCAGGACCTGACCAGATTGCAGAACAAATCTCAAGCATGTACAGTGGAAGCTGTTACCGATTTGTTTGATTGATGGGGCTGCTAAGTGCTATACCACCTATTGCACTCCCCTGACTTAAGCCTTCATAAGTTCAATTCGATTTCTAAACTGAAGGAAACACTTCACAGCATTCGCTTCAGAATGGCTACAAATTCGTTGGTCAACAGACCGTGCCACTCAAAGTGTCAACACAACTGGCACTGCTAAGAGTATCCTACGACTTCCACATCACTGGCAATGGCTTCTACACAATGCTGGTGACTACCTTGAAGGTCAGTAAAAATTTTTAACCACGTTATTTTGTACGAGCTGTAGATAAATAGTTGCCACTATTAAAGTTCCAACCCTTGTATCTGTTGCTCTTTTTTGCTTTGGAAATTTTAATTAATAGATAATGTTTCTAGTTTTGTAATAATCATTTTGGAACAAAATTTGAATGTACACTGCCACACAAAAAAAGTGGAGCACCCAGAAGATATGGTTGGATGTTAATATAACTTTGAACGCATGTGCATCATCAGCATATTGTACATCGCAATCTCATGAGAGCTCCCATTCTTCCACTGTTTTGGAGAATATTTACCCCGGACATAACAGTGTGGGGAGCCATCGGGTATGACTTCAGGTCCTGGCCGATAGCACAGTGGTATGTCACAGACACCTTTCATACTCACGTGTTACCTCTCGTGCGACAGTATTGTGGTGTCATTTTTAACAGGGCACTGCTCATCCACAAATAACATGTCTGTATGTTTAGATACTCATGAAGCCAGCAAGATGCCCAGACCTGTCCCCAATAGAACATGCAGGGGTACATCACCTCTGTCTCAGTCCTAGTATCCACGATGTCAAGGATCAGTTGCAACAGTTGCGGCCCATCTTACCTCAGAAGATACAATGGCTTCACGACAACCTTCACAACTGAATCAGTGAATGCATCCAGGCCAGAGGGGGTGTAATATCATAATGTCATACTCATATGTGGGCTCACACTGTCAGTTTCTGAAATCTCAGTTTTATAATGACTGAACCCTCTCCATCCAACAAGTTTCCTTTTGTTTTCTCCTCCCCTTTTGAGCCTCACAGCTGAAAGTTACATTTAGGCTACTCCCACCTTATGTTGGTAGAAATTTTTTGTACCTCAATCAGGGTTTTAATTCTATGTTTTCTCACTCCCAAGTAATTGAGATCCTATTAACAACAGAAGTTACACATCAGGACTTTGAAGTGTGTAATGGAAGAGTGAGTATTTTTCTTAATAATCCAAAACTCTGCCAACAGTAACAGTTCTGTTGTTCGTTCTCAAATTAAATAATTCAGTCTAGTAGTGCTACACATCATCTTCTGAAAAGTGCATAAACTGAACCATGTGACTCCAAAACAAATGTCTGATACTTTATTTCAAAATTATGGAATCAGTGAGGGTTAAATAAGGGATGTGTCATCTTATTTGCAGACACTGCAATATTACTTACAAACACAGAAAAAATGGATACTTAAAATTAGCTGTTACTTTATCAAAATTTATTTGTAGCTCAATCATGCCTTAGGGCTAAGTTGTCTGCAGTAGTTTTTTTATATCTCCATTGCCAAATAAAAAAAAATAGTTACCTTTAGGAATAAAATGAAGCTCAACGCACTAACAGTAACACTAAGTGTGTTTTGGTGAAATGACTTAAGTTTCAAACAATTACATGCTTCACATGTGACGAATCATCATACGCAAGTAGAGGTAAAAATTCAAAACCAACATAATGGATTTGGGAAGATGTTCAATAGTAAGCAAAGAACAGGTGCTATGGACTTACTACTCTATCACTGAGAGCAATAACTGACACTTAAGTAATGATCCCATATGAATGATGCTCCATTCATAAATTATACAAGTTTTTCAGTGTACATGATCATGAACACTAGGTCATACATGTAAGGAAAAACTGTACTGGACAAGCCAAATATTTTGTAAGTTCTCATCTAGCTACAAAACATTCTGAGTTGTTTATAAAAATGACCATAGAGGTAGTGGATGTCTCTTTGGGAAATTGTGTTCTATGCTAAACACAACTGTTGCTGCAACTGGTCAATGGGTGTGGCTAGTAATGCAGAGAGAACAAGGTGCCTTCCCACATGATACGATGTCTTTGATCGTATATGGTATGACATATGTATGGAATTATTCTTCCATGTGTTGTGACCGTGAATATTATTTCTACATTTTACTTCATGTAGATTCCGTTTTGTATAAATAACACTTGGTATATATACAGATTTATAACAGTCATTATTTTCCACTGAGAGAACAAGGGCTTACAATTTGCTTTATGTTGAGAACATGTAACGACTGCTTTCTTCTGTAGAAGTAATAGATTTTAAACATGGCTGGAGTATCTCCAGAAAGTAGATCCATATGAAAAAATGCAAAACAAAATATTTTAACATAGGCTCCTTGTATACATTTCATAAGACATCTTAACAATTAAATTGCTCTAGGCAACTTAAGACAAATGTATTTTATGTGTTGCTCCCACGACAATTTGTCATCTAAGTATGCCCCCAAGAACTTTATATAACTGAGATCATTAAAAGGGATTTTGTCCTTTAGACTAAATAACATGCTAAATGGGGGGGAAAGACCTGTTAATCCTAGGACTGCCAACACCAATACACAACTGAACTTTTAAATTGTGAAATAACTTATGTAAGTATTTACGTGAATGAGTTGTTTTCTAGATTAGGGAGGAAAAAAACATAGAAAATTAATTCTCAAAACTTCATTTTAGGGTTCAGTGAATTTTAGCACTTCAGTGATTACCAGTGCCAACCACAGGAGTGAATGATGCAAGTGAAGTATCGCCCCCATTAGAGAGTTCAGTAAGATAGTATCACAATGTATACAGCAGTATTCTCTTTGCATCGACCACACACTTTTTTGGTACTTTAGATTAGATTATATTTACTTTCATTCCAATTGATCCGTAATGAGGAGGTCCTCCAGGATGTGAAACATGTCAGAAAAACAATATATGACAAATATTTACAACTAAAACAAATAAGCTAATGTACCATTCCACAGGTCCCAGGTGGAATGATCATCATTTTTTAATGAACACTATATGAAAGAGTCATTTTACAAATACTAATGCACTGAATTTAAAATTAAAAAGTTTTTTATTTATTTATAAGGTAATAAACATGAAATACAACTACTATAATACTTATTTACAATGAACACATTACTGCACTGAAATGGTGCAGAAGTAAGATTGTACACACACACACACACACACACACACACACACACACACACACACACAATGAACACATTACTGCACTGAAATTGTTCAGTGTGTGTGTGTGTGTGTGTGTGTGTGTGTGTGTGTGTGTGTGTGTTTTATTGTCTCTATCAACATACCAACACTTTTGTTTGGCAAGTTACAGCATCTTTGTTTTTGGATCTATTTTTCCCACATGGAATGTTTCCCTGTAAAATTATATATATATATATATTAGAAGGAGTTGACCACCAATAAATCCTTTCGGCTTCTCTTAAAGTGAATTTCATTGGTTGTTAAGCTTTTTATGGCTGCTGCCAAGTTATTGAAAATGTGTGTTCGTGAATAATGCACACCTTTTCGTACAAGAGTAAGTGACTTTAAATCCTTGTGAAGATTATTCTTATTTCTAGTATTGATTTCATGAATTGAGCTGTTGGTTTGAAAAAGTGATATATTTTTAATGACAAATTTCATTAAGGAATAAATATATTGGGAATTAGTAGTTAGTATCCCTAGTTCCCTAAACAGGCTTCTGCAGGATGTTCTTGAGTTCACACCACATATAACTCTTACTGCACGTTTTTGTGCCCGGAAAACTTACACTTGGCTTGATGAATTACCCCAAAAAATAATCCCATATGACATTATGGAATGAAAGTAAGCATAGTATGCCAGCTTTTTCATTTTTATATCCCCTATGTCTGATAAAATTTGCATTGCAAACAGAGATTTGTTAAGACGCTTCAGCAGTTCTGTGGTGTGCTCCTCCCAGTTGAATTTATTATCTAGCTGTAATTCCAAGAATTTAACACTGGCCACTTCTTCTATCTTCTTGTCATCGTATGTTAGACATATAGTCATGGGACACCTCTTACAAGTTCTGAACTGCATGTAGTGTGTTTTTTCAAAGTTTAGTGACAAAGAATTGGCTAGGAACCAGTGATTAATGTCCACAAATATTTTATTAGTTGATCTTTCTAAGACTGCACTTGTTTTGCTATTTATTGCAATGTTTGTAACATCGGCAAACAAAACTAACTTGGCATCTGGTAATGTTATTGATGAAAGGTCATTGATATATACAAGAAAAGGTAAGGACCCCAAAATGGAACCTTGTGGGACTCCACATGTAATTAGCTCTCAGTTGGATGATGGATGATGCCTGATAGATTGATACATGTCTCTTTCCTAATAACACCTTTTGTTCCCTGCCAGAGATATAAGATTTGAACCATTTTACAGCACTTCCTGTTACACTATAATATTCTAATTTACTTAAAAGGATATTGTGATTTACACAGTCAAATGCCTTTGACAGACCACAAAATATACCAGTTGTCTGCAATTTTTTGTCTAATGAATTAAGCACATTTTCACTGTAAGTGTAGATAGCCTTTTCAATATCAGAACCTTTTAGAAATCCAGACTGTGACTTTGACAGTATGTTATTTGAGATAAGGTGGTTATATAGCCGACTGTACATTACTTTTTCTACAATTTTTGAGAATGCTGGCAACAGTGAAATTGGACGGAAATTTGATGCTATTTCTTTATTTCCCTTCTTAAACAGTGGCTTAACTTCAGCATATTTCAATCATTCAGGAAAATTCCACTGCTAAATGACTGGTTACACAAATAGCTTAATATATTACTTAACTCAGAATCACATTCTTTAATTAACTTTGTTGATGTTTCATCATACCCACTAGATGAAGCAGTTACATAAATTTGCAATAGATTCATTGAAAAATCATGTCGTCATAAAATTTGGCAAGAACATTTACTCCTGCCAAAAGATATAATTGCAAGAACTATTCAGAAGGTAGAAAAAAACTGATTTTTCCTTTCTCAGCAACAACGTTTATGTTAAAGGTTTCTTCTATTTAGATGAAATATCTTTAACATTATTTAATGAAAATGATCATCAAAATTAATTTTCCAAAATGGGTAGGAAAATGTTCAAGGAAATGTGTGTTGCTCCAGCCTACCTGAAGTTAAAATTAAGGAACAGACATAAGTTTCATCTGGACATGTTTATTGACATTTTTTGCCTAAACTTAATTTTCATGAGCCATACTTGTCTTACGACTTACAGACAAGTTAGAAAAATGATAATTAAATAGAAAATATTCAGTGTGTTTAGCAAAAATGTCAACAGTTGTAGAAAGCCTCATTCCAGATTCCACATTCTCTCCCACCCACCCCCTTTTTCCCCTTCAAGATCAGGCAGTAATAAATACTATTAAAACACAGATCCTTCTCATATATGATTGAGCTTCTCATACAAACTTGGCTCCAGTCTTCAACTTCATTTTACATACTAGTAGCAAGAAACTGTGGTAGTCAACAGCTTCAACATGACATGGTGGAGACGCACAGCAATTTCTATTCAGTTTCCCAATCTACTAAATTTTGTTACTAAACAATTAAGTACAGAAAGTATTGACAAATAACACTTATTGTCCAGAATAATGCAGTCACTGCTCAGAATGGATGCTGAAAGCAGAAACATTTTGAACAATCCATTGGCACTCTTACCATAATCATCCAACTGGAACATACAATACCATATACAAAATGTACAACTAAATTGGGGCCCATACAGACAGTTTTACTCACACACACACACACACACACACACACACCACACACACACACACACACACACATATACACACACACACACACACACACACACACACACACACACACACACAAAAATAAAAAAAAATAAAAAAAAATAAATGAATCACAAAAGTGTATACATGGGAATACAGACTTTCCTTTACTTGATATTAAGACAAATTTTCACTTTATCTTAAGTTTATGATGTAATGTAATTTGACAATGATTTATAGTTCATATAGGAAATTCAAAGGGACAAACAAGCCATTTTCCTAGTATTATTTTTTCCATGAACAATGTAAACAATGTTATTTCTTAACCAACAATTTTATACTCAGCAGGAATAAGGAACCTTTTTTACATAGAATTATAAGAACTACAGTGTTCTCTCTCTCTCTCTCTCTCTCTCTCTCTCTCTCTCTCTCTCTCTCTCTCTCTCTGTGTGTGTGTGTGTGTGTGTGTGTGTGTGTGTGTGTGTGTGTGTGTGTGTGTGTGTGTGTGTGTGTGTGAGGTTACCTCATACAAGTGTCCATATGTTACAACTTTTCCACAATTCTTCTTCCTCTCAAAAGCCTATGACTGCAATATTGTAAATATGCCTTCAGCTACATGCCCAACTCACGCTCTTCTAAGTTGTGTATGGGATAGTTACCATTCACTGAGTTTAGACACTGGTAACAGACATATATAAACAACATCAAATTTTGTCTACTCTTAATTGGCACATCATGATGTCTTCTTCATTAAAATTCAGTTTCATGCACTGACTCAGTGACAATATGTCACAAAAATTACCCCATCTCTTATTATTTAAATTTCTCAGTAATGATAAAGATTAAGGAAAAATAAGATTTTAGATTTACACTGTCTTCACAATAAACCATTGTGATAATATTAACAATTCTTTACACTCATGTTCTCGATACATAATTCCACATTCCAATGTAACATTAACAGTGATCAATATCAATGTGAAATTGTATCTGTTAATGAACTACATACATTCAAAATATGGGACTTCCCTAAAACACATAAGATTCTTTTACTTCCTCTAGTGATTAGGTTTTAGGGAACTTATCATCATGCACTTGGTATAACATAAATATTCAGTTTGAGTACTTCACCCTTTTGAAATTGCTAGTTTTCTTTCTGTTTACTTTTCACTGATCTTTTCTCTTCCTTTTCTCCCACCTCCTACAATATCTCCCCTTTCCACTGCTCAACAAAAAGAAACTTATGCTCCAGAAACATGATGATGATGACAGATTGACAATGTATAAAATGTAACAGCCTGAAAACACAAGCTGTAATACATGACAAGACAACTTACTTGCTCGACATTATAAGATGTATGAGCCTCTTCAATTTCTTTTTATTGAGTGTGTCAGTTGCTCACTTAGTGTTGATGTTGATCCTATATGTATCATCCTGTATGTTTTCTCACCACATTATTCCGGGACATAATCTTCCTCTAACTGCAGCTATCGTGCTATGGAATGCTATTGTAGGTAGTCTATTAACCAATGTTGTTCTACGTTACCAACCCAGATCAGCATCCTCCCCTTTAGCACTGTGATAATGTCATGATATTTGTGTAACTTCCATAATAGTTAATTTCTCTCCTTTTCTCCATTCTACATTATTTTCATCAACAAGAAATGTTTTATATTTTTGTTTCAAGCATTAATAGTTTTCATTAACCCATTTTTTTCTATAGATTAAAGCTGCATATCTGTACGGTAATACTGGTATGATACTTGACCTGATATTAGCAAATTTTAAGTTAGAACAAGCTGATTATTACCTTCAGATACTGATATCCCTGTAAAGCATTCTTTTAGCTGCTGCTATGTCGGTATATTCTGTTGTCATTGCTAAAAAGACTTCTTTAAGTACTTTAAGTGAACAGCTATCTTGAAATTGAATCCGTCTACAGTAAGAGGTGCATCACTTTGGCTTTTCTTACTTATGGCTAAATATTCTGTCTTCATTAATACATAATCCTGTTTTCTCAGCAATTTTGTAACAATTTTGCATTCTGATTAATTCTGTTTTGAAGCGAATCACCTGTGTAGAAAAGTCTATGTTCGTACCCTACAGTTTGATCCCTTTGTTAACTGTCTACCAAACTTCTCTATGATGAGGAAAAAAAATAAGTGCAACGGTGTCCCCTTGTTCTTGTCAGCGCTCAAATTAAAATTTTCAGTTTTTCTGACAAGTGTCTTTATATGGCATAAAGTTTCATCTATACACATTTTAATTGATCTGATCTGTTTCGAGTGCATATCAGACTCCTTCACTATACTAGGGACAGGTATTTTATACAATCAGTGGTCCTTTTTTTTTTTTTTAAATCTAGATATAGTATATGGACACCTGTACCGAACTGCAATATCTGCTCAATAAATAGAGTCAACAAATGATCTAATTTTGACCTGCTTCTGTGAAAACCACACTGGTACTCCCCAATTAGTTCCTCAGACATGGGGATGCCTATGCCTAACAGGCACATTAATATGACATTTTAACTGACATATACAGCAATTCCTCTGTAGTTATCACACACAGGGTGATAATTTTTCTGAATTATCAGATCCAACATTTTTTTAATAGCGCATTGTATATATGGTCCATCCACAAGCATTACTGTTTCTTTATTGCTTGCCATATCTCAATGATGGATGGGATGGTGGCTTAAATATCAACTGTATCTTGTTCTTTAAATTTAAAGTAAGATCACAGACTATTACAGTTGAGTAGCTCTGAAAAATATGTCTTCTATGTTTTTTTATATTACTTTTGTTTGTCAGATTTTTTCCTCAGGCTGATCCTTTATGAGTTGACTTAGTGAATATGTAGGAAGATTTTCATTATTTTTTTATTTTGATACATTTGCTTTTTGCTGTGATGGTTACAACCGTTCTCTGCTTCTCTTATAATGGTTTTATTCACTTTTCTCTTTTGTTAAGTTTATTGTGTTCCCTGATGGATTTTATAGAGATTCTACCCTTCAGTGGAACATCGTTCCTTTTGTGATTCCACTATTTCCTCATTTTTTTCTCTCCAGAAGTTTCTTGATTCTACATTAAATTTTGTTATGTAATTTTCTTTTTCCTATAACTTTGGAAGTTACTTCTTGGACAATGTTGTGTGTCCATCCACTTTACTCATTTATTGTGGACCAGTCTGCCACTTTCTACATTACTTTCCATTTCTCTCGTAAAGTTTTCTTTTTCTTCTTCCATGAGATTTCATTAGAGTCACTGTCAGTCTGCTGGGTAATCCCAGTGTTGTGTGTCCAGCCAGCACAATGTAATGCACTGGGGCTGCCCAGCACTCACCACTCTCACTCTTGAAAACTTTTGTGTTTCCTTACCAGAGCAGACAGCCATGTCATAGACAAAAACCCTATTATTCAACATGTCACACCAGATTATTTATTAATGGGTTGCTGCACAAATTTCACAATGGTCAGGCAAGCCAGGAGTTCATACTCTCAGGCCTCTCATTCTCTAATTAATGTATGAACTGTGCACAAGTTGCATGAAAATTAAGCTATGAGGCACCAAACAAACTGTCTGCTATAAAGATATTCTTGTGCTCAACTTTAAGGCAAAAACATCATAGTTCCCACACAATCACTGAAAATGACATGCAGACATGCTTTGAGCAGTGGAAGGAACAATTCAGACAAGAGTCAACTCAACTAAATTCTATTCTGAAAATGACCACCATTAACATATTTAATAATTACACAAATATGAAATCTCAGTCTTGTTTCCTTTGGGTCAGACCACATACAAGGAGATCTTTCACATGAGCACAAGAACATGTCTGTAACAAATTGTTCACCTGCTGCCACTAAGCTGATTATAATTAAACTTGTTACAGCACAGAATAGAATAGAATATAATATTTTTATTCGCCTTTCAGTATTTTTCATACAATTGGCTTTGTCAAAGTTTACAATGGAGTACAGTTAAGCACAATAAACACTTACATACACAGAATTATTTAGCTTATTTAAGAATTGAAAACATTTATTTATCACTTATTAAAAGCTTATATTATAATGAGTATTTCCTAGGAATTCTTCAATTGTATAGAATTCACTGCACTTTAACCAATTTTGCAATACACTCTTGAATTTATTAAATGGGCTGTACGAGCTGAGTATGGTAACTTATTAAAAAATTTTATGCCCAGATGTTTGTAGTTATTATGGACAACAGCTAGCCTCGAGAAAGGAAAATCCAACAAGCGACTATTTCTGGTATTGTGTGTGTGTGTGTGTGTGTGTGTGTGTGTGTGTGTGTGTGTGTGTGTGTGTGTGTGTGTGTGTGTGTGTGCGCTCGTAAGAGAGCTAAAATTAATGTAAATGAAAGTGTACTTATTTGGTGTAAAGGAAAAGGTGTTTGTGAATACATTAAATTCGTTGGAGATTGTACATTGTATTTTCATAAATAAAGTTATTGATTTAGGTGACACATTGAACTGTAGCGTAGCCCAGGTAATCGAGGTTAGGGTAGGTGTTTTTTTTTGGCAGGGGGGTCAGGGGGGCACAGCCCCCCCCCCTGCAGCGCATAGAGTTCGCTCGAGCACGTGGCTGCTCCGCGCGCCCACACACACACACACACACACACACACACACACACACACACACACACACCCCCCTCATGCTGAATTTGTCCAGATTTTCTTTAGCATACATTAAACAGTTATATATGTACATGCTAGGTACTGTCATTGCACTGAGATATGTAAAGTGATTTCTGCAGGAATTTCTGGGTGCTAATCCTAGTATACAACTGATGGCCTTCTTTTGCCATCTGAAAATACATTTAGCCCCTGAGGAATTACCTCAGAACAAAATTCCATACTCCAGATGGGAATGGAAGAGAGCAAAATATGAGTGGAGTAACAGCTGTTTGCTCACACTGTTTCTAATTTTGTACAGTAAAAAAGTACACGGGCTAGTTTGCTGCACAGGTGATCGGTGTGTTCTTCCCAGGAGAGTTTTTGGTCTATGTGTAATCCAAGTAGTTTCACTGCTATATTTCTACTTTTTGTAGCTTTTAGATTAAAAATTATTTCTTCAGTTTTTGTATTTTTTATGAACAGTTGATTGGCCTGACATCAGAGACTAGTCATTTGCATTATTTCTCTGTTGTTATCCAGCACAGTTTGTAAATTGACACCTGAGGTTATTAGTGTTATATCATCAGCATAGAGTATATTCTTACATGGTATATACGAGGGCAGTTCAATAAGTAATGCAACACATTTTTTTTCTGAAACAGGGGTTGTTTTATTCAGCATTGAAATACACCAGGTTATTCCCCAATCTTTTAGCTACACAACACTATTTTTTAACGTAATCTCCATTCAATGCTACGGCCTTACGCCACCTTGAAATGAGGGCCTGTATGCCTGCACGGTACCATTCCACTGGTCAATGTCGGAGCCAACGTCGTACTGCATCAATAACTACTTCATCATCCGCGTAGTGCCTCCCACGGATTGCGTCCTTCATTGGGCCAAACATATGGAAATCCGACGGTGCGAGATCGGGGCTGTAGGGTGCATGAGGAAGAACAGTCCACTGAAGTTTTGTGAGCTCCTCTCGGGTGCGAAGACTTGTGTGAGGCCTTGCGTTGTCATGAAGAAGGAGAAGTTCGTTCAGATTTTTGTGCCTACGAACACGCTGAAGTCATTTCTTCAATTTCTGAAGAGTAGCACAATACACTTCAGAGTTGATCGTTTGACCATGGGGAAGGACATCGAACAGAATAACCCCTTCAGTGTCCCAGAAGACTGTAACCATGACTTTACCGGCTGAGGGTATGGCTTTAAACTTTTTCTTGGTAGGGGAGTGGGTGTGGCGTCACTCCATTGATTGCCGTTTTGTTTCAGGTTCGAAGTGATGAACCTATGTTTCATCGCCTGTAACAATCTTTGACAAGAAATTGTCACCCTCAGCCACATGACGAGCAAGCAATTCCACACAGATGGTTCTCCTTTGCTCTTTATGGTGTTCGGTTAGACAACGAGGGACCCAGCGGGAACAAACCTTTGAATATCCCAACTGGTGAACAATTGTGACAGCACTACCAACAGAGATGTCAAGTTGAGCACTGAGTTGTTTGATGGTGATCCGTCGATCATCTCGAACGAGTGTGTTCGCACGCTCCGCCATTGCAGGAGTCACAGCTGTGCACGGCCGTCCCGCACGCGGGAGATCAGACAGTCTTGCTTGACCTTGCGGCGATGACGACACACGCTTTGCCCAACGACTCACCGTGCTTTTGTCCACTGCCAGGTCACCGTAGACATTCTGCAAGCGCCTATGAATATCTGAGATGCCCTGGTTTTCCGCCAAAAGAAACTCTATCACTGCCCGTTGTTTGCAACTCACATCCGTTACAGACGCCATTTTAACAGCTCCGTACAGCGCTGCCACCTGTCGGAAGTCACTGAAACTATATGAGACGAAGCGGGAATGTTTGAAAATATTCCACAAGAAATTTCCGTATTTTTCAACCAAAATTGGCCGAGAAAAAAAATGTGTTGCATTACTTATTGAACTGCCCTCGTAGTTAGAGAAATTGTTAATATGGTATAGACAATGAACAGGAAAGGCCCAAGAACTGAGCCTTGGGGTATCTCTCCTTTTATAGGGAGTATTGCTGATCTCTGTCTATTTGCATATACAAGCTGTAACCTATTGCTCAAATAAGATTTGAATAAGATGAGTGGTATATCTTCAATGCCATAGTATTCTAACTTTTTAATGATTATATCATGAGACACTGAACCACATGCTTTGCTTAAATCAATAAGTGTTCCAGATATATGCAGCCTCTTTTCGTATCGTTCATATACATTGTTCACCAAAGCTTCAATTGCTTTTTCAGTTGATAGGTGAGACCTGAATCCGAATTGCTGTTCATTTAATAGTTTGTTGCTTTCAAAATAGCTGTATATGCGTGCAATTTTCTATTATTTTGGATATGATTGGTACTATTGATATGGGACTGTAGTAGTTTGGGAGGTTTTTATCACCTTTTTTTATACATAGGTAGTGTAACTGTGAGCTTAAGACATTCTGGAAAAATTCCTTCATCTAGTATTCTGTTTGACAGTGAGAGAAGTGGCATTTTGATTTCCTTTCTTATATACTTTCTGATGAAATTACTGAGGCCATAATAGTCTTCTGTTTTGGAATTGCTCAGTTTGTTTATCGATTTGCAAATGTCATTTAGCGTGATAGAGGTCCAAGTAAATTTCTCACTAGTCTGTTTTGTATGGATGAGTAGTGCTTCTGCACCTATGGTAGAATTATTGAGTGGAGTGGTAGTGGCACTATTTACAAAATAATCAGTGAGTGTATCACAGTCTACAGGGATGTTGTTTTCTGTATTGATGTTATTAATTTCCTGTTTTATGACATTCCAGGCTGCTTTACATTTATTTTTGGAATTCAAAATGTATTCATCACTTGCATTACACTTAGTCCCTTTTATTTCTGATTTGTAAAGTTTTCTCATATTTATGTAATTTGCCTTGTCTTTATCACTTTTATTAGACTTATCCTTCAGAATTAGAAGTAGTATCCTAAGTTTGTTAAGTTTTTGAGTGTACCACTTGTTAGTAGGACATTGCTGATGTGTATTATTAGGATGAGGTCTTTTGGTTACAGTGGGGCACGTCTTTTCTACAATGTGCTTAATTTCTGTGAGGAAATTAGTAAAGCATTTATCAGTTGCCTTATTATTATTAATTTTATGAGACCAATCAATTTCCTGTAACTCATTAATCATGTTGTCTACATTGGATTCTCCTAGAAGTCTATATGTCACTTGTCTTTCTTTAGTGTTGAGTTTTGAATTTTCTATTCGAAGCCACAGTCCTGCATGATCTGATATTCCTAATTCGATTACGTCACATTCAAGAGTATCTTTATATACATTACTAATTGGGTGATTCCATGTCAGTTCAACCAGGGGCTCCAGCTCATAGTCTCAGATTGACTGGAATTCAGTACACTAATTCTACCATGTGTGGAACACTCGTGTACAAAGTATTAGTTTCCCCTTGGAACTATTCCACACAGTCCAGTAACATTTTTACAACTCCATGAATCAAAACACCAACAACATATTTCTGAGGGAAAATAAAAAATTCCAAAATGTGATTAAAAAATGTAATATGTTAAAAGGTACATATTGTAGGTGCCTCTATGCCAAATATAATTCACTCAAAAAGGGTATAAATTTTTTGTGGTAAGCTTAATGTGGCCTAAACACACACAGAACTCATCATGCCCATATCAGTCACAAAAACTGAGTTACATGCACACGAAAATACAAAAATTTGAAAAATTACCTGAAAAAAAAAAAAAAAATGAATTTTTGAAGTGTGGTAGCACAAAAGGGACAAGTGGTATCCAAGCCAAATTTCACACACTGCATAAGTAGACCATAATCATATATATCTCAAAATTTCAGCATGTTATTGCAAGACATTTGTGTACAATGGAAGTTGACAGATGTATTTGGTGATGTGGCCACTGTTCCACAACACTATTTTGTAAAAACATATCGTAAACTGTTCTGCCTCTTCTTATCCTCTCCCACAACTGTTTAATCACTAAGCAACAACATATAGACAGATTAACACAACATATCATCAATGTTTACTGCACCTTAACTGCTAAAAACCAGTCGATTGTGCTTCAAACAGAAGTTCTCCCACACTTTAGCCACTGTACTCTGTACATTGAGTGGCAAATTGTACTGTCTTCCTGACACTGTGGTAGGAACTGGAACTGTCATAAGAATATGTTCAAAAGGAATCCAACACCTGTCTGCCAAACATGGCCAATGAAATGATCTTGCTGGTCATGCTGGTGCCATGAAGTTCACAAATACATCACCTTCTGCTTCACAGCACTCTGCAACACATCCTAAGTACCATAGGTCATCATAAACAGCAATAACATAGCAACCTGGTTGTATGTAGCTACTTTTGCTTCTGAATCCTGAGTCAGACACACTGTGAATACACTTGTTGTGCATGAACCTATAGTTCTAACTGGACAGTCTGCTCATCTGCACATTGTCAGAGTCCACTGGAAAGAAGTGATGATGGCTCCTTGTGCCTGCAACAGTTTTAATGTGTTCTAGTCTACTTTTTGGCAACTCTTCGAAAGATTTCACCTCATCTTTCAAAACATAGAATGATTATATGCCAGAGATATTTAAATAAGTGAAGAGGTGTTAGAATGTGACCTCCTGTAGGGTGCTGCAGACTAGCTCGTGATGCCATGCACTTAATGGTAGCACCAATACCATCACATACATTTTTACCATGACTTCTTGTGAAAAAATTCCATTCTGCATGAATCTGAAAATCATTGTTATGCATGCATAAATTTTTGAGATTTTTACAGTTTTTGTACTGACTAGCTGCCCCATCACTAAAGAATTTCGCAAAATGTATGTGAGGCAGCTTGTTTTTCACATATGCCATGACAGTGCAAATGTGGGCATGAACTGCAATGGCATCATGAATTAAACAGTCACTAAAAACGCACAGGTTCATGACAGACCCATCATCTGATTCACTTCTATTGTAAATTGCAAATGGCTGGAGAGTTGCTTGACTGTTGTCCCAATGATATCCTTGGATGGCATCTTGAACTATAAATGCATAATTTTCAGAGAAGTCTAGTATTACTATAATTTCATCTTGTTTCAAATTATCCTTACAAAACTGGAGACAAGCCGACTGTGCTGTTGCTGTGAAGCTGTGTATGGTCAGTTTGTCTGTTTTTTGACAACACATTTCAACAAAATCTTCCACTATACTTTACTTTGTTTCAAGACTTGTGCAATCCATGTGTGTCCATTGTTTATAAGAAACAGGTTCATCGTCATCTATAAGGAGTTCACCATACAGTTTGTTATTCATGTGTTCTGCAAGATTTGCCTTACCAGGACACTTTTCACACCTGTGTATCATGCACTGGTAGGAACTTATGTCACACACTAGCATCTTCATTGCACCTTTGTAATCCAAACCAGAATCCTTTATAGCAGCAAACATCAGCTTAGCATTTTTATGGGCCTCACATACACAAACACTGTGTGTGCCCCTCGCACTTACAGGTACAACCCATTTTGGCCGAAGATGATAAACCTACATTGGTATTGGGATACTTTTCCTTTAATTCTACATATAGTTCTGATATGTTGCATAGCAACAGTCTTTTTTGCATATATACATGTACATTTCCCATTTTCACCATTACATAGTCTTTTTCCAGGCATTATTCGGCTGTAGTAATTATTTTCACAAAATTCCGACACTAGCACCTTTATTTCTGAACTCAATTGCTTACCCTGAGCCTGCTGAAGTTGTGGAAGCACTCCTTGGGTTGCTTTTATTTTCCTAGCTTGCTTTACCATGTATGTAGGAACATAGAATTCCTTTGCAGTGTAGTCAATAGACCAGCTGGAAGGCGCAAGGGTAAGAATAGCTACTTTTTTCTGGCGTGTGGATATGGCACATTTTTCTTTCAAATCATGCATAATTTTGTCCAAGTCAGAGCATTTCTGGCATGATTTGTGTTCCTTTGGAGCAGATAGTTCTTCCTCTTCCACCATTAGTGTGTCAGCTATTGCGTGTTTTAATTCCATTTGAGCTTCTTGTAGTTTTCTTCTACCATAGCTGGGCCTGTCTCTTTTCCCAACTTTGTGTGTGTTCATTGGAGACAAGCCAAGAGCAGTCACTGAAGTATTTAATTGCTCATCCGCTGTGGTTGTAGGCGGCTGATACTCCATCACTGTCATGTAAATTATCAGAATATTCTTCATTTTTTAGCAGTGTAACACACCTGGAACATAACTTTTGTCCTCGTTTCATATTAAGTCCCATGCACTGATTCACTTTCAATACTGATTTTATATCAATTTCTCTGAGGCTACACTTCACTGTCTTCTTATGAATCCGAAATGGATCAAAACAACTTCTTTGTAGGAAAGAATTATTATTCAGAAACACTTTCATATGATGATAACAAACACTAAATGTTGTGGACTGACAAGACAGCCAGTCCACAGTGACGGGTAACCGAAAGGCACGCGCTTTAACTCACGCAGGCTGGCGTGAGGTCTGAAACAGGATACGTAATGAATGCTATAAAGAAAAGTACGTAGCTGCTTGAATACTTAACTTTAATCCACAATTGGTGAACATTGGTCTTGTTACTGTACATGCTTCATTGGATACATAGCAAAGGATAAATGGTGCCTTGCTAGGTCGTAGCAGTTGACTTAGCTGAAGGCTATGCTAACTATCGTCTCGGCAAATGAGAGCGTAATTCTCAGTGAACCATAGCTAGCAACGTCGGCTGTACAACTGGAGCGAGTGCTAGTAAGTCTCTCTAGACCTGCCGTGTGGCGGCTAGCAACGTCGGCTGTACAACTGGGGCGAGTGCTAGTATGTCTCTCTAGACCTGCCGTGTGGCGGCGCTCAATCTGCAATCACTGATAGTGGCGACACGCGGGTCCGACGTATACTAATGGACCGTGGCCGATTTAAAAGCTACCACCTAGCAAGTGTGGTGTCTGGCAGTGACACCACACTAAAGTTTCCTGTAACTGTACTTCTTGTGCCCACAGGGTGCATCCTGGATCTCCATTGCAACAAATATTGGTCCGATTCATCCAGATCATACAGTACAAAGTGAATGCCACATTTTGTTCCATATGTTGTTTTATGACATTCAGATGCTTGTGCTCTACCAATATTACAACTTGTTTCAACAGAAGCACCACTAGTACACTCTTCTGCCTCCATACTGACTTTCTACAACAGTACTGACTAGTCTGTACTAGAATCTTAAAAACATGAGTAACCTGTAATTGTTGCTTGTTTCCTTTGTTGTTCCTGCCTAACAATGACTCATTCTGTCCCTGAAAACTACCATGGTTTAACTTTCTGTTGCCTAATGGTTCCTAACAATTGCTGCAGCATTATCTGAAACAAGCTGTCTGCATCATCATTATTACTTGCTACATCATGTTGAAAGAAACGTAACCAAATACATCTCTGTCAACTTTTATTGTACACAAATGCCTTGCAATAACAAGTTGAAATTTTGCCACATATTATATTATGGTCTACTTAGGCAGTGTTTGAAATTTGGCTTGGATATCACTTGTCCCTTTTGTGCTACCACACTTAGAAAATCCAGGTTTTTCAGGTAATTTTTCAAATTTTTGTATTTTCGTGTGCATGTAACTCTGCTTGTGTGACTGATATGGGCAAGATGAGTTCTGTGTGTGTTTAGGCCACATTACACTTACCACAAAAAAAATTTATACCCTTTTTGAGTGAATTATATTTGGCATAGAGAGCACTTACAATATGTACCTTTTAATGTATTACATTTTTTTAATCACATTTTGGAATTTTTTATTTTCCCTCAGAAATATGTTGTTGGTGTTTTGATTCATAGAGAGTGTTCTCTAAGTGGATGTTACTGGGTTGTAAAAATTTCACTGCACTGTGCGGAATAGTTCCAAAGTTATGAAGACCTGAAGTTGGGTCTGAAGATGGATTGCCAGGTGCGGGTTGCAATTTCCGGGTCACGCCACCTTCTTTCACAAGCTATAATTCTGGAACTCATTGGCAGGAGAACTTAAAATTTTGTACACGAGTGTTCCACACTTTGTAGCATTGGTGTGCTAAATTTCAGTCAAATCTGAGATTATCAGCTGGAACATTTTCTCAAATTGGTTGAATTGACATGGAATGACCCAATTATGTTATCAAGACATGCATTCCACCTGGTGGGCTTTTCATTAAGACAATAATAGTTAAATGACTTCAAAGAATTAACCATATAGATAAATTTTTCTTCTTTGCCCTTATATCTGTTAATATCACCTACAATTACAATTTTATGTTGTTTATATTTGGACAACTGCAAAATTAGTGTTAATTTTTCTATAAATCTTATTTCATCAGTTCTTTGAGTTCGATACACTGACACAAATACAATTTTTTGTGCATGTATTACCATAATGGCTACTTCAAATATGCCTTCAAGGCACATTTTCTTAAGGTCTACTACTGAATAATCTAAATCTAATTTGATTTTAACATAGATTGAAATGCTTCTTCTGCAATAGCTATTTAACTAGCAAATATCCCGGAGGAACACACAAGTCTATTTCAGACTCTCTCATCCAGTGTTCATTGATACACAATATACTGCAGTTAATTTTATCAAGCCAGTACTGCAATTCATCAATTTTACCATGAAGTGTTTGTACATTTATATGTAGAAGGAGAACATTGTTATCTGCACAGAAAGGTATTTTGATGTCACAAGGTCTTGCGCGTTCATTTATTTTCACCGATTGATCTAAAACAACACAGTTAACTGAATTGATTACTTTGCTGCACTTTTCCCTTAACGTGGTTTCTAACCTTCCTTCCCCTGTAACGTTATATTGCCTAAAAAAAGGAGGTCCATAAGTGTCCCCAGAAATAGTGTCTTTTAAAACTAGACAGTTGCGTTCTTTAATTTCATTTATAATTTTGCTTATCTCGTGACAGAGAAATTTTTTACCCTGGTAATTCAGATGCTCACCGTGTTCAGTGTGCAGATTTTTCACCAGTCTGTTAATATCTACTACATTGCATTTTGCATAAGTAGAGCATAATTGTTTTATTCTAGTGTTGGTTTTGCGGATTTATTTATTCACACACGCATTATACGTGAGGTCGTGTCTATGAAGTATCATCACAACAACAGTGTTTTTCATCATATTTACGTTAAAAAAATCCCTCAAACCTGTTACGTACTTTCCAGCTTCGTTATGAGCTACGTCGTCGTCACCCGTCACACAAACAATATGTCACTGTTCTTCAGTGTATTCCCGTGTTCTGAGACACCTTCAATAACATTTTTGGTCGTCGCTCTGGGTTTCACAATGCCAGTTGCACACAAATTTGTATTCACTTCCTGTAAAATAGTAGCTAGCTTTCTCCCATGATTGTCCACTGGAAAAAGCACATTGGATTTCTTTGCCTGCTGCCTTCGATTGCCAGTGATTTTGATTTTACCGTTTGCCATTTTAATTTGATTTTCCTGTTTGATGTAATGTTCATTTTCAATGTTTATGAGGTTGCTGCTGTCTTCTGATAAAACACTGAACCTATTTGTGCATACGAGACCCGTTTTGTTTGATGAATTTTGTTGAGAGAAGGTTACTTTTTTACTCGCTTTGGTTGGCAGTTCTTGTGAAACAGGGAAAATGTTTGAATGGTTTACGCACTTTTGATCAGTATTTTCACTTGGAACTGTGTTTGAATTATTAACGCACTTCTGGCCATTATAGGCATTATTTTCCACTATTGCACTGTGACGGTTTGTGTACCGGAGCTTCAAATCATTAGTAATTTTCTGTATTGCATTTTTACCTGGTATTTTGCTTGATGCCATTGTTAACTCGTGGTTTCCGTTTTTGAGATAAAGACAAAGCTCAAAGAAAGACAGGAAAAAGAAAGGGAAGAAAACCAGCACTTAATATATATGTCAAATTCTTTCTCAGTAATGCAAGCATTGCTTCTTTTGTGTGATTTTTTTTATATCATAATAATATGGAACAAGTCAACTTATGTGTTACTCAATGAACTGTTATTTGATTATAGGTTTGTGTAGACCATTTATAGGCAAGTTCATATAACAGAAAATAGTAGTTTAATACAAGAAGCGAGTACATTTTTCTTTTCAACTATATGAGGTACAAGTCTATAAATTTAAAATTTTAAAAAGTTTCGGAGCATTGTGTCAGCAATGGGCACAATAACAAGAATGAAAACTTCACTACCTATGCACACACACACAAGATAGGAAAGAGGGAGGGGGGAGATAGCAGTTGCAAGAGATAAGAATGCAACATAGGGGCACAAGAGGTGGTGAGTTTGTGGAGTACATGATGTCGTCGTCGTCGTTGACTTGGGGGTACGAACTGGTAGCAGGTGAAAGAACAGAGGGCAGGAAGACTGTTGAGAAGAGGGTGTACGTGCAGCAGGTTAACGGAAACTGAGGACAGGAGGATTACAGAAATGAATCCTATGTTGCAAGCATAACTTACACCTATGTCGTTTAGAAAATCTGATGCTGGCAGGAAGGATCCAGATGGCACGGGTGTTGAAGCAGCCACTGAACTCAAGCATTTTGTGCTCAGCAGTGTGTTCCACCACTCTGCTCTTAACCACAGTTTGGTAGTGGCCATTCATTTGGGTGTACATTTGGTTGATGGTCATACCCATATAAAATGGTGTGCATAAATTTCAGCACTGATGGAGTATGATGTGGCTGCTTTTAGAGGTGGCTCTACTTTGATGGGGACCCTCATATACCAATCTGTTAATGGGTGTCCTGGAGTTAACCTTCCTAGCCTCCTGAAACCTTAAACACCTTGTCTAATTCGAGTGTGTAGATGATATTTTCGTGTTGTGGACCCAGGGCACCCTATCCTCATTCCTCCAGAGCCTAAACACTTTCTCATTTGTTTCATGTGTCCTCCTTAGACCAACATGATGTCCACTTGTCTAACAGCTCCATCCATACTTCTGTCCATATCAAGTCAACTATCAACGGTACCCGCATTCTGACAGACGTCAGCCCTTCGAAATCAAAAAATTCTCCCATAGAGTTTGGCCACATATAGACAGCATATCTGCAGTGACTACAATTCCCTTGCACAGTATGTTGAAGGTCTCACTGAGGCCTTCACATGCAGGCACTATGCTTGAAACCTAGCATGCTAATAGATTTCTGGCACCATACCCTCTCACACGGAACTATTCCTCCGACAGTCTCCAAGAAATAGTAGCAAAGGATCAACAGCCAAATCGTCCACAATTATTCAGGACTGGAGCAATCTAACCATGTCATTCACCAGTGCCTGGAATATCTATCATTGTGCCCAGAAATGAGGGGCATCTTGTCCACAGTTCTTCCCTGCCTTCCCTTCTTACACAATATCCTTGCCCATCACTATGCCACCACCACTCCCAGACCCTTGTCACATGGGTTATTTCCCTGTGAAACACTGAGGTGCGACACCTGACTGACTCGTGCATCCAGCACATTCTACTCCATTCTTGTCACAGGCTTATCCTGTCCCATCAGAGGCAGAGCCACCTGTGAAAGCAACCATGTTATACCAGCTCTGTTGCAGTTTCCTCACAGAATTGTCCACCCAAATAAATGGTCACTGCCAAACTGTGGCTAAGTGCCGAGTTGACACCTCTGTGGCTGAACATGTTGCTGACAAGGGAACCTTCCCATCGCACTCCCCTCAGATTTAGTTATAAGTTGGCACAGTAGATAGGCCTTGAAAAACTGAACACACACCAATCGAGAAAATAGGAAGAAGTTGTGTGGAACTATGAAAAAAATAAGCAAAATATACGAACTGAGTAGTCCATGAGCAATATATGCAACCTCAAGGAAACTGTGGGCTCAGGAGCGCCGTGGTCCTGTGGTTAGCGTGAGTAGTTGCGGAGCAAGAGGTCCTTAGATCAAATCTTCCCTCTACTGAAAATTTTATTTTCTTTATTTTCGCAAAGTTATGATCTGTCCGTTCGTTCATTGACGTCTCTGTTCACTGTAATAAGTTTAGTGTCTGTGTTTTGCGACCGCACCGCAAAACCGTGCGATTAGTAGACGAAAGGACGTGCCTCTCCAATGGGAACCGAAAACATTTGATCGCAAGGTCACAGATCAACCGATTCCTCCACAGGAAAACACATCTGATATATTCTATACGACACTGCTGACGGCATGTGCGTCACATGACAGGAATATGTTGTCGACCCACCTAACTTGTACACTTAGCGAATGGGTAAAAAGATTCATCTACCTTGCCCGATTTAGGTTTTCTTGTGGATGTGATAATCACCCCCAAAAAAGTGATGAAAACGTAAGAGTTTGTCACATAAACTGAAAATAAAAAATTAAAATTTTCACTAGAGGGAAGACTTGAACCTAGGACCTCTTGCTCCGCAGATGGTCTCGCTAACCATGAGACCACGGCGCTCCTTCAGTCGTATCGTCCTTGTTGTTGCTTATCTTCGCATGGACTACTCAGTTTGTATATTTTCTAATTTTTTTCATAGTTCCACACAACTACTTCCTGTTTTCTCGATTGATCTGTGTTCAGTTTTTCAAGGCCTATCCACTGTGCCAACTTGTAACTAAATCTGAGGGGGGTGCGATGGGGAGGTTCCCTTGTGAGTACCACATGCTTTATTTCAATGGCTGCTTCACAGCCCATGCCATCTAGAACACCCCCCAAGCACCAACTTCTATGAACTACATAAATGGGAGTTAACTCTGTAACACACCCTTCACTCTCATAATCCAGCTGGCCTCCATCTCCACTCACCCCTGCACCCAAACCCTCTTTTCAACAGCCCTCATTTCCTCTGTTCGTTCATCCACTCCCAATACATTTACCTATGTCATCGTAGTCATGTGCTGCACAAACTTGCTACCAGTGTGTCGCATTTCCGTCCTCTGCATCTTTTGTCTCGCCCTCCTGCATTTCTATCTCGCACACCTGCTGACTCCTCCTGAGCAGTCAGTCACCCTTCTCCAGGTCTCACTCCTGATCCTCACCTCTTATCTCCCCTCACCCACATCATCTGACATAACCCCTCATTCCAGTCTGCCTCCCAGCATTGTTTATTTAAGTGATATGATGCAGTTTTCTCTCTCTCTCTCTTTCAAACTTCCTCTCCAATACAGCTTTGATGTCTGTCATTCATTCATTTTTTTTTAATTTTTTGGTAGCAACATTTTTTCAGGCTTTTGATTTTAAATTGATTTCACTATAAAGTAATTAATTCATTATTTTCTTCTAATAATGTATTTACAACAAATATCATGAAAGAATTAGTGTACTGTGGCACTGCAGTTACAATATCTGACTAGATGATAATTGCAGTTGAGAACTGCACATTATTCTTGTCACATACATCCTTCTTTAAAGATGAGTTTCCACAAAATACAATTATATAAAACAATGGTGAATGAAAATAAAAAGAAGTATAATAATGTTACTATTTGTTTTGATCTAATAAGCAATATCACAAAAGGATGAAGTGGCCGAGATGAGTTGTTTAAGAACTTCTACGATTTTTGCATACTTTGATGTACAGAACTGAATAATTGCATGTTTAAGTATACATCCATCCAACCCACTCCCTCCATCACCACTCTCATCCGCCTTGCTCTCAACACCTCCGTCCCACCACCCCTTACTCTGCCCACCCTACCACACACACGCAAGTGAGTGGCATTTTCATATCATTATACTTTCTTTATGTTGCTTATTCAACACTGTAATATGCAACACAAAACAAGATTTTTACTTATATTTGCTACAATGGACAAAAAAAGCACCACCTGTAGTACACCCTGTTTATTTGCCGCCCTCTGCCAATGCATCTGCCCATCTTTCCCCAGTCCTCTTCTGTTTTGCTCCTTTTCCCCCCATCTCACCACCCCACAACCTCCTGACAATGTGCCTATTTATGTTCTAGTCCTGCACACTCCACCAGACAGTGTTTCACCTCTCTCCCCCCACCCGTACGCTACTATACCTTCCCCTTCCCTGCCCCATCCAGATTACTGTTTGCATCCCATGTGATAGTTGCATACCGGCCCGAGATGCAGGAGTTAGTGGTCATGAGCGCACGAGGTGTGCTAGCCACGTCTTCCGTATGGTACATAGTAATCTGTCCTTTCCTACATTGTTATACACATAGAAAAGTCATCACAGACTAGAAAACCAATTAAAATTGATACAGGAATGATCACTGGATGTTACAGAATACCTGTTCAGTTCTATCACAGAGTAATCATTATTAATGAGTCCTTTTTAACAGTGGTTTACACCAGGTCACAGTAGCAACCAAATTATTTCTTTTTCCAAAAATGGGTCAGACACAGGTTTCACATAACTGTAGTCATACATCGTTGATGTCACACTGTTAGAGAATTATGGAGCAAGTTTCATGTTAAGGTATTATGAACTTTCCAATGACTGTAAATCTCCTCTGTTGGAATAGGAATGGATCCCTCGGTTCTCTTTGTTCAAAGATATCCAGAGGGAAGTAGACACCATGCTTTTTGGTGTGTTCTTGACTTCCAGAATGTATTCTGTACAGCCCTGCACTGTCCAAAATTAACAAAATACGGGCTTACAGAATGTCATACCAGATTTGTGACTGGATTGTAGGCCAGTAGATAGAACTCTGAACATTTGTTGTTCAAGGGGAAAAAATGTCAAGTGTAAAAGTAGCTTTGAACATGGCCCAAAGATGTTATATGACCATTTAGGGCACAACATATATACCATGACTTAATGTATAACACTGGGGGTTCCATGAGGTTACTTCCAGGCAACAGTGATCTATAGATTAGATTAGATTAATACTAGTTCCATGGATCATGAATACGATATTTCGTAATGATGTGGAACGAGTCGAATTTTCCAATACATTAGGTTAATTTAACAACATACTTAAGTTAATATAACAACTTTATTTTTTGTGTTTTTTTAATATTTTTGTTTTTTTTTTCTTTTTTTTCTTAATTTATATCTAAAAATTCCTCTATGGAGTAGAAGGAGTTGTCATTCAGAAATTCTTTTAATTTCTTCTTAAATACTTGTTGGTTATCTGTCAGACTTTTGATACTATTTGGTAAGTGACCAAAGACTTTAGTGCCAGTATAATTCACCCCTTTCTGTGCCAAAGTTAGATTTAATCTTGAATAGTGAAGATCGACCTTTCTCCTAGTATTGTAGTTATGCACACTGCTATTACTTTTGAATTGGGTTTGGTTGTTAATGACAAATTTCATAAGAGAGTATATATACTGAGAAGCTACTGTGAATATCCCTAGATCCTTAAATAAATGTCTGCAGGATGATCTTGGGTGGACTCCAGCTATTATTCTGATTACATGCTTTTGTGCAATAAATACTTTATTCCTCAGTGATGAATTACCCCAAAATATGATGCCATATGAAAGCAATGAGTGAAAATAGGCGTAGTAAGCTAATTTACTAAGATGTTTATCACCAAAAGATGCAATGACCCTTATTGCATAAGTAGCTGAACTCAAACGTTTCAGCAGATCATCAATGTGTTTCTTCCAATTTAATCTCTCATCAATGGACACACCTAAACATTTGGAATATTCTACCTTAGCTATATGCTTCTGATTAAGGTCTATATTTATTAATGGCGTCATACCATTCACTGTACGGAACTGTATGTACTGTGTCTTATCAAAATTCAGTGAGAGTCCGTTTACAAGGAACCACTTAGTAATTCTCTGAAAGACAGTATTGACAATTTCATCAGTTAATTCTTGTTTCTCAGGTGTGATTACTATACTTGTATCATCAGCAAAGAGAACTAACTTTGCCTCTTCATGAATATAGAATGGCAAGTCATTAATATATAATAAGAACAACAAAGGACCCAAGACTGACCCTTGTGGAACCCCATTCTTGATAGTTCCCCAGTTTGAGGAATGTGCTGATCTTTGCATGTTACGAGAACTACTTATTTCAACTTTCTGCACTCTTCCAGTTAGATACGAATTAAACCATTTGTGCACTGTCCCACTCATGCCACAATACTTGAGCTTGTCTAGCTTTTGAGAGATCACAAAAAATCCCAATGGGTGGTGTTCGGTTATTCAGATCATTCAGAATTTGATTGGTGAAGGCATATATGGCATTTTCTGTTGAAAAACCTTTCTGGAAACCAAACTGACATTTTGTTAGTACTTCATTTTTACACATACGTGAAGCTACTCTTGAATACATTACTTTCTCAAAAATTTTGGATAAAGCTGTTAGAAGGGAGACTGGACGGTAACTGTTGACATCAGATGTATCCCCCTTTTTATGCAAAGGTATAACAATAGCATGTTTCAGTCTATCAGGGAAAATGACCCTGTTGCAGAGAGCTATTACACAGGTGGCTGAGAATCTTACTTATCTGTTGAGAACAAGCTTTTAGTATTTTGCTGGAAATGCCATCAATTCCATGTGAGTTTTTGCTTTTAAGCAAGTTTATTATTTTCCTAATTTCAGAGGGAGAAGTGGGTGAGATTTCAATTGTATCAAATTGCATAGGTATGGCCTGTTCCATTAACAGCCTAGCATCTTCTAATGAACACCTGGATCCTACTATATCCACAACATTTAGAAAATGATTATTAAAAATATTTTCAACTTCTGACTTTTTGTTCGTAAAGCTTTCATTCTATTTGATGGTAATACTGTCTTCCTGTGCTCTTGGTTGACCTGTTTCTCTTTTAATAATATTCAAAATTGTTTTAATTTTATTATCAGAGTTGCTGATTTCAGACATGATACACATACTCCTGGATTTTTTAATAACTTTTCTTAATATAACACAGTAGTTTTTATAATTTTTGATAGTTTCTGGGTCACTACTCTTTCTTGCTGTCAGATACATTTCCCTTTTCCGGTTACAAGATATTTTTATACCCTTAGTAAGCCATGATTTGTTACAAGGTTTCTTACGAGTATATTTAACTATTTTCTTGGGGAAGCAGTTTTCAAATGCATTTACAAAAATGTCATGAAATAAATTATATTTTAAATTGGCATCAGGTTCACGGTACACCTCATCCCAGTCTAACTGCTGTAGGCTTTCCCTGAAATTTGCAATTGTTAAATCGTTTACTGAACGTACTACTTTGGAGGACTGTTTAGTATTGCTGAATGGAGCTATGTCATATATTGTAACTAGCTGTGCACCATGATCAGGAAGACCATTCTCAACAGGCTGAGCATTTATCTGGTTAAACTTATCTTGATCTATAAAGAAGTTATCTATCAGTGAGCTGCTATCCTTTACCACCCGAGTAGGAAAATCAATAACGGGTGTCAAATTGAAAGAACCGAGTAATACTTCAAGGTCATTTTTCCTATTACCCTCTTTCAGAGAATCTACATTGAAGTCCCCACAAATAATAATTTGCTTTCCCCTGTCTGACAGATAGCACAACAAGGAGTCCAAATTTTTCAGAAATAGATGAAAATTTCCTGATGGGGACCTATATACAGTTACAATTATAAATGTGCCTTTATTTAATTTAAGCTCACAGGCACATGCTTCTATATGTTTATCTACACAAAACTTTTTTGTTTCTATACTTTTGCACAATGATAACTTTTGACATATATGGCAACTACTCCTTTCTCCATATTTTCTCTCATTACATGTGCAGAGAGCTTATAACCACTTACATTTACCTTATCCATATCAGTAACAATGTGATGCTCAGACAGGCATAGTATATCTATTTCATTCTCAGCTTCTAAATCTTCTAAACAAACCAGAAGCTCATCTACTTTATTCTTTAAACTCCCAATATTTTGATGAAATATACTTACATCATTTTTAATTATACTTTTATGAGAACCTTTCCTTATTCTAACATTTGCAGTACTCTCCTGTCCGAGTTTCTCATTGTGCTTAGGCCTAGTTCCTATAGCAGTGGTCACATGGTGTTCAGAGAGGCAGATTATGTCAACTGGGTTGGGTGACTTTAATTCATCAATGCAATTACCTAGGACTGAGATACAACTTGTTGGAGATAAAATTTCTGGTGATTGGTGAAAATTAGTATTTGACAGCTGTGATTGGTGATCAAATGTGCTAGACTTGTGCTGTTTAATTTCTTTCCTAAACTGAAGATGTGTTTCAATCCTGACCTCTCGTAGAACTTGACATCTTTCTGTCTTTCCTATCCTAAAAAAGGTGCTGCTCCAACACCTGTAACCACTGGTATTTTACCATTCATGGCAGTGCCTCCCCCCCTTAAATTTCCTGCTATTACCCCAGCCAGTTTCCCCTTCCCTTTCCTGTTGAGATGTAGGCCTTGCCTGGTATAGTCCCACCTACTGAGATAATCAACAGGAACCACACCAATATGAGCCCCCGCACCCGACCCAAGCAGCCGTTCCAAATTAACTCTCCCAACAGAAGAGTTCAAATGAGGCCGGTCACGGCGTCTCAGGACAGATACAAATTCAACATTGGTGTGTCTCGATAGGGGGAAGCTGCAGCACCCCTGAAGTTGTAATGAAAGGCAGGGAGATACAGGATCAGTGCTTAGTGCAGAGAAGGATATTCTACCCATAACACAAATAAATTTAAAATCCAGCAAGAAATAGATGGAAACCAACACATTGTTGAATTACGCCGCTGGTAATTAACCAGTAGATTGTAAAATATCTAGAAATGAATGTCCAGACTTATTTACAGTGTAAATGCAGATGCCAGATTATTTTTTTTAATTAGCTTAAGGAAATGTAATCCATGAACGAGGTTTCTTACAAAAGCCTCATGTGACCAACTCCGTCACTTTGGTAGTCTATAACCATTAGAAAGTAGGATTAACAATGAAAATAAGAGATTCAAAGCAGAGCTCCTTGTTTTGAAATTCTGTCTATTTGAGAGAGTTGTGAAGATGGTAAATCAAGTTTCACTGACAAATGTTACCATAGGACTGTCCATCACGGAGATGATTACTATTGTAATACCAAGAACACATTTTCCAGGTAGAGTCTTGCAACATACCATGTCCTCCCACCAAAAATCCCATCTAATGGCCACAACAGTAAAATCTGAGAAATTCAGGCTAATGCAAAGGCTTGCTGACTGTTCGCCATATATGATTTGTGAGAGAGGGGAGAGGAATGACAATGGTCTACGCTGTACACCATAAAGTGTCTTGCCAAGTCCAAACAGAGGTGTAGCTGTAGAATACAAGACAGTATGGCCATTACAAGCTTCCTTAGTGTGTATGGCGTCTCATTCATTTTCTGCCTTCTAACAAACCTGGCAACACCCCCCCCCCCCCCCCCACACACACACACACACACACACACAAAAAAACAAAAGAAAGAATACAACAAATGTTCCAAACTACCTGAAAGAGTATAACAGATGTGTCTAACTACTTGACTGAGTATAACAGACATTCAAAACTGCTTTCTGTGCTGCATAAAACTGTTTAATGTCTGAAGGATACTTACAAACTTGAAGAAGAGTAAATTCCTCTCCTAATTGCATTTCATCTACACTACTCTTCAAGTTCACGTAGCACTCAGACTTGTCAAAGTACAATACAATACAATTACAGTGCTTCCTCAAAATAGTAAAACCTGAATTAAAAGTGCATTCTATAATATACACTACCTAACAAAAAAGTAAAACATCTAGAAGACATGGTCAAATATCTACGTAGCTCTGTACACACTATAGGCAGGTATGTAAATAATTAAAGTTGCAATCCTCTGAACAGGTAGAATGCCCACCAGAGTACATTAGCGTTATTCATGTTTAGTACTTTTGCCAGGCATGGTAGGCACCCAATTATGCCATTGGCAGGTGATAACATGGCAGTCCATCAGTCCCAACTGGATCATGGGCCAGAATGTGGTGTTTCACCTGATTGCAGGCCTAGTAGAGTAAATAAGGGACATGAACAGCATCAGATGTTGAACGATAACTGTGAAGGGCATTGAGATTGCACAGTTGTTTGACACAGCGTTATCAGCACCCGGCAGTTTTAAAGGGGCCCCATTGTGGGTCTCCACCTGGCCAGCTGGCCGAATTGGGCAATATCGACATTCGTGGGGCATATCGATGTGATAGTGGTCCAGTTTTGGACTGCATGGGAACATGAAAGCAGACATAGTCACTGTAAAGGTTCTGGTTGACCACAAATGACCACCACAAGGGAGGATCACCATATTGTGCATCAAGTACATCATAAACCCTTCACATCTCTATCTGCCATCCAAGAACAAGTAATGAACTCCATGTCAACCAGCACTATTGGTCAGAAACTGTCAGCAGCCAGACTAGGCAATTACTGTCCCGTGTGTAGGCTGTGATACCCTCCAACTTTTTCCCCCCCACTGGCACAATTTAGTTATTCACTCAGTTACTTATTTTTCTCTGTCTTTCCCATTCTCCTCCTCCCCCCTCCTTTTTTAATTTTTACCATTCATTCAGCTATCCATCTCTCCCTTTGTAACCCATCTTTGCTTCTTACTTTCTTCTTCTTTCATCCCTGAAGTGCTTACTAGTTCCCCATTTTTGACATCTCTCTGATACTTTCTTCTCCATCTTTACCACCCAATCCTCTTCACAATAGGTAGGTCACCCCCAACTTAAAGATCTGAATGACCTGTTTCTCACCCCTTTCTAACCTTTCCCGATCAATCCCTGTTACCTCCACAAAGAAGTGGCTCATACTGAATGGAGCGATAGGCAACGGTTTCCCAAACTTTCCAGTAAAGCAAAATAAATGACATCAGTAATATTTTATCTGTGCCAGATCTTGTCAACTCCATGACTTAAGGATTGTTGGTGATGAATGCAATCCACCAGAAATACTTTTTAAAAAGCTGTATTTAAATGCTGTAACTAATTTCAGGCCAGTGTGCCCACCTACAGAAAGCCAATTTTTCCAATGCTACTGACGAAAACATTAATGTACTAGGAAAAGTTAACCATTTGAAGACAGGCACAATAACCTAAAACCAGTTATGGCAGTAAAATAAAGCTTTTTAAAAATATTTGCATCTGGTTGAATTTGTCACCGACAGTAATATTAGCGTTTTTTTTTTATAAAAATTGTGTCTTAAAGTCCTGCCCAGTAGAGGAGTTCTGACACAATGTAAGTAGACAATTGTGACAAAGCAAGCTGGGATATTTTTACTTTCCCTCTTGTTTACCCACCTGCCTCCTTACATTAGTTTTTTCCAATTCTGACTAATTACCATTAACATACCCGAGTATAATCTGCATTTTTTTAAAAGAGAAAGATTGGCCCTAAAGCCAGCCCTTAATTAATTCCAAAGTAATTAACAGTTTTGTCAAAAGCATTGTTTGCATAACGATATCTTAATTTCATCATTTAAACAAATAATTCAGCCTAACTCTTGTAGTAGAAGAAAATTTTGAAAAGAACCAATTTTTCGATGTATTCAGTTAATCGAATGAGTTAAGTTTCAATTGTAATTTCTGTAAATTAAACATCGAAAAATGTATAGTTTCAGTACCTATTATTGTGAGGATATATACGGCCCCAATTTTTGGTTCCGAAACAGTCAGTCCACGGCAGAGTTTCAGACGAGGAACCTGTATCGGTTAGATCAACACCAATGCAACAACTTAACTGTGAAATAAGTGTAACACAATTAGGTCATGTGTTAATACAATGACTGTCTGTTCCATACGTACCTTTTTGTTCTTCAAGAACTGTGAACTATGTGGTTAGTCTTTTACTGCTTGTAGATTTTCAACAGTAAACTATTGTAGCAGTATGTGGATCTTTACCTGCAACCTATTAATGAGGCTTATCTAAAGTTAAACAGTAGTGCACTGGCCATATAACTGTGTATTATTGAGGGCTTGTGAACACTGAAAGGAAGGAATTGTGAAACAACTATGCACCTGTCAGCTAAATCATTTGAAGTAGCCAGTGTTGAACTATTCCCCCCATTTTTCAGCCAGTATCACAATGCAATACGTTGACACCAAGGAAACAAACGAAGAAATAAAGCAGGCAAATGCCACACAATCCACAACACATTACATCAATAGATCCAGAGGAATGACACTGCAACTGTATCTGAAACAACTGTTTTGTGCTGTAACTTATTTTACAAACATGATGGGACATGGTACACATGGAACTTTCATGTTAACTGACTGGCTGTGGAGCCTACTCATTTAAACAAGACTAAAAACATTACTAAGCTTTTTGATGATATTTTCCTTTAAACAGAATTAGTACAGAAACATCCCTACCTCATAACCACCCCCCCTCCCCTTTCACCCCACAAGCACACAAGTTAAAGCAAATGAGTATTCCTACTCTTGTTACAGAAGAGTTTCACGTTGTGATTTAATGACAGCAACAACACACACTGCTTACAAACATATGGTCAGAAATGACAAACTGGTCAAAACCTCATCATTCTAAAGTTATTTTTCTTTTTCTTCCCCATACAATGTTCTGTGGTGTCTGTAATGTATTTTCACTAATTAACCAAATACTGACTAATGACTTCCGTGAAAAATTAGATCTCTGTGACAGTTTGGAACTCAAATCTGGATCAACATATTCCATGGACAACTCTGCCATCTGGCCACACCCCATAGCCCAACTCACAGCTCCACTCAGTCTTTTTTTTTCCTATGATATCCAAGTAGGCAGATTTCCCCACTATAACAACACAAACACTTCTTACATCAGTCTTAACACTTTTTTATAGAAACCTTTACTAATTAGCAAAATGTTGGCTGATGCTGATTTATCTGAGAGATTAAAAGTGTGAATAACATTGGGGCTCAAGTGGAGATCATATTTTAGGAGGAAATAGAAATAATTTGGAACTAGTCTAAAAATGACATTGCAGTGACTTATGTATCAGGTTCTGTTTAGGACTCATACATAACAAGAGGTAATCTGACATCGTTTGCCTCCATAGCAAAGTGATTCTTTGTCAGTATTCGGGTATCATTATTTATATCCCTAAAAGTCGCGTCATAAATTTTACACTTTCAGATCTGCATTGTGTTGCACTATTTAAAGCCACGGTTTATTAGTAAATAGTATGAACATGTTTCTCATTAACAGGCATAAATTAAAAAGTGTGATACTCCATATTAATGATATACTCTGTTAATAAGTTACAAACTTACCTCTGAGAAGTGTTGCCACTGTTCCTTTGTATATGCTGCGAATGCCACCTTCCTTATATAACTGTTTCACTACATCTACAGGGCCTTTGTACTTCATAGGAGCAGTGCCACCTTGTTGTACCTAAATGCAATCAAAACATCATGATCCCTCACATTTAACCGTGAAAGTACACAAGGTAGTGAAATTAATCACTTTGCTAAGGAGAAAAACATAGCAATATTTTCTAAATATTGAGTTAAAATAGTCTTCTGGAAAGAGCAGCTACATTACGAACCATAATACTGAGGGGAAAAAATGCTGAAAACAGCAAACTGCATTAAATGACTACACACAAATTTCTTAAATATCTTTCATTCAATAAGAGCAAATGAGCTTACACTCTTTTGATTTAGCCTAGAAAATAACTTGGGCAAAGTGCTAACTCAAATCAGCATGGACAGAAAAATCTGCTCAAGTCTTGAATGAATCAGATTTGACATTGATCAGAAGTTATTATCAGGGAGTTAACTCAGGGTAGTTGGGTGACAATTTGAACCCTAAAACTCCACTGGTTTACCACCATCAGCATTTTGATACAATTACTGCCTTACCTGTGTGATAATTTTTAAGACTGTCATCACAAAAATAAAGTCCTGCAGATTTTGTATCCAATACTTCTTGTTCTTGATGAAATGTAACAATTACATTGAAGTATGTTTAACATAACAGAGTTCGCAACAGTCCTTTATCACATTTTTTTCTTTATTGGATAACTGATTTTGACCTAAGTGATCATCATCATCATCATCATCAAAAGTATCTTACTAAAATAGTAAACAAAATACATAAAAAAACTTGTAGCTACAAAAAGAACCATCAGAAGAAGCAAGAACATAAAACTACGATGAATTTAAATGACCCGTAGTGTAGGATCAACCATCAGCATGCTGTCACTGTAGTATAATAAGACTGTAGAGGAGAAAGAACTTAACTATTCTACAGTTTCATTCTACATTTGGAGTAGTCTTATTTGAAGGAGAGCTAGTAGGGAAATGAGTATTTGTTAATACATGCATCCACAGAATACACAGGTTTGGAAAGTGGAGGTCAAACCCAAAAAGAGGACCAGTATTTAAAAAAGGAGGTGAGGGGGGAAAAAGGCATTAAAGCGAAAAAAGCAAAAGCTTGCAAAAGTCTGAAGAACAGTCAAGACGAAGGTAAAAAACTTGAGCCAATTAAAAAAAGAGATCCTATTAGTCACCTCTCATGACAGGTAAGAAAGAGCAGCGGGTCTATTCTAAACCCCCCCACCCCCTTTCCAACACCACAGGTGGTTAGCAAGGTAGGATGTTGGGTTTCATAACATTCAAGTGATGGCTTCTGGGCAGTGAATAGCTGTACGAGTTTCGTAGTTTAACTTTTGATGACTGCTAGTCTCTGATCACCAAATTGGGAGGTTTACAATAATTCAGTGACATAATTTTGCCGAGAGCTAATATTTTTAACATTCTTCAAATGAGGAGCAAAATGAGTGTCTATGTACTTGAACATTTCACAAGCACACTTTAACAGAGTGCTACAAGGCACTGAATTACAGTTTAGTGTATTTACTAGTTGGCTTCAGTAACACATTCAGTAACTCTTGCCCTTGTGGTCAGCATCAATGACTCTCGATCATGGGATCCCCAGAGGTGCAAGTCACTGAAATGGCATCAAATAAAAGGACTTTCAACAGACGGCTGCACTCCCCACAAGGGGCACCTGGCAAAACATGCACTTCACATTTTAGTGAAACTGAGATGCTATGGGACTTTGTTTTCATGCAACATTTAAATAAATAGTAATTTTTGGGATATCTGGTAGCACTTGTCAGATACATGCAAGCTTAACTACACTGATAATATTTCACATCTTTGAGAATGACTGTACTTTTACCCACAGTCTGAATCATTGTGGAGCCACAATTCATGTTTTATTTCTATGAAAGAATAAATAACTTTTTTTAAAAATTGTATCCATAGGTTTTTGTGTTGGCTACCATTATTGATCCTTCTGGATCACATACAAACAGTTATTATTTGTGGTGTCACCGCCAGACACCACACTTGCTAGGTGGTAGATTAAATCGGCCGCGGTCCATTCAGTACATGTCGGACCCGCATGTCGCCACTGAGTGATCGCAGACCTAGCGCCACCACAAGGCAGGTCTCATGATACGAACAAGCACTCGCCCCAGTTGTACGGACGACCTAGCTAGCAACTAGATGTACGAAGCCTTTCTCTCTCATTAGCCGAGAGACAGAATAGCCTTCAGCTAAGTTATTGGCTACGAACTAGCAAGGCACCATTAGCCTTACAGTGATTGTAATTAAAGTCTCCTGTGTATCGTCAAGAGCGATGTACCACAATGATTGATTAAAGATAAGTATTAATCCAGCTACGTACTTTTCTTCATAGCATTAATTACGTAGCCTGTTCCAGACTTGACGCCCGTCGGCGTGTGTGTACGCGTGCCTATCCTACCGGCTACTTCAAGTGGCGTAACAGTCTTGTTACGTCACAACATTATTTATTCTAAAAATGTGGGTGACTTATGACTGATAGAAGTACATGAGCATTTGTAAAAACTTCTGTTTCAATTAGAACAGCTGCAAAGCATAGATAGAGTGGCATGTGATCCACTCCAAAGACAATGTAAACTACTGTAACTTTAGGCTGTACATTTGTGCAACTGGTCACTGTTTGCTTAACACCCAAAATCACTTAGTACATTAAACAAATAACTTCAAATATTCCTGTTTTCACAGCAATAAATTCAGGTTTTTTTACGATATATATTCAAGAGCACTTCATGAAAGAGGGAAGTTACTGAGTAGTTACTAGTATTTAGTTTTCCCACAATAAAATATTTATCAAATGCATAATGACTACCTGTAACAAGCACTTTATCCTTTCTCCTGGAGCCATAATAGAAGTTGTGAAGATACCAGAAAATGCACCTGCGACGAAAAGTTGAGTCATGGTCAGCTCTTGATTAGGTGTTGTCTGTTGCAAGCGTTTACCAAGTCCATATCCAAAGAAACTCAATGCAAATATTGGTGCTACACCTGTTATAGGTGCAGCCATACCTGGAAATACAAAACATACTGATGAAATCAGTTACACCTCATGAGTGTGCAGCATTTCCAAACCCCTTGTATATTACGCCAATGGCAAAAAAGTGAAGTGTTATTACTTGATAAAAGTTAAGTCATACATAAGATAACAGGGGAAAGGTGGAGGGGGAGTGGCAGAAATAGCAAAATGACAAATTTGATACTGAAAGCCCCCAAGGGCATACAAGTAATGGAAGGAGTAAGGGTCTGTCTGAGGTGGTGAATGTTCCATTGGCTTATGAAGAAGACTGAAATTGTTACTAAGCTGTTGGGCGATGCCCTCATATGTTAAAATGTAAAGTGTTTGACAGAGAAGTTATACAGAAGATTCTGTACAGCCTCTCAGTCAAACATTTTACATATTAGAATTTGTTAATGATTTGGTTATTTTTCTACTTCCTTGCTCTTAAAAGAATAAGCAGTAAACAAAGTAGTTCTGCATTAATGTCTGAAACAGTCTGGAGTGTAAGCTTTATGACAAAAATTTTTGAAGACAAACTAGAGAGACTAGAGACAAACATAACTTACAGAATGGCACAAATATTGAGCACATAAGATGCATTTTGGGATACCATTTGGGTGCAATGAGTGAGAAATCACAAAAAATGGTGTAATTACTGACAAAGATGGCTTGCCTGACAATATGGTACCACTTTACTGAATGATGGAAACATGTAATTGGAAATGGTATGTTCTTGGTAATGCTGTAAATGTAATACTATCAATCTGTAATGCAAAATTCGTTTGAATTCATTAGTTCTCACAGAGTTCTATTATTTATTGTGATAAGTTCAGCTATGAGTTTCGATGTGTGGTTTGTGGCAGAATTACTGTTCTTTCTCAATTTCAACAAATTAGAAGAATGTCATCCACATTAACAAACAACTATGAATCAATGATAAAATGCTTATAAATACACCCAGTCAGCTAAGTGTCAGATGCTGGATGGCATGATTTTTTTTACAGGACAGCACTCTATTGGCTGCAAACATAACCAGGCAGTAAGCTAGATGTGAGCAATGATATGGAAGAAGTGGCGAAATTCTTCAGGTGAATTTACACGTGGACCCAGAAACCTGTTAATAGCTAGGTGCAAGTAGAACCCAACTGTGGTACTACACACTTTATGCTAAATTCCATACGAAAACTTCAGAATATTTGCCATAAAATTGATTTACATATTCCCAAACAAACTAAATTAAACCAAGTACCACAAATTCTGTGTTGGAAAGTCGATTTCATTCCACCTTCAAATTCGACCAAAATTGTAGAAAGTAGGCTATGTTTTGCAGTTCCCAAAATTACGTAAAAATACTTTAGATATTGATGTATGCAATGTGTAATACTATGAACTAAATCCAAAGGGCATCTAGTATCACACAGTTGCAGTAGTAGCTAGCAGAAATTATTTATTTGTATTCTGTATAGTTCTTAAAGAAGAAGAAGAAGAAGAAGAAGAAGAAGAAGAAGAAGAAGAAGAAAAAAAAAAAGAAACCTACACCAAACCTTCATCCTCTAAGTTGGTATTAACGAAATTGATACATAAATTCATTGGCCAATAGTAGAATTGCCTTTTATTACAAATTGATGTCACTTGAAATAAATGTCATGGCATCAATGGATGTCACTAACAGGTGCAAAAGTTGAGGTAGCCATTTAGGTTTTAATAACTGTATTTCACTTGTTATATGTAATTTTGTGTCTTTCTTGATGTTACGAGGCTTAGATTTTGTGTGTTCATTTAAATATTATGTACTGTATATTAATTTGAAACAATGGAAGGTGGCCATGATCAAAAGAAATATCTTTTGGGGTCAGCATCAAAAGGAGTATCTTTTGAGGTATATTACTTATATGTTTTCCGTGTCAAATGTAAATGGGTGTCCCAAAATGATCCACACAGCCGGAAAAAAAATTAGTACACCCTTTCAGACGTTTCCAAGCCATCAAGATTTATTGTTGCAACAGTGCATATGGAATACATGAAATGATTACACTTACAGATCAATAGCAAAAGCAGTTCTGAAGTACCAAGTATCAAGCCATGCTGAAATACCCATGTCAGTACGTGGTGTAGGCTCCATGCATGGAGTTGACTCTGGCATCCAGTTGGTCATGCAGATGGTGAATACTGTCCTGGGATACGTAATGCCATGTCTGCTTGACCCCTTCATGTAGTTCTGTAAGAGTACTTCACTGACAAGTTGCACGAGTCACTTCTCGACCCATCGTATACTACACATGTTTGATTGGAGAGAAGTCCAGATTTTGTGCTGGCCAGGGAAGTTGCTGCATGCCTTGCAAAGCACACTGAGTTTCACGGGCAGTGCACAGGCAAGCATTGTTCTGTTGTAACAACAGATCTCCTTCCTGTTGCAAGAACAGAAAAAGAACAGGTCTAACAACATTCTGCATGTACCAAGTGCTGGTTATTAGTGTCTCCCCGGACCATAGGGTCTGGGATGGGACCAGTGTGTCTTGGATGAATGCAGTGTACAAGACAGTGCTTACCAGGTCTAACAGGCAGAATCTGCTTTCATCGTTAAGGCCAAAGCATGCCATTCCATCTTCCAAGTGATCCTCTGATGGCACCAGTCGAGTGATCCATGTTAATTCAGTGGCATGTGTGGAAGACTCTTATAATACTACGGTCCTGGCAGGTGTCTGTGCTGTGAATATGTCCAGACCTGTCTAATGAGCTAAAAACATTTTTAGCTCATGAATTCATGAGCTAAAAAAGCATATAAGCCATGGAAAATCAGCACACGGGGGGGAGGAGAGGAGGGGGGGGGGGAGGAAATCACGTCATTTTCCTTTTGTTTACCCAACCCACGGGATGCTTACATATTGTGATACTATTGTAACTATGACCACTGATGCCAGCATCATTGCACAACTGACACAGCACATCCAACTTGTGTTGCAACATTCTGAAAGGACCACCCTGGCACTAAGAAGACCAGAATTTGACCCCTTTCAAACTCACTCAGTTGGCTGTAGGAAGCACAGGTGCGTGTACGCGGCATGGTTGCCTGCTTGCTTCACACATTTGCACCACACTGAACATTCCCTCTTAAAAGGTAGATACAGATGGCACTCTGACAGCTATTCCACTATGCTATCTGTATCGAAATCGATGTCGTCTTCCTAGGTGTACTTTCCTCCCCCCCCCCCCCCCCCCCCACCCCCGGCGGTGTATTTGTGAAACTTTGGGGAGAATTGATGAGCTAAAAAAGTATGTAAGCCATGAAAAATCAACATGCAGGGAAAGGGGAATGGGGAGGGGGGGGAAATCACATCATTTTCATTTTGTTTACACAACCCACAGGAAGCTTACATATTGTGATACTATTTTATCTGCCCTAGGGTTTAGGATTTGCTCTTCTACATATGTTCTTATCCTTTCCTGCATATTCATCCTTCAGTAGAGTGGTAGTGCACGAGTAGATGATACACTTTTTTCTTATTTTTGTCAGTTTTTTGCGAACTTCTAGCTTTCCACTAATAACTGGTATCGTGCGGCATGCTAGGAGGAAGACTGAAACACTTAGATGTATAGCTTTTTCTGTATTTATCCCTTTCCTTCAACTATATAGAGATTTTCTCCTTTAACCAAGGAGTTGCACACTTTGTAGGCTGTAATAAATAATATTTTTGGCTAATGAATTTTTTCTTCCAAAAATCTGTTTCTTTCCCTGATATACAATAGTCATTTTCCTGAACAGTTAATGTAGTCTTGTGGAGATAAATATGACAACTTTTCTTTATTTTGTAGTTACTTTCATGCGTCTCTTACAGACTAGTGTGGTAGCAGAGTCACATTTCTGGAATTTGAAATGTCTCTCAAACATTATTCCAACATCAATGAATATGAGCAGAACTGGTGAACTAAAGGTTAATAAAGATGACTTTTCTCCATTTCACCTATTCACATTATGTTCTGAACCTCCCCCACCCCCGCCATTCATTCTGTAGGCCTGCTGTTGTGATGTCCAAGTACTCTGTATGTAAACTTATCCTTGCTGTAGCTCAGAATATAGTTTTACTACTGCGATCACACATTCCTCAATACTTCTCTACAGGTTCCTTATCTGACTGAAAAAGGTATATCGCCAAGAGAAGAGGTCAACTGTGGAGATGCTTTATGCGAGTCTCAATTCCTGCCAGTCAAACCGAGGTATTTTCTATTGACATTTCATTATAATGAAGGTTTTCACAATCCAGTGCTTTGTACTGCTACTACACTGACAGGAAAAAATATCACAACACGAAGAAGGAGTTGTCCAATATAAACGAAACTTGGTAGGTGTGTTTATACATCGGAAAGATGATGTCTCTACAAATTTAGTGCCCGTCACATAAGAGTGGTAGTAGTAGCACCATTATGAGGATGAAAATCAGGTTTACTTTACATACACACTGTAATGGTCATTAACATTATAGACTTTTGAGGCTAAACATGAAGAATTGAGGTTCTTCAAGAACATCTTTAAAGTGACAAAGATGCCATTATCGACGCCTCACCGAGTTCGAATGAGATTGTGTAATAGGGCTATGTGAAGCTAGATGATCATCTGCGATATTTCAGAAAGCCTTGGCAGGAATTTAGTCATTGTACATGACTGCTGGCAGTGGTGGTCAGGAGAATGTATGGTCACAAGAAGACAGAGCTCCAGACAGCCATGTGGCACTACCATGTTCAGCATATGGCTCTGGCACATTGTACCACATCTGCAACAGCAATCAAAGCAGCAGTTGGCATCACAGTGACAATGAACTGTTACAAATCGGTTACTTCAAGGACAGCTTTGAGCCAGATGCCCTGTAACATGCATTTCACTGACCCCAAACCACACCCATTTGTGACTCCAGTGGTGCCAAATGCGACCTCATTGGAGGGCAGGATGGAGGTCTGTCTTGTTTCCTGATGGAAAGCTAGTTCTGCCTCAGCACCAGTGATGGCCGTGTGCTGGTAAAGAGGAGGCTAGTTGAAGGCCTGCAAACAACATGTCTGCATGCTAGGCACACTGGACCTATATGGTCTGGAGTGCAATTTCGTATTACAGCAGTTTGCCCTCGCACCCTGACTGCAAAATTGTATGTAAATCTGGGAATTCGACCTATTGTGCTGCCATTCATGAATAGCATTCCAGTGGGTGTTTTCCAACAGGATAACACTCATGTACTGCTGTTGTAACCCAACAAACTCTACAGAGTGTCAACATGTTGCCTTGGCCTGCTTGATCACCAGATTTGTCTCCAATTTAGCACATGTTGGATGTCACTGGATGACAACTCTGGCATCATGCACAAAAAGTGTTAAGCATTCCTGTATGAATGGATCAAGTCCCACAGGCATGGAATTCAATCCCACAAACTGGCATCTGGCACTTGCACAACACAATGTATGCATGTTTGCATTCTTGCAGTCAACACTGTGGCGGTTGCACTAGTTATTGGTGTAACAGTAGTTCACATTTTGAATGGCTTATTTCATGTTTCCACTAACTTGTGACTTTAAGATGGTAATCACTTAAATATGTCAACTATATGAATGTACTCCCAAAATTTCATTACTCTACCTTAATTATTTTTTGGTACTATGATCTTTTTCCAACAACATATTATCCAGGAAAACTTTACTAATGAGGCGCTCTCTCTCTCTCTCTCTCTCTCTCTCTCTCTCTCTCTCTCTCTCTCTCTCTCTATTAGACGATTGTGAAGGTCTGTAACGAACCATTCAAATAACTGGCGTGTTCATTATTTTGATTGATATGGTCAACAGTTTTGGTTTTCCTGTCTCTGATAAATAGCATAGGATCTGAAACAATGTGTACATTTTGAAACTTTATTCGTGTGTTTAATAAGTACACTTTAAAATTTCAAAGTGCTTTCATGATGTGTTTCCACCTAGATGATATTGTCAACTGAGGTTGTATTTCGAATTATATTCATAATCTACATCCTATACTCCTATTCTGCATCAAAGAGCAACACTATCAGTATCAAAATAAGCTAATAATTCAAATGAGCTGACAGGCAAAACTGCATACCAAAACTGTCTCATGTTTTTTTTTTTTAAGGTTGGGGAAGGTAATAAGCCATTCCTGACATTTGCCTGGAGCAATTTAGGGAAATCATGGAAAACCCAAATATGGATGGTCGAATGCAGATTTGAACTGTCATCCTCTTGAATGCAAGTCCACTTTGATAGAATCAGAGGAGTATCTATGACTATGTAGTTATTCTTAAACATGTCTGTGAAGGAGATAGGCAGACTACTAACAGCATAAGTTTAAAAGAAGTTAAGTGGAAAAATCTGATCTAAATAGCCGCCATCAAATTTTACTTATACAAGGTGTACAACTTTGCTTCCACCGTCTGCCGATAGGTGGCAACAACGGTAAGTAGCTGGTGGAAGAAACAGATCGCATACATCAGACAGTTAGCTTCTTGGTCAACATAACCTCATTCAAACATTAGTCGATTTGTGTCTGCATCATAAAGTTGTTCTTGATTGAAAAAGTCAGTTTACGAGCCTAATTCTTGTCAATGGCGGGAGGTGTTACTGTTTTGTTTCAATATGAAGAAAACAGCAGCTGAGTCTCACTGAATGCTCTCAAGTATGTATGGTAAGGACACTGTTAGTGAAAGAACATGTCCCAAGTGGTTTCAATGCTTCAAGAACGGTGATTTTAATGTCGTAGACCAGCATAGTGGTGGAAGAGAGAATGTTTTCGAAGATGCAGAATTGCAGTTACTGCTGAGTGAAGACTTGTGTCAAACTCAAGAAGAATTGGCACGATTAGTAGGAGTGACACAGCAAGCCATTTCAAAATGTCTCAAGGCTATGGGCATGATTCAGAAAGAAGGAACTTGGGTCCCGTGTGAGCTGAAACCAAGAGATGTTGAACGGCATTTGTGTGTTTATGAACAGTTGCTCCAGAGGCAAAAATGGAAGGGATTTCTGCATTGCTTTGTGACCGGGGACGAAAAATGGGTTCATTACGATAATGTTAAATGCAAAAAATCATGGGGATATCACAGCCATGCTTCCATGTCAACGGACAAATTCATGGCTCCAAGATCATGCTCTGCATTTGGTGGGACTAGCTCGGCGTCATGTACTATGAGGTGTTAAAACCAAGTGAAACAATCACAGGTGCTCATTATTGAACACACTTAATGTGTTTGAGCAGTGAATTAAAAGACAAATGGCCGCAATACAGCAACATGCACGATAAAGTGATTTTGCAGCACGACAATGCTCTAACCCATGTTGCAAAAGAGGTCAAAACGTACTTGGAAGCATTAAAATGGAAAGTCCTACCCCACCCACCGTATTCTCCAGACATTGCTCCCTCCGACTATCACCTGTTTAGATCAGTGGCGCATTGCATGGCTGACCCACACTTCCAATCTCATGAAGAAGTCACAAATTGGATCGATTCATGGATCGCTTCGAAAGATGAACAATTTTTTCAACGCTGGATTCGTACAGTGCCCGAAAGATGGGAGAAATAGTGGCCAGCAATGGAAAATACTTTGAATGATTCATGTGTAACCAATTTGTTTCATTAAAGCCTCAAATGTTGGGGAAAAAATGGCAGAAGCCATGTTTTACACCTTATAACAAATAATTTTAGTGCCCTGGTGCGTAATTTAGACCCCTAGTGGATAATGTTTTATTACAAAAACTCAAGGCAAACAAGAGGCAAGCATTAGACAATTTTTAATGACACTTTTTGATAGGGGAAATGATCCCTACTTCTTACCCTTGTACAGCCCTCTAACACCTTCCCGCGATACAGTCTTCCTGAAGCAGTCCCATGTTCCGGTGTAGAGAGGTTTCTCACCAGGTAAGGTTTTTGGCATTGTCTGTAGCCTGACCTGCAACAGTTTTCAGAAATTAAATGACAGACAAGATTCATTATATGTTTAAGAGCTAAGAGTTCTGAATTCATTTAGCGTATAAATGCCATTACATAGGAAGACAACTGTACTTGCCACAAACTAGGGTCAATACTCAACCTGTGATAAACATAACTTATCACGAAGAATGAAACAAAGCTATATATCCCATGTATCTTAGATTCTGTATTGAAGAAAGACATTACAATTTATTAGGGCAACACCCTGAGCAAAACTAGATAAAATATTTATAATTTAGAATTTTCCTCACTCATAAGGGAGGAATTTCTAGATGCCAATCACAGAGATAACATGTTACAAAAAAGGACAGGAAACTATATCAATACAATTTAGTTTGGTAATACTGCACAATACATTTAGAGTTTACTTTTTTATGTATCTATCAACTGAGATGATGAGCACTATGCATGACGGACCTTTGAATACAAAAGGGATGGATGGTGCTGACAACATGAAAAATGGAATAAAAGCAAGTAGGACAAATCAGTGGCCCACAAACATGACCAAGAGGTGTAGTTGGGGCCTGAGGAGGGGCATAGGGAGTGTGTGGGGTGCGGTCAAGGCAGGGTTCCTGTTGAGGAGGGGGTGAGAGGGAAGGAGAGGAGGTGTGAGGGAGGGGGGCTAAGTCCTCAGGCAGAGCTGAGGAGTTGGAGCATCAGGCCAGGGTTCCTGACAAGGACAGGGATGAGGGGAGGGTGACCGCCACCAAGGGCGGTCATCAAGTACTGCTGCGGAAGGAGGGGGCATTGCGGGCCACAGAAGTGTGGGCATGGCGTGAGGAGTAGGAGGGGGGCTGACGCTATATTGGGGGGGGGGGGGGTGGAGATGCTGCTGATTGGGGGGGGGGGGGAGGGACGGGGATGTGCAGCTGATATCATGGGGGGGGGGAGTGGGGATGCGGGGCTGATTTCGTGGGGGGGGGGGGAGGGGGGAGAGGTGGGGAGTTGCAGCTGATTTTTTTTTTGGGGGGGGGGGGGGTGCTCCACGGGTATTGTGGAGACTCTGGAGGTTTTGGGCAGGGGAGGCTTCACAGGTTTTGGAGGAAGGTGGAGGCTCTAAGGGTACCGCACGTGAGGGGGGGGGGCTCTGAATTCTGGGAGGGGGAAGGAGGCACCATTGTATTCGTTGGGGGGGGGGGGTGGGTGGAGGTGCTGCAGGATGGGGTGGTTGGCATTGCAGATGGGAGGGGGGGGAGGGGAGGGGGTGGGGAGGGGGGAGGGGAGGGGGAGGGGAGGGGGGGACTGGACGATATGGGCGGAGCAGTCAGGAGCAATCATCTGGAAAACCAGTTGTATTTCAGAAATTTAATCACAGACGAGGTGCATGTTCAGACGGGTCGTGAACTGTGGATGTTGGCTAACTCAGTGGTAATGCCGCCTCACAAACTAAGTCCTTTTACCGTCTTAAATCAGATACACACACACCTATGTCTCGTATTCTGGGTGATCCTTGGTTTTTATTTTTTTTTTTCCCCATGTGCTGCATGAATAATTTGTACAAGCCAGAATTGGACTGCAGAATACCTTGGTGAATGTAAATAGCTCTATCATGGTGAGTCTGATATTGACTTTGAATCCATGTCTCTGTATCCTTCTGGCTAGCCACAACAAAATGTGGTCATCTTTAACAAATGAAACTTTTTTCCTGCTTGTCCAATTTAACAGCTGCGTCACTTCTTAGTCATGGATGGATTTGCACTATACAGGTATCATCAGTGGCTGAACTTTTGGCAAAACTTTAACTCATATTTGCCTTTCTCCAAGATCAAACACAGCGCATACGTAACTGAAAGAGGACGGTGGCAAGTGAATGCTTTTAGATTTAGCAACGATTATATTAATTTGCGACTGCGGCACAGACAAGCGAAAGTGGTTAATATTTCGACCTCTCCTCTTTATATTTGAAAGCTGGTGGATTGAATACTTCTACCCACCGAGACACAGCATTTGTCATGACTTTTTTTTGGAAGAACTTTTCATTTACTAGTCTGGTCGTATCGATTAATGTTTTCCAAAATAACTTCAGTCCTCATGATTTATTTGAGAGAAGATAACTCCTTCGCTAATGATCATTATGCTGCCAAAATGATCAACTCTTAACTCTGCTTAAGGAACTGTCCGTAACTACTGTATCTAACCGAAAGGTTTTGTCCAATGTAAAGATGAAGATATTTATTTCACTACTGAAGTTAGTGCCTGAGTAATAATGTAGACTACTCTAATATTGTGCACGATTAGTTCCTGAAAGCTGAGGCAACAGTGAATGAAGGCAAGAATACTGCAAAAGCTGCAAATTTTGCATTTTGAGACTTCACGAACATCACACTCAACAGATCACTCGTCAACAAACACTTTTCGTTATTACACTAGTGTCAGAATATTTCGACTTAAAAATACGTTCTCTCGCACATTGTACACTGCAGTATTTTACCGTGAAGCAGAAGCTTCAGGAACAAGTCAACAAGTACACTAGTAAAAATAACGTAATATTATAAACTGACAATATCTGTTACAAACTACTGTCATAACTGGTAACGATAATCTAGCTTTAATGAAGTATATATCTTAGAAATAGTTGTAAATAAACATCGTAAGGAGGTAAGTTATTTTTTCCTAGTTTATCTGTTTGCTGTTGTTCATATACCACGACCTACTTTACACTAATGGAAGCATATTGCGAAAATGCATTATTTGCAAGGGTCACTTAAACTTCTGAAAATCGCTGTAGTATATTGTCGAAAGATGTGCGACAGCAACACTAATTTGATCTGCAGTTGCAAATCTCAACAATGTTTAATTAACTAAGTAGTGATAATCCTCCATTATCGTGCTTCTCACAGCATTCTGACCGAGCGAGGTGGCGCAGTGGTTAGCATACTGGATTATCATTCGGGGCGACAACGGTTCAAAGCCGCGTCCGGTCATTCTGATTTAAGTTTTCCGTGATTTCCCTAAATCGCTTCAGGCAAATGCCAGAATGGATCCTTTGAAAGGGCACGACCAATTTCCTTCCCGATCCTTCCTTCGTCCAATGTGACAGATGACCTCGCTGTTTGGTCCCCTCCCCCAAACCAACCAGCCAACTGTATTCTGTCGCAGACCTGCTCGAGTCAGCGGTCGTCAAACTGCGGCCGAATCAAGTATCCGTGCAGACCGCGGTACTCACGCGCATTTTATAATAATATGCATTTGGCAAACAAAAGCTGAATCTAAAAACGTCAACTAACCGTAACTACTTTTTAAGGGCGTAGTTTTCCTGCTCACTAAGAAACAAAAATACAGATTTTAGGATGTGCTTCATTTTAATTGAAGCCTGTGAATTCGGCTATGAGATAATAAAATTTGGCCGATCCGAGGGGTAAGTAGCGCGGCCACTGCGGGCTTAGAGGATTTGAGATGGGGGGGGGGGGGGGGATCTTCTATTGTCTGTCTTCCATCTTGTGCAACTAACATCGATCAACTGCTATGGTATAAATTGAGACATGAAAGTAACATGGATTCGCGAATGTGCTTTATGGAGGCAGTCATCTTCAAATGCAGTATATGTTTATAGTAAGGAATATGAAATTAAATTAATGCATTCTTTATTGTGGGACCTGCAGTATATTATATATCACAGTAGGAAATTATGCAGATAATTGGAGAACATTATGCTGCTTGATATATTTTAGTAGACAGGGTGAAGCGAAATTCGCACACACGGACTTCGCAGCGGGACTAATCACATGCCAGCGATAAAAAAAATGTCTCAAAATTTCGTCTGGCGAGTACATCCGGCAGAAAAAGGGCAAAGAGTGGCAATGTGGCAACACTTTAACCACATGTATGGTATATACCTCGGTCAATACATATTAGTCGCTGTACAGTTGGTGCAGAGGATATAGTTTTGGGTTAGCATGCAGGAGGTCGATGGTTCGATCCTGGGTTGAGGCATATGCTTTTTATTTGGTAAATGTGGTCCAGGAGGTACGGTATCTGGCATCTTAATCGTCAATGGCGATTGCACTTCCATTTCTACGATTGTAGTATGTAAGTGCAAACGTAAGATTGGTCAGCTTTGAAAGAATCCCTTTTCACTTTATCTACTAGATGCGAAACATGTTTTCTTTGTACCCTCCTCCAATGGTCCCATAGATTAGTACCAACTACTATTCTCGCCTCGTTCAGGTCCATTACATTTCATTAGGGCCTTACGTTATCAGTAGGACTAGCAACGTGCTTTGCGAATTATGTTGAAACTTTTACTATTTGTGTGTGTTATCACCATGGCCCCACTATAATAATAATGTCGTGTGACTAGGGCCTCCCGTCGGGTAGACCGTTCGCCTGGTGCAAGTCTTTTGATTTGACGCCACTTCGGCGACTTGCGCGTCGATGGGGATGAAATGATGATGATTAGGACAACACAACACCCAGTCCCTGAGCGGAGAAAATCTCCGACCCAGCCGGGAATCGAACCCGGGCCCTTAGGCTTGACATTCTGTCGTGCTGACCACTCAGCTACCGCGCTCGGACATGGCCTCACTAATAAAGCCTTTCAACATTGAGTCTGGTAACCGCATGCTGTTTAGTACGTATCTCAATGCCTTCTTCTTCCTCCTCCTCCTCCTCCTTGGAATGGGCTAGCTAAGGACCAGGATACTCTACTTTTCGGCCTGAAGAGGGACTACATGTTTGCCCAGTAATCCTGCATTCTCTAGCTATGTTTCTCCCTTTTCTCCTTTGTCCAAAGGGCGCCAGTCTTTTTACGGGATGATCTGTCCTGAAACCTTTTTTCTTTAATGCATTATTATTATTATAATTATTATTATTATTCTATCGATGGGATTTTGGAAACATCACGTTTCCAAAACCGAACATTTCACAATTAGCGGTGTCTGGTAGAATCATGCAGAACAATGCCTGTCAGGGAGGTAATGCGCTTTTGGTGGAACAGCGCGCACGACTGACTGCGTGTTTATACTGTATGCGCTGTCCTCCGGACAGGGACTAGTTGCGAGCGGAGTAACGCGCGCGTGACAGACTCCAATGTATATGCGTACACGTATAGAATTTACATACTGTAAACCTCTAAACCAGTGTGGCAGACGTACGACATACACAAATGATGAATATGTGGATATGCTTCTGGTCCTTGTGCATCTGATAACCGGGCTGGTGTTGCCGCTCTTGAACAAGCTGCTACATATCTTCGTCGACGCCATCTAGGTAAAAATGTGTTTCGTCGTCTGGAGCTGCGCCTTCGGGAGTCAGGTTCTCTCCTTCTATCATCGCGTGCAGTGGTCGACATGGACTCGCCGTACTCCAGCTACTGTGGAAGCTATTTTGGAGGTCTCTACACCAAGAACCTCAGCGAAGTACGCGTAGCTTAGCAAAGCAGCTGCGTGTCTCGCCAACGTACGGTCGTTTACGTGCTGCACCCCTATCATGCTTTCACGCAACACCTGCATCCTGCAGATCGCCATCAGCGGATGCAATTCTGTGAATGGTTCCAACAACAGGAAATCAACGATGACTTAGTGAACACCGTAATATGGACAGATGAAGCAGCATTCACTCGTGAGGATGTCTTCAATATGCACAATGAGCACCATTGGTGTGAGGTTAACCCGCACGTCACCCGCGACCGGGGATATCAAGTTTTCTTTGGTATCCAAGTCTGGGTCGGAATATTGGGCGACAGGTGTTTGAGCCCCTACCTGTTGCCTGACCGGTTGACTGCACGAAGGTATCATGCATTCCTCTCAAACTATCTGCCTGATGCGCTGAAAGATGTTCCACCACATGTTTGGCAGAAGATACGGTTCCAACATGATGGTGCACCTCCACACTCTGGAATTATGTGGGACAGTATTTGGACAAAGTATTTCCAGGGAAATGGCTCGGACGTGGAGGTACAGTTGTATGGCCACCGCGTTCGCCTGACCTAAATCACCTGGATTTCTTCCTGTGGGGACACCTGAAGGAGCACTTGTACTCTACTCCGACGACGAATGTGGAAGAATAGGCAGCGCGCGTTCATGCTGCCCTTGTTACTGAGGACGCAGCTTTGCTGCGAAGGGTCCAGAGTTGTATGATCCGGCGGGTTGCGCAATGTTTGGATGTCCAGGGAGGTCGCTTTGAACATCTGTTGTTCAGAGGACAACGTATTCTGTTGTGAAGGTCATGCAGTCATTAATATGGACATCATTATTGTCACTGGTTGCTAATGTGGAACATCTGAGCGCTCATATTACATGTATTAATATAACGAGTAGATGTTGTGTTATTGTACCGTGCTGTCATATTTAGCATCTCGATATTGATAATTTTTTGTGGTTATTCTGCCCTATGAGAGGTCACTTGTTCCAACTGTCTATTTCTTATTTGTCTAACCACGTATTTGTTATGTTCAGCGTTACAAAATGTTGTAAATTTAGGATAAATGTGACCTAAGAAACGGTGTATATTACAGTATGAAATGTCAGAATGAAATCAGGCCGCACGGAGTAGCCGCGCGGTCGCAGGCGTTTTGTCACGGTCCGCGCGGCTCTCCCCGTCGGAGGTTCGAGTCGTCCTCCCTCGGACATGGGCGTGTGAGTCGTCCTTAGCGTAAGTTAGATTAAGTAGTGTGTAAGCTTAGGGATCAATGACCTCAGTAGTTTGGTCCCATAAGACCTTACCACAAATTTCCAATGAAATTAGCAAATAAAAAAAATGCGCCCAAACCCAGGATCGAACCGTCGACCTCCTGTAATACTAACCCAAAACTCTATACACTGCACCAACTGTACATCACGACTAAATGTGCTGACAGAGGTGCATATTTGAGTAAAGAAAGAACTATCAAACTTGAATTTGTACAACTGTCAGATAGTAAGAATGGTATTACAATATACCTGCAACAGCAAATTATCGAACAACTTTAAAACGTTGCTGGAAATAATATTACAACCAACCACTTCAGGTAGCAATAATGGCTTACTCAAACTTGACATATATCCATCTACGACGTCAGGGCATGTACTGATGAAGACAAAGCCGAAGCAAGCTTATAAACTAAAATAAAATATAAAGCAGCATACTGTTTTCCAGTTCTCTGCATAAATTAATGCTGTTCTGATACAACGCAATGAGTAGAAGAAAAATGACCTTCAGAACATTTAATGCACATTTGCGATTCTGATACTGCATAATGCATTAAAGCATAAATACAATTACTGCCAATGAATTAATCCTCCGCTCACATAGACAACACTTCGTCAAGCAGTTACTGTGCAAAACATCTGGAGTGACTGAGGGTGGCAGCAATCTGAAACAGAACAGTTAACACGAAGTGTTCCGAATGGTTCAGACTTCACGATCAGTATTTGGGGACCGCGCCAAGCTCAGCGCGTTCTTACCGTAGCTAGTATACTGGGGGTCAAACATACTAATTTACTTAAGTTACCAGTTAATAAATAAGATCGGTATACATCCGGCCGAGGTGCCGCTCTACAATGTCAGTACTGACTCTTGAGCAAAAAAGTTTGATGACCACTGTCTTGAGTAGTATTAGCGGAAGATTTTTTTTTTTTAAGAGTTTAAGGATGATTTGGGTACCAAATAGTGCAACCAAAGACGTTACTTCGGAATACTTCAGCGCCTATGTCCATTCATTAGTTCAATTAATTCAGAGAAGAGAAACTCAAAATGAAATCTTTCTGGTGGACTGCAAACAGAAGTTACCGAAAAAAAAAAATGACTTCAGTGTTCAGAGAATGGCAATCGGTCAACTGCTGCATCTCCCTGTCACAGCCAACACACCTTCCGTATCTAAGTTTAGCAGTTTGTAAATAGCACCATATTTACCATATTTGGTAAGACGGTGAAAGGTTCGTAGATGTCCGGTAGCCTAAAAAACAGCCGTAAATCTTAAAGTAATAATGAAGTCTGCGGCGCAGGCCCGTGGCCTGACTATCGGCCTGGTCTACCGAGCGAGGTGGCGCAGTGGTTAGCACACTGGACTCGCATTCGGGAGGACGACGGTTCAATCCCGTCTCCGGCCATCCTGATTTAGGTTTTCCGTGATTTCCATAACTCGCTTCAGGCAAATGCCGGGATGGTTCCTTTGGAAGGGCACGGCCGATTTCCTTCCCCATCTTTCCCTCACCCGAGCTTGCCCTCCGTCTCTAATGACCTCATTGTCGACAGGACGTTAAACACTAATCTCCTCCTCCTCGGCCTGGTCTACCTGCTGCAGCACTAGGAGTGGAGGGGTGACTAATGAAAGGACATAGGCGCTGAAGTATCCCGAAGTGACGTCTCTCGTTGCACTTTTTGGTGCCCAAATCATCCTTAAACTCTTTAAAAAATCTTCCGCTAATACTACTCAAGGCAGTGGTCTTTACCCCCCAGGAAAGATCGTCATTTACGACTGCAATAGGCACCAGACCATCGCGAGTCACTGAGCGAGGTGGCGCAGTGGTTAGCACACTGGACTCGCATTCGGGAGCACGCGGTTTAAACCCGCGTCCGGCCAGCCTGATTTAGGTTTTCAGTGATTTCCCTAAATCGCTTTAGGCAAATGCCGGGATGGCTTCTTTGAAAAGGCACGGCCGATTTCCTTCCCCATCCTTCCCTCATCCAATGGGACAGATGGCCTCGCTGTTTGGATGGCTGATTTGGGGCAGGTGACCAAACAACGGAGTGCGACCGTCGACGAATGGAAACGTATCGGCTCTTCAAATGAATCATATTTTTGCTACACTAGGTCGATGGTCGTCTCCACAAACGCTGTCATCGAGGTGAATGACAGCTCGAAACATGCAACACGCCAAGGACGCAGGCTGGTGAGAGCAGTATTATGCTGTGGGAGACATTCTCCTGCGTTTGCGTGGGATCTGTGATAGGAATCGAAGACACGCTGACAGCTGCAAACCACCTGCAACCCCTCATGCTTGATGTCTTCCCCAATGGTGATGTCATCCTTCAGAAGTATAATCGTCCGTGTCTCTGAGCCATAACCGCGCTACAGTGGTTTGTGGAGCATTATAGTGAACTCACACAGATGTTTCAGTGACCAAATTCGCTTGATGTATATACTATGGAATGCACCTGGGGCGCCATCACAGCGTAGACAAATCAGCGGCCCGTTATGTATGCCAATTACATGACCTGTGCGTAGACATCTAATGTCACGTACCTCCACAAACCTACTAATAAACTGTCGGCTCCATGATACGCAGCCGGCCGCTGTGACCGAGGGGTTCTAGGCGCTTCAGTCTGGAACTGCGCGACCGCTACGGTCGCAGGTTCGAATCCTGTCTCGAGCATGGATGTGTGTAATGTCCGTAGGTTAGTTGGGTTTAAGCAGTCTAGGGGACTGATGACCTCAGATGTTAAGTCCCACAGTGCTCAGAGTCATTTGGACCTGATACGCAGAATCAGTGTGTATTTCGTTACAACGACGGACAAACAAGCTGTTAAGCTGGTGGTCATAGTGTTTTTGGCTCATCAGTGTCATTTTGACAACTGGCTGACTGGACCGGGACAGTCCTGGAATGATTGGGACGAGGAAAAATGTCACTCCTATCTCGAACCTCCAGGATTCTAACCGATGACCGGCACGGTTACATTAATTCATGATTTTTGATGACTGCGAAATTTCGTTATACCAACTTGTCCGAGAGATCATCTTTCCGACTTATAACCACTTCTGTCTGTTGCAATAAGACCACTTTAAAGCAGTCTCTCCAAACAGCAATAAATCAGCCACCAAGGCTAGATTCTCTTTACTTCCCGCAGTCTGCATTTTGTGGTGCTATCGTGAGTTAAAAAGAAATAGGCTTGTTATGTTGCCACAAGATATGTTATGAAAGGTTATTGCACTTTAGAATGTGGCTTAGTAATGTTGAGAAAAATACGGGTACGTATCTGCAGTTTTGGAAGACCTTAAAGGCAAATATATATGGCTTAAACAGTTAAATTGGCCGAGAAGACTTACTTTACACGCATGGGAAGAGTTTTGAAACAGGACAGGAGGATTCTGTCTAATCCTAGTGTTTTGCATATTCATTGCTGTCCGTTAAAAGCCCAGGCCGGCATTCTGAGTTAAGCCTTATTGTTTCGATTTACCGATTATCGGCATCATACCTATGACATTTCGTGAAATCTTGTTCGTCTTATTCGTGCAGCTCCTGTGGTACTGCAATACGTTTATCTCATGCGTCGTGCCAGATAAGTGGAATTTCGGTAGCCAGAGACGTATTCGACTATTAAAACAACAACTACGAGTATTTCAAATGGCTAAAATGGCTCTGAGCACCATGGGACTTAACATCTGAAGTCATTAGTCCCCTAGAACTTAGAACTACTTCAACCTAACAAACCTAAGGACATAACACATCCATGCCCGAGGCAGCATTCGAACCTACGACCGTACCAGTCGCGCGGTTCCGGACTGAAGCGCCTAGAGCCGCTCGGCCACCGCGGCCAGCTACGAGTATTTCCCAAAGCAACATAAAATTATGACAAGTGTTTAACATGGTCTGACTACTTTTCGTACCCTTCCCGTTATTGGCTGAGGGTGATATCTCGAAACAAACTTTTCAAATAGTCGAGCAAAAGGAGTTTCTAATGGAGCTAAATAAAACTGGCCCAGAAAATGTGTGACAAAAAGTGAGTATCTCTTAATGAACAGACTGTTCTTTGCAGTAGATGCCAGAAATAACTACTATTCACGATTAATGCATTATCTTGTTGCTGTTCAGATTTTCAATAAATACTGAAACATTTTTGGGGCCAAATATACTTTGCTCACCCTTTATGCAGGCAGCCTATGATCAACAACCTAAAATATAGACCTCCAAGTGTCCTTACGCTATGACAAGTTTCATCAAAATCTAGTGCTGTTGCTCCTGTGGAGCCTTACGGAAAGATACGCAGAAATGCTTTCAGGAGTGGAAGGAACGAATGTAAACGTGTGAACTCAAATGGATCGTACTTTGAAGATGACAACCCACTAACTGAATGTAGCTATCTGGTAAGTATATTTGCAGCACGAGTCTAATTCATTCTGCCACCTCTTTTCACAGAGACAGTAAACGTCAGGGCGCAAAAACACGTACGTAGTAAACTGCTGAACCACTCACTACATACATTTCTGTCAGAGTGCGACGGCTCCTTGGCGTTTGTTTCAGTGTAGATGCACTAATATCACACGAACTCCTACGGGAATCAATTTGCTAGTTGGAATTAATGGACGAGGGACGCTGCATTGCAGCGTGGCTAAGTTGCATCCTTTATTGTATGATTATATGATAGCGGAACAAACACTGGTAGCAGTTACTTCTGTAAAATATCTGGGAGTATGCGTGCGGAACGATTTGAAGTGGAATGATCATATAAAATTAATTGTTGGTAAGGCGGGTGCCAGGTTGAGATTCATTGGGAGACTCCTTAGAAAATGTAGTCCATCAACAAAGGAGGTGGCTTGCAAAACACTCGTTCGACCTATACCTGAGTATTGCTCATCAGTGTGGGATCCGTACCAGATCGGGTTGACTGAGGAGATAGAGAAGATCCAAAGAAGAGCGGCGCGTTTCGTCACAGGGTTATTTGGTAACCGTGATAGCGTTACGGAGATGTTTAGCAAACTCAAGTGGCAGACTCTGCAAGAGAGGCGCTCTGCATCGCAGTGTAGCTCGCTGTCCAGGTTTCGAGAGGGTGCGTTTCTGGATGAGGTATCGAATATATTGCTTCCCCCTACTTATACCTCCCGAGGAGATCACGAATGTAAAATTAGAGAGATTCGAGCGCGCACGGAGGCTTTCAGACAGTCGTTCTTCCCGCGAACCATACGCGACTGGAACAGAAAAGGGGGGTAATGACAGTGGCACGTAAAGTGCCCTCCGCCACACACCGTTGGGTGGCTTGCGGAGTATAAATGTAGATGTTGATGTACTAAAAAAACTGAGTGAAAGGACCAACAACGAACTTCAACGCATGTCATGTGACGTCCACGATGACCAAATACTACGGAAAATAGCGGTTAAGGCAGCCGCTTACGAGAAGCGGTAAATCCGCGTTCGAGTGCGGGCCCGGCACAAATTTTCAACTTTCGCCATTTCATTACCACAACGCTCTGTGCGGCTGGAAGTCATGAATTCCCACCTAACCCTTCCCGTCCATTCCCTTCTCTTCCCTTTCCCCCCCCCCCCCCCCCCAATTCCGTATTTCATATAAATGCTGGACCACTGCCACAGAGCTGATCGATGGTGACAAAAATTTTCGCCACATACAATGTAACGTTTATTTCCTGCCGTGGAGATTATATACATACAAATGTAAATCCATTTGTCATTTACTGTTGGCCAAAGGCTTCATCTACGAGAGGTAGTAAAATTTTTAATTATCGCGCCGAAAATATAGTTATGTAATTATTCTTTTTTGTTTGTTTGCGGGTACATGCGCGCGGTCCCGTACACACTAAAAACCAGCGTCCGAGTACCACAGCACGCACCAAAGACCCAAACCAGTGCAACTCACTCATGAAGTGAGTATCGTGCGGTAATGCGTTTTCTGCATTTGATGATGAACAACGCTGCACCCATCCGCGCTGAGTAGGCGGAAGTGTATGATAACGCACCATCGTATGACACGACACAGCGGTCAGGTTGGGCAGAGCAGACTAGAGATGGGTCGTGCGGGAAGTAACGGATCCAAAGGAACGGTTCATCAAGATGAACGGAACGAGCGATGAACGAAATCTAAGGAACGGTTCATCAAGATGAACGGAACGAGCGATGAACGAAATCTAAGGAACGGTTTTTCATAGTTCACTTCGGTCGTGGCTTTCTACTTATAGTTCCCGGGGATGGGAAACGGTCGATGTCGTTCCCGCAACGGCACGTCGGCCTGTCTCGTTCCAGCCTCGGTCCCGTGCGCATCTGTCTCCCTCGAACGGACTCGTCGTCTTTCGCGTGGCCACTCGTCGCAGTTCCACTGCCGACTTCTCATAACTTCTGGTTCTTTTCGTATTCTATTCAGCGTCCATGACCAGTAGTTAAAATGTATTTTGTAATTACGTAAATTACGTGGTATGTAACACACACCTTTTCAGGTAACAAACGGCATATCAGCTTACTTCACTATTTCGATAAAAGCAGAAGAAATACTTGCAAAAAGGCAAGATTTTATTATTACACATGCAAAGAAAGTCGACGCGGCACGCACGAGTGCCACTTTCCGCCTTTTTTTGATCGAAGGTAAAAGAGCACGTTCATTGTTATGGAAGGCAGACCGACTTACAACCGAATAAAGGCCGCGTTACATTTTGTAAAGAGAATATGATAACTTCTACAATATCATTTCAGTGGTAGGCCTACAGGCGCACGAAAAATTGGCCCCGAATACTAGACTGCTCATTGTCGCCTACCAATCGTCATTTATTATGTCGAAGTAGTTGTTTGCGTTAGCTTATTTGTTATTGCTTCACTGCCTAATTATTACATGTTTATCTATTCTGCTCGTAGCGGTCAACAAATCGTGCGTAATTGGCGAGCAGTCTGTACTCGGGACCAGTTTCTCGTGCACTTACATTATTTCACTGCGATCAGCCACATAACGCTGCAGTTGGCTAAACCAGAGGCTTTGCAGAATCACGAAAATTACAAGTGTGTGATGATTTTGTTATGAATAAAAACTCTGTACTCCAGAGCGGAGGCAAGTGCCCCCTCTTAGCGCCTTCCATCTTCAGTCACCTATGCTACTAATTTTCAGTTTTTCATAAGAACCGTATACCAAGCACAAATGAACGGTGAACGAGTAAAAATGAACGGTCCCCAAAAAAGAGCGATCACCAGTGAACTACTTCCCAAGGATGAACGAGTTTGCCCATCTCTAGAGCAGACACCTCGTGTGTGGTAAATTAAGTCCGAATGACGAGGAACGAAGTGGCACACATCTTCTCTGAAGAATTTGAAATCGCAAGAGAAGTTGAGGTCTGGTGCTCTAAGACCAGTGATCTCAATCGAAAGAGGAAAAAATGAAAAATCAGCCGTGGATCAGTTTTCATCCTCTTGCACAACATTTTGAACGTGACAAAAGTAGCCGCCCGCGGCTGCTCAAACAGCAGCTCATTGTGCTGTCTGCCCCTCTGCGCGATCAAATTTTCCCTCGCCCCCGCATTCTCTTGACATGGTACGAAGTGACTTCTTCCTCATTCATCAAATAAATTAACTGAAGCGTAGCAGGTATTTCCAGGACGACGAAGTGATTTTCTATGCGGAACGTTTCCTGAGCAGCCTAAAATGCAGACTTCTACAACCTGTGTGCCTGCCGAGTCGTCCATAGTTGGGAAAAATGTGTCGCACTGATGGATGAATAAGTAGAGAACGGCTAACACCAGCTACTACTTTCACGGTCGCAGCTTGAATTTTTCGAGATTAAAACGAACTGTAGGTTTACCTTGTGCAAACTTTCTATGCAGTTGTCTTCCGCCATATACATCCTTATTGCTCTTGCATGTCTATCTCATCTACATATCTTCAATTTGGCTGTTGTCCCTGCCTTATTTCCTACAATGCAGTAAAAAATTTCTTTTGTCCATCTATCTTCCGTTCGTCTCGCTATACGTCTCCATGACTTCAATTTAATTTTCATTACCATCATAATTAGGTATTTCTGTGCAGCCTGTCCCTTCTTAATTCCCAACACGCATCTCTTCACTGCTTGCTGAGCAATTCTCAGTTTTTGGATGGTTTGCGTGTAATAGAAGTCCATGTCTCACTGCCTTAATATGAAACTGGTAATGCACACTGATTGTAAGCTTTCCGTTTCAAACAAATCTACTGATTACTTTTGCCAAACTTTGGATACTAAAGATGAATCAGGTAATTTTTACTTTCCTGTTTCACTTCGTGTCCACCCAATTACTGTCTTCAGCTGCCCTCCATAGGAAAGTTCATTAGCTGGTTCTATGATAATTTGCACAATTTCCTCTGTCAACGCATCATTTTAATCTTATTATAACTGATCTTCAAAGTCATCGTGGTTCACACGTTTTCCATTAATACGTATTTCTTTCCTATTTTCCCACTTTAGAGATCTAACAACTACTTTTCAGACTGATAGACAATCACAACAGTCCTCAATTTACTCAGTTAATCTCTTACTCAACGAAGGTGTTTTTCTGTACATCGAGTTCTGACAATTTTGTATGAAGTCAGGAAGCGCGCAACCGCTACGGTCGCAGGTTCGAATCCTGCCTCGGGCATGGTTGTATGTGGTGTCCTTAGGTTAGTTAGGTTTAAGTAGTTCTAAGTTTTAGGGGACTGATGGCCTCAGATGTTAAGTCCCATAGCCATTTGAACCATTTGTTATATGAAAAAATGCTTGCTGGGCATGGGCGTCTGCAGATATTAGGCAATAGGGAGCAATACTTTATTATTATTATTATTATTATTATTTCTTTCTTTCTTTTCTCAGACGTTATGTCTGGTCAGAAATGGAAAGTGACGCGGACCTCGATCAAGCGTGACTTCCTTTTAACTGTACCGTATATGTTACATTGCATTTAGGAACTTTCGGGTAATTGAACATGTATCAATAATTACGGATTCCTGTAGTTGTATATATAAGTTTGGATGTAGCTGTATAGCATTGATGTACTGGTGGATATTGTGTGGTATGATTCCTGTAGTTGATAGTATAATTGGTATAATGTCAACTTTATCCTGATGCCACATGTCCTTGACTTCCTCAGCCAGTTGGATGTATTTTTCAATTTTTTCTACTGTTTTCTTTTGTATATTTGTTGTATTGGGTATGGATATTTCGATTAGTTGTGTTAATTTCTTCTTTTTATTGGTGAGTATGATGTCAGGTTTGTTATGTGGTGTTGTTTTATCTGTTATAATGGTTCTGTTCCAGTATAATTTGTATTCATCGTTCTCCAGTACATTTTGTGGTGCATACTTGTATGTGGGAACATGTTGTTTTATAAGTTTATGTTGTAAGGCAAGCTGTTGATTTATTATTTTTGCTACATTGTCATGTCTTCTGGGGTATTCTGTATTTGCTAGTATTGTACATCCACTTGTGATGTGATCTACTGTTTCTATTTGTTGTTTGCAAAGTCTGCATTTATCTGTTGTGGTATTGGGATCTTTAATAATATGCTTGCTGTAATATCTGGTGTTTATTGTTTGATCCTGTATTGCAATCATGAATCCTTCCGTCTCACTGTATATATTGCCTTTCTTAGCCATGTGTTGGATGCGTCTTGATCGATGTGTGGCTGTGTTAGATGATACGGGTGCTTGCCATGTAGTGTTTTCTTTTTCCAATTTAATTTCTTCGTATCTGTTGATGTTATGTGATCTAACGGGTTGTAGAAGTGGTTATGAAATTGCAGTGGTGTAGCCGATATATTTATATGAGTGATTGCTTTGTGTATTTTGTTAGTTTCTGCTCGTTCTAGAAAGAATTTTCTTAAATTGTCTACGTGTCCATAATGTAGTTTTTTTATGTCGATAAATCCCCTTCCTCCTTCCTTTCTGCTTAATGTGAATCTTTCAGTTGCTGAATGTATGTGACGTATTCTATATTTGTGGCATTGTGATCGTGTAAGTGTATTGAGTGCTTCTAGGTCTGTGTTACTCCATTTCACTACTCCAAAAGAGTAGGTCAATATTGGTATAGGATAAGTATTTATAGCTTTTGTCTTGTTTCTTGCTGTCAATTCTGTTTTCAGTATTTTTGTTAGTCTTTGTCTATATTTTTCTTTTAGTCCTCCTTTAATATTTGTATCATCTATTGCTATTTTTTGTCTGTATTCTAGATATTTATAGGCATCTGTTTTTTTCATCGCTTCTATGCAGTCACTGTGGTTATCCAATATGTAATCTTCCTGTTTAGTGTGTTTTCCCTTGACTATGCTATTTTTCTTTCATTTGTCTGTTCCAAAAGCCATATTTATATCATTGCTGAATTCTGATTCTGATTCTGATTCTGATTATTATTATTATTATTATTATTATTATTATTATTATTATTATTATTATTATTATTATTATTATTATTATTATTACTACTGATAACAGATTCTTTGCGTTTGAGAATGTGTTATGCCTCAAGGACATACTGAGAATGTGTTGTGCCCTAAGGACATAATTGGACACAAAGCACATAAAACTTATTTCAAAAGTTTGATAATTACCCATTTAAAATTTTTTGAAGATAATTACTTGGATACTTAAAAAGGTAAACATATACGAAAAATGTATAATTTTATATTATGAATATAAATACCACATTTTCATTTAACAATCTGTAATTACATCCCCCCGTATTATCGAACACAGCTTATTCAACGAGTTAGAAAAAGCCAGAAAATGTTCACAAAAGTTATTTTTGTTTATATAAAGATATTGGATGACAGAATTAAAAATATAGGCTAGGAGAAAGTCAGATACATAGGAGAAATCCTATAAGGTATCGACAAAGTAACTCGCAGAAAATGCCAGTGATTTATATACCTCAAAGTGAAGACAAAAGAAAAACTGAACTGTTTATTCGACTGATATCATCTACTTGTCTAACACTTGCTTCTAAAGCGAGTAATTTAGTGGGTTTGTTGCGTTATTTTCATGCCTTACTTTCGAATATCCATTGGCATAAAAATTGCCTATTTTGAAAGCTACATTTTTGTGTGTTTTGGGAGAATGTGACTTATGGGAAATTAGTGCAAGAGAGCTTCAAAAAATCTTCATCTCTCCGGTCTGACACTTTACTGTTGTTAAGGCGTGCCGACTGGGCTGCAGATTCTTATTTTCTGCAGGTTGCACCTTACACTGTTAGTCACTGCCTCGTCGCCCTTACAAGTAGGGGATCTTCCTAACCTTGAAATATTAAAATTTGTCTATCTTCTAGCGGAGAACAAAAGTATTTATTTTTTTCGACTCATGCATTTGGTGTCCACAGGCGAAGTACAATTGAACACACCTACAACACAGCACAGCCATGTCTTTCATTACTTACTACAAACCATCTACAGTGTAAAACTGAATACAGTCTCAGATTGTCTTTGGGGCGGGGGTATTCCTTGTCTACAGACGAACAGTAAATTACTGTTGTCATTAAGTTGTGCAGCTGGAGGAAGGTAGTCCGTCCTTTTCGGAACTGATGACGGGTGCCTGGCAAGTATACCGTAAACACGTTTACTATTTGCTAGGTGTTGGAATAGCTGTCCCTTTCTGCAGCTCGATAACGACAGTACGAGGATGCGAGAGCGCAGAAATTTGAGGGACTCCATATCGGCATGTGCTGCAAAGATTCGCATCCACCACGACCGGGAAACTATGAAGACTGTCACCGCACCTAGGAAACTATAATTTACCGTGAATAGCCTGAAATGCAAGGAACTCAACTTTTTAGTCAGAGAATTCGCTGTTGCGCTCGACAGTGCTAAATTTAAATAGCAGCATCAGAATCACTTTTAGAAAGTAGTAGGAATTCTGTAATGAATAAAATTCCAGGCTCGGGCTAGTGCCCCCTCCCCTCTCTGGACGCTTACGGTGGTGGGACCACCTCGAATTGACAAATGTGACCTATGGTCAAGAATGTCACGTCAAACCGGACGAAGCCTGAGATGAGTTCGCAATAAAGCACGTATTTGGCGCCTGTGGACTTGTCCTACTTTGAGAAAATGAAGCCAACTTGCGTTGAAACGCTATTCAAGTGACAAAAAGTGACAGCATTTTTTTCTAGACTTCGTCCAAAAGATTTGCTGACCCTCTACATGTCGTGATTGTTCTTAAAGGGATTTAGTACAATCTCCGCAGACATGTTGCTTAATCCAATAGTGGTTTATTCTATGAACAAAATTACTTTGCAACTGGACGATGGCAGTGGCGGGGACAGTGTTGCCGGCATGAAGTCCTTCACGCGTCACGAGGCGCTGCGTGTAACCTCCAGAACAGGCAACACAGCGACCACGTGCCGATCGAGAATGAACTACGCCTGGCTGACGCCTGACCCCTACCACTCGCCTTGTTGAATTGTCGATCACAAAGCAATTTCAATCTACACTTGACTGCTACGGGGCCGCAGCTGACGTAGCGGCCTGGCGGTGGAACATCTATCACTATGCGTGCGGCACTCACCATCTTTATACACTGAGGTGACAAAACTCATGGGATAGCGTTATGGCGGCAGTATCGCTTACCCAAGGTATGAATGGGCAAGGCATTGGCGGAGCTGTCATTTGTATTATGAAGACTCATGGGAAAAGGTTTCCGAAGCGGTTATGACCGCACGAGGGGAATTAACAGACTTTGAACATGGAATGGTAGTTGGAGCTAGAGGCATGGGACATTAGTTTCGAAAATCATTAGGGAATTCAATATTCCGACATCCACAGTGTCAAGGGAGGGCAGAGAATACCAACTTTCAGGCATTACATCTCATCTCGGACAACGCAGTGACCGACGGCCTTCACTTGACGACTGAGAGAGCGGTGTTCGCGAAGAGTTGTTAGTGTTAACAGGCAAACAGCACTGGGCGAAATAATCGCAGAAACAAATGTGGGACGTACGACGAATATATCCGTTATGGCTGTGTGACGAAATTTGGCGTTAATGGCTTATGGCAGCAGACGTCCGACGCGAAAACCTTTGCTAACAGCACAACATCGCCTACAGCACTTCTCCTGGGCTCGTGACCATATCGGTTGGACCCTAGATGAATGGGAAACCGTGGTCCGATCAGATGAGTCCCGATTTCAGTTGGTAAAAGCTGATGGTAGGGTTCGAATGTGGCGCAGACACCACGAAGTCATGGACCAAGTTGTCAACAAGGCTCTGTACCAGCTGATGGTGGACCCATAATGGTGTGGGATGTGTTCATATGGAATGGATCTGTGATCTACCTGAACCGATCATTGACGGGAAACTTATGTTCGGCTATTTGGGAGATCATTTGCAACCATTCATGGGCTTCATGTTCCCAAATATGGGACTTTTATGGATGACAATGCGCCATGACACTGGGCCACACTTGTTCGCAATTGGTTTAAAGAACATTCTGCACAGTGAGAACAATTTGGCCACTTAGATCGCCCAACATGAATCCCATCGAATATTTATGGGACATAATCGAGAAGTCAGTTCGTGCACAAAATCCTGCACCGACAACACTTTCGTAATTATGGGCGGCTATACAAGCCGCATGCCTCAATATTTCTGCAGAGGTCTTCCCCACTGACTTGTTGAGTCCATGCCACATCGAGTAGCTGCACTACACACGATATTACGTGGTGTCCAATGCATTTTTTGTCACCTCAGTGTACGCCTTTGTAGTTCGATTCAGCAGCATTTCACAAATGAAATGGACATGACGAGCTGGGCAAAGCGCATCAATGACGAACTGGGCAAAGCGCATCAGTCCTCAGCTCAAGTTTATGTCTGCTTTGCGATACCCACTCAGTCCGACTGCAACGTCCGTTTGCTTCATGAAGCAGCACAGAGGAACCTTCATTTTTGAAGTTCTTATGGGGGATGAGGGAACTGAGCGGAAGGACCATGTCGCTCGTGACTGCACGCTTGTTGCCTGTTCCAATTCGCTCACTGTACTCCGAGACGATAAAGTCAATTTTGATGAAGATTGTGGACGATTCGAAACGACGAGGAAGAGTGTTTCTCTGAATCGCTCCAACACTATATGGCATTTACACAGCATCTACGGAAATAGCATTCAACAAGTCTGACAAGCCAGCTGCGTACCTGCTACATCGTTGCTAGAGGTCCCATTTTCAGATTAAAGAAAGCTGTCCCCCGAAATATATTTTCGGGACGGCACATTGTCCCGGATTTCGGATTTCAGAGAAATATTCTCATACTACCTATTTTTCTCCAAATTCTTGCGTGGATCTACATTTCCAGCTCCGGCTGTTAAGCTAAATAACGGAAGTTGTTATCACTCCCTTGAGGAGTAATACTGCGCGGTAACTTAGTTTCCATTAGTATCCCTTATCTCACTCCGGTTTAAGTTTTGCAGTGACGTTGTTCTCTCTCTGAGCCGTATCGCAGTTAATGCATTATTAAAGCGTTTGTTTGTTTCAATTGAACTCAAAATGCCAAAGATGAAGCGTTCACGCCAAGAAAAATTTTCAGAAGACTGGTTCTTCATGAAACTAAGACGTGACTACGAAGCAGAATGTGTATTTTTGTTGTGTTGTGTTTCCATTGCACATGGGAGAAGAGCAGATATTAAGGACATCGTAAATGAAACGCGTACTCGGCAAGCACTTAAAAATGACAATTACTTCGTTTCAAATTCATTTTAAAAGAGGAAGTTAGTAACAGTTGCGGAATTAGCAATGTGCAATCATACTGTTAAACATCAAATGTATGAAATCGGTGGACTGTAGTTCCATGTTAAGCTCTGAAATTTTAATGATTCCGAAGCAAAAAAAAAAAAAAAAAGACGTTTGGCAGAACAAAATCAACAATTATGAAATCAATGTTAGGGCGCGACACTGTCAAGCAAATATGCGATGATTTTCCAAAGATCCGTTATTCTGGCATAGCTACAGACGGTAGTCACTACAAAGCCGACAAAATATTTCCATTGATGAATTCAGTTTTCAAGCTTAAGAGAAGCCTCCTGGTTTGTCCCAGTTCCTGCTTCCCAAATTATGTCCATTTACAGTGAGTTTACTAAAAGAATGTCCCGGTTTGTCAGAAATTATGGTAACCCGAAGTACAGATAGCTACAAAGTGTGTCGCAGATTTTAACATTTATTCATGTTTCTCCTACTTTCATCACAGACGAAGTGCGAAAAGAATGACTGCTTATACGCCTCCGTGCGAGCTGCTGCTGTCATAATTTTTCTCTGAAGTGCGCAATTTGTAGCTGAACCTTAAAAAATGGTCCTCGAAAGTGCTGAAGTAGATTTGCGTCAGGTATCAGGCATCCAACTTCGACTGCCCGCCAGCTGAGATTTTTTAAAGCATCTCTAGTTCCATCCCAATACGAGACAAATTACGCACTGGCGTGAAAAAATCGCAACACCAAATTGTCTAGATAACATATTTATGTGATTAGCATTGGAAGAGCACAGGTGTTAAAGTAAGCGCGAGATAAACCATTCCAAATGTGAAATTTTGGTACCCTAACAACCGGTGTAACCTCCAGAATGCTGAATGCAAGCATGAAAATGTGCATGCATTGTTTTGTATAGATACCGGTTGTCAGTTTGTGGGATGGAGTTCTATGCCTGTTGCACTTTATCAGTCAATACAGGGATGGTTAACGCTGGTTATGGATGATACTGAAGTTGTCCGATGGTGTCTCCGATTAAAGAGCAGGCCAAGGTAACATGTCGACACACTGTAGAGCTTGTTGTGTTACACTAGCGGTATGTAGATGAGCGTTATCCTGTCGGAAAAGACCCCCTGGAATGCTGTTCATGAATCTACATCTACATCCATACTCCGGAAGTCACCTGACGGTGTGTGGCGGAGGGTACCTTGAGTACCTCTCTCGGTTCTCTCTTCTACTCCAGTCTCGTATTGTTCGTGGAAAGAAGGATTGTCGGTATGCTTCTGTGTGGGCTCTAATCTCTCTGATTTTATCCTCATGGTCTCTTCGCGAGATATACGTAGGAGGGAGCAATATACTGCTTGACTCCTTGGTGAAGATATGTTCTCGAAACTTCAACAAAAGCCCGTACCGAGCTACTGAGCGTCTATCTTGCAGAGTCTTCCACTGGAGTTTATCTATCATCTCTGTAACGCTTTCGCGATTACTAAATATCCTGTAACGAAGCGCGCTGCTCTCCGTTGGATCTTCTCTATCTCTTCTATCAACCCTATCTGGTACGGATCCCACACCGGTGAGCAGTATTCAAGCAGTGGGCGAACAAGTGTACTGTAACTTACTTCCTTTGTTTTCGGACTGCATTTTCTTAGGATTCTTGCAACGAATCTCAGTCTGGCATCTGCTTTACCGACGATTGATTTTATATAGTCATTCCATTTTAAATCACTCGTAATGCCTACTCCCAGATAATTTATGGAATTAACTGCTTCCAATTGCTGACATGCTATATTGTAGCTAAATGATAAGGGATCTTTCTTTCTATGTATTCGCAGCACATTACACTTGTCTATATTAAGATTGCATTGCCATTCCCTGCACCATGCGTCAATTCGTTGCAGATCAACCTACATTTCAGTACAATTTTCTATTGTTACAACCTCTCGACATACCACAGCATCATCCGCAAAAAGCCTCAGTGAATGACAGTGCAGCAGGTCAAACCACCAGACTGACGTACAATTTTCCAGTCAGGGTGCGTGGGTTAACCACGAAAGCACTCCTGCTGTCGTACGAAATCATACCACAGCCTACAACTCCAGGTCCACTGTGCCTAGCACGCATACAGGTTGGCTACAGGCAACAGCTAGTCTCCTGCTAACCAACACCAGCCATCACTGGCACGAAGGCATAATTAGCTTTCCATCAGAAAACACAACTGACCTCCTCCCCCCCCCCCCCCCCTACCCTCCAATGAGCTCGCGTTTGACACCACTGGAGTCTCAAATGGCGGTGGTTTGGGGCCAGTGCAATGCACGCTACAGTGCGTCTCACTTTCGGCTGTCCTTGGAAGTAACATATTTGTAATAGTTCGTTGTGTCATTGCGGTCCCAAATGCTGCTCGAATTCCTGCTCCAGATGCAATACAATGCGACAGATCCATATGCCGAACAAGATGGTCTTTCCTTTTTGTAGTGCTACGTAACGGTCCAGAGTTCTGTCTTTTTGTGACCGTACATTCTCGTGACCGCCGATGTCAACAGTCATGTACAGTGGCTACAGTCCTGCCCAGTCTTTCTGCAATATCGCAGAAGGAACCAGCTTCTCGTAGCCCTATTACACGGCCGCGTTCAAACTCAGTGAGGTATTGATGATGGTGCCAAACTTGACTTGCATGAAATTTGAACAGACAGCATCTTTCAGATATAGAAACAAGCCTACCAACTTTCGTTTACATCACACACCACCTCCTTGGTGTTGCGATTTTTTCCTCCGTCAGTTTATTTTGCTTAGTCGCGCAGTATTTAAGTGTAAGGCGTGCATACCGTTTTTTAAACCACCTGTTATGGAAGACAAAAAGGAATTTCTCAATATACTACCAATAAATCGAAGGCTGTCATTTGCTGTGGTTATTTACTAATGATACGTTGTTACAGTGCAGCACAATCGCCTAGGAAGGAAGGTCAGAGTTAAGCGTCGACATCGATTTCATTAGTGACTGAGTACTAGATCAGCTGGATATGAATACAGGCGGAAATCGGCTTTGATATGTTCAGATAAACCATTTATCCATTCTTGATGCAATAATTTACCAACAGCCGTATGTATCGTAGAAATTTATTTTATGAACTTCTATGTGCTACCAGTTACGGCATTAAATTGATGCCATCTTCAAGCCCCACTCTTCAGTCGAAAACTCGCTATACATCTACATTTATACTCCGCAAGCCACCCAACGGTGTGTGGCGGAGGGCAATTTACGTGCCACTGTCATTTCCTCCCTTTTCTGTTCCTGTCGCGTATGGTTCGCGGGAAGAACGACGGTCTGAAAGCCTCCGTGCGCGCTCGAATCTCTCTAATTTTACATTCGTGATCTCCTCGGGAGGTATAAGTAGGGGGAAGCAATATATTCGATACCTCATCCAGAAACGCACCCTCTCGAAACCTGGACAGCAACCTACACCGCGATGCAGAGCGCCTCCCTTACAGAGTCTGCCACTTGAGTTTGCTAAACATCTCCGTAACGCTATCACGGTTACCAAATAACCCTGTGACGAAACGCGCCGCTCTTCTTTGGATCTTCTCTATCTCCTCAGTCAACCCGATCTGGTACGGATCCCACACTGATGAGCAATACTCAAGTATAGGTCGAACGAGTGTTTTGTAAGCCACCTCCTTTGTTGATGGACTACATTTTCTAAGGAGTCTCCCAATGAATCTCAACCTGGCACCCGCCTTGCCAAAAATTAATTTTATGTGATCATTCCACTTCAAATCGTTCCGCACGCATACGCCCAGATATTTACAGAAGTAACTGCTACCAGTGTATGTTCCGCTATCATATAATCATACAATAAAGGATCCTTCTTTCTATGTATTCGCAATACATTACATTTATAAGGAGCCATATAACTGGATCCGTGAATCAATCGTCCTGCAACAGCTCTTGGTCTGAAATTATTCACGAGAGGCTCGGAAATGCTAAAGTTAGATGGCAGGACAGATATTTAACCCCGCTCCTCTCCAAAAAGAGTGCAATGGTTAAACACATTGCTCCCCTACAGATTTGTGGGCAAGCTGCCAACAGCTCGTCTGTTGAGCGCTGAAACAAGCACTACACACGTGTTGACTATGGCGATAAATGGTTATGTTCGGCCCGGCGGAATTTCGAGACAGTTCTTTACATCCATCACACGCGTCGGCACAGGCGCTGACTCCATGGGGCCTGGGGGACCCGAGCCGCCTCAAAAATTAGATTTGGGGGAGGGCGGAGCCCCCAATAATTTAAGAAAATTATTAGTTATATTATGCTTTTTAAAATCACAAAATTATGTTGGAATTTGTTTTTCTTGTTTGACGATATTTATCTCTTAAAATACATTCAGTAATGAGTTACAACAAATAATTATTACGGTAGTAAGCACGTTAACTGAAAACGAGTGGTGTGAATAAAGATAGGGTTACGGTTCTGTGGGCACACTTGGAATTTGTCCCGGTACGCGAACCTTCGGGTAACGTCTGGTGCCGGCGGGCCAGCGCTGCGGTCGCGGCCATATCAAAACGACTGGAATCCTCCGCCTCGCGTCGCCTTGACGCTTCGAGACACCGCGACGCCCCGAGGCTATATAAAGCCCACCCTGTTGTCGCAGTCATTCCGTATGGATACTTTTGTTCAGTGCATGCTGTAGATGTGTCTAGTGGACTATTTCATACGACTACATATTTCATACGACTATATTTTATTCGTTTACTTTAGTCTCTTAGTGTATTGTGAATTAAGTTTGCAATGGATGAATTTGTTACCAAAAAGGCGCGCTTGGAAGCCGATGATACTGCAAGTCAACCTCCAACTATTATTGTGTCGTCAGTTACTTCGTCATCTTCAGGCGAGAACCGTTCACAGCCTATTCCCGCACAATCCGGTAAGGGAAGATCATTTCAGAAGTCTTGGTTGATCAAATATACATGGGTAGAATATGAAGCATCAACCGAAAAAGTTTTTGCAAAACCTGCAAAGTGGCAGATGCTAAAAATCTATTACAATTTTCTTCAAAAAAAGGTTTTCTAACTGGAAAAGGGCTTTGGAAAAATTCCTTCTTCATGAAAATACGTTTAAGCATAAAGGAGGTTTTGTGAAACTAAATTCTATCACCAACCGAAGTGTGGCCTCACAACTCAATGAACAGTTAGATGATGATATGATGAAAGGCCGCTTAGCTCTTGAGACGATTTTTACTACCGTGCAATTTCTATGCCGACAAGGACTAGCAATTAGAGGGCACGAAGATGTACACTAAAATTTTTTTCCAATTGTTGGAACTCCGAAAGAATGACGTACCTAAGTTTACAGATTGGTTAGGGCACTCGGGGTATAAGTGGACGTCCCAAGATATTCAAAACTAGATCATTAATCCACTAGGAAAATCTGTGTTGAGAAAGGTATTGGCTTCAGTCAAGAAGACTGAACATTTTTCTATTATGGTTGACGAAACAAGTGATTCTTCGATTCACGAACAAGAGCAATTTTTTACTCGTACTGTCGATTCCTTAATCATCAACGAAGAATTTATTGGCTCATACGAGACACGCAACACTGAATCACAAACTCTGTTTAGTATTTTAAAAGTTGTTTTTGCTCGTCTTGTTTTGTCAATGGACAACTTGAGAGGACAGTGCTTTGATGGTCCCTCGAATATGAGACGTAAGTTTAAAGGACCAAAACAGTTAGTTTTGGATATAGAACCAAAAGCACGTTATTTGCACTGCACTGCTCACAGTTTGGACTTGGCAGTTGTAGACAGTCTCCGCCATCTTACGTCTATGAGGGATATTATGGATTTAACCAAGGACTTCATAAACACCGTAAGGGAATCCAATAAAAGAATGGGACTTTTCAGAACCATACGCTGTGAGAGCGCCAACGACCAAGCGCTGGTCTACGATCCCTTTGCCCAACTCGATGGACTATGCGAGCTTCTAGTATCTTGAGAATATTGAAAAACTTCGAAGACCTTCTAGAGTTTTTTTTTTTTTTGAATCATTTTCTGCAGAGGACAAAACAGAGGCAGGTTACAAATGTGCAGGCTACCTTGAGTCAATGTTACAGTTCAAGACTTCGTCTTTATTGCCGTGCAATGAACCCAGTGGATGGTGTCAATGAAAAAATTCAAGGCCCTCATCTAAGTGTTGCTGATATGGAAAAAATATATGAGCGCTTGATTTGTATATTGAATGGAAAGCGTGATAGTTTTGAACACTTTTGGGAATTGTGTTTAAAAGAAAAACCCTCACAAGTTGATGATCCTTCACTTCCTCGAAATCGAAGTATGCCAAGAAGTATGAAAACAACGAAGCCAGCTCACCGCACCCCCAAAGGAATATTACAAAGCTATTTACATTGATGTTTGTGAAATGGTGCAATCTTGGATTATTGAGCGGTTTGCTTCAACTGGACTCACACAGGTCATTGCAGTTGAACAAGAGTGCTTGCTTTTCGTAAACAGAGGTGAAATAAATTTGGAAAAATCAACTGAGTTTTTCAAAATTGACCTAGACGTTGAGAGACTGTGCTTAAACTTGAATGTTGGCCGATATCGCTGATAAAAAACAACTGGTCTTAAAAAACATGCGTGATGTAAGAAAGTACATTACACAAGAGCCTGCAGTTGGAGAAATGTTATGTGAAGTGCATTAAGCTTCTCCAAGTAGTTCCAATCACGACAGCAACAGCAGAACGGTCATTTAGCGCCCTTAGGTCTCTGAAGTCATATCCCCGATCAAGAATGGGACTGAAGCGATTGAACTACTTAGCTGTTCTTCATGCCCACCGAGATGATTTGGATGAATTGGATATCCGACGAGTCATCAACGACTTCATATTCAGTAATCCAGTCAGACGGTCGACATTTGCACCTTTCTAAAGACACTCTAGCCCTAATAATGGCATTTAAAGCAATATTAAAAATCTTTATAAAATAGAGAACTATATAAATAATGTTAAATTTTCAGTTTCGAAATATTAGTACTAGTTTAGTATGGTATTACTATAGTACTGTATTGGTTATTTTCAAATACTTAAATATTTTTAGGGTGTTTGACCCAATTAAAACCTGCTATTTACATACTTTTTGACTGAAAATACTAGGCATACTGTATTAACTTTATTAACTGTATTAAAGCATTAACTTTGAGATACTGTTTTTATTTAATGTACCCTGAGCCTTATTAAAAGTAAGCTTAAATAAAGTGCTATTACTGTGCGACAGCAATATTTCATGTTTTGTTCTTTTAATGATAGTTTAGGATTTATTTAAATATAATTTTAGTCTTTTCAGAGCTATATACTCACTGATCTGTAATAGTCTATAAGCATGATTATTATCGTAAATTAAATTAGTTTTTACGAAAATACCGTGTGTTTATGTTTTGTTTCTTTTTTCAAAACCAAAAAATGTGTCTGGCTTGTCGAGTTTCTCAGAGTGTCAAGTTATGGAGAGTCCAGTTTTCGGGGTTCTAATGTTGATCATATGACTCTAAAACGCTTTAAAAAACTTTAAAACTCACTATTTTCCATCTAAAATTTAGAAAATCTCCCGGGGCAAGACCGCTAGTATGGGCCCACCAATATTTTTTATAAGTCAGCGCCCCTGCGCGTCGGTTTCAGATTTTTTGTGTGTTCGAGAAACAATGTATATCGCAGTAGAAGCTTTCAAGTATTTCTGATGCAAAGCAGTCTGAAGCCGCCTCTCGCGGTGCAGCGAAGGGAACCATCAGACCCGTTAGTCACAGATTTTGATGAGTCTACATGTTGCAAAGGGAGCTGCCCAAGTACCTGGCTAGCAGCTTTTCAATGCGACGAGAAAATCGAGGTTTAAGTGCTTTGCGTACCACTTATACCCGGATAGTTAAATACGTCACGACCTACCGAGCATAGCGGTAAGGATGATCAAAATAGTTAATGTAACTGCTAATAGTGAAAGCAAGAAATCTACTAAAAAGCTAACAGGCATAAAATGTCAATTACATTAATATATTTACATATCTTTCAAACGAAACGTTAATTCAGTTGCTGACTGCCTGTCGTGTCATGTCATGTCCTGAATGATTCACAATAGCAGGAAAAACGGAACTGAGAAAACCATGTACGAAAATTACACACGAAATAGTACACAAAAAGGCAGTAAATGCTACCTACTTTACAAACTTGTAACTTTATAATTATGTAACCGTAATCTTGCTGGTAACACTAAATAAAATATATACTGTTAAAAAAAGGTTCAAATTCTGTCCGTGTGATTTTTTTTTCACTTTCATCAAATACAGTACTTTTTAAATACATGTCCTTACAAGAAAGTGGTCATTTTCCCTGTAGTAATTTCATTTATAAATCGCTCATTACAGCACACTTGTTTCAAATGTGTATTCATTTGTTACAGAATAGCTTACAGAATCTTCTTACTCGCTATCGCTGGTGTCGCTCCCGGTGTTAGAATTCTGTATGGTACAGTATTTGTCACAGAAGCAACTGAAGCACAGTACTTTCAATTAATGACATCGTCGACTGTGGCAGTCGCTTCCTGTATTCTCTCCCGGAGCTCTGCCACATCACGTGGTAGAGGCGGTACAGACACCAGATCTTTAATGTGTCCTTGTTGGTGGCTTCTTACGGTACTTGATTCTGAATATCCGTTGAACAGCTGTAGCACACTTGTTTTTGTCGAACTCCAACACACAGGAAGCTCGCTCCGCACCTGAACTCGCCCTGTTTGCGACTAGCGGTGACTATACGCAAATTACCAAACTACGCTCTGGTGATATACATGAAAAACAACTTTCAGAGTTTCTCTTCAAAATGACGTATGTATCATCTCTGTGCGATGTTTGGTTCTTGTGCAATAAATAATTGAAAGTTTTCCCGGACTTTATGTACACCCTGCATTTGTCATAGAAGCAACTGAAGCACAGGTTCGTAGAGGACCTTGCTGTCTTCGATCAACTTCAATGCGAACGACCAGTATTTTGATCATTTCTATGTAGGTAGCTGCACTAAACTGATACAGAATTGAAGAACATATTTTTATGGAAGCTTCCCTCTAAGCGATTTCTCTTTAACAAATGGGCAGCATTTTGAATGCTTTTGGTGAAAATTTTAACGTGGCTGCAAATATAAACACAGATTTGGCAACGTAGAGTAGATTTTAGAGAAATGGCTTTTTAATAATTTTGTACGAAATACACTGTTCAATGATATTCCGTATGAAGAAATTGAAACAGAAAAATTACGCGGGCAGGATTTGAATCCATACCGACAGCGTGGTAACCCGATACATAGTCCCAATTTTTTCCACAGTCCAGTTTTTTTTACACAGTCCAATCTAGCCACTGTCACGAATGATAATGAAATAACAAAAACACCCAGTCCCCACGAAGAGAAAGTCCCAACCGGCCGGGAATCGAACCCGGGACCCCGTGATCCAGAGGCAGCAACGCTAAGCCACTAGACCACGAGCTGCGGACGTAATTGTTTCAGTGCGTCTCCACATGGTAACAAGTTGCTTTCCTTGTAGCGGGCGAGTGTACTAATCTATGTCACCGACAGTGTTAACACTTTTTAATGCGAAAAAACATCTTATTAATCTAATTTTAAACCACCGAAAGAATCATCTGGATACAGCACATTAGTAATGCTATCATGCTACTTTGCACGAGTGTTACGTAGAACAAAGAGCTGTGCAACGCTGAACGAAACGGGTTACTTCCAGAAATACAACATGCCACTTCAAGAGAAGTACGTTAAACTATGAAGCGGAGCCGCTAAAACTGAAAAATCGAAAAGAAACCGTAAAAAACTAAACTGCCGTCAGTAGACTGTCAATAAGTAACAGAGAATGTAGACAGAGCTTTGCGTAATTATACAGCTTTAAATGCCTACTGAAATAAATCAGATCAAATGAATACTGTGAGCAGAGCCAAGAGGATTGGACCAAGATTTCATAGTACTAGTTAGAGCCATAGACATCGTTGCGGTCTTCAGTCCAAACAATGGTTTGAGGCAGCTGGCCGTGCTGCTCTATCCTGCGCAAGCCTCATCTCCGAATAACTACTGCAACCTACATTCCCTCTGAATCTGCTTACTGTATTCATCATTTGGTTCCCCTCAAAGATTTTTACACTTCCCTCCAGTACTAAATTGGTGATCCCTTATGTCTCAGTATGTGTCCTATCAACCGATCTCTTCTTCTAGTCAGGTTGTGCCACGAATTTCTTTTTCCCCAATTCTGTTCAGTACCACCTTATTAGTTACGTGATCTACCGATCCAATCTTTAGCATTCTTCTGTAGCACAACATATCAAAAGCTATTCTCTTATTGTCTGAACTGTTTATAGTCCATGTTTCACTTCCACACTCCATAGCAATCCATTCAGAGGAGATTTCCTGACACTTAAACCTATACGATATTTAAGTGCTGTGTTGTTATGAAGAACGATGCTACGTTCCTTTGGACATGCATGCATCGCTCTTCTCAACAACACAGGCACTGCAATATCTTATTTATTCCCAGATAACAGGCAGGAACTTTCAAATAAAATGTCCTCCCCTGTACGGGAATTACATAATTTGTGTACGTGTACAGGTTACGACGAAGGAACGACGGCATATTTAAGTTTGGGCCTAGCCGTGAGTGTTGAGTCGTGCACGAATAGCCAAAGCCGTTAAGGCGACCGCTCGCGGAAAGTGGGACATACGGGTTCGGTCCCGGTTCTGCACGAATTTTCCTGTCGTCATTTCATTGCACAGCTGATGGTTGTTCGTATTAGCAAGTGTTAATACATTTCATGTACTTAAATGCATATTCGATGTTAACAAAACTCTCTTCAGAAACGCTTTCCTTGCCATCGCCAGTCTACATTTTGTATCTTCTCTACTTCGACCATCATCAGTTATTTTGCTGGCCAAATAGCGAAACTCATCTATTACTTTAAGTGTGTCGTTTCCTAATCTAATTCCTTAGCATCACCTGATTTAATTCGATTAAATTCCATTATCCATATTTGGCTTTTGTTGATTATCTTATATCCTCCTTTCACGACACTGTTCATTCCGTTGAACTGCACTTCCAAGTCCCTTGCTGTCTGATGTTTGGCAACGACACTGTAAATCTGTCAAAGTTTTTATTTCTTCTCCTTGGACTTTAATTCCTACTCCAAATTTTTGTTTGGTTTCCTTTACTGCGGGAGACAGACTACAACCCTGTCTCATTCCCTTCTCAACCACTGCTTCCCTTTCATGCCGCTCAACACTAATAACTGCCGTCTGGTTTCTGTACTAGATGTAAATACCCTTTCACCCGCTACATTTTACCCTGCTACCTTCAGAATTTCAAAGAGAATATTTAAGTCGATATAGTCAAAAGCTTTCTGTAAGTCTATAACTGCTATAAATGTAGGTTTGCCTTTCCTTTAATGCAAATCGTACGGTCAGTATTGCATCGCGTGTTCCTACGTTTCTCCGAAAGCCAAACTGATCTTCCCCGAGGTCGACTTCTACCACCTTTTCCATTCTCCTGTAAAGAATGTTATTGTTTTGCAACCATAAATTATTAAACTGATCGTTCGGTAATACTCAAACCTGTCAGCATCTGCTTTCTTTGAAATTGTAAGGATTATGTTCTTCTTGAAGTCTGGGGGTATTTCTCCAGTCACATACAACTTGCACACCAAGTGGAAGTGTTTTTTCATGGCTGGTTTTCCTAAGGCTGTCAGTTGTTCCGAAGGAATGTCTTCTACTCTCAGTGCCTTGTTTCAGTCCTCTGTCAAATTATTCTCACATATTCACAGCTCTCATCACACCTGACCTACATTCTCTTCCATTAATATAATTTGCATTCAAGTTCATCTCCCTTGTAAAGACCCTCCTTCCACCTTTCAGTTTATGACTGGTTTTCCATCTCAGCTTTTGATATTCACACAGCTGCTCCTCTTTTCTCCAAACGCCTCTAACATTCCTGTAGGTGGTATCTATCTTTTACATAGTGATATATGCTTCTGAATTTTGCACTTACTGTCAATCTAATTTTTAGATTTTCTCCTTTCATCAATTAAATTCAATATCTCTTGTGTTATATAAGGATTTCTGCTAGGCGTTATCTTTATACCTATTTGGTTGTCTGCTGCCTTCACTGTTTCATCTCTCAAAGCTACCCATTCGTCTTCTACTGTATTCCTTCCCCTGTTCTAGTCAGTTTTTGTCTAATGCTCCCTCGAACTGTCAACAGCCTCCAGTTCTTACAACTTGTAAATACTTCATCTCCTTAATTTCCCGTCTTTCTGTAATTTCTTCAGTTTTAATGTACAGGTAATAACCAATAAATTGTGGTCGGAGACCACATCCGCCCCTGCAAAAGTCTTACTATAAAATCTAGTTACGAAATCTGTATTACCATTATATAACCAATCCGAAACCTTCTGGTTTCAGATTATTATATTATGCTCTTTGCAAAGTTCGACCAGGCTGCCTCCTCTTTCATTCATTCCCCCAGTCCATATTCACCCAAAATTTGTCCTCCTCTTCCTACTGTCGAATTCCAGTTTTCCATCACAAATGTTAATCTCCCTTAACTATCTGAATAATTTCTTGTATCTCATCATGTATTACTTCAATCCCGGCCGAGCGGTTCTAGGCGCTTCAGTCCGGAACCGCGCTGCTGCTACGGTCGCAGGTTCGGATCCTGCCTCGGGCATGGATGTGTGTGCTGTCCTTAGGTTTAAGCAGTTCTAAGTCTGATGATCTCACATGTTAAGTCCCATAGTGCTTAGAGCCATTTGAACCATTCTGAATTTCAATCCCTTCATCGGGGGAGCTAGTTGGCCTATAGCCCAACTACTGTGGGTCTCTCTCTCTCTCTCTCTCTCTCTCTCTCTCTCTCTCTCTCTCTCTCTCTCTCTGCTACAATAATGGGTTCAATATGCTGTTCATAGTACGTTACCCACAGTTTAAACCTAGACCTGCATTACCCCATTTGACTGTATTTATTACCCTGTATTCTCCTGACTAGAAAGTCCTGTTCCTTCTGCCACCGAACTTCACAGATATCCATATAACATCTCCATTTCCATTTTTAAAATTTCTAACCTACCTGAGCAATTAAAGGATCTAATATTCCATGGTCCGATCCGTAGAACGCCAGTTTTGTTTCTCCTGATGACGACATCCTTTCTGAGTTGTCTCTGGCGGGAGATCCGAATAGGGGCTATTTTACCTCTGGAATATTTTACTCAAGGGGATGTCATTTAAGTATACCGTAAGGCTACATGGCCTCTGGAAAACTTAGGGCTGTAGTTTCCCATTCTTTCAGCCGTTCACAGTACCAGCACACCAAGGGCAATTTGGTTGATGATAAGAAGCCAGATCAGTCAATCATCCAGATTGTTGTCCCTGCAACTACGGAAATGGGTGCTGCCTCTCTTTAGGAGCCACACGTTGGTCTGGCCTCACTAATATTGACCCATTTATAATTACTGCAGGAAGCATGAATTAATCTGCTACAAACATAACCCTTGCCTCTGGAGTAAGGAGGGGAAAAATGGTCTGCACACAGAAACTAAATCAATAACAACAGCAAACAAGCTAATCTATAGCAAAACACTGAAGGAGAATAAACTAAGCACTTATTCCAAATGCCCCAAGTAAAAAAATGAGGTAGTAAAAATATGTAGAGACATTTTGCAAAAACCCAAACCGATACCCCAGAATGAACGAAAATATATACTGAAAAGCACACTGAAAAACTTGCTCCCAATATTTTTCTTTGCTTCGTGCGACAACCACAATTACTCATTTAACCGAAAATGTTTTGTGCAGTTACCTAGGTTGCAAGTACTTGTTACTGGTTAAGCTTGTGAGAGATCGTCTCAAGATTAAGTCTGGGCGCTAGGCGCTATAGAAAAATATGTAGTACATGTCCCGTACGCACCTCAACAGTTCTTAGACTCTAAACAGAAAGAAATAAATGAATATACACTCCTGGAAATGGAAAAAAGAACACATTGACACCGGTGTGTCAGACCCACCATACTTGCTCCGGACACTGCGAGAGTGCTGTACAAGCAATGATCACACGCACGGCACAGCGGACACACCAGGAACCGCGGTGTTGGCCGTCGAATGGCGCTAGCTGCGCAGCATTTGTGCACCGCCGCCGTCAGTGTCAGCCAGTTTGCCGTGGCATACGGAGCTCCATCGCAGTCTTTAACACTGGTAGCATGCCGCGACAGCGTGGACGTGAACCGTATGTGCAGTTGACGGACTTTGAGCGAGGGCGTATAGTGGGCATGCGGGAGGCCGGGTGGACGTACCGCCGAATTGCTCAACACGTGGGGCGTGAGGTCTCCACAGTACATCGATGTTGTCGCCAGTGGTCGGCGGAAGGTGCACGTGCCCGTCGACCTGGGACCGGACCGCAGCGACGCACGGATGCACGCCAAGACCGTAGGATCCTACGCAGTGCCGTAGGGGACCGCACCGCCACTTCCCAGCAAATTAGGGACACTGTTGCTCCTGGGGTATCGGCGAGGACCATTCGCAACCGTCTCCATGAAGCTGGGCTACGGTCCCGCACACCGTTAGGCCGTCTTCCGCTCACGCCCCAACATCGTGCAGCCCGCCTCCAGTGGTGTCATGACAGGCGTGAATGGAGGGACGAATGGAGACGTGTCGTCTTCAGCGATGAGAGTCGCTTCCGCCTTGGTGCCAATGATGGTCGTATGCGTGTTTGGCGCCGTGCAGGTGAGCGCCACAATCAGGACTGCATACGACCGAGGCACACAGGGCCAACACCCGGCATCATGGTGTGGGGAGCGATCTCCTACACTGGCCGTACACCACTGGTGATCGTCGAGGGGACACTGAATAGTGCACGGTACATCCAAACAGTCATCGAACCCATCGTTCTACCATTCCTAGACCGGCAAGGGAACTTGCTGTTCCAACAGGACAATGCACGTCCGCATGTATCCCGTGCCACCCAACGTGCTCTAGAAGGTGTAAGTCAACTACCCTGGCCAGCAAGATCTCCGGATCTGTCCCCCATTGAGCATGTTTGGGACTGGATGAAGCGTCGTCTCACGCGGTCTGCACGTCCAGCACGAACGCTGGTCCAACTGAGGCGCCAGGTGGAAATGGCATGGCAAGCCGTTCCACAGGACTACATCCAGCATCTCTACGATCGTCTCCATGGGAGAATAGCAGCCTGCATTGCTGCGAAAGGTGGATATACACTGTACTAGTGCCGACATTGTGCATGCTCTGTTGCCTGTGTCTATGTGCCTGTGGTTCTGTCAGTGTGATCATGTGATGTATCTGACCCCAGGAATGTGTCAATAAAGTTTCCCCTTCCTGGGACAATGAATTCACGGTGTTCTTATTTCAATTTCCAGGAGTGTATTTGAAGCGTATTTGTGTTGATTGGAGGACTTATGTGAAAGACGAGACATTTACTTCTGTAGAAAAATTGTCTGTTAGGCATTTCGACTACGTTCCTTAGCGTAAAAGTCAGAAACATGTCTGAATGACTGCAGTGTTCTGTTCTACATAGGACATTATACGCAGCCCTGCTTATTAAAATTCATAAATGGGTGCTACAAGTGGAATGTATTTGTTGCCAGTGGTGATTTCACTGAAAGCGGGATAAACAGTGACATGAAGTCATAGTTAATCAGTGCACATGCGCCTTAAAGCAAGCATGTGGTTTAATATATGCAACTGGCGTTGAAGGATATCAGTTGCTTCTGATGATTTTGAAAGTTCGTTCCCAAGCAGCGCAAATAATAGAGACGTATTTGAACAGGTTCTGAATGTGGCAGTTCACAATATACCATATCTAAGACACATACTTGTGGTAGAGATGCGTAAGAAATTAATTCAAAAAATGTCACATTTTGTTTTCAGTGTTTTTCTAAAATAAGAAATCATTACGTTGCAGACAACTGTAGGCAGAGGTTTCTTAATTTTCAAAGTAAATGCAGATTTGTGTAGTTGTGTGGTATGTCTTATCCATAGGTGTTCTCTAACCTGAATATTTTTTTTCTGTACCGTCGCTGCCCAAGTCACGAAAGCCCCAAAAATTAAAGTAAGTAATAGTCTTGAAGGTAAAATGTGTTTAAAGTAACATTGCTGATGAGTGGTCGTAGGTTTTATGGTCCCTTCGGAGTCCCGCCATAGCTTAATGTGATCTGCGTAAAATGCTCGATGTATGACGGTTTATACGCAAACACCAAAATTTAATTCTTGAAGTAACACTTAACAGCTAGCGACGTCGCGCTTCTCCTCGTACGTAGCCAACACCTTCTAACACACCAGAAGGTTTTGACGTAGCACAGGCTGTGACGTCACGACAGACCAGTTTCGACTAGTATATTCGTATGTAGGTCTGCATGGATAACAAAACATGTTTTCCGCAAGTCTTTTATACGTACCTGTGGATATTTCAATGTTGTAAACCACTTTAACCCACTTGGTAAGCTAGAGATCTAACGGTAACCTAGCGCCTGGCCTGCATTTTCGTCTTATTAAGTCTGACCATTTTTCATGCCACAGACAAAGGACATAGATGCCGTTGATGACCACATTTTAACACCAGTATCATTTTCTTGATACGTTCTGTAAGTTTCAACTTTGTCGTAAATACCGACACTCATTTTGTAAAATATTATTTAGCATATTCCCTAACATTGAGAGTTCACATGAAATTTTGCTACAAGTTGTCACTTTTGCATATTGTTAAAATTTAGTCATATAAATTCATTTATAAAATTACGTTAATTTACCATTATATTAACGCGCTACACATCTCAGATTAGTAAGAATTGCAATGAGTACTTGTAAATATACCTAAACCAAACAATTGTTTCGCATGTGATACAGAAACTAGAGTCAAGACGGTAAAGTGATGGGCGCAGTGGAAGGAGTGATCTAGAACAGTCTTCATCTCCTTTTGTGGTAGTTCTCAGCTATTACGTAAGTGGTTTCTCTTGATGCAAACTCAAAAGGTATGAATCACACGTGAAGAAGATGCTCGGAAGTAGACTAAGTGGCAATTTTACAAAAAAACCAGGAAGATCACAATGTCGCCATATTTAGCTCATCAGATGAAATAACCCATCTCCAGAACACCGCGCGTTCAGGCCAATATAACGGCATTCAATCTCGAATGGGTCGTCGTCGGGTACACCTCGATTCCGAGTATGCACACTTTCCTGCACAGAACGAGCATTTCAATCCAGCTAATGGATGTGTTTCCGGTGGATGAACAGACCAATCCTGTGAATAAACATGTGTCCACATAAATCTCAATGATGGGTTGGAGGGGAGCGGAGTTTTTAACTTACGAAGCTTTTCTTCCTGTCCCTTGGCCTCTTCGTGCCTGCGGCCTTCTCCTTCAAAAAAGTTGACAGCGGTGGATGTCGTGTTCCTCCACAGCACATACTTCACATGTTTGTATGTTTATGCCAGGCGTCTTGGCTGGTCCTTAGAGCGCTTGTAAGGGGGCTCCATGAGGTGTATTGCCGGAGCAGAGACAGGATTTGGCGGGGGAGCCTCGTATCGTTCATGCGATGAACATGGGCTAGCATCCCAGTCTATGAGCGATGATGGTTGCCTCAATGCTGTTTAGATGCGCTTTGTTGATTACTGCAGTGCGGGTCACATGGTCCTTTCACTTAACGTTCAAAATTTCATTTTTTGTTCTGGAAGATTCTTGATATGATGGCGATAGAGTGTCCAAGCTTCACAGCCAACATGAACGTAGAAATGATAATAGATCTGCACACCGAGTTTGGTGAGCAGCTTTACGTCTTTAATCGTGAAGACTGCATTAACCGTTCAAATGCTACACGGGCACCCTGGTTCTTCTATCAACATCTTGTTCGCAGCTACACCATTTAGACAAGATGCTTCCAAGATACGAAGTGCTCAGTCTGGTCTAGTGGCGTGTCGAGGATGGAGATCTTTAACTGAAGGAGAGAGGACCCTGTGGCAGGTTGTGTGAGTACCTTCGTTTTTCCCGCATTGCTAGTACGACCAAAGCGATCACACACAGTTCCGAAGCAGCTGACTGTTGTAACTCTGCCAGTGTTAGAGTAAGGGATGCTGTGTCATCAGCATACTGTAGTTTTGTCAGCCGTGTAATCTGGATACGTTTTTGCAAACAAAGTCTTGTCAAAACTAAACAATCTTCATGCCTGGTTTTTTTGCAGACCATTCATACAGAATCGCAGCCACGTACAGTGCAAACAATGTTGGCGCAATCCAACAGCATTGTTTTGAACCCTGTGTGATTGGAAAAGAGTCCGCTGCAGGGTTACGAACTGATGACTTGATAGAATGATGAAGTCTTTATCGACAACTTTTATCGCAAAAATAGGCGAAAATCTTAATACAGACACTTTCTTCAACCACGAAGCGATTATTACGGACATCCGCAATCACTGCAGGTATTTCTCCAAGAGACCCCTGATGATGAAACAAGGTCACAACGGCTACCTGAACAGCGCAGCTAATGTTTGTAGCACTGACAGCAATTTACATACACCTTTACGCTACACGGTGTGACAGAATAACGGTGTGTGTAGCGTATGTTTATGCTGCATCCTCTTTGCTGGTACATCGCACCTCGCTGCTAGCGGTTAATGTGTTACATTGAAAGGGCTACCGCGCACGGGTGATTTTTGTAACCGTGACAAAGTTTCCGTCACTGGCGCGTCACGTCTTCCCAAGTGGACTGCGCTCACGACGATTAAGAGTCGCTAATCATTTTTTGATATCCAAGCATCGTTTGTCGATATGAATTTTGTAGAAACATTATTTACGAACTCGTGAGACGTAAAAGAAAGTATCAAAAACGATTCGAGGGTACAACCTTTTGGAATGCCAGGCTAATAAATAGAAAATTTTACACAGTGTTTCATAAACTTCGACAACGTAAAATTCTCAACATTTTCGAATGAGTGTTGAAAGTTTTGATGAATTACTTCGTATTTTACCAGCATTAATATACAGAAGTACGAATATGAGTGTCTGTCGCAGCTGAACCCATGTTGTCCTAAGGACTTAAACATTATTAAACTGATTTCTACCCATTCTTTGTCAAATTTGTGTGAATAATACTCCAAATTTTTTGTCGAAAAGTGCTGGTCTTTTTCCCACTTGTATAATCATATCATTATCAATATAGTCTTCGTGCACAGCCATGTTGTGTGAAGACGTTGATGCCATGATTGCGTGTCACTTTGTTATGAGTCGGAAAGCAAATGGGAAGCTGAGGATTTATGTAGCATGACAATTTTTCACCGTGAGCGCGCAGCAAACCTGGCGACGCGGTAACGGTTTTGTCTGGTAACATGCACGCAACTGCGTATACGGAGAGTTTGGAAATTCCCATTACAGACCTCTAGCACTTGTGGAGGGAAGTGAATACATAACACTTTCAATATGAACCTGTGTCCAGAGACATCATTCATTCAACGACGCTATACGATCAAATGTATCAACTTGAAGTAACGGTCTCTGGTTCGGAAACGAACGAGTCTGAAATTACGAGTATCATTCTGATACTTCTGACAGTGGGCTACATGTGCCGATACTATTGTTGCTAAATATGTGGGGTACGTAACTTTCAGGTGTGGTAGTATGGACAAGGAAAAAAAAACCTACATGTGTAGTAAACATGGGCTCAAACTCATACCTTTGGAGCTATGAACACTTTTTCATCTTCGCTAGTGTGAAACATCTATATTGATAAAGTGTTCATAGATATGAATTTTTTCTTGTTTCGGTCCGCACTATCAGTTCTGCAAGTTGCCTATCCTACAACCTCAATACCGGTACATGTGTTATTCTGTCAGAGGCATCAGAACGGTTTTCACTTATAGCTTTCGACTCGTTCGTTTCCAGAACAATGACCTTTACCTCAAAGTGATACATTCATGCCTCTCCAAAATCTTTGGAAGTCTGTAACATGATCATGGAATCACCCCATACATACAGGGCTATTACAAATGATTGAAGCGATTTCATAAATTCACTGTAGCTCCACTCATTGACATATGGTCACGACACACTACAGATACGTAGAAAAACTCAAAGTTTTGTTCGGCTGAAGCCGCACTTCAGGTTTCTGCCGCCAGAACGCTCGAGAGCGCAGTGAGACAAAATGGCGACAGGAGCCGAGAAAACTTATGTCGTGCTTGAAATGCACTCACATCAATCAGTCATAACAGTGCAACGACACTTCAGGACGAAGTTCAACGAAGATCCACCAACTGCTATCTCCATTCGGCGATGGTATGCGCAGTTTAAAGCTTCTGGATGCCTCTAAGGGGAAATCAACGGGTCGGCCTGCAGTGAGCGAAGAAACGGTTGAACGCTTGCGGCCAAGTTTCACGCGTAGCCCGCGGAAGTCGACGAATAAAGCAAGCAGGGAGCTAAACGTACCATAGAATGGTGCTCCACCGCACTTCCATCATGATGTTTGGCATTTCTTAAACAGGAGATTGGAAAACCGATGGATCGGTCGTGGCCTCCACGCTCTCCCGACTTAACCCCATGCGATTTCTTTCTGTGGGGTTATGTGAAAGATTCAGTGTTTAAACCTCCTCTACCAAGAAACGTGCCGGAACTGCGAGCTCGCATCAACGATGCTTTCGAACTCATTGATGGGGACATGGTGCGCCGAGTGTGGGAGGAACTTGATTATCGGCTTGACGTCTGCCGAATCACTGAAGGGGCACATATCGAACATGTGTGAATGCCTAAGAACACTTTTTGAGTTTTTGTATGTGTGTGCAAAGCATTGTGAAAATATCTCAAATAATAAAGTTATTGTAGAGCTGTGAAATCGCTTCAATCATTTGCAATAACCCTGTACATACATACATTTACTGGCGCCGGAGCCTGTAACTTTGACACTCTGTAGCGTCGTTAGATGACGTTTCGAGAAATGGTTTCTTATTCAAAATACTATGTACTCACTCCTCTCCGCGAGTCCTCTAAGTTTGTGATGGTAATTTCCTAACATTCTGTATACCCACGGACTAGATAAGTGTGACGAAACAGTCGCAGTGACGAAACAGTCGCAGTGACGAAACAGTCGCAGTGACGAAACAGTCGCAGTGACGAAACAGTCGCAGTGACGAAACAGTCGCAGTGACGAAACAGTCGCAGTGACGAAACAGTCGCAGTGACGAAACAGTCGCAGTGACGAAACAGTCGCAGTGACGAAACAGTCGCAGTGACGAAACAGTCGCAGTGACGAAACAGTCGCAGTGACGAAACAGTCGCAGTGACGAAACAGTCGCAGTGACGAAACAGTCGCAGTGACGAAACAGTCGCAGTGACGAAACAGTCGCAGTGACGAAACAGTCGCAGTGACGAAACAGTCGCAGTGACGAAACAGTCGCAGTGACGAAACAGTCGCAGTGACGAAACAGTCGCAGTGACGAAACAGTCGCAGTGACGAAACAGTCGCAGTGACGAAACAGTCGCAGTGACGAAACAGTCGCAGTGACGAAACAGTCGCAGTGACGAAACAGTCGCAGTGACGAAACAGTCGCAGTGACGAAACAGTCGCAGTGACGAAACAGTCGCAGTGACGAAACAGTCGCAGTGACGAAACAGTCGCAGTGACGAAACAGTCGCAGTGACGAAACAGTCGCAGTGACGAAACAGTCGCAGTGACGAAACAGTCGCAGTGACGAAACAGTCGCAGTGACGAAACAGTCGCAGTGACGAAACAGTCGCAGTGACGAAACAGTCGCAGTGACGAAACAGTCGCAGTGACGAAACAGTCGCAGTGACGAAACAGTCGCAGTGACGAAACAGTCGCAGTGACGAAACAGTCGCAGTGACGAAACAGTCGCAGTGACGAAACAGTCGCAGTGACGAAACAGTCGCAGTGACGAAACAGTCGCAGTGACGAAACAGTCGCAGTGACGAAACAGTCGCAGTGACGAAACAGTCGCAGTGACGAAACAGTCGCAGTGACGAAACAGTCACCCGTGCGTGCTTGCCTTTACGCTGCGACCTCGCTGCTCTGTGCCCGCCGAAAGTAAATTACCCTGTGTATATCGAGCAGCGACAAATGCAGCACAGCTGGAGTGACCTTTGAGTAGCAAATCATGGCTGCTAAGCGATTTCTATAGATAATGTGAGCGTCACAGAGCAGAGAAGCTCAGTTATTGAATATGAACTGCAACATTCAGCAGCAGTTGTAGTTGATTTTAGTAATCCCACGAATACTTCCAAAACGTATTTAAAGTAAACGAGAATTACAGTTTTTTGAATTGACGTTGAAACGCTTTTCTTGGGAACTTTAAAGAAACTATTAAATTTACCGCCGACGCCAAATGGGTGGTGCGTACATCTTTCCAGTGTGTCAACAATTTCGTTTTATGTTTATTTGTTCTCTGTTCCTTTTTTTAATCAGTAGTCTTATAATTTAACTTCAAGTACTTACACAATTTACTTGATGTTTCTATAGACATGTTGCAATAGCAACACTTTCGGTCACGGTAACTCATACAAATTGTGTGAAAGAGTATATGGGAAGACGAGGGACTTTAGTATTACTATATAACATATTTTTTCTGAACATTTAAATTCAAATGTCCTCTTAACATTAAAGTAGGTATGTATGTCACTACTGTTACAATTTTAACCACTGGTTGCAATTTCACAGGACAGTAATTTTGTTTACATCCTTGTCAAGTTTTTGTTCGGCAACGTCAGGTGTCATCTGGCGGACTGAAATCTAAACTGTGCATAAATTAGATGAGAATAGCAGGTTGGCAACGCTTCCGCCGATCGTCGACTGTCGTTGAACGGCGACTATCTTCAGCTTCGCTCCTCAGAGTAGCCGTCATCGAGTCAGCCGTGGTTGCGGCGTCGTCACTGATACCAGGTGTTGTGATTGTGGTGAGCATTTCGCATATGCCTGAAGACTGATGAAGTAAACGCCTTAAGTGTTTAACTGAACGGCCCAAATCAGAAGGCAGGTCAACATTTTTAGAGAAAACTGTATCTGATAGATGTGACTTCATAAACAATCGTTTTGCAGATGAATATTCAGAACTCTTGAAAATTGCACAATACTTTTTTGCAATACCTGCTCGCAATGCTTATTAAATATATCTTTGATTGACGAAAGGAATGAATTCTCTGTACAATGTGTAAATAATTTGTTGACCCTCAGTTATAAAGACTGAACTTTTTCTCAATACTATGTAGGGCTACCATACAGATTAATCGGGAATGTCCGGATTTTTCTCTCTTTGTCCAAGTGTTTCAAAAAGGCTCAATAGGCACGATGCATGTCCCGATTTTCAAGTAAGATAATCTAAGATTTATACTCTACTAGTCCATTGTATTAATTGTATTAATATATAGCATACGAGTATAAGCAGCCGCCAGCGGCTTACTTTCACACTACGTCATGGTTTCTTCGTATGCAGTTAATAACGCTCTGCATCAACCATTATTCGGTTGTTCGTATTGTTTGAGTAACTTGAGTTCCACAACTTATGTCACCGTAACAGAACCTGTGTGTGTTATTACAGTGTGTGTTTTCATTGTTTTGTGATGCCAAAACCGAAACTTAAGTGCTCGTTCAAGGTCGGAGACACAAACATGACCTTTCCTCTTTTTGTGAAACACAGATGAAGTATCTGCAAACTTCGTTCCTGCTATTTTTCAATTTTAGCATGGTGGAAAATCTGACGGAAGCCATTATACTGAGCTCCAAGCGCAAAAATGAAGTAGCCAAGGAGAGAGATCCAGTTCAACTTTTATTTTTATTTATTTATTTATTTTTGTATAACCAGATACACGACAGAAAGTGCTCATTGTTACCGTTGAATTGAAAACAGCATACAGAACTGTAGAACATCACCATTCATTTCAAGACACTTGACTGCACGACGGTATTGCGCAAAGTTATGAATCCCGGTTCTGTTAATGCTAGAAAGCGAAGTGTCAAGAACAAAAGACACAGCAATAGCCCAATTCCTGCTCCTCATTCTGTATACATTTGCACTTCGGACTTCAAGGAAAAATCCGTTTTACGGACTACCAACTGATGGCGGCAATCACAAAGCATTGGAATTATTTCCTATGGTTGTTCAGTATTTTGATGCAGGTGAAGGGATAAAAACTAAGTTAATTGGATTCTGAACAAAATGGAACATAGACTATATCTAACTAATGCATTTCAGCGCTCACACATCAAAAATTAAAAAAAGAACTAACATTTTGCAGCGACGACTGCAAACCAATTTCGGGGGTTGACCACAAGGTGAAAATATGTAGGGTGTTCGGAAATACCCGTTACAAACTTCTAGGACTTTTAGTGGGGAGTGAAAAGATATTTTGAATTGGAACCCATGTTCGGAAACGAACCTTTTGTGTGCTGTAACCATTTCAAACGGAACGCGACCCCTTTTCCAAGTAATTGATTAGGCGTGATCCAGTACATCACTGGTTTTACAATTCCATTCAATAATTGCCAAAGAAATTGCTCGTGTATTCGTTGACGAGTTCTCTTCAACGTGATGCAGTTCAGCCTCTTCCAATTCGGGTGTGTATCTCCTTGGAGGATCACTGTCACGCCTAATGACAGTGAAGGTACCCTCTTTCGCGAAGTCGTTACGTAATTGTGGCGAAAAGGGTATGCGATGGAGTCGCACGTTGTGGACAACAATTTTGATGAAGGCTACGAGCGGCTCTTCCATTACCGTGAGCCTCGCCACGCAGAAGGATCATGTTCGTATATTCTGCAAACATGTACTCAACCATATTGTTCTAACACCCACCGATACGTGATTGAGTCTCGAACCAGGTCAGGGGCCGGCCGGAGTGGCCGAGCGGTTCTAGGCCCTTCAGTCTGGAACCGCGCGACCGCTACTGTCGCAGGTTCGAATCCTGCCTCGGACATGGATGTGTGTGATTTCCTTAGGTTAGTTAGGTTCATAGTGCTCAGAGCCATTTTTGAACCAGGTCAGGGAGATAGGACGACGTCAAATGATAACAGCTGGTCCGACATGACCCCCCCTCCCCCCCCAATGACTGGCCTGTTGGACACTAACCTAGCAAACACATTTTCAAACGGGGACATGGATTCCTACTCAAAATATTATGTATTTACTCCCCTCTACAGGTCTTAGAAGTTTGTAACGTGAATTTCCGAACACCCTATATTCAGATTAAAACTGTGTGCCGGACCGTGACTCAAACTCGGGACCTTTGCCTTTCGAGGGCAAGTGCATCTGAGCTACCCAAGCACGACTCACGCCCCGTCCTCACACCTTTACTTCTGCCAGTTTCATATCATTGGGACTGCAGCCAAACTGTCTCGAGTACTGTTAAGTACGGTAATAAGCGTATGTTTTGTGCTCTGCTTTACTCGCACATCGACTTAGCGATAATACGGGACAACAGCTTTACCGGCACATTTAACTTTGACAGCGCTGGCCGTTCAGCTGGTACAGATAGCTTGCAGTGACGTGGCCAGCTGCAGTTCACATGTAAAAAGAGACGAACAGAGGAGCAATACAGCTTCGAATGTCATTTAATTTTTAAGCAGAATGAAATACACCGCAAGTCGTCCACAATACGCTTCTTAGACGACTAGACGAAAACTGCAACACGTTACCGTTTTTAGCTAACGTACTATTGTAATTAAAACAAGAATGATGAAAATTCCTGACTTAACCACGGGGTAATTTTTCTGCATAAGCTGTGGGAAGCGTAAGAGAGTATTGAAGGATATCAAGTTATATTTAAATATTGCAGCCACTGAAGGTATTACTTACAGTCAGTCGTCTCGTAATCTCTTAGCTCCTTCCTTATCCGACACAAAGAAATACATTTCGGTTCTGGAAGTGTCACTTGTTACGTTGTTAACGAGCCTATCAACAACAGAATCCACGAAGCCAACCAGGCGCAGCATTATCTCCTCTTTTATGACGAGCTGTTCTATATCCCGCCAGCGTTCGGCACTGACGTGTGAAAAAGCTGCGTGCTTTAGTTCCAGTACGCCTGGCAGCTTCACAGTCTTGTTACTTCTCGGGCCAAATCCCGCAGCTTGGCTCCAGACCAGCTCTATTGGTTCCATATTGCTAATTTAATAATGCAGCGTTTGTACGAGGTCTTCGATTCTGTGAAAATCGATTGTTTTTCCATGTTTCTACGATCCGTACTACTTCTGTGGTATAAACCGATGGGCGTAGTCCAAATAAAGAGGATTTGGTTTTTTTCATTTTGCTTTAAAAATTAAACTTATGTTTTCTTCATTTCAACAACTTTTATGAACAGTCTTTCATAAAACATCGATAATTACGAATTTTTATTGGAAATGGAAACAGGAATTTCGCGTTCAATATGTAATGAGAAAAGTCGTGCATTATTAATAAAAAATGATGAGTTTTACAGTTACGAGATGTAGGTATTTCAAGTTGAACGAGAAAAAAAAATACTTTGGAGGTTTGAACCACAGCACGAACGTCCGCATTTAATTTACATTCCGTTACTCTAAGGACTGCGCTACACTTTCAATGTGAGATTGTTTATCAACTGCAATATATACTGGTGAAACTTTAAAGCCGATTATCTCCGTAAATTGACGAAAAACATTAAAAACAGCCTATTTCTCGGCACTTTTTAACTGTGTTCCACGCGCGTTTCACTACGGAACAGAAAGCAGCCTCAACCATTTCCATACAGCGCATTATCGGCGCGACAATCAGAGTACAACGCTGCAGAGGCTGTGACTGTACACAATTTTTGAAATAAAAACTGTGTAGCTAAAGCGTGATTAAGAAAAACGTTGAGGGCTGTTAATACTTTTGAATAGCCTTAAGTTTAATTTAACATAACTTAGTAATAAGATATGTAATACATAAGTAGGACCTACTTCCGAGAGCGTAACACCAGTGTACGTGTGCTACGGCTTCTTACCAATCATCGCGTTTGTGTTTGTTTACATCAGGTTTATTCTTATGCTGAACGGATTATAGTGCCGGGCCGGGACACGCGACTGCTTAAAGGAGGAGGAAAAACAATTTTTCTAATTTTCAGGCCGCAAAGATACTAAGGCATGTAAAACTACAGCACATTGTTTTCTGAACTCTTTCATGGAAAGCTTTAAGATGCGTTCACACACGCAACTAATGTGACACCACAGCTTGTGGCTTTCTATAGTGCCAACATGAGCGACCTTTCACACAGGACGCCAAGAATTCCGCATAATTGCACAGCTTTCAACGTGACGTCAACTGAAAACATACGAACGGGTATTAAGGTTATAGTGTTGGTTATTGCATTAGAGCTGTTAGAAGAGTTAACTACAAGGAAGACCAAACCCAAATGTTATGCCCGAAAATATATTTCGTGCAGGGATAAATAAGAGACCACACATTTACAAAGAAATTAACACCACAAAGTCGAAAATGTTGTCTTCTGTGTCAAACTAATCAATAGCTGACACACAAATATCAGCAGCTGCGTCATTGTTCCAAGAATCTTGGCTCTGAGCACTATGGGACTCAACTTCTGAGGTCATTAGTCCCCTAGAACTTAGAACTAGTTAAACCTAACTAACCTAAGGACATCACACACATCCATGCCCGAGGCAGGATTCGAACCTGCGACCGTAGCGATCTCGCGGTTCCAGACTGCAGCGCCTAGAACCGCACGGCCACTTCGGCAGGCTTCCAAGAATCTTCTAATAACTAATTTTTAGTTAGCTGCCACATCACACTCGTCGTTTCTTTTCCGCATATAACCCACAATTTATACAGTGATTAGTCTCACAAATAACGAAGTTTCTACAACTCGCTTCCTTGGTAACATCCATCCATCCAAAAATCTTTCAACATTATTAAATAGGCCTACATTTGTTACCAAATATTGCAAAGGTGCACGCACACCACTGCTACAGAAAATTAAACGTAGGATGTTCTCGTAGTTCCAGAAGCTGCGAAAGTGTACCTGCCGATCACAGTTTTGACTTTTTTCAGTGATAAAATAAAAACACACTGAAATGGAATCGAGCAGAGCAGCAATTACTGCACGACGATGCTATTGTTTCGAAACAGAGCCACCAGGGAGAAGTGGTGGAAGGAAAGTGACGGAACAAAGTATAACCAAGTTGAACTTCTTGCGGCGTGACGAAAGTGTCATCTCTTAAGCTGCGTCACTGAAAAGTTGGAGTTTACACATGCAAATGCGGTATGCCACTAGCTGTGGCGACACTTCTGTCGCGTGTGTGAACCCAGCTTTACTTTCTTTGTGAAAAAAGGAAACAGCTTACTTTCATTTTGCGTGATTTTTTAGTCGCGACAGTTTCTCAATCGATTTTAAAGAAAGTGCTCTGTTTAAAAATCTCATTTTTTCAAAGTGGTAGTGTGGGATCATAGCTTCTTTATAAACCATTTATCTTTTCACAATTCATAACAGTCCTTGTGAAATGGCACTATTTGTCAAGCACGTGCACTTTATTTACAGTTTGTGTCTTGAAAAAGTGTGACAGCGTATTACACGATGAAGCTTAGTACACTTCAGTACCTGGTACAGAACATTCAATAAAAACTTCAAAACTGAACAAATTTTTGTGGGAGTAGAAGAGCAGAACAAAAATTGCCTGTGACAAATTAGTGCACTTTTTTAAGGAAAACCTTACAAACAACTCACTGTCACATTCCTCAGACAGAAGTTCTTTTACTGCACATCTATTACTGCTCAGGAAATAAATATTATCTTGGATGGCGTCTTCGTCTCCCTTCATCGAAGCTAATTATCAGAAGTTAAGTCGCATAGTGCTCAGACCCATTTGAACCATTTTTTTTTTCTAAGAAAACTTCGCAGGCTCCTGTGTCGGTGCACGCCGCCATCTCAACAGGATATGAGAGTTCATTCTCACGCTACTCAAGCGATAAAGCTGCAACCACTGGTTAAATGCGCCCGTGTGGCTGCGAAGTGAGCAGTGTGAAGCATAGAGGGGAGTAGTTTCTGCAGTATCCCTACAGGGACTGGCTGTTGCTAATGAGGAATTACAAGACTAATATTAGATGTCGCGTTTCCCAATCCATTTGAAAATCGCAAAATACTTTATGGATGCGCAATATCTGCTAGAGATTTCAGTGTTATGCTACCTGCTCTCCCTGAAGGAAACTATTTATCAAACTAAGCGGCTCATAGGAAACAGGGCGACTTCGGCACATCACGGGCCTCTGAATCATTCGTCTTCAACACGTATTAATCGGAAGTACGAACGAAAGCTTTATTTTCTTCAGTTTTGCCACTGTTGCTTTCACTTATCTGTGAGAAACCGTAGACAAATAGGTTTCCTTGTCTTTATAATCCACGGAAATAACCAACCAGAAAAAGGAAATTAACGATAATGTTCAAATTAGACGTGTTTCTCATTAGACCACTGGGCCAAAGTGCTAAAGCAAAGAAATTTGAATGCATGTAAAAAACTAAATCTAACAGTGAGACGTATTAAGCAAGAAACGGAGAACACTGCTGTACTGTCTGGGATTGGGGGTCCACTGCGACTGAGCACAATTAAGAGGCATGCGTGGCTTTTCACTACTACATGCCCTCCTTTCGTCTTCATGCTACGGCCGCTGCACCTTATGCACACGGAAAGTCGCACAGGTGTAAACGCACCTGAAGGAAGGCTTCCTATTAATCAGAAATCTTAGAGAAAGATGAACGTCAAGCTTCAAACAACATCTGAAATGATTAATCCACCTAAAATATAAAAAAAACATTCCCGGTTAAAATAGCTCCAAATACTACAATGAAACTCCTGTTCATTGGAATTAAACAGCAATAGGTTTACAACGGACGGTACAGGCAAATAATGCATTTTAAATATAGCTGTTTTATTGCAGACATGGCTTAAACCAGACAATACCTCCTTTCAGGGTCACCACGTTTATCACCAACGATCGACAGGACGGCAATAACATTAAAACAAAATGCGTTCACTTTTTCGCAATACAAGCTTAAAAATGCAATGCTGTCGTCAACCCGAATGTTGCTTCGAGTGGCATCCTCTTGGCGGTGGTATGCTCTTGTCTTCCTCCAATGTAAGCTTACGCAACGACCAAGATTTCCAACAAAAGCTAACAATGTGAAAATGTTCTGTAAGTAAATCGTACGCATGCGACGGCATGTGCCACCTATTACGTCCCTTATAGACGCGCATAAAAATTGGATTTTCCATGGCTCATACCTCGGGTCCAGTGTTTTCGATTGCCCTTGGGCTACGGACCATTTGTATACCAAACGTAAGGATCGTCTTACTGTAAAGATTCTACAGTACGAGATCCATGTATGTTCCTTCTGCTTAAGCAAATTGAGCAAATCGGTTGGTCCTTTTGCATTATATGGGTCTGTGTGTGCCTTGAAGGGACCAATTAGTTCGTGGGCGGTTCCTGAGAAAACAAAGAAAAACGTGGTATTGGGTCCCGAATCTGACCGCGGATCCAAGACAGCTATGCACAGCAAATTGCTGAAATTTTTTACGATATATTCCTCAGATTCCAATCTCCTACAACTTTGAAAACTTTCTTTATATCAGTCTCCTTGTACATGTAAAAGCCAGAGAGACGAAAAAGTAGTTTAGAAAGGGATGTAGCACAGAGAAATATGCTGTACAGTGTCTCCGTGATCATCAGAAGGGTTCTGGAACACCGTGTTTTACTGCAGCACATGAAAAATTTTTGTGCAGGTGAGGTGTAAAATTAGGTTATTTCAAATTCACAAAGTAAACTGTCGATCTTTTACTTACCCAAAAACTTCTTTTCATGTGCAGAAAAAGTAAGGGAACCAGCGGGAAAATGCTAATATCAGTGCGCTAAATGGCGCACATGCTCCCTGTTTATAAGACTGAAAACCGAGTGAGGTGGTGCAGTGGTTAGCACACTGGACTCGCGTCCGGCCACCGTGATTTTGGTTTTCCGCGATTTTCCTCAATCGCTTTGGGCAAATGCCGGGATGGTTCCTTTGAAAGGGCACAGCCGACTTTCTCCCCCAATCCGATGGGACTGCTGACCTAGCGGTTTGGTCCCCTCCTCCCAAATCAACCAACTGACATAAAAAAGAGAGCACCAGCTTCCTCATTCTCTCTTCCTTACCACATTATAAAAAAATTCCAAAAATTCTGCCATGGAGAGAGAGAGAGAGAGAGAGAGAGAGAGGGAGGGAGGGAGAAATGGCAACGGGAAAGTATTACATACTGGAAGACAGTAGGCAGTGGTTGTGGTATAGAAAGGAAAGTATGAGAGAAAGAGAGGGACATAGTGATAGTGAAACAACTGAAAGTGACAGAATAGTGCTAGGAAAAGAGCGAAGGAGACAGTACGTGTGTGTGTGTGTGTGTGTGTGTGTGTGTGTGTGTGTGTGTGTGTGTGTGTTTGGTTGGTTCATGTTCAAGGGGAAACTAAAGGATGACGGTTGAGAAAACTCTCAATTTATCACGGAATTCGAATGTATATACACTGGAGAATTACTCCCCAAAATATTATGCGCAAACACCAAAAAATCAACGAATCTGGGGCCGAGCGTGCACGGCACACCTCGGCGTTAGGGAACCGGTTCTGCGCTCACGTTTCCTATTTATACCGACTGAATAAACCTGATCTGCTGGAGCATTGTTTGGGCGGTTTTACTCAAAATGTGAACGAGAGTTTCAGTATTCTCATTTGGTGATGTTCCAAAAATAACATCCAGCCGAAGTGAAATTGTCAACATTCTTTCAAATTTGTCCGTATGTCTATTCAAAGTGGGTCAGACTGCATTAATGCGCGTGGCAAATGCCTTTCAAACCAAAATCAGCGATTAAATGCGCCGGTTCTGTGAAGATAGAGACGCCATCGGTGATGCGCTGAGCGACGAAAAGGGCTTTGGCAACGAAAATGAGGGCTTATCAGGTCAAAGCAGCCGGGGCGATAGTTGTTATGGAACAGGCATCGATGATATCCCGTAGTTTCAAGCTTCGTCCATTTTTTTATACCATAAATAGCTGTCAAACTTTAAAAGAGATTTTCTCAAAACCAAGTTTTTCGGCATTGTCGTCGCCCACGCTACAATTTTTATCCGATTTTAAAGATTTTTGGCCCCACTCGAAGCAAATCGAATTTTCTTCAGTTCATCGTAGCCGATTTTTCTATGTTTATATTTAGTTTTTTTCGGCCAAGAAAGGGATCCAAAATAAGCAATTTTTTTCAAATATCTATAATTTCGCCCCAATTTTTTTTTCCAAATCATAAACTATATTAAACTTTTAACGATGAGGCCAATATGTTTATTTCATGTTTCAGATAACCAGAACCAGAGTTACAGTGACAACCGTCAGTCTACCTTCTTTCAGAGTTGCCTTGGGAAAATCCCAATTACACGGTGTATATATTATTTTTCAATACAAAGATGCCAATAAAAACTTCAATGTATGCTTTATTCATTCCAGCAAACCCAATCTGTCTACTACATTCCACTACAGAGAAAAAAATTCCTGAATTTGAGCAATATTTTTGTCCCTTAAGAGTCTGGAAAGTAGGTTCTCTCACCCTAGATCCCTTACACCTTTATAAATTATTTCACATATGCCACATGCAGCAATGCAAGATGAATGAATGCTGGGCGAAAATGTGGTTTACACCCAACACATTTAAAGCCTCCCACCTCTGAATGCGTTAGACACTACAAAGATCAAGTAAAATGGCAACTGCATGTATTAACAAACGGTACTGAATACTTTCCTATTGGCCTAAGAAACCAAAAAACTGTTCACAAACAATAATACTTTGCAGAAAAACAAGAAGGTTTCGTATTTAATGTTGATAAGCTGTCATGCACCAATGGAAAACAGTTAATGTTAGATTTTGTACAGAAAGATGACTGATGAGGCACTATGTGAGTCTGTATCACAGTTCGCAGTACCAATATTAAATGCAGGGAACATCTTTGTACAAATACAGAGATAAATAACAAGACATTTGCAATGATCAGTCTGAAACTGTTGTTATAACATGACTATCTACTACACACAATTTCGGTCCAGTAATGGTACCCACTACAGACTTGTCATTACCCTCTGGGAGTCTATATAGCTGAGATACAGGCAACAAAGAAAGCTGTAAAATAAAGCTGTAAAATACAGAAAACCACAATATTCATACTTTTAGTGCTAATAAGCACTGTGTGTGTGAAAAAAAATTAAATCACTGCAAAAGCTACAGCAAAATTAATAAATGTGTAGAAGATATAATAATGAAATATGAATTGTCATCAGTAGCCAAGTTTACTACTGACAAAGTACTACATTCATGTGGAATGATAACAACGAAATTTTGGATGCTGGAGTAAAGTGAAGTGACAAGTAGTTTCATGTCAGCCATTATTTGACATGAGCAAGTTTTTTTCACTTAACAGTTTAGTGTGCCACAACTGGTTTTTGCTTTTAGATTTCAAAAAGTTATTACTTACATAACCAATAACATCCATTCTGTTTCACAATAGATATGACGAACACCTTGGTACAAATACTTCCTCTTCCCGAGGGATTACACCTATTACATGTACAACAGTAACAGATGCCTCCATAGGAACTGGTTCGATTTCTTTTTGTGTTCTGTCTTTAAATTCAGCCCTGTTCCAGGATTAAATGCTTTATGTAAATTTCATCCTGTGAAACACAATATTCTTTTTTATATCTTTTTGCAACATAAGCAACCAGACTTCTATTTTGTTTTCTGCTCTTGAAATAAAAGCAGCATCCTCTAATAACCATCAGTAAAATAGTGACTGAAAAGTCTCATTTTACAACAACATACAATCTATACCCCCAGAAGAATTTTACAACATTTACAAAAAATGCAATATATGAACAAATTTGCTAGCTACGAAAACTGATGGATTTATATTCATTTTCCTCACAACAGGTCATGGCTGTTACCCAAATCATCTCCATAGAATTTAAGTTGTCTTTAAGAGGCTTATCAAGAAGCCAATGTCAACCATATCCAGCCATCAGGGTGAAAGTGTAGCAAACCAATGAAATTACATAAGGATCTTTCTAAGCATGGGGTCAGTGTATTTTGGAAAATCACAATAATTCTACTTAGAAAATTTTAGCTTAATATCTTTCTGAAGCAAATTAATTATATCAAACTGTGTAAAAGAAATATTAATAAATTACCGTGTTTCAAAGTGATCTCTTTAACCTAATACTTTACTAAGTATTGTGAAACAGTTGCATGTGATGTTTACTACTTCAAAAATTAACAAGACTGGCTGTATAGTTTAATTGAATGAGGCTAATAATCAATTCACATCGTGAATAATTCTGAAACAGTGCAAAACTATAGGTTCCCATCTTTAATGCTAGTTTGATATAAGGATGAAGGCCGGCAGACTTCAGACAGAAAATGTTCAAAACTAGCAATGCTAACATGCAACAACACTAAGATTATGAACAGGTCCACGTTTATGTAGCTTTAAGTTGAAGATTTTTCTTACAAGCTGGTCGAAAACGTCTATTTCTGATGTCTATCCCACCCACCCACCCACTCACTCGTCCCCTCCATTACCAAACTAATTGTTTCTTGGTGCTTCAGAATGTGTCCAATCAACCAACTAAGGTTATTTAACTAGTTCGTCTTCAGTACCTAGACTGGCATGTTGAGTGCTAGTAATTTTTGTTCAGAAACTGTTCTGTTGGTGAATAAAGCCATGTCAGAAAAAGTAATGTCAGTGTAGTTACACTGATCACCAAATCTCTCTTCGAACTGTTCTAGACTTGGCTGCTTAAAAGTCCACAAAATGTAAAAAGTTAGACATCTTAAAAAGTTGGCGCATCTAAAGTATGGTCCTCTCACAGTCCACAATGAATTTCTCTCACACTGACACAGCAGCCTCCCCTCCATACACAGTTTTGATTCCACTGCACACACACACACACACACACACACACACACACACACACACACACACACACAGAGAGAGAGAGAGAGAAATATATATATATATATATATATATATATATATATATATATATATATATATTAGTAAATGTGTCAAGCAACTGAGCTGTTTAGCTGTGTGCTCGAACATACAAAAAATGTGGGTGCCATATGAAGTATATTTTGGCACACTGTAAGGAACTGTGAAACAGTACAAACAACACTTGGGTACAACCAATAATTTTAAGAGATCTGGAAAGTAAATGTGATCAATTCATCACTGAACAAAAATGATTTATTATATGCAAGGGAATAATGTATCCGTAAACACTTGCAAATTAATTCTTAGTTTAAACTGAGTGTTGAGAACACTTAGTTATCTACAACTTTTTAGAAACAGTGAGGTGCATTTAACACTACTTGACAGTTTTTACATTCCCACATCGTTTCAGTCAGTTTATTTTTTATACACACTTTGCAAGCTCTTGTTGGATTATTTTTCAATGGTGTATGTTCTATATGTTTTGGAAAGTGACCACAATGTTGTGTGTATATAATCTCCTCGGTATATTGCCGGCCAATAATGGTCCTAGTTTCATAAACTTGTGACAGGAGGGTTTTGTAATAATGCTTTTGGTGTTTTAAGTCTATATTCAGTGTAATTCTGCTTACCCTTTCAAGTATTTACTCATAACAGGAAAACTTAATATCTAATTTTGGCTCTCAATATACCAATCAGTACCCTGCAGTAATCAACAATATTTTTTGCTTTGTAAAAATAATATGGACATCCCATTTATCCTTTCACTTTAATGCTACTATGCCAGTGCAGCTTCTCATTGTGCATTCCCTCTTAATTTTGCTTTAACAATCTCCCACCATATTTTTCTATTAATAGACACTGTCCCAACAACATTTGTTCCAAAAAATGGTTCAAATGGCTCTGAGCACTATGGGACTCAACTGCTGAGGTCATTAGTCCCCTAGAACTTAGAACTAGTTAAACCTAACTAACCTAAGGACATCACACACATCCATGCCCGAGGCAGGATTCGAACCTGCGACCGTAGCGGTCTTGCGGTTCCAGACTGCAGCCATTTGTTCCATTTTTAAATTAAGTTGCAAACAGTTTCAGCAAAGAATAGAAATAAAGTGTGTCCTCCATTTAGTATTGACTTTGGTAACACCATCACAACAGTTTAAGATACAAGGGCAGTTCAATAAGTAATGCAACACATTTTTTTTCTGAAACAGGGGTTGTTTTATTCAGCATTGAAATACACCAGGTTATTCCCCAATCTTTTAGCTACACAACACTATTTTTTAACGTAACCTAAATTCAATGCTACGGCCTTACGCCACCTTGAAATGAGGGCCTGTATGCCTGCACGGTACCATTCCACTGGTCAATGTCGGAGCCAACGTCGTACTGCATCAATAACTACTTCATCATCCGCGTAGTGCCTCCCACGGATTGCGTCCTTCATTGGGCCAAACATATGGAAATCCGACGGTGCGAGATCGGGGCTGTAGGGTGCATGAGGAAGAACAGTCCACTGAAGTTTTGTGAGCTCCTCTCGGGTGCGAAGACTTGTGTGAGGTCTTGCGTTGTCATGAAGAAGGAGAAGTTCGTTCAGATTTTTGTGCCTACGAACACGCTGAAGTCATTTCTTCAATTTCTGAAGAGTAGCACAATACACTTCAGAGTTGATCGTTTGACCATGGGGAAGGACATCGAACAGAATAACCCCTTCAGTGTCCCAGAAGACTGTAACCATGACTTTACCGGCTGAGGGTATGGCTTTAAACTTTTTCTTGGTAGGGGAGTGGGTGTGGCGTCACTCCATTGATTGCCGTTTTGTTTCAGGTTCGAAGTGATGAACCTATGTTTCATCGCCTGTAACAATTTTTGACAAGAAATTGTCACCCTCAGCCACATGACGAGCAAGCAATTCCACACAGATGGTTCTCCTTTGCTCTTTATGGTGTTCGGTTAGACAACGAGGGACCCAGCGGGAACAAACCTTTGAATATCCCAACTGGTGAACAATTGTGACAGCACTACCAACAGAGATGTCAAGTTGAGCACTGAGTTGTTTGATGGTGATCCGTCGATCATCTCGAACGAGTGTGTTCGCACGCTCCGCCATTGCAGGAGTCACAGCTGTGCACGGCCGTCCCGCACGCGGGAGATCAGACAGTCTTGCTTGACCTTGCGGCGATGACGACACACGCTTTGCCCAACGACTCACCGTGCTTTTGTCCACTGCCAGATCACCGTAGACATTCTGCAAGCGCCTATGAATATCTGAGATGCCCTGGTTTTCCGCCAAAAGAAACTCTATCACTGCCCGTTGTTTGCAACTCACATCCGTTACAGACGCCATTTTAACAGCTCCGTACAGCGCTGCCACCTGTCGGAAGTCACTGAAACTATACGAGACGAAGCGGGAATGTTTGAAAATATTCCACAAGAAATTTCCGGTTTTTTCAACCAAAATTGGCCGAGAAAAAAAAGTGTTGCATTACTTATTGAACTGCCCTCGTATATATTATAATCAAGATTTGTTTTACGATTTTCTGAATATATTTTAGAATTCTAGCAATAGCCTCGTGCTGACTTGCAAAGTTTATTAAATTCTATCCCAATTCTCACCCTCTTTGAGGGATTAAACTGCTTATACAACATGTTTCCCTTAAATTTCATTAATGATTCATCTATTTTAATGTTCTCTTCCATTACATAAACTTCTTTGAATTTATTAAAATAGTTCAACACAGGTGTGACTGGATAATGTATCCACCTTGTCATTCATTGTTATTTGCACAATGTAACAATTGAGGTATCTGCAAAAATCTTTTCAGAAGCATAGTTTCCCCGAATATCTATGTTTTTATTATGGCTGCTTAGAACAGCACACCTGGGTTTTTTTCTTTTACTTCAGCCATTATTACCCATAAAGCAAAGTAATTTTAATTTCATTACAACTGACAGGGACTCTTAAGTTTTCTTTCTTGCATTTTCATAAATAATTGTTCTGCGTACTGATACGTCCCAGTGACAGTATCTCAAAACACACTGTCAAACATTATATAATAAATGTCTGACACTCCTGTTCTTTCACTCAACTGCTCTAAAATTGGTGCTCTTATGACGGGAGTCTGTGTATACTTCCAGCTTTTTGGATTGTTATTTTTTTCTTTCCAAATCCATTGCTTTAATGAGTAATGGTCGATACTGTCTTCACCAGTGTTATCTTCAATGATTAGTCGTCTTAGACATTTTCATACAGGAAACAATGCCACTATAATTACTGACAGGATTTATTGAATCACTATCTGTAATAAAACTCTTATCACTACTATCATCAATATTAGATGGTCTTTTTACTGGCATGATAGATTTATGGGTTGCTTAATTCTTTCAGGGAATTATAACCAACATGTGTGAACACAATGAAGGAGTACATGTAACTGAAGTAAGAGACTACTAGTCCGATTTATGTTTCTGTCATTTGTCCTGCATGACATACCCTGAGCCAGGCTTGTCGTAAGTTATGTGTGGTCTCCACAAAGCAGACTTGGGCTTCCTGTTTATGACCAAACTTCCTTACCACGAGTACCACTCTTGGTTGTTGGACAATGTGTTAAGGAAGAGTCTTGTACCAAGGGACACTAAAACTTGACAGCGCTACGAGGTTATCTCCAACCAGATGACAGTTAAGAACACATGCACTCATTAACAAATGCAATGCAGTTTGAAATCACAGTTGTGATGCTCTGTGCTCCTTACTAACCACTTTTTTTGACCAAGCCTACTGGATTATGAAAAGCTGCTGGCTTGTGTTATCTCTTCGATTTCACCTTTATTTCATATAAAGTGATAGTTAACCAGAATATAAGACCACAAGCAAGCAACAAATTCACAATCAGATAGTTCGGTGGCAGGAATATTGGGATGATGATCGAACAACAAGACACATCTACAGTTCTTTCCCAAACATGAAAGACACTGGAAGTGAGATACCTGAATCCCTCAAGAAAACTGATATTTCTTAATGTGTCAAGGGCCTGAAGCTGCTGATTTGCTTTAAACAGGGTTAGGATAAGACACCGAATGTGTCGATAGTGAAGAAGACATACCAGAATTTACTATCTAGGGATGTCCACTGTATGCTAATGAAGCTGGTATGATTAATTGCAACTGAATAGGCAAGGAAGACCAAAATAGAGTCATAGCTCTATGAGACAACATGGCAGAGCCTGGACCATATTACTGATGGCATTTCAAAACAAGTTCCCAGTAGCGCATCACCTTAACGATTAATATACATTCACTGCACTACAAAGGTTGTGACAGAAAGCCAAGAAGCAATGCAGAAAAGGCAGCTGAGGCAGAGAGAGAGAGAGAGAGAGAGAGAGAGAGAGAGAGAGAGAGAGAGAGAGAGAGAGAAGAGAGGCAACAGCTCCGATAAGTCAATGTAACTGCAATATCAGAGTGGATATGCAGCCATGTGGTCCATTTATAATCTAGTACTGTTTTCAAAAACTGGCAGTGGCTTCCACTGGAACATGTTTAATATCTGATTTCAAATAATACTGTAAAAATCACAAAAACAATGGTAATGGTAATGGTAATGAACCTCCTATGCAGAAGTGATTGTCAGTGGATATTGCCACCAAAGAAACTGTTGCCAGGAGAAGTGTAAACACAAAATCACATTTTAAAAAATGATAGTAAATTGGCAGCAGTTTAATCACATCAAAAACTTGACAGGAACATGATGTACAGCAGACAATATTATGCCAAATTTTCTGAAAGAAACTATACATAATCACTGACTGTATCGAACTTGAAAAATTCAGATAGGACCTCTGGTACTTTGAAACAGACTGAGAAATTAGAAACAAGAATTTCCTGTGAAAGGTAATACACTGTGGTGACAAAAGTCACACGATAACAATATGCACATATACAGATAGCAATAGTATCGCTTACACAAGGTCCAACGGGCAGTGCATTGGCAGAGCTGCAATTCGTCCTTAGGTGCTCCTGTGAAATGGTTTCCGACATGATTATGGTCGCACAAAGATAATTAATAGACTTTGAACATGGAATGGTACTTGGAACTAGGTGAATGGGATATTCAATCTCTGAAATCATCATGGAAGTCAGTACTCCAAGATCCACAGTGTCAAGAGTGTGATGATAACACCAAATTTCAGGTATCCCTCCTCATCATGGACAACACAGTGGCCGACAGCCTCCGCTTAAAGACCGAGAGCAGCACTGTTTGTGGAGTTGTCAGTGCTAACACAGAAGCAACACTGTGTGAAATAACTGCATAAATTAATGAGGGTGGATGGCACATCCATCTGTTAGGACGGTGCGGTGAAATCTGGCATAAATAGACTATAGCAGCAGATGACAGACCTGAGTGCCTTTGCTATCACACAAAATTGCCTGCAGCACCTCTCCTGGGCTTGTCGCCATATCGGTTGGACCCTAGATGACTGAAAAACTGTCGACTGGCCAGATGAGTCCCAATTTCAGTTGGGAAGAGCTGATGGTGGGGTTCGAGAGTAGTGCAGATCCCACAAAGCCGTGGACACAAGTTGTCAACAAGGCAGTGTGCAAGCTCATGGTGGTGATTGTTCCATAATGGTGTGAGCCGTGTTTACATGGAATGGACTGGGTTCTTTGGTCCAACTGAACCGACCACTGACTGGAAATGGTTATGTTAGGCTACCTGGAGACCATTTACAGCCATTCGTATGGACTTACGTTCCGAAACAACGATGGAATAGTTACCAGGCCATAATTGTTCAAGACTGGTTTTGAAGCATATTGGACCATTTGAGCAAACGATCTGGCCACTGAGATTGCCTGGCATGAATCCCATCAAACATCTGTGGGACATAATCAAGAGGTAGGTTCGTGCACAAAATTTTGTGCCGGCAACACTTTCATAATTAAGGACTGCTATAAAGGCAGGTTGGCTCAAACTTTCTGCAATGGACTCCTAATGACTAGTCCATGCCACATCAAGCTGCTGCACACCACCAGGCAAAAGGAAGTCAGACAATATTAGGATGTATCTCATGACTTGTTATCTCAGTGTACACTGAAATTCTGAAGGATATAACTTGCATTTCTCAACATGAAGTATTGCATGAAAACAGAGGAATTTCCCTTCTTAACTGGATCCACAGGCATTGGACTCTGGTTAAGTGAAGATGTTTCCTCTGAGGTGGTCATTGTATCTAATACTTTTGTTTGCTACTGGCCAATTTCAACCTTATCCTTTTCGAGCATCTGCATGTAAGTAGTTATACATCTACTGTTTGTAGACCATGCAATAAGTCAAAAATTAAAATACTTGAAAAAATGCCAGGGCATTTCCGAGCCAGCACTGACAGGTGTTATACAATATTTGTGCACCTTAGTCCAACTGGCCTGATAAAAACTTGTCACTGTTAGTTTATGGGCTGAAATTGACTTAATCATTACCCATGTATGGTCTTCAGACATATGACCACTTACATGCAAATGATTAATACTGAATACTAAGCTGAAACTGGTGAATAGCAAATGAAAGTAATACATTAGGTTACAGGTTCTGTGGAAACTCTTAATTTAAGTAGCTAGAAGAGCATTTGAGAACAGACAAGCAGAGGGAGCAATTTTTGAAAATAACTATGCTGGTGGTGACAGGAATTCTAAAATTTTGAGAAATAATTGAAATACATGACATCATTGAATTGGGGAAAGGTAGATACAGAATTCTTTTCAAAGACAGAGGCATGACAATTACACATTAATTTTTTTCAGTTCCCACTGAGACGTAGTAAGAATCGAACATATGCTCAGATAAAGTGCTTATGTGAAATTACTCTGAAAACAATTATCTATTATTTCCATCCATCTTGTGGCTCCACCCGAATCTGCCGAATGTCAGACTGTCACCTATGTGGGCAACATTACAAACTCTTAGGTACATGACTCATGCAGAATAAACACAACAGGTATTTTGAGAAAGTAGCTCTTAATAATGTACCAACCAACACACTGTAGTGAATTAATTTCTTCCATAAGAATGGATTTTCTGATGCAAATATTCTCAAAACAACTTGCAAAATATGAGCTAACGATTAGTGCACAGCTGCAAACAGTGGAAGAGAATAAGTAAAGTACTGAGTACATACATACTAACACTGGGATTGGAGTCCTAATTCAGGCACTGACTAAAGCTGGGATTAACTCACTGGAATAAAATTTAAGTTTTCAGTAGAGCTGTTAAAGATTTGATTCCAGAAACTGGATATTAAAGAGTGTTGACAGTGAGTGCAAAAATTACTTATTGCTGGTGAAACAAGCAGTGTTGGAAATCTTCATGCATTTTCTCTACAGACTATATCTGGCTTACCATTGATATTAATTTGAATTTGCCAATGTGGATGTGGCTGAAGTTTTAACACAGTAATGATGAGGTGAAACTTCACATTCATCTCCTGTGCTGTTACATCTAGCTCCATGAAAGAGTCACTCTCCTAATCTATTCTCAGTACTCTGAAGTGAATAAAAATTTTGATTCTTCTGTATGACAGCATCAAGATCCAGCCTTTCACATTATTTTTATTAGAATTACAGGTGGCCCTAATCACATTAACAAAATACACCATTTGATTAATGTCACTAGTTTTACATACATTTCTATGTGTCACAGTCACTTTTAATGTGTGACAATGGTACAATCAATTACGCAGACTTAATGGGACTACATGATGGGGTGATAGAAGTCAAAGAAGCTTTACTGATGACAAATTGATTTGAGAGTTGTTGGGCTCCCCAAAAGATGTCTACATACTGCATCTATCTAGGTTTAAGTGCTCAGACAATGATAAGGCAGAATGACACTAACACATGTCATTTGTAACACTCATATTGAATGAGTTTAAAACCCCACTCAGAATACCAAACTGAGTGTGGCAGCACTATTTGGTTCCACAAAGCATACAGGCTTTACAAGCTGTAACCATCAAAAGAGGTACAAGGCGATTGGAGCAATTAAGAGGCATGTCAATATGAAGCACAGTCATCACAAGCTTCTGTCATCTTAACTGACAATTCTGGTGGATGGATGTCTTCACGGACATCAAATAGTTACAAATGAAGGAACAATAGATAATGACACAGAAACAACCACTGAATTTCAGGAGCATTGCTAGATCACACCTAATGTTACCGTACGATTCACTAAAACCAGCTGGTCAAATCAGCCACTGCTTGCAGCAGACCCCCATCCTCATCCTCCCCCTTTCCCTACCACTATCTCATCACAAGACAAGTTCAGCCACAGAAGCCTGCACGCATATGAATGCAAATGTTCACATGCTTATTACACAGATGTGTGCTCTGAATCATTTTCATCACTGAATTGAAATACTGTTAAGAATTAAATATATATTACAATGTCATCAAATTTTTATGCCATTTGTACAGGAAAAAATGACCAAGATTGAAGCACAAACTGATTACAGTCCTGTACAAAACACCAAATAAAAACATGGGCTTATAAATTTCAATTACGTAGTCACACGCACACATTAAGTATTCTGTTACAGAGAATCTTTGCATCCAGGGTGAAAGTACATGTGAAGTAAAGGTAGTATTGCTATGCTATAAAGCAATCGCATTTACATAATCTGCTTGGAAAATATTTTAAATGCCCACTGTTAAAATTAGACTTAAAATTATTAGTGATGATTATATTGAATCAAGTTAAAATGAATATACCATTTCAAACACTGCATAAAGGAAATACAGCAGTGTGTACCTGATAGGTACATTCCCTAACAAATACTGTAAGTCTAATCTGCAACACTGCTCAATTATATTTGCAGTAACAGAATGTCAGCTCAACAGCTGCAGTCTTACTTGCCACAAGTTTTACAGGTGCGACAAGAGATGCAATACTGTAAGTGGAATTTAGAGTCAAATAATTTATTACTGAATTAGAGACAGAAAACTGCAGACTGACCAAACTGGGAAGTGGAACTATACTATGCAGAAGAATAAATAAATTCATCCACTTATACTGCTTAACAGACAAGTAAAATTCTGTACAACAGAATTTTATCACATGTAACACAATAAAACCCAATTCTATGTTTTGATGAGGCATAGTATACCAACTGAAAGCACTATGGAACTAATTACACTGTATCTGTGAATAAGTGCATAAATATTGTTATATGAATTTTATTCACTCTGATCTGTTAATATTTTAGTTTTTATTCATACCAAAACAGAATTTATGTACTAGAATTTTATGAAATTTTTTTTATTTGCAGATGATTACAAGACAAAACAACTGCATCCACACTATGCAACATGAAGTCATCTTTACCTCCAAAAATCTATGATTTTCTTAACACAGACCACTGAAATGTTCAGGTGTACATTTTAAATGACAGCTATATGTCTTTCACAAGCCTGCATACTGTGTTAATGATTTCCATATGGCAACCAGCAAATGTAAGGTTATTGCAGTGTAAGAAAATAGCTCAGTTTTCTATTTAAAAAATGTTTAGTGGCTATTATAGTCTCCCAAACTATCCACGAAGGAGGGGGGTCATGAAATTAAAGAGTGTTTGTAGTGAATTTTCGCACATTATTTTGATGAATGTGTTTACTGGTAAATGGCTCTTTGAAAATTGTGGTGTTTCTCACATTTGTTGTTACTTTGTTATTACGCTGTATCACAGCAGACGATCTAAGAGAGTAACTGCAGTGCAGCTCATCAGGCTGAAATGTAATTTGTTCACATTATAGTGTTTTCAAACAGCCAAAAACTTTGTTACATAGCATTCAGGTAACACATGCTGCATTTGGAAGAATCACACTGCCTAATAATTTTAGCAACTTCTAAGCTATGGTAAGGGAGCAGCAAAATACACACCAACACTGAGGTACCTATCTTTGTCATGTAATGACCATCCTTGTTTTCTTATTACAGGCATTTGCATCACATTAGTGGTTTTGGAATTCCAGCTTGCCCTGCTAATGGAGCTCACTTCACGTTTTCTGGTGCTGATGGTTTGAGAGTGTGACATTCAGTTCTACAGTGATTTTTGCAGCTGGCATCTTCATTTTTCGTCACAACCCTCTTCAATGACCATCTGTCAATCACTTAACACACTCTTGTCCATAGTGTGACTCCAGATGATTTTTTTCCCCATTCCCTGTGTGTGATAAGATCTTCAATATGGCACCCCTTGAAACATCAAATACATACTGAAGACACTGCACAAGTGCCATCTGTGGTCAAATACAATAGCACAACCTGCAGGCTTGCCTATAGCATCTGTATTTATGGTCAAGCATGAATTTCTTGTGGTGGAAACAGTTTTCACACATTAAGACAGAAAAGTTACAGACAGTAACTGTTAACCCAGTTATAAATGCTCTACCTGATCACAATGCACAGTTTGTTAGGCTAAATAACACAGTGCCTTATGGGTACTACTCAGTGGAAATCAATTACAATAACTGATTACTCCAGATCATAGATTTTTAAGAACAGTTTACAAAAGATGACTTGGGATGAAATTTATTATGAACCAAATGCTAACATAAAATTTGATCTATTCCATAATAAACTTATATAATTACCTGAAAATAGCTTTCCACATAAACTAATCAGAAAGGAAATTAAACAGTCATGTGAAAAAACCATGGACCACTAAAGGGATTAAAGTATATTTTGAAAGGAAAAGAGAAATATATCTGTGGGCAGGAACACGTAGAGATCCTGCAATAGCTGCACACTATAAAAATTATGCAAAATTATTAAGAACAGTTGTTGAAAAATCAAGAAACATGCACATAACCAGAAATCAATAATCCCGACAACAGATTTAAGACTATATGCAGTCCGACTGACCGGACCTACCAGGGTTATTGAACTAATCAGAGAGGGCATCAGTCCGGCAATTCAGAGTTGCTTGCATAATCTAGAAGATCCACTAAAATTTGATGGATTCCGTAAGTGGGGTCAAACTATAAATTGAAGAAGTTAAAACACACACAGCAGAAGGCATAAAAGTGTAGGCCAAATCTAAGAACTAGAAAAACTGAGATATAAAAGAATGGTCTTTGCACGGAGGAGTGGACATAGATCCCAGACCTAGAAAATACGGAGACATGCCCCAACCACAACCACCCTGCCCCTGCTCCAGGAGCAGAGCAAAGCCTTGTTACTGAAAATCAAAACCAGTTTCACATAGGAAAATGAGGACCAGTTCAACGATCTGTGAATCTCCTGCTGATACAGGAATCTGGAAGTCTATACTTAGTGTGAAGGGCCACAAGAAGGGGACATTCCACCAATATATGGGATACTATCAGTCTGGCTAAACGGCCACATTGTGGTGGCAGTTCGTTACGCAAGAGAAAACAATCGGTGAGACTAGTGTGACCGATGTGTAGACAGGATAAGACAGTGGATCCTTTCCAAGTGGAGAGGAAGGAAGAGTGCCAAACTTCAGTTGATTGGTTGGTTTTGGGGTTTGATGGCGGCTAATCATCGAGGTCATCAGTCCCTTGTTCCAAACAGACATACTTGTAAAAGGCCTATACAGTAAGAGAGTAACCTCTGCACCCAGAGGGAGGGAACATCAAGTAGTACAGAGCTAAAATGAACACTGTAATAACACAAAATAGAGGACACTTGAAAGGAGCAGAGCAAATAGTTGACTAGAGTAAAACAGACTACAGTGGTTTATGGATCAGGTAAAAGGTCAACCACTCAACTACAAACGAAGAACCTCCAGCTGGAAAGTGTTGATAGAGGTACCAACACAACTTGTTACCATAAAAGACACTATTTTGGTATCTACGTCACAACTGAAAGTCGCTGGAGTGGGTGTAGCCTGAGAAATCATGCGAGAGCACCCACACTAGAGTGAGTGATGAAACCCAGCTGCACGGATAAAACTTTAAACTGAGTCAGCTATAGAGGCATCGTCACCTAGAATTAAAGGAAGTGCGGCTGGTAAATTAAAGGACTGCCGCAAGGGGGCTAAAAGGGGGCAGTCCATCAGAAGATGGACCACTGTCAGCCCTGCATCACAGCGACACTTGGGTGGGTTCTCATGGCGAAGGAGATAGCTGTGGGTCAACCGTGTATGTCCAATTTGGAGACAGCAGAGAACAATCGAGTCCCTATGCATGCTCCTCAAGGATGAGTTCCATACAGCCGTGGACGACTTAACCATGCGGAGCTTATTTGGAGTGTTCAAGACAGACCATTCAGAGCTCCAGACATTGTGGACCTTGCGATGTAGGGCTGACCGGAGGGCTCTTTCCACGAGACCAAGCTCCAGGGGCGGCGAAGTCGTGGCCTGCTTGGCCAACCGATCGACACGTTCGTTTCCTGGAATGCCGATGTGGCCCGAGGTCCACAGAAACGTTGCTGAACGACCACACTCGGCGAGAGCAAAAACAGCATCTTGAATAACGCGCACCAAAGGATCCCGAGGAAAACATTGGTTGAGTGCTTCCAATCCACTCAGGGAGTCACTCATATGATAAATGACTCCCCAGGGCAGGAGGAATGGTCAGGGAGTGCACGACAAAGAGCAACCAGCTCCGCAGTAAAAACACTGCTCCCACAAGGCAGGGAATGCTGCTCAACGTAGTCACCGTGGATGAAAGCAAACCCAGTGTCATCCATCGCCCACAGAACCATTGGTGTAGACTACATCTGCATCGTGAAACGAGGCAAGAAGAGCCACGAATTGTTGACGAAGACTGGCAGGTGGAACGGAGGACTTGGAGTCGCAGGACAAATCCAAGCAAAGCCACAAGCGAGGATGGGACCAAGGAGGGGTAGAAGAAGAGGGCCGGAAGGATGGAGGGCGGAAAGGACTCGAGTGACGAGAGATGGGAACGAACACGGACCGCAATCGAGAGACCCGACCTAGGCCGCCGTCATGGGGAGGGGAGTGCAGAAGATGGAAAAAGGAGCCTGCGGTTTGGGTGGTCGGGCGAGGCATGGACACGGGCGATGTATGACTCAAGCAACTGTTGTCGGCGGAATCGTAAGGGAGGGATTCCAGCTTCTACAAGAAGGCTAGTCACCAGACTAGTGCAGAAGGCACCTGTCGCCAGTCTGATGCCACAATGGAGAATCGGGTCGAGGATCTGCAACGTTTAAGGTGCTGCTGAGTCATACACCACGCTCCCATAGTCGAGACAGGACTGGACTAAGGCCTCATAAAGCTGTAGGAGGGTTGTTCGTGCAGCTCCCCAAATGGTGTGGCTGAGGCAGCGAAGGATGTTGAGGTGCCGCCAGCACCGTAGTTTAAGCTCGCAAAGATGAGGTGTCCAAGTGAACTGAGCATCAAACAGCATGCCAAGAAAGCGATGTGTCTCCTCAATACGAAGGAGTTCATTGGCAAGGTAGAGCAAACAGCATGCCAAGAAAGCGATGTGTCTCCTCAATACGAAGGAGTTCATTGGCAAGGTAGAGCTCTGGATGGAGGTGGTCCGTTCGACAAAGACAAAAATGCATCACTCGGGTCTTAGAGGCTGAGAACTGAAAACCATAGTTGGATGCCCAAAAATGTGCCATACAGATAGCTTCCTGCAGCAGCCGTTCATCGACACTGATGCTTGGGGAACTGTAATAAAGACAAAAGTCATCGGCATATAGAGAGGAACAGACCGATGAGCCCATCACAGCCGCAAGACCATTAATCGCCACCGTAAAGAGGGGAACACTGAGAACTGAGCCCTGCAGGACACCATTCTCCTGAATACGAGCAGAGCTAAAATAAGTGCCAACTCTAACCCGAAAGGAGCGATCGGAGAGAAAATTCCGTAGAAAAATCTGAAGTGGACTCCATAAGCCCAATTCGCGCAGCGCAGCAAGGATATGATGGCGCCAGGTGGTATCGTACGCCTTCCGAAGATCAAAGAAAACCGCAACTAGATGTTCTCACTGAGTAAAATCTGTACGAATAGCCGACTCTAGCGAGACTAAATTGTCGATCGCTGAGCGGCCATGACGGAAGACCACCTGTTGCTAGGCCAGGAGGCCCCAAGCTTCGAGGATCCACATGAGCTGCCGACTCACCATCCATTCCAGGAGTTTGCACGTAACATTGGTAAGGTTGATAGGGCGATAGCTATCAACCACCAGCGGATCTGCACCAGGTTTCAGCACCAGGATGGTAATGCTATCCTGCCAACGGGTTGGGTCACCCTGACATTGCGCCGAGAGATGGCGAAGAATCTTTCTGAATTCGGTCTGGACTTGGAGAGGTATCGAGGAAAGCTGTAAGGGCACTTTGGAACTCCCATTCACTAAACGGGGTGTTGTATCATTCCCAAAGATGCGTGAGAAACGACAACGGCGTACGCTCAGCCTGCTCTTTAAAGGCGTAGAATTCTGCGCTGTAGCCTGCTGTCGCGGAACTATTAACGAAGTACTCTGCCAGATGTTCGGCGATGGTGATTGGGTCAGTACAAAGTGTACGCCGAAGAGAAAGGCAAGGGACAGACACATGAGGGCGAAAGTCAAAAATGCGCCGAACTCGTGAAGACACCTGAGATGGGGAGGTGCGAGAACCTTTGGTGGCAACATATCGTTCCCAGCAGTCCTGTTTGTTCCGCCGGATTAACTGCCGAGCCCGGGCCCGCAGCCGTTTAAAGGCAACCAGATTCCCTAGGGAAGGATGATGCTGGTGTTGTTGCAGGGCTCGCCAGCGGTCCCAGATAGCTTCTGCGATCTCTGGTGTCCACCAAGGGACTGACTTACGCCTTAGGGTACTTGAAGAACAGGTGACAGTTGCCTCGGCAGCAGAAACAATGGCCATAGTGACCATGTCCACTGCCAAATCAATGTCACCAGGAAGCGGAGCAATGGCCACAGTAGCTGAGATGTAGGCTGTACAATCAGCTCCACGAAGAGACCATCGTGGCAGCTGGTTAGGGGGTTGGGACTGAAGAAGAGAAACCAGAATAGGAAAGTGTCGCTACCACAGAGGTCATCGTGGACCCTCCAACTGAGGTACGGAAGAAGACCTGGGATACTAAGAGAGAGGTCAATGGCCGAGTATGTGCCATGAGTCAAGCTAAAATATGTGGGAGCACCAGTGTTAAGAAGGCAAATGTCCTGCTGTGCCAAGAGAGCCTCAATGTTCCTAACCTAGCCCGAGATCTGGGCCCCACCCTATAAAGGGTGGTGGGCATTTAAGTCCCCCAAAGGAGGAATGGCGGGGGGGAGCTGGGCGAACAAGGTAGCTAGGTCAGCAAGAGGGACAACTTCATCCAGGGGAAGATAGAGGGAACAGATGGTAAGCTCCATTCCTGCCCGGATTCTAACAGCCACAGCCTCGAGAGCCGTGTGAAGTGGCACTGGGTCACTAGGAACAGTCACAAGAACATAAACACAGACACCGCCAGACACCCTTTCGTATTCTACGTGGTTCTTATAGTAACCCCGGTAGCCAAAGAGGGAGGGGGTCCGCCGAAAAGGAAACCAGGTTTCCTGTAGGGCCAGACAAGTGGCAGGGAAGGGCACAAAAGTTGTTTCAACTCAGCAAGGTGGCGGAAAAAAACCACAGCAATTCCATTGAAGGATAATGGTACCCGACTGTTAAGACATGAAAGAACCTGGGGGGGGGGGGGGGGGGGGGGGAGGGGGGAGGGAGGGGGATAGGTCACACCTTACAAGCGCTCACCGCCACCGATTGCAAAGTAGCCTGATCAACTTCCATAGGAGCTGTGGGTCGAGCAACATCTAGCTCCTGAGTGGACCCTAGATGCTCCACATCTTCAGGTGCAGTTGTGAACTCCTTTTCTGTCTCTCTGTCCTTCTCCTTTTGCTTTTTCTTCTTTTTGGTAGGGTCCCGTTTGTCGTCCAGTTTATCAGGCTGGATGGGCTTTTCCAACCCAGTCTCATGGACTGAGGAAGACTTGGAAGCCCTACGGCCCTGAGGTGGTGGCTTTCTCAGCCACTGGCTGACATCCGGAGGGGCAGTAACCATGGAAGGGAGGGCACCAAACGATCCCTTCCGCGTGAGGGGAGCCGGAGGAGGCGGGCACTTCTCCAGCGCAGAGGTGGGGACTGAAGTCCCCAAAGAAGGAGGGGTTGTTACTCCCGATGTTGAAAACAGGGGAGCAACGGAAGAGGGTGTTCCCCAACTACCGGGGGGGGGGGGGGGGGGGGGGGGGGGGGGGGGGGGCAGGAATAGACGGCTGGGCTGGAGGGCCCACAAAAGCGGCTGAGCTTGGGGACTCATAGCCAGGGATGGCAACATCAAAGCTGCTGCAGCATATGTCAATGAAATGCGCACAGGGTGAAGTCGATCGTACTTGCGTTTAGCCTCTGTGTAAGTGAGCCTGTCCAAGGTCTTATACTCCACTATCTTCCGTTCTTTTTGATAAACCGCGCAGTCTGAAGAGCAAGGTGAATGTTTCTGTCTGCAGTTGACACAAACAGGGGGCGGCGAACATGGGACGTTGGGGTGGGAGGCACGTCCACAATCCCGACAGGTAGGGTTGGTGTCTCATCTCTATGACATATGCCCAAACCTCCAGCACTTAAAGCAGCACATCGGAGGAGGGACGTAAGGCTTAACATCACATCAATATATCATCACCTTGACTTTCTCGGGCAGGGTGTCACCCTCAAAAGCCAAGATGAAGGCGCCGGTGGTGGCCCTACTACCTTTAGGTCCCCTGAAGACACGACATACAAAGTGGACACCGCGACGTTCCAGATTTGCACGGAGCTTGTCGTCAGACTGCAACAACAGGTCAAGATGAAAACTAAGTCCCTGAACTATATTGAAGGTCTTATGAGGCGTAATGGAGGCTCCAACCTCACCGAGCTTGTCACAAGCAAGAAATGCCCGTGACTGTGCTGGGAATTCTGTCTGCATGAGGACTGCTCCAGACCTCATTATAGACATGCCCTCAACTTCTCCAAACTTGTCCTCTAAATTTTGAAGAAAAAACTGAGGCTTTGTGGTCACAAATGAGTCCCCATCTATTTGGCTGCAAACCAGAAATCGAGGAGAATACGTCTCACCAGGTAATTTAGACCGCCGTTCCTCCCCTGGTGTGGGCAGGGAAGGGAACGATTGGGGGTCATACTTGAAACCATTGAACTTTCCTTTCTTAGAGACTTGTGCTTGCACACTAATCACATCTCTTTTCATGGTGGTCCAACGAGCAGCTAGGGAAAGGAATGTCCACCCAGACAGAGCCCCACTTCCCTGGGTAAGCCTAATACAACCGGGGGGGCGGCAGGCAGGTTCCCCAGAGGTCACCTGCTAGCATCTGTTCTACCTCAACAGCCATGAGTCTCCTCGGCGTGCAGCACATCTTGAGATTGATGGTTTTTTTTGTTTTAATTTATTAATAGAGGTTTACACCATCCTCATCTTCACGACCCAGGCAGTTAAGCCAAGATCCCCGGGCTCTGTATCGTAAAACGTTCCACCGTCGCGCCTTACGGTGGTCGTTTAAGCACGCTCAGAGCTTAGGGTATTGAGGACTGGTGGTGCTTCCCAGTCCCCAGCTCAGGGACCCAGGGGTCGCCAAGCCTATACCCAGCAACTAAATGCTGAGCCCCCTGAGGGTCAAACTGCAGTTGTCTCCTTTATTGTGCAGAGTTTATTACTGAGAGCAGTAGCACACCAGATGTCATTCCAATGCTGGGAAAATAGATTTGATACGTATCCGCATATCTGCACCTGGGTTCATGAAAGGGAATGGGGTAAGTATCTGCCTCTCTACCCAAACTATCAGCCAGTTCATTCCCTGGAATGCCCACATGGTTGGTTGATTTGGGGTATAAGGGACAAAACTGGGGCAAGTAAATGCAACACTGAGGGTGCTGCCGAACCGTAAACCAGACTCCCATAGTCAAGGCGGAATTGAACTAGGGCTCTGTAGAGCTGCAGCAGAGTAGAGCGATCCGCACCCCAGTTTGTGTTGCTCAGGCAGCAGAGGGCATTAAGGTGCTGCCAGCACTTCCACTTAAGCTGATGAAGGTGAGGTAGCCAAGTGAATCAGGTGCCAAAAACCAATTGATATGTCTCCACTAGAGCGAGTGGATTGTCATTAAGGTAAAGCTCTGGTTCTGGATGAATGGTGCGTCACCGACAGAAATTCACGACACACAACTTCGTGGCTGAAAATTGGAAGCAGTGGGCTAGAGCCCATGACTGCGCCTTGTGAATCGCTCCCTGTAGGTGCCACTCAGCAACACAAGTACTGGAGGAGCAGTACGAAATACAGAAGTCATCCACATCCAGATAAAGTAAGACCGATGGCCCTACAGCCACTAAAAATAGAGACTCAATACAGAACCCTGCGGAATGCCATTCTCCTGAATACTAGGGGAATTATGGGATGCAAGAACTTGGAAAGTACAACGCGACATGTAGTTTTGGATATGATGTTGCCAGAACATGCCGTATGCTTTACATAAATCAAAAAAGACAGCAACCAGATGTTGGCGTCTGGAAAAGGCTGTTCAGATGGCAGACTCGAGGGACAAAAGATTATTAGTGCTAGAGCGACCCTGGCAGAAGCCGCCCTGACATGGATCCAATAGGCCACCTGACTCCAGGATCCAACCCAACCGCTGACACACCGTATGTTCCAGCAACTTACAAAGAAAGTTGGTGTGGCTGATGGGCAGACAGCTATCCACATCAAGCAGGTTTTAACCAGGTTTGAGCACCAGAATAATTGTGCTCTCCCGCCACTGCGATGGAAAGACACCATCACACCAGATCCGGTTGAAGATGAGAGGAAATGTCACTTGTAGTCAGATGAGAGATGTTTAATAATCAGACTGCGGATCCGATCCAGTCCAGGAGCTGTGTCGAGGTGACGTGCAAAGGCGTTGAGGAGCTCCCACTCTGTAAATGGGACATTATAGGGATCACTGGAGTATAATGAACGACAGTACTTTCCTTTCCATCCACCATTTGAGGGTACAAAAGGCTGGGAGGTAGTTCTCTGACGCAGAGGCTCGAGCTTAGTGCTCAGCAAAGTGCTAGGCAATCACGTTTACATCGGTAGATAACATGCCACTGATAATGAGTGTTTCCGGTAGCTGGCGCACAGTCGGCAGCATGTCTTGTCGCAGAATACTTCATGTCTTCTGATGGAGGCCTACGATTTACAAGTCTATTTTGGATGTGGAGACTGAATATAATATGAAAGGTAGTTCGTCTGTTTTAATTGATGTTCTTAAAGGTCAAACTGTATTTCGAGGTCGTTGTTTTGATTTTACTTTTTCTGTACTGACAATCCTGTTGGTCAATGTTGGTTGACTGTTGCTCTAGTACGTAACTGATATTACAATGAAAAGTCTTGCTGTGTCATTGGAGCAGATACCTCCTCATGATGTTCTTGATTATCGTACTTTTATGATCACTGCCTCAAGTTCATTGTGTTGGAGAAACATCAACTTTTTTTTTATATTGATAAACCATTGTGTGTTAGAACTCTTAGGTCTGGTACCCAAAAAGACGTCTGATCATCATCCAGACGTGGGAAGGTGACGTTTGGTATCCAATGGTCAACACGTAGCTCTCCCAACACTCGTTTCGGTCATTTAATAAGCTGACAAACACGGGCACGGAGTCACTTATAGGCTATTAGGTGCTCTGGGGAAGGGTGCCACTTGTGTCACTGTAGAACTCACTGATGCTCTTTAATTGCCTCAGCAACTTCTGGCATCCACCAAGTGATTGTCTTTCGTCAGGGGCACCCTTTTTTTAAAAAAAAAAGAAAAAAGAGGGATTCTGTTTTCCACTGCAAAAACGATCATTGTAGTGACCTGCTCAACATCATACATGGCACCATGTGGGCAAGATTCAGCGGTGACAGCAGAGGTGAAGGCTTCCCAGTCTGCCCTGTTTAAAGCCCATCTGGGTAGGTGTAGATGGATATGATGCCAGGAGAGTGACAGGAAGATGGGGAAGTGGTCAATACCACACAGGTTGTCATGTGCTCTCTAGTGAATAGACGGGAGAAGGCCAGGACTGCAAACTAAGACATCAATGGCCGAATATGTGCCATGTGCTACACTGAAATGTATGGGGGCACCTGTATTTAAGAGGCAGAGGTCGAGTTGTGACCTTAAATTTTCGACCTCCCTACCTCAGCCAACCCCACGAAGGGTTATGTGCATTAAAATCTCCCTAAAGTAGGAAAGGTTTAAGGAGTTGATCAATCAGTGCAGCCAATACGTTCAGGGGTACTGCACCATATGGAGGAAGATATACATGGCAGACAGTTATTTCCTGTGTCATCCTTATTCTGACAGCCACAGTTTCAAGACTGGTATGAAGGGGCACAGGTTCACTACATACTGAGTCCAGGACAGACCCAAAGTCCACCTGACACTATTATAGTAGCTACAGTTCCTGTAATATCCCTTATAGCTGCGGAGGGCTGGGGTCCGCATTGCCGGGAACCAGGTTAACGGGAGGGCAATGCAGAAAGCAGGTGTAAAGCTTAACAATCGCTGTTGCTCAGCCAGGTTGTGGAAAAAAACATGCTGCAATTCCACTAGAGGATTACGTGATCGTGAGACTGGGAAGGTGTGAAACACTCAATGAGGCACTCTATGCTCAGGATCACCTGCTGTCACCAAATCAGTACCTGTGCGATTGACATCCATTGTGTCTGAGGACCCAGCTGACAGATTGGGAGTGATGTCCCCCGAGAGTTGGGGTGGGTGGGTTTGGAGGGGGGGGGGCGGGGTTGCTCCTGAAGTAGGTTGTGCAGGAGCAACAGGGAGGGAAGTGCCCCCCACCATCAAGGGGGCAGATGCAGCCAACTGTACGCGGCGGAACAGAACATGGTAGAACTGTTGTCGTGCCGGCGGTGTAGGTTTTTCTCTTAGCCTCAGTGTAGGTCAGTTGTTCCAGTGTCTTATGTTCCATGTTTCTTTCTTTCTTTCTGGAGAATCCTGCAGTCTGGCGAGCAAGGCAAATGGTGCCCTCCACTGTTGACACAGATGTGAGGCGGGGCACAGGGAGTAATTGGATGTGAAGGATGTCTGCAATCCCAACAGGTGACGCTGGAAGTACAGCGGGAAGACATATGGCCGAACTTCCAGCACTTACAGCTCTGCATCAGGGGAGGGATATATGGCTTTACATCACAGTGGTAGACCATCACTTTGACCTTCTCGGGTAATGTGTCACGCTCTAAGGCCAAGATGATGGCACCAGTGGAAACCTGATTGTCCCTCGGACCCCGGGGGATATGCTAGTCGAAACGGACATACCGCTGCTCTAAATTGGCATGCAGCTCATCGTCAGACTGCAAAAGATGGTCCCTGTGAAATATGATACCCTGGACCATATTTAAGCTTTCATGCAGCATCATGGAAACAAACATCCTCCAGGTTGTCACAGGAATGTAGTGCCCATGACTGGGTAGAGGTTGCTGTTTTGATAAAGACTGACCCTGACCACATTTTGGACAAGCCCTCCACCTCCTCCTCCAAATGCTCAACAAAAAAACTGAGGCTTCATGGACATAAAGGATTCCCCATCAACTCTCTTACATACGAGACACCAGGACAAATAAGCTTCACTGCCATCCTTAGCCTGGCATTCCTCCCATGGTGTGGCCATGGGGGAGGGGGGGGGGATGGACAATTTGGGGTCGTATCTCTTAGCATTGAAGTTAGACCTCAGCTGCTTAGAGACTGCTGGTGTCTGACCACCAGCAAGAGATGACATACTACGCTTCATGGCACGAACTCCGACCAGGGGCCCTCCCCATGGGCGTCACCCAGCCACCGCAAAGGCCACCTGTGTGGCCAGGAGGCTACAACCAACAGGGTACATGGCGGCTTCACTACAATGGACTGGCTACAGTGCTGGGTATCAGGCAGCTAAGAAGTCCATTATTGTCGACAGTGCAGAAAGCGATACTGCACAGAGGATGGAGGAAAACACACCCAGGAGGGTGACCTTGCCCAACAGCTGGAGAGCAAGTGGAAGTGCAGATCCACGTCGACAAAGGATGCAAGAGATCTTGGCGCATGATGGACACTATGCACCATGTAACGCAACCTTCCCCAGTTGGCTCGCTCTTGGGGAAAATTTTGAAAAATGGAGGTCAAACCCTACAGGGGACCATCACAAAGGCCGAAACGTGCGAAACTCCTTTTAGTCACCTCTTACGACAGGCAGGAATACCTCACAGCTATTCTAACACACAGACCCACAGGAGGCCTTTCTTCTGGGGTTTTTAAGGCAATGTGCATAGCCTTGGATGGTAGGGTGGAACTGAAAATTTGCCTATCAGATTCCTTGATTGGCCTATCTTTGGGGATCCTGATTTGGTTAACAGTGTGGATGAGTCATGACAATTAAGAAATGATCACTCTCCCCGAGATAGTCATGCACTCCTTTGCATTGAAGGGAGGATGTTGGGCCTTCACATCAACAGACCACAAATGGCAGTATATGTTCCATGTTCTGCACTAAAATCAGTTTTTGTGCCACTGTTCAGTAAACATAAGTCAAAGCCCGTGATTTTTCCATTAGAGTCCTCAGATGTTTTATCAAGACCCCAAAAGGGTTGAAAGCAATAAAATTGTCCAGGAGTAAAAAAGAGGATAGTAGCTGATTGATCAGATAAACTGTCTCCTGATGTCAGCTCCCTTTCTGGAGGGAGAAAGATATCACAGACAGTAAAATTAAGTTATCTGTACGAACAGCCTGCAATGCTGTACTGAGTGGAAAATGGCCACTTAAAGTGTCCAAAAGCAGCAATGTGCAGACATCACCATATGTTTTTTCACAGCCAACTCTATAAAATATGTAAGGTGATTACATAGGATAAGCAGAGGGTGTTGCACATTTCTGGGAGTCTAGTTTCCTGAAGGGCTATACATGTTGCCAAATAAAATGGAAGTATATGGCCAAGTTCTGTTAGGCAGTGAAAATAACCATTACAGCTCCACTAGATAACGGCTGTAGGGGTACCCATGGGTGTTGGGATGAAGGCAGGAAGGTGGGTCACGTTTTAGCACCACATGTTGAGTAGAAACCATTTTAACATTAATAATTTCAAAATTAGTGGTGGTGAGGGATCTGTTGCCACAGAGACTACCAGCTCCACTATCACTTTTTTTGTCCTCTTTTTTTTACCTTTTTTATCCGTATTAACTGTGGTTGGGGTTTATTTAGTTGTCCATCAGGAAGGGATGATGAACAGGCTGTCATGCAGCCCACAGCCTGTCTTTCCATGGACAGTGGCTGATGCTGGGCCACAAGTCAGTGTTTACCTGCTGAAGACATTCGGCAGAAGGTGACCTTCCCCTGCAGGATGCCAGCAGGGGGTATGGAAATGAGGTTCCTCATCACAGACAAATTCAGATTCAGGCAGACCCTATTACCCGACAGAGAGGAATAGCAGATGACTGAACCTTTGCTACAGACATAGGCCTAGTAACCATGTTTGCCAAAATCATTTGAACAGGATGGTGTTCATATTTTTGATCTGGCTGAGAATACGAAAGGCAGTCAAGGGCTTCTCCGTATCTGTATCTTTTTTCTATTCTTAATATGGGATAGTTCAGGGAATGGGGAGCATATGGAGGTACTACTGGAATGTGCCGACAAGTGCCAAAATGGAAACATTTAAAGCACCACAGGGGTCAGGGATTGAAAAGTATGGCTTTAAATCACAGAAGTAAAGCCTTATTTTGGCCCTTTCAGGTACCACAGCACCACAAAGCCAAAACAAAGGCTCCAGTACCCACTCTCTTTATCCTTTCGCACTTGTTGGATATGGCAAAAGACTCGACACCCCAATTTTTCCAGTTTCTGTGTAGTTTATTATCTGTCTAATGTAAGACCTCAACAGAAAGTAACACCCTGGATCATGCTGAAGTTCACCTACACACACTTCCTGCCTCCTAGTGTATGGTATACAATGAGATACTCTTAGTGATTTTCTGATTTTTAAGAACAAGAACATGAACAGTCTTACTCACACGTCAACCAATGCAATCTGACAGTGAACGGCACATACCTGCCCACTAACATAACTCGTCAACAAACAGAAGTGGCCCACCTCAGAAGAGCTATCCTACTACAAGCCAAGAAGGCTGTGGCACAGACCTATGCAATAAATTTCTGACCCTCCCTCACTAGCAACCACAAAACAGCTAGTCATTTCAAATGCTCAATGACAAAATCATGCTAATAACAACTTTACAATCACATTTTCCATTGTATACATATAAATCAAGCATTAAATGAAGTCCTCAATACCACTTTGCAAACTCTCAACAAACTACCACCTTTCTACTCAACCCAGACATCTGACAACACTACACATAAGTGTGTCATTACAACCAACATACTGAAAGATAATACGCATGCAAGGAAATAATGCCAGTTTTCTGTGTTCTTTTCGTCTGCACACATCACATGACATAACACCATTCCTTCCAGCGTGTATGTAACATAGAAGACCTGCCGATCAAAAACGTTGACAATTAAAATTTCTGGATTTACAACTCGATAATAAATTCAGTTGGGAAGGGCATACCATAGAATTGCTGAAGTGCCTAAACAAGTGTGTATTTTCTGTGAGAATGTTGTCAGATGTAAGAGACACAAATACAAAAAAACTTGCATAATTTGCTTACTTTCATTTTATTATGTCATAAGCGCTCATTTTCTGGGTACCTCAATTGGAGAAAAAGATTTTAGTGTGTAAAAGCACGCAATAAGAATCATTTGTGATGTAAATTCAAGATCATCATGCAGAAACCTGTTCAAGAAACTTTATATTCTAACCACAGCTTCACAGTATATTTATTCCTTCCTGAAATTTGTTGCAAGAAATATATCTCTGTTTCCAACCAATAGTTCAATACATAGTATCATTACTAGGAATAAGAACAATCTACATAAACACCCGAATTCCCTTCCCTCTGTCCAAAAAGGGGTCCAATGTTAAGGAACTCACATTTTCAATAAATTGTCAGCAACTGTTAAAACTTTGTTTCAGATAAAGCACAGTTAAAACAGAGTTTGAAAAACTTGATAGGCAACTCCTCCCATTCTATAGACGAACATTTTAACAAGGACTGTTAAGACTAGCTTAAGTTAAAGTGTCTGTTAGATTTCAGTTTTGACAGCACTTGTTGGCCACACCAGTCAAGATTAGGTATTTTGTGTACAACAAATTTATTAAAAGTGCATAACAATGTTTCATTCTGACAGTGCATTTATTCCGTAAATATTAGCGATTCCAGTTTACTGGAATGCACTTCTCTATTTCAACAGTTTCTTAACAAATGATAGAATAGTAAGTATTATATTCAAATGTTTTATGCTTTTTATGTTATACTTTCCGACATGTTCCATGCCCGTAAGAAACATCTCATTATTGGGTCTATGGAACAAAAACTGAATCTAATCTAATCATTATGGTGTCAGACCAATTTGATAACTGTAGGTTCAGTTGCATCAATTTTATTAAGTCCAGAATAGAGAGCACTACGAAGGGCATTACCATTGACACTCTTGAAGATCATTTAATCATGGTCCTACCTACGGCAGCACATCATTTGGATTTCACCAAGCATAATTCTGTTCTATTTTTGACAGAGGGTGATCATTAAAAATGACTTGGGGCTTTCTGGAGCATAAGTGAATACTAGTTTACGCTACAAAACTCTTAAATCACACATTACTACTCAATCTATAAATGACAAAACGAACTTAATATCGTACTGCTCCGAGTCATGAGAAAGCAGAAGGTACAGCGAAACTAAAGCACCTTGGTTAGCTGAAGCTGCCCATACACTACGATACATAAAAATCTATTTCTGAAATAATACAATCTGACAACATAACTAAAACGTTTATAGGATTGGATCTAATTTCAGTTATTTTGTAGCAACTTATTTCACTGTATACACGCGTTTTTCGATCACAAGTTCCTCAGTTTTCATCGCAAATGGAACCTTTATCTATCTACACTTAATGAAGAAACGGACACCAGTGAACACCCATACAGATTTAACCAAAATATTTTTTGTAAATATGGCACAGTCGGGCAAATGCGTCCCACTGCTTAGAACATTAAATATTTAATCTTCTTCTAACCATCGTAACAACTCAGCAGTCTCCATAAATATCACAAGAGCAATGATTAAAGAGGGATCAAAGTTCAGTTTCGCCATTCTACTATTCAGCAACACGAAGTCCTAATTTCGGATGTGCACCAGGTCTGGCGTAACCTCTTGCGTAAGCTCTTGCCGTAGAGTGAGAAAATAGCAAATTTTCACACACCGTTTGGCTGAAATTCAAAAGGAACACAACAGTAACGAGAAACAATATGTCAACACGATTCACGTAAGCACAATAATGGAAGTGTACAACACAGCGTACATCTCCTACATTCTCTGCAACGAAATGTTACTCCACAACGTAACAATTACATCCATCACATTCACTAAATTTCCTAGTTCATGCAACACCAACCTTTATAGTATCCAGAGGGTGGCCCACTACAACAGTACATACGCCACCAAAACCACCACAAACGAAGTATTTAACTGGGCTAACTTTGTTCTTCCCCATCTTGGCTGGATCAAAATGAACTGCTTTTACTGCTCAACCCAGAGTTCTTATATTTGTACTGTACACGCTACCACCACCAATCCTAGCGGCTCCTGCCACACACTTCACAGTTCAGTTCACCAACAACTCACAATCATTGACAGGCAGATATTCCACTCATTTAACGAAAGAGTATAGGTAGACCAATTGACCCACAGGCAACGAAAACTTGCACATTTATCCCTCCACCACAACAACGATCAGTCAGATGGCGTGTGGATACGCCCTATTGGCTCACTGTAACGCCAGCTGGCCTGAAAGTCAAAATAATTAAAACAAGTTAACTTGCTGGCGTCATGCCGCACAACTATAGCCCATGAAAACTCGCACGCATACAGGGTCTGTACAAGGAAGATGCACTTGTGGGAAATATTGTGGAAATGGAAGAGGATGTAGATGAAGACGAGAAGCTAGATGTGTACTGAATGAAGAATTTGACAAAGCACTGAAAGACTTAAATCGAAACAAGGCCCTGGGAGCAGACAACATTCTGTTAGAGGAACTTATAGCCTTGGAAGAGCCAGCCATGACAAAACTCTACCATCTGGTGAGCAACACGTATGAGATGAGCGAAAGACCCCTAGACTTCCAGAAGAACTTAATAATTCCAGCTGCACAGGAAGCAGATGCTGACAGGTGTGAAAATGACCGAACTATTAGTTAATAAGTAACGGTTGCAAAATGCTAACAAGAATCCTTCACACAAAAATTAGAAAAACTGGTAGAAGCCAACCGCGGAGAAAATCAGTATGGTTTCTGGAGAAATGTAAGAACACGTGAGGCAATACTGACCCTACGACTTCTCATAGAAGATAGGGTAAGGAAAAGCAAACCTGTGTTTCTAGAATTTCCAGACTTAGAGAAAGCTTTTGACAATGTTTGCTGGCATACTCTCTTTCAAATTCTAAGGGTGACAGGGATAAAATACAGGGAACGAAACACTATTAATGGCAGTTATAAGAGTCAAGGGGCGTGAAAGGGAGGCAGTGGTTCAGAAAGGAGTGAACAGGCCTGTAGCCTATAACCAATCTTATTCAATCTGTATATTGAGCAAGGAGTAAAGGATATCAAAGAAAAAAACTGGAGTAGGAATTAAAGTCTAGGCAGAAGAAATAAAAAGTTTGAGGTTTGCTGATGACATTTCAATTTTGTCAGAGACAGCAAAGGACTTGGAAGAGCAGTTGAACAAAATGGACAGAGTCTTTAAAGGAGGATATAAGGTGGACATCAACTAAAGCACAACAAAGATAACGGAATGTGGTTGAGTAAAATCGGGTGATACTGAGGGAATTAGATAAGGCAATGAGATACTTAAAGTAGTAGACGAGTTTTGCTATTTGAGAAGCTGAATAACGGATGATGGCAGAAGTAGGGAGGATATAAAATGTAGACTGGCGATGGCAAGAAAATCGCTTCTGAAGAAGAGAAATTTGATAATATCATGTATAGATTTAGGTGGCAGAAAGTCCTTTATGAAAGTATTTGAATGAAAGTTAAACATGGACAATAAACTGTTTAGACAAGTAGAGAATAGAAGCTTTTGAAATGTGGTGCTATAGCAGAATGTTGAAGGTTAAATGGGTAGCTCATGTAACTAATGAGAAGGTACTGAACAGCATTGGGGAGAAGAGAAATTTGTGGTAAAACCTTAGTAGCACAAGGTATCGATTAGTAGGATACATTCTTAGGCATCAAGGGATCACTAGTTTCGTACTGGAGGGCAGTGTTGGGGGCAAAAATCGTAGAGGAAGAACAAGAGATGAATACACTAAGCAGGTTCAGAAGAATATAAGTTGCAGTAGTTACCTACAGATGAAGAAGCTTGCACAGGATAGAGTAGCATGGAGAGCTGTATCAAACCAGTCTTTTGACTGAAGACCACAACAATAACATGTAATAGCCCTTCTATACTAGATTAAAATCCTTGCTAGAAACATTTTAAGGAAAACTGTGTACAAGAGAAAGGCTACACAAATCTGGCACATTGAATTCTTTATTCAAAGGAGAAATAATACACAAACCAGGCACGCTGAATTCTTTATTCAGTCTCCATTTATTTAAAAGTCACAGTAGTACTTCATATCCAAAAATTTTTGTACATATGTTTGAATTTAGAAATGTTGCCATAGTACAGATGCATCCTCTGGACAAAAATCTCAAAACATTTCTCTTTGTAATGCGACTTGCTTTGAATAATTATTGCTGCCAGATTACAACTTTGCATCTATCAGCCATCCTACATTTGTACTACTTTGTGTTCATAGCTGGTGAACTCCATTACCGTGGTCTATCAGCTGAGGCTGTACATGTTGGTGGGGAGCTATTTTTCTCTGCTGGCTATAAATAGCACATGTAGCTTAGACAATTTTGTCAAATATTTGCAACTGAAATAGTATTGATTTTTCATGCAAGTGAAATTTGGAAACCAGAATTCCAAACACATTTTCCAAAACATGTCAAGCACTCAACAGTCTGCAATTTAAATTCTTTCCCCGAAACTCGGTGGACCATGCTTTGAAAAACGATTCATTAAATATTGTGTTGATGGAAACGTGTCATCTAAATCTGCATCTTCTGGCAGGCCGAGAGTTCTCGATTGTTTTGCCAATTTTTGAGTACTTTTTGAAAAATACCACCATCTCATGCCCTTTTTGATTCAGCTGTATCAATGTAAGTGAATCAGGTTTAGAATCATATAGACTATATATTTTGAAAGCTTTCACGAACTATCCATCTACCAAAAAAATTACACAGACCTGTTTCTGAAAAACTAGCGATTAACTCTATTATGCCTTTGTTTACTGCAATCTAAGCTATGGCATTATTCTGTAGGGTAATTCTCCAGCGACCAGGATAATTTTTATTTGGCGGAAGTAATCCATTTGGTGCACTTATGAGGTTACCAAAAATAATATATTATGCAAAATTTATTTCAAAGAATTACAGATAATGACTCTTCCACTTCTTCTGACATACAGCTGCCTTTTGCGCTTAAAAGGAAACCTTAACCGTTACTATATTAGGTAGTCCATTCATAATCATAATACTCATCAAGTATTAAAGACAGACAAACCTACAACTCTACTTAAAAAACACAAGGCAGTTATGAAAATGTAGGAACAAAGCTTTTCAACACATTACCTGTGCAGGTAGACAATGCCTCTCTTAATATCTTTAAAAATAAAACCCAAGAATGGCCAACAGAGAAAGCTTTTTACAGTGTTGAAGAATTTGAAAACTTTTTAGAAGTAGACCTGATTTACTAATTAACTCATAACACTGTTTGTTTGTACCATCTTTCTATCTTCTTTTGTTCCTTGTGGTATCCTGTCTTATGTATATAATGAATGTGCAAGTACCTAAATTATGTTCATCTCAAATTTTACGATTAAGTATATTGGGAAGTTTTTGTGTATACCCTCTATTCTTTTATTATACGAAACTTAATAAATAACTTAACAACAGTCAGTTTCAATGACACAAATTTCCAGCCAACTGGTTACAAATAGAATTTAAAATTCTTTAACTAGTTTTCAATGTCACAAATTAAACACTTCTCCATACTTTGCTGAGTTTTGTTTACACCTAAGTATTTCATTACTACCACTTGATGCCATTTGGTATCATTCGACTGAACTACAATGTTTGATAAGTAAACCTAATTAATTTACAGGTACCTCATACTGAATAGAATAGAAGAACACAATGAGGAGCTTTCAGATTCGATGGAATTTCCCATTCTTTAGTGCAGTAGATGGGAAACATGTTGTGATAAACTGTCCACCAAAAAGTGTTTCGGCATTCCATAATTACAATGGCACATTTAGCATTGTTCTCTTCACAGTTGCAGGCAGTATTTATTTATTTATTTATTCATCCATCTTAAAGCATTTGCACACACTCAGGGTAGTCATGAGTAATGTACAAGAGGTTCTATGGAGTATGATTAACATGTTAAGAATCATACTTACATACACTATCAAAGTACACATGAATTAAGGAACTTACATAAAAAAAGCATATGTGATACATAAAAATTTCACAATGTGGTTAATAGATAAATATGAAACTAAATGTTAATGTTTTGAACATGGCAGTGGTCAGCGACCGCAATTAATTACAATGTCACAAAATTCACGCCAACCAGTTGAAAATATAATTTAAAATTCTTTAACTAGTTCTCAACGCCAACTAGGGGCGCCTTCTTTAGATAAAACTGTTACCTTGCCTAACAATATTACAGGAAGGTACATTAATAGTAGGTAGGCATTAGAACAAATACTTAATTAAAAAAAATTAAATTACATAATAATACTCACATGTGGTTAACACGAAATTTGAGCAACATCGATTTAGTCAAAACATTAAAACCACAATTGAAACATTTTCCACCTGAATACATAACAGGTACAGTCAAAATTTTAAAACAATATATAAATATGACACTAAGGGCAATACCTGAGAGACACGAGAGAGTAACAGCACTGTGCGAGTGGGCCGTAGCAAATGACGATGCGGACATGATATAGCTCGCACCATCTAGTAGCAGTATTTACAAAGGTTTAACAACATCTATACGAAATTAATGTAATAGCGATTGACAAATTAACAGGATGTAAATCATAAAAGCAAGGGAGAGGAAAACAGTATTTAAGAGCCTATCAGGGAAGTGGATAACCAACATTAGCTATCAGACATCTTTAAGCCATTGAAAAATTTTTTATTATGTGTCTGCAGTTGTTCGTTTAATATGAGACCATCATTTAGAGAAAGATGCTTGAAGATCTATAACTCATCCAAAATGTATAGTCTAAAACCTTTTCTTTCACAGCGCAAAATTCCTTGTCATGAATTTCCATAGGTTTGTGGCCTGTGATCAACAGGTGGTCAGCAAAGGTTGAGTTATAAATGTTAGAACCATTTTTCCCTAAAAGATGCTCCTTGTATCTAGCAGAGAAAGCACAACTTGTTTGGCCTATGTAATAGGCTTTACATGTGTCACAACTTATTTTATAGATTCCTGAATTCTGGAGGGGAGGCCATTCCGATTTTAAATTATGTATAAGGTTGCTATGCAAGCTGTCGTTAGTAGAACAAGGTACGTTGCACTTAATTTGTTCCTGAGTAATCGATGAATCCTGTAAGACACTGGCCCTATATATGGAATGGATAATATTTTTTCTTTTCTTCAACTTCATTGTTAAAAGGAGTGCTGAGAGTAGAAATTTCTGAAGATTTTATCTACTATAGTCGGCTTATATTCGTTATGAACTGCAATGGTTTTTAAAAGATTTATCTCAGATGCAAGATTTTCGACAGACAGTGCTGTGGAAACAGCTCTATGGATGGCTGAGTAAAAAAAGTCTTTATTATGGGCTTCAGGAGGCGTTGAAGAGGCTGGTACAATCTGGTCCGTATATGGTTCTTGGGAAAAATGTTAAAGGATATTCTATCGTCAGTTATCGCTAATGGTAAATCCAAGTAGTTTAAATGACGATGTTCATTTTTGCACTCACATGTGAATGTAATTTATTTGTGCAGTTCATTGAAGATTTTTAACAGGAGGTCAGTACCAGATCCAGGGCCTTTATAAATAATCAAAATGTCATCAGCGTATCTGCAATAAAATAAAATACCTAATGCTGAAGCTGAAAATTTTTAAAAAAAATTTTCTTCTATTGAATTTATGAAAATATTGGATACAACACTTGCTAATGGATTGCCCATAGGGAGTCCATCATGTTGTTGGTATAACTGTCCATTGAAATCGAAATAATTATATTTCTAACTGAGAACTGATTGCAAGTAAATATTTTAGGGAAATCAAGCTTCAAGAAAATAGAGAATTGGTTAGTGCTACACAAGAAAGTGAATGTGTGAAGTACCGTAAAAAAATATATGTGTTTGTTGGTGTTCTCAGTATATTCCAATCATAAAATCTTCTCATATGATCAACGAAGAGTTGTTATTGTCTTTTTGCAATATTTCAGTGAGTTTCCTACCTATCATCTTTGCCTGATGATAATGGGTAGCAGAATCAGAATTTTTATTGTCCCATAGCATATAAAGTTAAACATAGATTTAATGTACAGGGAACTTGTCAACAATGCAATTAAAATTCGTATGTATTACAAAAACAATAGATAACAATAAAATCAGTATAAAGACATTATTATTATTGCAGTCGTTTAGTTTGCATAAAACAGGAAAGCTTAATTAACAAAACGTGTGAAGCATTTGCTTTCTTGGTCAGATTTTCACATTATCATTTATAAATATTTGTAAGAAATAATAGCATTTCTGTACTAACAACTTTTGTATCTTTTGTTCCAGTTGCCTTAGCTCCATGCTGTGGATTTGTTTCTTTTTTAGAATGTTGTAAATGCCCATGTATTCTGGGGTTTGTGGGTGTGGATTTAATCTATGAGTTGTAAACATGGAATTCCCCTCCTTCTTAGCACCAGTGTTTATGTTTAAACATAAATACCGGTGCTAGGAACAAGTTGAACAACTTTGGTTGCTATACACAAAAATAATCAGTTCATAAATGTACAAACAGGGGCCACTTAATATTTTTAAATATCTTGACAGTGGGCAACAGAATTCCTTCGGTTTTGCATTACACATGTTTCTAACAATCGATTACTGTATTTTTAATATTCTAATCATTTTGCTTGTGTTACATCAAAAATTAATGCTATACATTATAACCAATTCAGAATAGTTGTGGTGAACTTCTTTTCTCGTCTCCATGCTAATTGAATATGTCAGAATCTTCGATGCAATGGTCAGGCTGTGTACTTTATTTGATAAGTACTTTATGTGTGAAATTTAGGATAGATTTTGGTCCAAGTGCATTTCTAAAATTTTACACAGACTGCTTCTTTCAGTACTGGGTTTCTACGATTAATGTGGTTTTCATTTACGTTAGAATTTCAGTTTTAAACTGCAGTAAATGTGTGTTTCCAATATTCAGTTTCAATCGATTTAGTTAGAACCAGTTTTCTAAACTGTCTAGTAGATTTGCGACAGTTCAAGAAATTTGTTCCGATTCATTTCTATCGACAAGGGCAGAAGTATCGTCAGTGGACAAAACTGAGTGTGAATTTACATTTAGGGGAAAGGCGTGTATATGAAGCAGAAACAAAATTGAACCCAGGATTGAACGTTGTTGAATGGCTTGTGAAATTATCATCCATTCAGAGAAGGAATTTCCCTTGCTTGATGATACAACTACCCTTTGTTTTATGTTTGTGAGATGTTACTAAACTACTCTAAAGTACAGCCCATTATCCTGTATCTTCCCATTTTATACAGATCAAGTGATGGTTTACACATTCAAATGCTTTTTTGAGGTCGCAGAATAAGCCTGCAACTTCTGTCGACTTGTCTAAAGAGGAAATCATTTTTTTCACAAAAATATTAATTGCCTCTATTGTGCTGTTTCCTTTCTGAATGCCATATTGATTATCTGAAATTATGTTTGATGTTTGCATACATTTTTAATTTGCTTTACCACAACTTTTCAAATATTTTTGAAAAAAAGTAGAAGAACAGAGATTGGGTGTTGGCTCCCCATACCCTCTCCTCTTTAAACAAAGATTTTAACTCTGAACGCTTTAGGGCACCTGGAATGTGGCCTTCTTCAATTGGTTTATTATTTAATGAGCATAGAAGGTGGGCTACTATCATGCCAGCTGCTGTAATTGTTTTCATAGGTATGCCATACCACCCTGCAGGATTTTGGTTTTTTAGCTGTATTATAGTTTTCTCTACATATACAGTTTTGGATTTAAACAAATCCGTAATTCATGTTTGTGTGGAGATTTTAAAGCCTGATGTTTGTTTCCTCAAGACATGGGTACTTCATGGGGTCTGCGCCACACTCGAAGCCTACCATTACCTCTTAGCAACTGAAATCTGGATTCATTTGACCAGGTCCCGGTTTTCCAACCTTCTAGAGTGCAACCGATATTGTCACGAGCCTAGGAGAGGCGGTGCAGGAAATGTCGTGCCGTTAGCAAATGCACTCGCGTCAGTCGTCTGTTGCCATAGACCATTACCGCCGACCTTCGCCGCACTGTCTAAGAGATACGTTCGTCGTACTTACCACATTGATTTCTGCGGTTATTTCAATCAGTGTTACTTGTCTGTTAGCTCTGACAAATCTACGCAAACGCCACTGCTGTCAGACAAGACGCGAAGGCCGTGTGCCACTCTGTTTTCCGTGGTGAGAGGCAATGTCTCCAGTGTGGTGTTCCTGGCACATACTTGACACTGTGGATCACGGAATATTGCATTCCCTAACGATTTCCGAAATTGAATGTCCCATGCATCAACCTCCAGCTACCATTCTGCGTTCAAAGTCTGTTAATTCCCATCGTGCAGCCATAATCACATCGGAAACCTTTTCACATGAAGCACCTGAGTAGAAATGACAATTCCGCCCCTGCATTTCTCTTTTGTAGCTTGTGTACGTGACACTACCTCCATCTGTGCATGTGCGTATTGCTATCCCATGGTTTCCGTCACCTCAGTGTGTGTGTGTGTGTGTGTGTGTGTGTGTGTGTGTGTGTGTGTGTGTGTGTGTCTGCTCGAGAGGAGAGAGGGGGGAGACAGAGAGAGAGAGAGAGAGAGAGAGAGAGAGAGAGAGAGAGAGAGAGAGAGAGTGTAAAGAAGTATACCAGTAACCATACACAGGTGTTAACAAACGTATCAGAAACTGTCTTTTTACTGTACTTATCGTACTTTTGTTTATTCATAAAGTGTTCCATTAACTGCATTAACTTTGACAAGGCCAATTGTATTACAATGTACTGAACGGCTTATAATGAACATTCTAAACACTCTAAATGTTCTATGATCAAATACAATTAAGCTCAAGATGTAACAATCATACACTACCGAGAAAAAAATTAATACACCTAGAAAGACGACTTCGATTTGGATCCGATGACGATAAATGCCACCTGGAGAATAGTGGATGTACTGATAATGGTTTTAACTTTGTCCCTTTCATAATGAAGATAAAGAAGATGGGGAAGAAGAAAATGTACTGGCATTGGAGGACACAGTAAGCGAACCACAGTTGCCCACACCAAGTGACAGTGTTTAATCTTGCAGCAGCAGCTCACAGTAAGCACCAAAACAGAGAGCGAAATACAAGAGTAGCAAAGACCTTTTTCAGAATCTTGAAAATGCTGTTAATACTCTAACGTTAATCACAGAACAGCCCAAGGAGAATCATGAAATTGCCAGCTTTGGTAAGAGTATTTTGGTGCAAATGCAGAAGGCACCAGAAGAGTATGAAATTCAACTCATGGAAAAATTCAATCGTTAATTACCGCTAAACAGAAGCGTTTCTTGACCAAATGCCAAAAGAAAGAATTTAACCACTAAGGACAGTTCGTTGCTCGCGATGAAATACAGAACAGTGAAGAAGGACTGTCACAGTCTCAAGCGATCGTCTTGTAATGCCACGCTAAATTAAGTTGTAGTGGTACTCTGTACTGAAATTTTGTATGTATGTGTATTTTGCTCTTTCATAATAATAAAAGCTAATTAAATAGTGTTATGCTTTACCTTTATGTATACACACAGTGTCATTTAGATGGCATCACAAAAAATTGGGAAAATTTCGCTCTTATTGATTTTTGGAACACTATATAGATGCTGCAGAGATGAATATGAATCTCCACTTGCCAAGAAACCCAAATGTGATCTGCAGTTACAGTTCTGGCGACAATGCTTCTCACATTACGTTATCTTTCTTCCTTATTGCATTATTAATTCTATTTAGATGAAATGTGAACTGTTCTGGACATTCTCAGATGAGAAAAATAACATATCATGTGCTCTGCATCAATTTCTTTCAGCAAGGTCCTGAGCAATCGAGCTGACGTCTTTTCTTTATCTAATCATGAATTCAAACATGTCTATTATTTCTCTTCTGAGGCAGCGATTTCGTGCAGACAGATATTGACTCTACCGCTGCTGGAACAGCCAAAATTTTCATTACAGACACGACTTCAGCACTCACGTCGTTTTTACGTCTTGTACAATTCTCATATAAAATGAAAACAAAGCAGATTTTTCTGACTAGGCGCTACCAAGTGTACTAGAATACATTCTCATAATCATGGAAGGTTAAAATAATATGTTAACAATTTCAGTTTTGTGATCGTATTTCATTTCCACTTTCGTAGATCAGATATTAATTGTCTTGCAGAATGCTGAAGTTATTTTTGTTTGACTGCTAAATAAATTTGGCTTTTAATAGTAAACTAAAATTAATTGTTCTTTTCCACTGAAGCAGTCAATTCAATTGAAACAAAGTGTTTCATTCCAATGTATTGGCTAGTTAGAACTGTTCAGTCTATTGCAAGTGCATATTTTCATGGAATTATAAGATCACATATGATGCCTTGATAAAGAACCAAATGTAAGAGAATACCCAAGGAAATCAGCATCCCAAAAACCACACCGAAAAGTATAATATCAGGTACTTCATTGTGAATCAGGACATATGAATATGCTACTTTTATCATATAATGGAAGGCTTGCAGATGTTAAACGTATGAGCATGCATACTGTTCACTTGAAGGTGATTAACCAGGCGAATTTGGTCAACAGTTTGGTAGAAAACATTTTGTTTAAAATATATTGACAGCTTTAGCAGCATAAATAGTCTCTTTATTTTATTATCTATTAATAAATAAATTTGTATCATCTTGTCTGAAAATATTTACAACATTACGATTATCTCTAACTGTTTTGGTATTTTTTAATATGTTTGACTTAAATAAAAATCAGCTTTTAATAAATGGATAGTACATGTTAGACTAAAGATGAATTTGGTTTTTAACAATAGAGCTGACAAAGAAAATTAATATTGGCAAATAAAGATCAAATTTTAACAATTTTTAAACATTAAATCTTAAACGTAAGAATGTTAAACATAAACCATGAACATAAAGAAGTTGAATGTAAATGTTGAACATAAAAAGTTGATTTTTATAATCATCATTAAAGTGTTTAAAATAGTAAATAAATAAAATTGATAAACGATTTAGATTTTTATTAATAAAAGTTTTTTCAGGATTTGGTGTTGAAATCTTTTCAAATAAATTCGAAATCAGAATAAATAATAAAAGGTACTCATAATGAATGTCTATAACTTTCACCCTCTATGGGCATAGTTATTATTACTTCTTTCTGTTCTTTCTAATCGTTTTCATGATTATTTAATTTTTCTAGGGAATGAAAACATCTTAAACATGTATCACAAGGCAAAATTGTTCCATTGCATTCAGTTGTTTGTGAAGTAATTAATGTAGATAGATGTCTCATCCAACATTAATGAGAATTATTTTTATCTTGAATTAAAAGAGGATTAACATGTTCTTCTCATTTATTTTCTGTATCGGAAAGAAAACATGCAATAAATTTTTGATCATATGCCTAATCAATGTTTGAAATAATAGATTTATTTTAAAACTTTAATATCTCTTAACTGACTATGATGTTTATTTTTAAAAAGTTTCATCTAGTTTAAGCCAATATTTTTATAATTATTAACTCTTTCTACATGATCATTTGCTGGCTATACAGCTGATTTTATTAGATAAAGGAAATGTAACTGATCTGTGATTCCAAATTATTTACAGCTTGTTATCTTTAATTTCTTTTGGTAAATCGATATGAGAAGAACTAAAAATTGGATTTATCTATTAACATTTAATTCTAAACAATTTATATAAAATACAGACCAAACACATTCTTTTCTTTGGGTTTGTGAGTTAATAACGTATTTATTGACTTTTGATATCAATATTTTAAAACTCTTATTCTGAATGTAACTTGAATACTTGTTTTAAAATAAAAATCTAGTATTTTATTATTTTTAAAATTTTAATAAAATTTAATATTAGCTTTAATTGTTCTTCTTTGTATTTCAATATTCTTAAAGCTAGTGATTGCTTATTCTGTAATTTGATAAAAATTCGTATGGTTCAAAAATAGTACCAACATCATTAATTTCATAAATTATAATTCTCGATTCAAAAGCAGAAGCGATTCTATTAATTCGCTTACATGATTTACAATTTTCATCATAATCTAGGAAATTGAAGAAAGGTAAATTATTGTGAGAATTGTTTGTTTAATTTCCTGATATTTGTCTAATAGTCTTGTTTATTAACCTTAGAAAATTTTTTCTTTATACTGATTTTACAATGATTAATTAAATTATTTTATTCATGACATCATCCTCATTCTTAATATATCCCACGGATTTTTTGATAAGACAGATTAATCATTATTAATTAACTTTCGTACTTTTTCTTATTTTTTTGATTTACAGTTTTGATGTTGTTTTAAAGATTTTTTATGCAGTTTGTTATTGTTATAATCAATATTATCAACAGGGTTTTAGCATAAAATTCGTTAATTTTTCAGTTTTCCCAGATTTCAAAATTTCCAAAATTCTTTTATATTTTTGTATCCTTGTTCTCTACTCTTTATTTCTTTCATATAAGAAGTAATCAATAAATTGGAAGAGATCTTGTATAGTTACATTTGAATGTCGATTTTTTTACAAATGTTTCTAATTCTGTATAACTGAATGCTTGATTTTCTTTAGAATAGTTTTCAAAAATTGCTCTGCTTTGGCATACATTTTGTTTTTGTTTTTTATTTATATGGAAAAATACTAGAATTTTAATTTTTAAAAACGTTTATCGTTTACGTGTACCTTTAAATGTTTCAGTCGATGATATAAGTAGACAAGGTTTGACATAGTTTATTTACATAGAAAAAATTATTAGCTTTTTAATTTTTAGATAAATGATGATTAGATTTGTGGATATAGATAAACAAAATCTTAGAAAGCTTATGAAGAAGGAGAAAATTTATTACATTTTAATTTTTTAAATAATTGATAATTTGATTTGTGAATATTGATAAAAACGATCTTAGACTGCTTATTTATAAAGAAAAAGTTTATTAGATATTTTTATTTTTAATTAAATGAAAATTACGTTTGCAGATATATAAATTTTTAAATATGGGAACAGTGAAACTAGATTATTTGTTTTAAACCTGAGAATCTTTGAAAAATATTGTCTTTAGTCCAGAACTCTAGGACATATAATACTCTTAAGCGAGAAGTCAACTGATGCACAAAATCCTGCTCTGGGAACCCTATGTCAACTATGGACAGCTATAGAGGTGGCAGAGCTCAATATCTCTGCAGGGGACTCCAACGACTTCTTGAGTCTATTCTATGGTGAGTTAGTGCGCTACACTGTGCAAAACTAGGTCTGTCACAACAAGCAATGCACAGTTCTTTTTTTGTAAGAATAGGTGCATTTACATAATTAAAAGAGTTCAATTTTATAGTAGGCAGATATAGTCAACATTGCACATGTCCTTTATCTAGGAAAGGCTATATTTACACATTGTTAAGAGCTGGTTGTTTGAATTATGAGTGCCAGGCACTGTCTACACTTAATGCTAGACAGACCACTGTGGCAACAACGCTGAAACCCCATGTGGCCCTGCGTGCATGGATGTGCATCAGTGCAGTAACAGTTTTGGGAGTGAGAACTTAAATGACCATTGCATTCGGAAACTGTGGACAGGCACTCCCAGTGTGGTATTTGTTTAAATACGAGTAAAGATCCTGTTCTTACTACCAATCAATTTGCTTCAAACTTAAGGTGACGATTGCAAACACAGTAACATCGGTGTGGTGGGTGAACTGTTTAAACGTAGGGTTATCACCAACTTAAATTTTGGATAAGTGACCTGACAATGATGTAGGCTATGCTTGTATGCTCAGGTCTACGATCTTGAGTTCTGTACTTAGCAGAAATGATCTGGCATCCAAGAAGGCTGTGTGCAATTTCCCAGGTCCTTCATCTTGAATCGATATGTCAGAGGTCTGTAACAACGTCTTCCATGTTGGATTGTCATCTTTGCTTCTAATGTCATAAGGCTGCACTTGTATCGCATAGTTCCGCCTTCTTGAATGTCTTGGAATTCACAGCAACAAAATGGTGCCTTTTCTTAGACTTTTTTTTTCCGCCATTTCGGGCTTTGGGATAACTGCTCTTTTTCCATAGTGACATCATAGGCGTGGAAGGAAACTCTGTAGCACAAAAACAGGATTATTGTTTGAATTTCCCACCATGTTCTATGTCAAAGAGGTGTGGGAGGGGGAGAATTCTGGCAAATAACTTTCCACAGAAATATTCAGCTTTTTGATAATATTTTTCTTTATGTTTTTGATTATTAGTGCCTTTTTTCAGAACTATACTCATAATTGTGTACACATTTAGCGACTTTTTAAAGTTCTTCTTCACAAAAAATAAGTATATGTTTTGTGATTACAATTATTAAAACTTTTCTTCCATATGTTCTAAATTATTTCCTTTATATTGTTTTTGTTTCTTTTATACAGTCAGTAAATCTGGTTTTTCAAAAAATGGTTCAAATGGCTCTGAGCACTATGGGACTCAACTGCTGAGGTCATTAGTCCCCTAGAACTTAGAACTAGTTAAACCTAACTAACCTAAGGACATCACAAACATCCATGCCCGAGGCAGGATTCGAACCTGCGACCGTAGCGGTCTTGCGGTTCCAGACTGCAGCGCCTTTAACCGCACGGCCACTTCGGCCGGCTCTGGTTTTTGAATTGCAAACAATTGACAGATAACTTTATTTGTAGTTTACATTCATAAATAAGATAATTAATCATTTTTATTATTTATAAATGGATTAACTTTTTAAAGTTTTAAAATAATGAACCTAAATATAATAATAAATGAGTTTTGATAATTATTGATGAAAATAATAATCCTTGTTGTTATGGAAATCAAGTTTTGATATTTTAGTATATGATCGTCCTAAGAATCCAACTACAGACCTTGTTAAAGAAAAATACTGAAATGAAAATTTCAATAGTCCTGAAATATTACTACTTTAAAATATACTTTCTCATACAATGAACGAGGTATATATTCTTTACCTATGATATCCAAAATGACTTTTGCAGAAAATTTCCATTATTGGATTTATGAAGAAGTTTTACCATCAATACGTGAACATGGAGATCATAAAATAAGAAGGAAATGATACATACCTGTAGAAACCAAATAAAACATTTACAAGAAATAAATAAATTGAGTGGAGAACATATAGAAAATAGTTGTCATGGTTTCATATGTATTAATCGAAAGAAAAAGAGAAATAGGTAGATTATTACCTTATATTGTTCCTCCAATACCTGATGAAAATTTAAAACCCACTTTTGTTCTTTTAAAATGATGTGATAATAATTTGGAATATGGTTCTTATATTATTCCAACATAAGTTAAAAATCTTCAAAAATATAGTACAGTTATAAGAAATAGACATCCAAATTGTGATGAAATTTTTAGAATTAATTATTTAGCTAATTCAATAAACTTATTCGAAGGAATGAAAGAAATATTGCATATCGTTTGTTATCGAAATTATTTCAATATTTAGGATAATTACTCATGAGAAGAAATGGTTGATGATATAATTAATCTTAGTACTGTGTCTTAGAATATAAAACTGAAAATCCAATTACTTTTTTCATAATTAAATTTTACATAATATGTGTATCGATTTTTAAGATCATCTAATAAACGAAAATTATCGAAACCATGTGATTCAAATAACCTAAATTTAAAGTGCTCAAAGGAGTTCGTCTTTAAATTATTTTTATTAAACTTATTTCTAATGTCAATATACACTTGAAAGTTCTCTTTAAACAATCAAATAAAGAGAAAGTTCTTTTTAAACAAAAAAATATGACTGGAAGTTCTGTTTCTGATTCTAAGCTCTGAGCTGTAATAATAAATGAACTGTTATGTTGAGAAGTTAAAGCTGTGTTGCAATAATAATTAATTGTGGTAATGAAAAGGGAATTATTTCATACTGTCAAAGTTATCGATGTGACTGCAAGAATTTGAACAGTATAAACTTTGACAGGAATCCCACAATAATTAGTTTTGCAAAAATGATCACAAAAACTGTGTCTGAATGACATAAGTTGGCCCTGATTGAATAAATATTCTGCTTGAATCTAGATAACATGTCCCAATACTGCTCTGTACTGTCAGCAAAAGGTATGATGAATGAGATTTTCACTCTTCAACAGAGTGTGCGCTGATATGAAACTTCCTGGCAGATTAAAACTGTGTGCTGGACCGAGACTCTAGCTGACAAAGGCAGAGCCTGACCTATTCTCAATTCAGTAATATCTGTTAATAAATGGATTAGTACAACCTTTGAAAATTCATCAGATGAAATACCACAATACATGGTCTGCCAAGGTGTCAGTGACATTGGAGTTACCTGAATGCTGACCATTTACTTCTGAATGTACCAAGCTGACTATACTATGCTGCTGAAGTATATAGATCTGTCACTCCTTAACAAAGTTATGGTAAGACAATGGCAAAAAAGGAAACATTTACAAGCACAAGGTGGGTCTGCGTAACAGTTAAGTACATATGATTAAAATGTGCTAGTGGTAAAAAAATTGCAAGACTAAGGTTCATCATGAAGATCAAAGAAAACATATGCTATAGTCTATAATGTAACTGCCTATAGCTAATAAACCAAAGCACTCTACAATCCATCCAAAACATAAGCAAATAAAGCATAGTATGACCTGCATCCTACATTTTTGAAAAGACAAAGCATTAATATGGAAAGTGATAAGACACAGATTAGGTGTAGCAGTATCAGTTGTGTATGTTGTCTGCCAAGCTGTGTATATGTTACATAATTGATTCAGTACATATGAGAAAGTCATAGCTTCCACAAAAACGAATAGTAAAGATAGTGCTGTAAATTATTATTAGGCAAGGCAAAAAATGTCATAGTTCATAGTAGTCATTAGACCAGATATGTACTTTGCTGTAAGGTGTAGCATAGCTGTAGCCTGTTGTGTTGCTCCCATAGGGACAAGAAACAACGATTTACCAAGTATATCCAAAGGTGCACAAAAATCTCAAAAAGAAGCATCAATTGCATATCATAAAAAAGAACAACAGCCAGTAGTAAATAGCTGTAAAACAATTACTATTGTCGACCTGCCGTGACTGATCCAAACTCAGCTTTCAGATCTATAAACCAGAAATATCATCATGTGAAATAAAAATCGACTTGAACAAAAACAGGATCCCTAAGTCCTAACCATGACCCCAATATTATTCATCATCATCATTGTCATCCTCTCATCAGTAACTTCTCATAAAGACATTATATATGCAAGCCACATAAATCAATATCATATACCTCTTTAAACATCATCAGTAATCATTATCATCAAAGATACAAATACACAGTAAACTTCATAATACAACTCATCTGAAATACACCAATATAAAATTCCCTGTTCTGTCTACATCACTTGTCTCCCACACAAAGATAACTCCATAGCCATAAGTACAAAACATCCAATACTGTACACAGAACACTTGCAATGACAATAGATCCTAAGAAAAAGAAATTGTAGCTCTGAGCAAATATTCTTTCTGACTGTAGACAAAAATGTATGAAAGCAACAGGCTGTAGATAGCATCAATTAAATTGTAAAAATTCTCCTGAACAACAGCAAAGTAAATCCAAATATACGTGCCAGTCCAACACAATAAGATAAGAAAAGAAAAATATGCTGTAGTGATCAGCCCAGTAGTAATCCAGATCACAGTGTAAATGTATTGCCTGTAAAACTGTGTATGTGTGTTCTATTCAGAGAACTCTCTGACAAGTCACAAAAGCAGGGAAAATCGAACAATATAAAACCCTAAATAACAAAGTAGGTTGTGTTCATACCAATCCGATAGTAAACAAATTCTCAGTGAAGGTACGTTGTCTGTAAAGCTGCGTGAGTGATATTCTTTGACAATCGTAATGTTGTGTACATACATACTACGTTTGATTCTCAAACTTTCCACTTCCAGAGCATTCTGTATGTTCCGTTATAGCAAAGAAAGTACTTGCCGAAAGAGCGTGTTCCTTTATGATGCAATCTGTTGGATCTGATGAGTACTTTTTCACCTACCTGAAATGTTCGTTCGATTCCGAAGGCTGCTGGCGTTGAATCCTCTTTCCTGCAGCTCGTTCGATGCTTCGTAAAGCTATTTCCACAATTTGATGATGTCGTAAGCAACATGACTTAGGTATCGGTACACGCTCACTGATTCTATTAGGTGGCAGGTACGGAGAAAGTAAGGTAGAAGCGTCGGGAAAGAGTTGATAACTTCCTGAAATGTGTAAATGTATTTGTCCCATTCTCTGTGTTTCTTGTGGCATTCAATCTGCATAGTTTACCGATCTCTTTCATAATGCGTTCAGCTGGATCTGAAGAAGCATGATAGCGGGAAATGTAAATGGGTTTGATGTTCCTGCTCGAGAGAGTTCGAGTCCAGTAACTTAACCATTGCCTGAAATGACCTTTTCAACGTGACCAACTTCTGTTAAAAAATTCTTAACAGAGGCGACGGACACAGTTTTCCCAGTAGCTTTACACAAAGGTGTGAAAGAAACAAATTTTGACGTGAGCTCTACAGCTACGAAAATATAAGAGAAGCCTTGTCTGCTGGTAACAGCAGGGCCGTTTAAGTCAACGGCTGCTACATGACGTAATTGTCCAGGAATTATCGGATACAACTGAGCGTAAAAAGATGTTGTTGTCTTGGCTTTCTGGCATAATTTGCACTTCATAAGAACACGACGAATGGGTTTCTTCATGTTTAAGAAATAAGACGTTTGACTAACCATGAGAAAGCATCTGCGGGCTCCATAACGAGCACAACTGAGACGTATTCATCAGATAAGTTTGTTAACTAGATGCTCGGGAATGCAGACAAGCCAGGCGAATGTTATTCCGACGAGATAGTAGAGACTGGTAGGAGGTTTGGCTTTGTCCCGTCGTTGCCGTTTGATGCCTTTCCAGATCGGATCTTTATCTAGCTCTTTAGCAATGACGGTCACCGTCGAAGTAATAAAGTTTTCAAAACCTACCTTTTGACTGTATAACACACTTATATTGGTATGACAATATTCTGTTGAAGAACCAGACGGAGTAGTACCAAGTGAGCGAGATAATGCATCTGGGACAATGTTTTCAACATCGGGAATGTAGATGACCGTAAATCGAAATTCTTGTAAATACATAACCTAGCGACGTAAACACTCATGAGAAAGTATTGCTGACATAAGAAATTGCAACGCTCTGTGATGAGTATAAATTTTGGACCATCTGCCACATAAGAAGTGACGGAATTTGGAAAATCCCCACACGACTGCTAAACATTCAAGTTCTGTTATAGGAGTAGGATGAAGTAGTGAAGGCAGCAGAGGATCAAGTAGGTAAAAAGACGAGGGCTAGTAGAAATCCTTGGGTAACAGAAGAAATACTGAATTTAATTGATGAAAGGAGAAAATATAAAAATCCAGTAAGTGAAACAGGCAAAAAGGAATACAAACGTCTCAAAAATGAGATCGACAGGAAGTGCAAAATGGCTAAGCAGGGATGGCTAGAGGACAAATGTAAGGATGTAGAGGCCTATCTCACTAGGGGTAAGATAGATACCGCCTACAGGAAAATTAAAGAGACCTTTGGAGATAAGAGAACGACTTGTATGAATATCAAGAGCTCAGATGGAAACCCAGTTCTAAGCAAAGAAGGGAAAGCAGAAAGATGGAAGGAGTATATAGAGGGTCTATACAAGGGCGATGTACTTGAGGACAATATTATGGAAATGGAAGAGGATGTAGATGAAGATGAAATGGGAGATATGATACTGCGTGAAGAGTTTGACAGAGCACTGAAAGACCTGAGTCGAAACAAGGCCCCCGGAGTAGACAATATTCCATTGGAACTACTGACGGCCGTGGGAGAGCCAGTCCTGACAAAACTCTACCATCTGGTGAGCAAGATGTATGAAACAGGCGAAATACCCTCAGACTTCAAGAAGAATATAACAATTCCAATCCCAAAGAAAGCAGGTGTTGACAGATGTGAAAGTTACCGAACTATTAGCTTAATAAGTCACAGCTGCAAAATACTAACACGAATTCTTTACAGACGAATGGAAAAACTAGTAGAAGCCAACCTCGGGGAAGATCAGTTTGGATTCCGTAGAAACACTGGAACACGTGAGGCAATACTGACCTTACGACCTATATTAGAAGAAAGATTAAGGAAAGGCAAACCTACGTTTCTAGCATTTGTAGACTTAGAGAAAGCTTTTGACAATGTTGACTGGAATACTCTCTTTCAAATTCTAAAGGTGGCAGGGGTAAAATACAGGGAGCGAAAGGCTATTTACAATTTGTACAGAAACCAGATGGCAGTTATAAGAGTTGAGGGACATGAAAGGGAAGCAGTGGTTGGGAAGGGAGTAAGACAGGGTTGTAGCCTCTCCCCGATGTTGTTCAATCTGTATATTGAGCAAGCAGTAAAGGAAACAAAAGAAAAATTCGGAGTAGGTATTAAAATTCATGGAGAAGAAATAAAAACTTTGAGGTTCGCCGATGACATTGTAATTCTGTCAGAGACAGCAAAGGACTTGGAAGAGCAGTTGAACGGAATGGACAGTGTCTTGAAAGGAGGATATAAGATGAACATCAACAAAAGCAAAACAAGGATAATGAAATGTAGTCTAATTAAGTCGGGTGATGCTGAGGGAATTAGATTAGGAAATGAGACACTTAAAGTAGTAAAGTAGTTTTGCTATTTGGGGAGCAAAATAACTGATGATGGTCGAAGTAGAGAGGATATAAAATGTAGGCTGGCTATGGCAAGGAAAGCGTTTCTGAAGAAGAGAAATTTGTTAACATCCAGTATTGATTTAAGTGTCAGGAAGTCATTTCTGAAAGTATTCGTATGGAGTGTAGCCATGTATGGAAGTGAAACATGGACGATAAATAGTTTGGACAAGAAGAGAATAGAAGCTTTCGAAATGTGGTGCTACAGAAGAATGCTGAAGATTAGATGGGTAGATCACATAACTAATGAGGAAGTATTGAATAGGATTGGGGAGAAGAGAAGTTTGTGGCACAACTTGACCAGAAGAAGGGATCGGTTGGTAGGACATGTTCTGAGGCATCAAGGGATCACCAATTTAGTATTGGAGGGCAGCGTGGAGGGTAAAAATCGTAGAGGGAGACCAAGAGATGAATACACTAAGCAGATTCAGAAGGGTGTAGGTTGCAGTAGGTACTGGGAGATGAAAAAGCTTGCACAGGATAGAGTAGCATGGAGAGCTGCATCAAACCAGTCTCAGGACTGAAGACCACAACAACAACAACAACGTTTAGCTCAAGACAAAATGTGGCTAGCGAAAGCAATGCTTTTCTGAACAACAATGCTGTCTTCTTCGATCTCTTGAAACAGGTAGACACCAATGGCCGTTTTAGACCTGTCAGTGGCCGAACAGAAGTCATGAGAAAGATCAGGCTGAGAAAGTAGAGGAGCATTCAATAAAGCTTGTTTTAAATTGACAAATTCTTGTTGAGCTTGGTCGTCCGAGACCCAGTTGGAGTTTTCGCCGCTAAGTTTGGCACAAACGAAGAGTATCGAGAGCCGTGTAGTACACAAAACGGCGGAAAAAATTTACCAAACTGATAAACCTTCTGACTTCACGTTTGGAAGTGAGTGTGGTGACGTCACGGATAGTTTGCAACTTATCCAGGTCAGGTTCAATGCCAGAAAAAGGTATGACATGACCTAAAAATTTGATATTAGATTTGATGGATTATGATCTGCCCAGGTTGACTGTAACACCATGGCCAGAAAAGACTTGTAACAAAGAATTCAAGGTATCATTGTGCCCATCCTAGGTCTTTTCGGATATGAGAATATCATCAACGTAAGTAGTAAACTTGCTTTTCAAAAGATCCGGTAAAAGAGCATTTAAAACTCTAATGAATGCTCCAGACGAAATGTTTACAGAACTGACAGCATATGCCAAAACAGAGAAAGTCTGTATATTTGCGGCTATTAGGGTCTATTTAATGTGCCAGAAACTGGATTTTAAATCAAGAGACGAGAAAAATGTGACGCCATCAAATCTCTGAAGAATCTCTTCCGCAGTTTGTAGTCTATCGGTTTCCGGAATAATAATGTTGTTGAAATGAAATGATCGTATGGTATTTATTGGTCGGGATATGCCCTTCGTGGATCGGCCGCCGTGTTGCAAGTCTTTTTAGTTGACGCCACTTCGGCGACTTGTGTGTCAATGATGATGAAGGACACACAACACCCAGTCCCCTGCCGGGAATCAAACCCGGTCCCCCTTCCGTAGTAGGCGGTAACGCTACCGCTGCGCTACGGAGCAGGACGATAATGTTGTTATTTAGTCTCGAATCGATAACAAGCCTCATTGAACCATCTTTCTTCCGCACAATTTGAAGCAGACTGTCAAAAGGGCTGGCTGTCGGCTCAATAATACCTTGTTGAAGCATGGCATTAATTTCTTCTTTAACTTTCTGATGATACACAAAAGGAATAGTGTAGTGTCCTCCAACAAAAGTACTGTGTGGCCTAACTTGAAATTCATAAAGAAAACGACGAATAGTGCCAGGTGCATTATCAAAAACGTAAGCATGAGTTTGTAAGATTTCCCATAATTGTTGCTCATGAAAATCAGAGGTGGCTTTACAATTGTCAACTTTGTTTTGAATCGTATCGAAAATTTCAATCACAGTGCTGTCATCGCTGTGCTCACAGAACAAGTCAGCAGAATTAAATTGTGTGATGTACCAGTAGATATTTCTATTTGAAGGAAGAAAATGCAAGCAATTGATATCTTGTTCCTCGCTAGAGAGGCTCTGAACAAAATTTAAAGATATCATATTGCTGTCGTTTTGTAACGTAATACAAGAGTTGTTAAAATCTACCACCGCTTTATATCTGTTTCAGAAATCGATGCCCAGAATGATTTCAGTTGTTAATAATGGAGCGATAAGAAAGTTGGCGAAAACAGTGAGGCCTTAAGTAGAAATTTGTAAATGAGTTTGAGATTGGACTTCAAAGCTTTTACCAGGTACGGCACCATTTATTTTGATTTTATTGAGAGACAACATCGGAAAAGAAACGTCAGAATTGCAGCAATTGAATGCTGTGTCGCTCATGAGAGCAACGGGAGAACCAGAATCTAGAACTGCTTTTAATACACGTTTGCCAACTTCGATGCTTGTTAGTAAAGTGCCCTGCATTCCTGAAATTATGATTAAAATTACTATTTCCCTGCTTATTCTCATTGTGACCTTGAAAATGCTGAGCATTGCCATAAGAGTTTTGTTTACTGTATTGTCTGCATTTATGGAAATTGTTGCTGTGTACAAAACTATCGCCAGAATCATTTTGCGAAAATGATTGCTGCTGGGACAGCTGTTGCGGTAAAGGCTGATTTATGTGTTGTCTGGTATTAACGTATTGCTGTCTAGTCTGTTGAAAATTGTGATTCTGCTATTGGTAGTCATTAGGAAGACTTTCATTCTGCTGAGAATGTCGTTGCTGATTAAAATTAAAATTCTGGTTGTTGTTGTCAGAATATCTGTTACGTCTTTCATTCCCAAAATAGCTACCCTTATCGCGATTGGAAAACATACCAGAATGACAACCGTTGTGTTTGTAGTGAAAAATGCGGTTATTGTTAGAAAAGTTATTATTATTCTTCTGCTGAGAAAACAACTGATCAATTTCAAGTAACTGTCAAACGTCACGAAAAGCATGATTGTTGAATTCCTCTAAATGCACTTTTCACATTTCCTGGAAGTTTTGAAACGCAGAGGTGAATCAAACCAGATGGGCCGAATGGTTCAGTTAAATGCTGGTTATGTTGTACCATGTATTCAAGGTACTGTGTTAACGTTTCAAAATTCGAGTTGTTGAAATTTGGTAAATTTATCACTTTGTCTTTCACAGCACGCTGTGTCATCTGAGACCTGTACGCTGTTAGGAAAGCACCTTAAAATTCTTCAACTGAAAAACATTGGCGTGCAATAGGTCGCATTCTCGTAGACGGTTCCCCTTCCAAAAAGCTACTAATAAATCATAATTTATGAGAGACGGGAGAGTTTGGAGGCAAAGCAAAAGTGAATTGCTGAATCTAATCCAAGGAATATTTTCTATTTTCTGACAGATAACAAATGCTTGTAGTCGAAATCATCGGTTCTTAAATTATCAAAAGAACGCTGTCGGTTGCAAAAGGTGCGAGAGTTGTCATGTGATTGTAAAAAGTTTCTTCTCTGAGCGGTTTAGGAAGCTGAGGTTGCGAAGAACGTTCTATATTCTGTGAGCAGTCCTGGGAAATGGTATCGTTATTATTGTCGGACAAACGAGCATTAAGTTCCCGTTTGATTTGACGATTAATTTGCATCTGTCCCTGTCGAAAGTTTTCAAGTGATTGAAATTCTTCAGAGTCAGTGAAGTGTACCGGTTGTGACCCTTCATGTCATGATTTAATTTTAATCGTGCTATTGTGTCGGTGAGTTCATCATATACAGCTTTCAGATTAACGTACTGGTCGTGAATTTTGGTAGTATCATCTTTAAGTGAATGTAACTGTGCAGCATGACTACGCGTTTTCTTTTGCAGAGTAGCAACAATTTCACTGGGTACCGACTTTCTAATTTTAGCAATAAGCGGGGCTTTGTCTTGCAACTGAGTTTCAGAAATGGTATTAAGTTGTTCATCAATGGCTATTTCTCTGTCTGACACACGTTGGTTAAGGCTGTTATGAGCTGTAGTTAGTTCGCTTAAACGAGATGTGACATTGGTAACCTCTGTTATAAGACCATTTACGCAGTGTGTTAAAGGTTTGTAACTGTCTTTTAATTCGTCAGAGAGTGCTTTCTGATTGTCATGGAGCGCATCTAAAGATTTTTTTTGCTCTTCGAATTTGTGATTAAGCTCTTCCAAATGAGCAGCCTGTGCATCAAGACTGAATTTTAAAAAAGAAAAAAAATTATAATTTTTTTGATCGCTGTCAAAAAAAATGTTTATTAAAATTGATCTGTAATAGATTAATGATTTTTAGAACATCTATCATTAAGTTATTGAAATTGCTTTATAAGGTACTCATTACTGCTTTTAAGTTCGTCACAACGAGTGTCAAAACGAGTGTATTGTTCATCAAATCGTTCATTATTCTTTTTTTTGCATTTCACCTAAGAACTGAAACAAACGATCGAACTGAGCTTGCTGCGGGAAATTCATGTTGTGTGCAGTCAAATGAGGCTGTTGCGTAGCAGTTCTGTTGGGAAAAATTCCGTAAAGGCTGGGTGTCGAATTTTTTCAAAGCTATTGAATGTTTCATATTTATATATGTGCTATGACTATTCTTAGAAAGTAAAAGATCAGTATTAGGACAAATACACACATCAAAAAAAGTTTTGCATTACCTCTGTTCCGAGAGTTGGAACCTGCGCAGAAAATTGGAATAGAGATCAACGTAAAAATCATTTCTGCCCTTTTTATTGCTCATGAAAACCACACATTGCATGTTGTACCACCATAGAGTGAGACCTTCAGAGGTGGTGGTCCAGATTGCTTTATCCACCGGTACCTCCAATACCCAGTAGTATTGCAACAAGGGGGATTTTGGGTCAAATACCGTTATCCAAGATGGCGGAGAAGACGTCATCCAAGATGGCGGATTTTGGGGAGTAGTTTGAATTTTGGCGCAAATTTCAAATTCCAACAGGATAATGCGTCACACCAAGAAAAACGGCGAGAAAAAGGGACATGTCTTTATTATTTAAGCAATTTCAAGCATCTGTGTTTGTCACCAGATCTGGACTCCCACTGGTTTAGTTCATATCGTCGCCACTGGAGGGCGCCACCACGACGTCATTCAAGATGGCTGCATCCATTGTATCCACCACGTGGTGTAAGATTGGACACTTGGCCTACCTCCACTAACGTAACCCCCTCCCCAATAAAAATCGCACCAAGTTCAAATTCCAACATGCTAATGCATCACACCACAGTTATCTCCACCAAGCAAAGAAATTGGCGGGAAAAAAGGACTTGTCTTTATTATTTAACCAGTTTCAAGCATGTGTGTTTGCCACTGGGTCTGGACTCCAACTGGCTTAGTTCATATCATCGCCACCAGAGAGCGCTACCGTGACATCACATCATGACGCAAGTACCGGTATTCAAGATGACGGCACCCACTGTGATCACCGCGAGCTCCATAGCCCAACGGACTTAGTTCATATCGTACCCACCAGAGGGCGCTACTGTGAAGTCGTATGATGACACAAGATCGTCTGCTCTCTCTCGCACGCACAACTGGACACGAGCCGTACTGCAACGCCAGAACGCGGGCTTCCGACCGCTTACGTCACACAACCTCTGCTGCCACCTCCATACACGCGCCGGACATAGTCTTCTGTAAATATGCTAACTAAAGTAACACCCACATCGCGCATCTAACCTATCAATTGCCTAAGTACTTAATTCCATTTCAATTTTAATCATATTCAATAAGTCAATTTACAATTTCAATATTCAGTTACCAAATGAGAAGTTCCGCATTTTCACACTATCAGTGCGGTGTTCACTCATGATTTAGCACCCCCCCCCCTCCGCCCCTAGAATGCTGCACTCCTATTGGCTACTGCATTAGCCACATGATTCGACTTCATATAGGTAAGAAAATGAGTTCACTATACTTTCAACTATTTTTCAATGTCCAGACCGCCACCTCTTCCGAGGAATCGGCGCCGAGTTTGAATTCTGGCAGTAAAGAAAGGTCACTTGGGCTTTCACTACCAACCTAAGAAAATTGATGCAAACGAAGCTCACTACCACTAACCTAAGACTCCAGGGCGCAACCTTTTCCTAGGGGTTGCTGGTAAAAGGACTCAGCCTGCACTAGGCTGATGGAGAGAGGAAGGAGTGTACTTTATTTATTTGGGAGCAATATATTTAGGGATTGGAGTATACGCATCACAGAACATACGCTCTGACATGCCCCACAGTATACAGACCTGCAAACTACTCCTACATAACTCATGTATAAGGCTCTACACAAACGCTTGCTAATTGTAAACCGTCAAAAATAATGCACTGCACAGCCTACAGACATGGGAACCACTCGTAAATAATGCAATGCATTTACGTCCAGATAGCCAAACAGCTCGTAAGTTGTCAAAATAATAATCCATCTAAAAGACTCTCCTTGCTAATCGTGAACTGACGAAATCATACACCAACCTTTATTTAAAGAATAAGAGGCAGTACTACCACCAAGTGTATTCGCCACTGAGTCCATAGCCCAACTGACTTAGATCATACCCATGCCACTAGAGGACGCTGTAGTGACGTCAGGTGAAGACGCAAGTACCATAATATAAGATGGCGCCACCTAGTGGCTTCACCACGAGCTCCAGACACCAACTGTCTTAGTACATTTCGTCACCACCACAGGAAACCTCCGTGACACCAGCTGATGACCCAAGTGCAGTTATCCATGATGGCGGCAAACCGTGTGTTCTCCACGATGTCTAATACTCAATACCATCACAAGAGAAAGCTGTTGTCATTTTCGTGACATAAACCAAGATGGTGTGAGAAAATGGTGGGAAAAGGACTCAGCCTGCTCTGGGCTGCTGGGGAGAGTAAGGATGGAGTGCACTCTATTTATTTTCAAACAACTTATTTAACGATAGAGTATATCTATCACACTGATACAAAAGATCCACCCTGATGTGCCTGGGGTCATGATCCACAGCCCACAGACATGCCACCAACTCTTAATTTCAGTACACAATAGCAAACAGTTCCTAAATAGTTCTTCACACTGATGTGTAGACACGCTCAGTACTCGTAAACTGTCCAAAGCGCGCATAGCAGGGCCTACAGAGCCGCTCGCGAAATAATGCAATCAACGCGCCAAGCACAGTCCACCGCCTCCTGTCCTCTAGAGTACAGAGCATTCGTCAGATGTCAAACCGCGCACAGGCCCCTGCTAGGCTTCTGCAAGCATGAGGTGGCTTCACCCCCATTCATACATAACACCTGACAAATTCCTATCCGCCAGGCACCGATGATGACGTGATCGCACATACAGCCGATGCGGCCGTCAGCTGTCAAAGCACACACAGACATCCATTTAGGGCCGTGCACACCGCAACCTCCGGGAAGTGAGGCTGCCGCAGCTCGGGTTCCACGCGCTCTGTCACACGTCCCTAGCCGGTGTCGTCGGACACAGATGAGAGTTGCATGTCTCTATACAGTCACCGTTATATTGTCATAGCATTGCAAAGAGCTTTCACGCCAGTCTCTTATTCGAGGCATCTCCAGGCGTCACTTGTCTTTACCATTGAAGGCAGAATAGCACAGAGCGTGTTGACACATACATTCAACCGCACGTAGCCCCCTCCCCTCCCAGCACGACTGACGCATCGCCATCTAAAACATTCTCATCGTTATTCTTACATCACATGGCTTTGTGCAAAAAAAAAAAAAAAAAAAAAAAAAAAAAAAACCGCCAACTCCAGCTCTCCATAATTTTATAGTGCTCCTGATATAGTTAACGCTCGCTTCCTTGTTGTCTCAGCTTGTAGGCACCAAAATTCCTACACTAACAGAACCTGTTCACCAAAATATCGCCGAATCCAGTCTTCCTTCCGGACATAACGTGATAGCCTTCCTGCTCTCACCATATACAAATGTTCTCACCGCTCCTATATCCCACCACAATCAATCGAGCATTCTCATTGGCTCTTATCGAATTTACTAGTCGAATTACTAACGCCGTCAGTATCGAAGCACCATCCAGCTTTTCTTTCTGGGGCTTTCTGTCGTTATTTTGCAAAGATTGCTAAATTGCACCGACAGTTCCCTCAATCTATACACCCCCAACCTGTTCTTTCTTTCTACAGACGCTACACTCAGTGGTAATAAACTATTTTACACTGATCACCATTTTGCACCGATAACTAAACATCGCAAAGTTGTCTACAGGTCATCAAATACATACGATACTCGCAAGAATATTGGAGCGTCAAACCGATCTCCATCCAGGGAATGTATCACCGAGTACCGTCTCGATCTAGTAAACATGCAGTTCATATCTCCCACCGTACCAAATCATCCCCTTTACATCAACGAACCGAAGTCACTCTCAGAACTGATGTGCAAAGACAGGCTCGTTTCCTGTTGGCGCAAACGCGTTACTGTTTCCGCTTTCTTGCTCGCATTTCTACAGACATCTCAAGACTCGTCGATTATAAGAACACCCCAATTTTCCCCATACTATTGCACAATTTTCGCCGTACTTCTCGATACCAAGCACATAGCAGTAGCCTCCCAATCGCTAACGCAAGATAATGCACAAGACATAGACTGTAAATTATTTCTCCACAAACACCAAACTTTAGCGAGGTGTAGCGTGCTGTAAACCGTTGACTAACTAGAAACAAGTATAGTAAACTGATATTTGCACTCTCGAATACCGAAGTCGGTCATGTAACAGATTCCAGATGATCAATATTCTTTACAAATCAACTAGGGTCTTTCCCACGTCTAGAGAACAGGCAAACGTGTGTCCAGCACACCACAATCTATCTTCCCCCAACTAAATAAAGGCACCAAATGTGCAGAAGCATTCGACCAAACAATTTACATGGGAGGGAATCACGCTCCGCCGCAAACGCACCGTCTTCTCAAAGTTATACCTGATCACGAAAGCCGCCCAGCACATACTAAGTATTAGTTCGCTATTCGGTCGTCTAGAAGATGGTTAAGTTAACACTGATACATTCCTACACTCCAACTGACCTCTGCATTCGGAAGACTGCTACCATTAACATGGGAACGCGAATCAATACCACCACAGACTATGTATGCACGGACCCATTCTAGAAAATCCCTCACATATATCTTCTATCATTATACTTACAATTAAATCTTACGATCGTGGTCTCAACTGAACTGTTTTCGGCAATGACCAAAGTATCCGTATGCACTATGTTGACCGCTGTGGATCTGGAAATACCTGTACCTTCCTTACGACTAGACATACTCTTCCCTTTGCTATCACAGTACTCCAAGTCAAATCCATACCCTCCCTATAACAGCACATAGACATTTCCTTTACACAAACAAATATACTTTATAAACCTGATGCTCAAATGCGAACATATCACACACACAGCAATAGTACTAAGTATAATGTTACCTCGCCAATAACTGGATGCAGACGACACCAAATAATACTGACCGAAAATCAGCTATGGGTCGGCATGTCTGTTACGTTCTTCCTGCGCGTCATACCACCGTGTTATAGAAGTAATCGAGCAGATGTTAAAGAAAAATCCCGATCCCGACAACTACTGCATGTTACTCTCACAAGCGCTCTTCGTTCTACAGGTGCACCCAAGTATCCATGTTAAAACCCATAACCGCTTAACGAATCGAGGTACGACATTAGCTCTGAATGAGGTGGGGCTTTCCAGACAAATTCGGTGACCGTGGTCGTAGAAATGTCTGTATTAACAGCCAACAATGCAACCTCGCTATAAACTCAATGAACTTTGAAAGTAATTCGGCTAAGGAACGTCGTATGTAAGCGCTATTTGTGACTCCATCATACCGCACCCAACTACATAATTCATTAGTTTTTACAAAGCATTCTGTCTCGAGACCATATCAGACGTTCCGCGGTATATACAGTGAGTTAGGAGATGACAGACAGTAGTAGTAGATGATGTGCTGATTGAGATCCTAAGAAGAAAAATATAGACTAACTTCTCAGATATCTAGCCTTACACTGTATATTAGAAATTACGTCCATTCAAACACATACTTGCATACGCTAACACCGACAAGTCAATCATATTTCATGCACTCTCATATCCCTAAACGAGTCACCTTCCTCAAAACCTGTCTGCTACAGTAAAATTACAACCTCGTTTTAATCACACCCTATACATCTTGCCACCGCACCCATTTTTACTGCTTTTCACAAGTGCTAGTTCCAATTTAAGTCAGAGAAAGACATATCCAACACCTTCTGCAACCAAACAAGCGATGTCACTCAATCATTATGTGGTAACCAATGCACGAATGTGATGGAAAAGACACCGCCGATGTACTGTAATATTAAGCAACAGACTCGATAGCGCGAAGAATTTTACACTAAGTTCAGCACCTGCCAATGATGTGATAGCATGTTTCCCCAATTTCAGTATCATACCTAAACCATGCCCTCTCCACATTGCGAGTATCATTGCGAACATCGTTAGATGACTGAGCAGTACGTCCATTAACTCATAATTCTCGAACACATAAATCATCAGAGTATACGAGACAGCGCTCTACATATTTCTATCACATCGAGTATAGTGTTTAATTTACGATCTGTCTTTCAGCGTATGGGAGTCACAGAGCAATCTCGCCGTCTTAGGGTAAAAGACCATCCTCACACAGTCATTGACCAACCCACCCTGCAGACAGTTAGAGAATTAATCTCCAGCCGATCAGAAGGAGACCTCTACATTCCACGTCCCATGAAAGACTAGTGCTTTCCGAGTCCTAACCCATCCAAGTGCACAAGACTTCTCGAGATGCGACCATGTCAAGGAGCTTAGCACCCCTTATCGATGTATAGTAACAGATTACAAAGTGCGTTCATATAACAGCAGACAGTTAAGAAAAATTGCGAAAAATTTCTAGGGATTAGGTATAAATTGATCGAATATACACCTAAATGGGGGAAATTGAGGAAGTACTTGTGTATGTTCTGGTTCGAGCCGAACAGTTTGTACATGGGATCAAGTATACGCCAACAAGAGGAATGCGAGGAAACGTTGACATCGAAACAATGGGTAATCAGGGAGGTAGTCAGTTTTTTCACGTTGGTTCAGTATTATTATACTGTATGTCTATTGAGGTATCAGTGATACATGCGAGTTGACTACTGTATTTGTCCGACTCATGTACTGTTTACAGGGTTAGTGATCGAATGAATTGTAATTTTCACATGTCAGACGCTGCTGCTATGAGTTTATCTGATTAAATAGAGACTTGTTCATAAGTTCAATCATGACCATTTGTATCCTAAGTCAATAGGATGTTCATGCGTTGTAACCTTAGCCAAGCAAGTGCTTAACAATTAGGAAGAGGTTTCGCCCTGGAGGCTTATGTTAGTGGTGGTGAGCTTCGTTTGCAACAATTTTCTTAGGATGGCAGTGAAAGACCAAGTGACCTTTCTTTACTGCCAGAATTCAAACTCGGCGCCGATTCCTCGGAAGAGGTGGTGGTCTGGACCTTGAAAAGTAGTTGAAATTATAGTGAACTCATTTTCTTACCTATATGAAGTCGAATCACGTGAATAATTCAGTAGCCAATAGGAGTGCAGCATTATAGGGGTGGTAGGGGTGCTGGGTCATGAATGAACACCTCGATGATAGCGGGAAAATGTGGAACTTCTCATTTGATAATTGAATATTGAAATTGTAAATTCACTTATTGAATATGGTTAAAATTGAAATGGAATTAAGTACTTAGGTAATTGATAGGTTGGCTGCACGATATGGGTGTTACTTTAGTTAGCACTATGTCCGACTCGTGTGTGGAGATGGCGTGTGTGACGTAAGCGGTCGGACGCCCGCGGGCCTGTGGTGGGTGCGTGTCTGGTTATAAAGTGCGTGCGCGAGAGAGAGCAGACGATCTTGTGTCATCACATGACTTCACAGTAGCGCTCTCTGGTGGGTACTATATGGACTAAGTCAGCTGGGCTATGGAGCTCGCGGTCAACACAGTGAGTGCTGTCATCTTCAATACCGGTACTTACATCATGATGTGATGTCACAGTGGCACTCTCTGGTGGCGACGATATGAACTAAGCCAGCTGGAGTCCAGACCCAGTGGCGAACACACATGCTTCAAACTGGTTAAATAATAAAGACAAGTCCTTTCTTCCCGCCATTTTCTTTGCTTAGTGGAGATAACTGGTGTAACGCATTATCATGTTGGAATTTGAACTTCGCGCGATTTTTATTGGGGAAGGGGTTAGGTTAGTGGAGGTAAGCCAAGTGTTCAATCTTACACCACGTGGTGGATACACTGGGTGCAACCATCTTGGATGACATCACAGTGGCGCTCTCCAGTGGCGACGATATGAACTAAGCCAGTTGGAGTCCAGACCCAGTGGCGAACACACATGCTTGAAATTGGTTAAATAATAAAGACATGTCCCTTTTTCTCGCCGTTTTTCTTGGTGTGACGCATTATCCTGTTGGAATTTGAAATTCGCGTCATTTTTCTGGGCGAGGGGGAGGGGTGTAGCACTTTCCCGCTAAAATTCAAACTTCCCGCCAAAATCCGCCATCTTTGATGACGTCATCTCTGCCATCTTGGATAATGGTACTTTGTCCTAAAACCCCCTTGTTCCAGTACTGCCAGTAGCATGTCCTCTTGTTTTGATGAATGCCTGTCATCGTCGTGGCATACTATCCACAAGTTCATCAAGTCACTGTTGGTCCAGATTGTCCCACTCCTCAATGGCGATTCGGCGTAGATCGCCCAGAGTGGTTGGTGGGTCACGTTGTCCATAAACAGCACTTTTCAATCTATCCCAAACATGTGCGATAGGGTTCATGTCTGGAGAACATGCTGGCCTCTCTAGTCGAGCGATGTCGTTATCCTCAAGGAAGTCATTCACAAGATGTGCACGATGGGGGCGCGAATTGTCGTCCATGAAGATGAATGCCTCGCCAATATGCTGCCTATATGTTTGCACTATCGCTCGGAGAATGGCATTCACGTATCATATAGCCATTACGGCGCCTTCCATGACCACCAGCAGTGTACGTCGGCCCCACATAATGTCACCCCAAAACAGCAGTGAACCTTCACCTTGCTACACTCACTGGACAGTGTGTCTAAGGCGTTCAGCCTGACTGGGATGCCTCCAAACACGTCTCTGACGATTGTCTGGTTGAAGGCGTATGCGACATTCATCAGTGAAGAGAACGTGATGCCAATCCTGAGCGGTCCAAGCGACATGTTTTTGGGCCCATCTGCACTGCACTGCATGGTGTCGTGGTCGCAAAGATGGACCTCACCATGGACGTCGGGGGTGAAGTTACACATCCTCCAGTCTATTGCCCACATTTTGAGTCGTAACACGACGTCCTGTGGCTGCACGGAAGGCATTATTCAACATGGTGGCGTTGCTGTCAGGATTCCTCCGAGCCGTAATCTGTAGGTAGCGGTCATCCACTGCAGTAGTAGCCTTTGGGTGGCCTGAGTGAGGCATGTCATCGACGGTTCCTGTCTCTCTTTATCTCCTCCATGTCCGAACACCATCCCTTTGATTCACTCCAAGATGCCTGGACACTTCCCTTGTTGAGAGCCCTTCCTGGCACAAAGTAAAAAAGCCGACGTGATCGAACCGCGATATTGACCGTCTAGGTATGGTTGAACTACAGACAACACGAGCCGTGTACCTCCTTCCTGGTGGAATGACTTTAACTGATCGGCCTTCCGTCTAATAGGCGCTGGTCATGCATAGTTGTTTACATCTTTGGGTGGGCTCAGTGACTTCTCTGAACAGTCAAAGGAACTGTGTCTATGATGCAATATCCACAGTGAACGTCTGTCTTCACGAGTTCTGGGAACTGAGGTGAAACAAACATTTTTTGATGTGTGTATTATTATCGTGTAAGGTGGCTATAATTTCGAACCTTACAAGCTCCCATCTACATACTTTGCCATGATTTATAACCGCAATTAGGTATCATTTGATAGGCTGTATATCGTATATATATGGATATTTAAAGAAAACTGACATTGTCACGTACACCTTGTAAATAGTTGGTAACACTTATTGTATGAAAGGTGACAGAGTGTGTCTTTATTATAAAAACAGCATAATGAATGATTGCCTATTCTAGTAGAAGTTGGAACGCCAGTGGAAATGAAACGGCTGGCGTAACTCAGTCCCTGGGTGGAGAAGCCCACACAGGTGTGTTGGTCCTGGTTCACACAGGAAGTGTCAAGACGGATGGTCTGGGCCTCTGAGCGCGGAAGCACAATACAGCGGTGGCCAGGCGGTATTGTAGTAGGGCCGGAAGGATAATCGAATAATACTTTGGAAACTCTGAAAATCTTGGTCACAGCAGAGAGGAACAAGGAAACGTTACCTCGGAAATCGCAGGCTGGGTTATTTCCGAGTATTTTTTACTCTGAGAAGCGGTACCATTGTATGAGTATAGGTATTTCCTCGCAAACTTTCCTCGCTGGACGACAAAAGACTAATGTTGGTCGGCGTTCGGAAGAATGTGTAGAGAGGGAGAGTATTCCGTGGTTTCGAGGTCATGTAGTGGCTGGGAAGCCAGCGGTAGGGAGAACCCGTCTTCCGTTTTGAGCGCCCGGGTTTGATGGTCGCTCAGTATCGGCTTTGTTGTTACCGACGGACTTGCTGTCTTTGCTCTCTGGAGATTTTATTTTTACAATGGTTAGGCACTGTACTGTAGTGAACTTATACGATTCTGGACTTCGTCTACAGGTTGGGAGTCATCGTTGAGTATGCAGCGTTCAATGATCGAGAGCACTTCTTCTGTCTATACTCACGTTGAGACGTTATCTGAACTCCGTCCTTGTGGCTGGGAGTTCGCGTTTCTCGTCTGTGGAACACAGAGAGGAGAAGACAGTATTAGATTATACTAGTCAGAGGACCGTCGTGTGCCATCCTAGTGCTTGAATGAGTTTTTTATATATTTTGTGGCTGGAGTTCTTCCGTCGCCACAGATGTGTATGAGAACCATCACTCTTGATGCACTGTACGTGGTATATATGGTGATATTGCTAATTGCTTCAGCTTATTAGGGCTATATAGTTAAACAGCTGTGGTCATGTAAATTCTATGTCCACTGAGGTTGTACACCACTGTAGATCATCTTTGAATGTAGTGTCTTCTAGTGTTTGGTATGTAGATGATATCAGTCGTCTCACGTTATTTATATTAGATTGCGTACCCGAGAAATGGGGCAGATTTGGGCAATTGATCAATCGTATTGGTAAGGAAATTCATTTGTATCTATTTATGTTGATTGGACATTGATATATAAACAGTTATAATGTAAAGGGGTTTTAACCTACAATAAATGTATAAGCAGAAACAGCATTTATCATTTTATAGTCACTAGTTCCCTTAATCATCCATTTATATTTATGTTGTAATTTGTATGTTAAAGAGCAAGAAGGAGGCGATATCATCATTAAGAGATCCTAAGATCTGTTTCAGGGGGTAGTCAGACAGGGCCAAATCTTCATTTTAGCGTTCATTATTTTCCACTGTGCACTTTCATTTTACACCTGCCTGGAGTAGCATCTTGGAATCGGAATGTTGAGTTACGTCAGGATCAAGAGTGTCTACAATGTTTGTGCATTGACTATACCATTGGAAAGACACAGCATCTTGCATTATTACATGAGAAATATGCTTAGTATTAATAGCAAAAGAAGGATCAGCAAAGGAATTGTTGTTGTTGGTTGCGGCATAATAGAGAAATATGAAAGCAAATCACATATATACAAGACAACGTAGAAAGCAATAGATGTCAAATCTGAAAAGAGAAGTACAATGTTTGTAGACAAAAACGCATAGTGCCAAAATTATAATAATGTGTAAGTTGGAGCAGTACACAATTCCTGACTTTTTCTCAAAATATTCCTACGTCAGCCATCGTGTACAAGGACATCGCCAAGTGAAAGCTCGATAAGTAAATCAAAATAAGACTGAAGTACTGTTTATGATTGTAAAATCTGTGCTGTAATACTAAATTAACTGTCGTCATGAAACATGTACTGTCAAGATATGAAGACAAAGCTGCACTGTAATAATAATTAATTGTCATAATGAAAAGGGAAGTATTTCGTACTCTAAAAGTTATCAATCACACTGCAAGAATTTTGAACAGTGTAATCTGCATACACTTTGACATTAAACCTACAACAATTAGTTTTGCAAAACTGATCACAAAAACTGTCTTAATGCCATAAGTTGGTCCTGATTGAATAAATAAAAAAAAACGAAATATTTAGTCTTTACCTCTATTCTGCACAAATCTGGATGTGCATTGAGTTCTGCCCTGTCTTGCGCACTGCTATGCTAAAGTTGCAAATTACTGTATCTACCCAGACACACTCAAAAGGTGCAATGAGTTCTCAGTTAGTTGCAACTCTCATTACAATAATCAAGTTAGTCCAATGGCGCAGTAAAAGTGACGAAAAAAGTAACATAATTATAATGCTTACCTCTGGCATTCCATTAGACTCTGTCTTTCACAAATCAGTTTGTGTTACGGTCTTGATATAATCATGTTTGAAACATAACATTGTCATTGCTTCTTCACTCTAACACAGCTTAACGTTATCTCCAACACTGTACCCTTGCACACGCCAGAGTCAGTAACCTAACTTCTTCGATACAGCTTTACAACATCGCTGCTCACTCACAATCGATTCTGATACCAAAATTGTACATGACCCCTGTCACACCATATCGTCTTTAATAAAACAATTTGTGGAATCAATATTACATTCAGTACCAACCAATCTAAAATTTTCAATAGTGAACGCCATTTACATAAAAAGTTATCAAACTATTTTATTTCTATCGACCCAACTGGTCTGCCAATTATCGAATCCCGACAATTTAATATATACTTTATAGGGTTCTTTTCCAATGAGATATTTATCTGGAAAATTTCTTTTCTGTTATTCTTGTTCATAAAAATATCCTTTTACATCTTCTCCAATAAAATCTATTAATTTGTAAGTAATTGGATCAGAATTAATAAAATCATCATATTCAAAAATTTTGTTGACCAGTTGGGTAAATATCTCTTGTCGAATATTTCTTTTAATTCACTTTTTCTTACTTTGACATCTGCTTTATATTTATGTTTACTATCTAACAAATTTGTTACATAAACAATTTTCAACGATAGTTTTTAATTTCTTTGTTTACACGTTTTGGTTTCATTTTTATTGTTGAATGTCTTGTGTTATTGTATTCAACAAACTAGATTCTTAACTAAATCGATTTATTTACAATTTCCTTGTAAGTCAAATGTTTTCAAGATGTTTTCTTTCAATACTCTATTACATCTTTTAACTATGGACACTTTTAATTAAGAGAATGTTGAATAATTAGAATATTACATTTTATAATTGCTGCTTGAAATTCTTTATTATAAAATTCTTTACCATTACCTCATTATAAATTTCTTGGTTTTTTCGACTTGAATATATTTTCAAAAGAATCAACTTTATTCTTAGTTATTTCATCTTCAACTGGAATAGTTCAAGCAAATTTTGCAAAAAACATCAATAACTGTTAATAAATATTTATATCGTTATGTTATTTTTATATTCATTTCAAATTAGCTGAATGTATTTAAGCTGGCTGTGACTGCCATGAATCATCAATTCCAAAAGAAATAACATTTCATCTTTTAAAATTTTTTCTCATCAGTTTTTGTAATTTATTAATAATTTCTTCATGAATATTCCCTTTAAGATTATCACCATATAAAATTATTTTTAAATCTACTGGCATAGTTTTAACAGAACCTTTTAATCTTACACCTAAGACATATGATTTGTTTACTGTCAACAAATTATTACTTTCATTTATTCTGTACAATTTATCATGACTTGTTGCTATATTGAAATCATTAAATGATAAATTTTATCTACGTTTTCGACAATAACAATTGTTTATTCAAGTTTAAAATAATATTGAACATTAAAAAAATTTAATTCATTTCCATTGATAAACAAACATTTAACTGATTGTTTATCACAGTTTTATTTGGAAGATTACTTATTTGAGTTATGTACAGTGTTAAATCTGTGTTTGAGAAGTAATCTGGAAAACCTTTTTGAATCAATTAGTTGTTAGTATCAACTGAAGATGATAGGTTAGAACAATAATTAGTTTCATATTTTATCTTCATAATTGGATAATTATTCGGTCCTTCACGTTTATCATCTCTACTGTTTCAAGTGTAAAAACTTTAGAGAAACAATAATACCCACAGTGTAACAACTAAAAATAAAAGACAAAGAATTGAAGGTGTTTCTTCAATATGTTAAAAAGACTAAATTCATTAAAAACTTTTTAAGGTAAGTATTGAAGACTGTTAATACATAGATCGAAAACATACTGAGAACTAAAGGCCATATTTGTGAAGAATTTATTAATAAATAACATAACTCCTAGTCTATTTTTCACGGACCCAAAAACGCAGAAAACTGCGTACAATAGCATGGTGAACTGTAGAATACTTGCTGAATATTTTGAAGAACTACATAACTGTTATCCACCGAAAGAAAAATTTAATTTCAATATTGTAAACCCAACACCACCAGACTCCAAGCCGCCAATCACAGAAGAAATAAAAGAAATCATAAAAGAGCTTAAAAATAATAAAGCCCCTGGAGAAGATAACATAGTTGCTGAACTATGGAAGTACTCTAGTGACAACACGATACAGTGTCTATCAGAAATACTAAAAGAAATCTGGACAACACACATATACCACCAGACTGGACATCTGCATTAATACATCCACTACATAAAAAAGGGAAGAAAACAGATCCTAGCAATTATAGGGGAATCTCCCTCTTACCAGTGACCTATAAGATCTTGTTTAAGGCGCTTTTAAAAAGAGCAGAAGAGATACTTGACAAACAGCTAGGAGAGTATCAGGCTGGATTTAGGAAGGGAAGGTCATGTGCAGAACAAATACTAAATTTAAAGAACATAATAGAAATGAAGAAAATCAGGAACTTAAAATATGTAATTACTTTTGTGGATTTTAAAAAAGCCTATGATTCAATTGGCAGAAATACACTGCTTGATATCTTAAAAGAATTGGGACTCAATGCTAAAACAACTGCAATAATTAAAGGTACTTTGACAAATACAAAATCGAAAGTAAACTTTAGGGGAGAGCTCTCAAAATCGGTTGAAATAAAGTCAGGTGTTCGACAGGGAGATGGTCTGTCACCTCTGCTTTTCAATTGTGTCTTGGAGAAGGTAGTTCGAGAATGGAGGAAGGCCATCAATACTAAAGGGATTCAACTAGGGAGAAATCCAAACAAGATCACTGTCGACTGTTTAGCCTTCGCAGATGACATGGCATTGATTACAGATTCACTAGACAATGCCCAAGAACAAATAAGAGAACTACAAAAACAAGCAGCCAAAGTAGCACTACAAATATCCTATGAAAAAACAAAGTTTATGACAAACATCTGTGATGCTCCTCAAAATATTGCAGTTGACAACAACACAATACACAAAACAGATTCCTTTAAATACCTATGTGAGTGGATTACATACAATGCCAAAAAAAAGATAGCTATAGAAACTAGAGTGCACAAAATGGAAAGAGTGTTTCATATGACCAAAAACGTTTATAATAAAAAATCCTTGTCCTGGAACACGAAATTAAGACACTACCAAACAGTGGCCACACCTGAAGCTCTCTATGTGGCAGAAACACTTAAACTAACAAGAAATGGCGATCTTGAGAAACTAGAGAAGGTCGAAAGAAGAATTTTAAGGAAAATACTGGGAGCTAAAAGAAACGATAATGCTGAATGCAGGTTAAGACCAAACAGAGAGCTATATCTGAAAACGGAGAAACTAACTGGTGTAATGCGGAAGAGGAGACTACAATTTTTTGGACATATATTCAGAATGGATCACAACAGACTAACCAAGCGGATATTCACATTACTCAATAGCTACAAATACAAGCCAGCATGGTTCATAGAGACTGAAAAGGACATTGAAAATGCTTGAGTTACAATAGACACAATAGAAAGCAGAACACATTTCAGAAAGGCAGTTCAAAAAGCAGAATTTCAGGAGGGAAAGAAAATAACTAGACGAAAGTGGACTCAAGAAGAAAGGGAACAACATTCTAAAAGGATGAAGGAAATTTGGAAACTGAAGAAATCTAATGCAATGAAGAGTAGCCAAAAATGATTCATCGTACCCTCCAAATGGGTTATTTGAAAGAAAAAAAACATAAACTGATGATTAATCAATATAAATGTTATTCATTTGTGTAGATAAAAAAAATTATGAATTTTGTAAATTTCTTCCATTTTCGTCAGTTTCAATACGCATTCCTAATTTTCTTTTTTTTTGTACATTTGTCTTCTACCAGCTGTTGCCACCAATTTTTCACTGAATGAAGCATCTTCAGACACAGTTAATTCACTTTCTTTATTATCTCTATAAAAATGTGCTGTTTTTTACAAGTTTTGTCTAACAGATTATTTAGTTATCACCTCTAGATAATATTTCTTCTTATCTTCTTCCAGGATTACAATAATTATAACCAGAATATTTAACTCAAAAGTAGTTTGTTCATTAACTAAACCTTTTCCATATTATCCATTTTCCAAAATGTATGAAGAAGATTTTTCGAAATTAATAGTAAAAATTTCTTTCTGAAAAATTAGGTAAATATTCTTTGAACAATTTTTTTTATCGAATTATTAGATTTTTCCTTTACTTGACTTTACTTTATTTAGATTATTTTCATTATATACCACAATGGAATCGAATAAAATCCACCGTAATCTCTTATTCAGTTAAAAGATTCATTCCAATATGTTTGAATCTATTTACAGGTCTTAATCGAAAAACCATATATACACTATTGCCAACAAATTTTAACATCCTTTTACTTATATTAATCTTTTTAATATACCAATGATTCTTCTTCATGTTTAACTTTCTTCTGTAAAAAACTTGTTCTTCATACTTATTAAATAAATCTTGTATGTCTGAGTCACTTAACACTTAATAATGTTGTGAACTTTCATGTTGTTCATTTGGTGGAATATCGATAACATATTCTAAATAATTTTGGTGATAAGTAACTATTTGTTTTTCAGCTTCCCTGTTTCCTTCAGTCGCTTTTAACACATTATCATCTAAACCTTCAATTACTTCTTGAATTTGTCCTATTGGGTCGGTAACTGGCTGGTCTTCTTTTTAAATTTTTCATATTCGGTCCATGTTAATTTTTTCCATGTTGAAAACTCTTATTTTAATTGTTCTTTTACTTTTCTACTTTGTTTAGCTTTTTTAACAATGTCTGGATCATATTTTGTAAAAATTTATTAAGGAGAAAATAATGAATTTCCTTTTTTATTCATATTTTAATATTCAACATTTATGTTCAGCATTTATGTTCAACAACTGCATTCAACGTTTATGTTCAGTGTTTATGTTCAATGGTTATGTCCATCATTCACATTCAACAATTAAGTTCAACATAAATTCTATGTTTTCAGAAAGTTCTTAATCTTTCCTCTATATTTGTGATTATTAATTCTTCTTGTCATATATATTGTAATAAAATTAAATTCATAATTATTCCAACATTTACTACACATTTCTCTAAAGCTGTCAAAATTTAAAATCAGCCTCACCAAACTTGTGATACACCTGATTTAAATTTGTGTCATCTTGTTTGATAATTTTTTAAAAATTTACGTTATCTCTAACTAAGCATTTTGATATTTTTCAATATGTTTAAGTTAAATAAAAACAGTCTTTTCATTTATATTTAGCTCTAGTAAAATATTCCCTAAATATGATTTCCAAAACTAAAATCGTAAATATAATGACTGGAGTATCTTCACACTCATCGAATGGAATAATTGCTTCAATGTCTACAATAAAAGTTTCATTCCAATTCAGCTATCCTGGAGCTATAATATAATTGTCATTCATTAATGTCATTTATACACAACCACTGGGTCCTATTACTGAACACTGAATAGAATTCATTAAAAGTCTACTGTCTTTATTTTTCTGTTTCTTCTCTTGAATTCTTATTTTAAGTTCCAAATCCATCATTTATTTATATAATATTGGAATCATATTTTTCAACTGAGTGGTAAATCGTCTGTTCTAAAAAAATATTAAGAGTTACTGTTCGAGAAACTTATATAAATGTTGTATTAGTTGGTTGTTATTCAACTTTTTACTCCAAATATTAGGCTGGAAAATAATAAACTGCATTGTGATAAAGAAAAAATAGAAACTCCACTCGGTGAATATAGTTCGAGAAACTTGGAAAAATATATTCATTCAAAAAACTTAATAAACATAATAAAGAAGATAAAATTTTAAATGGAGCTACTATTGAAAGGGACGTTAATTATTTAGGAAAAAAGCAGATTAGTATTGTACAAATTTTACATTTTAATGTTCATGTTATTCAACCTAGTCAAAAGACGGTTGGTAATAATTTACTGAAGGCAGTACCATTCGAATTAATAAATATCAATTAGAATCTGTCCAATGGAATGATTGTTACACTTCATGATCATTTGCATCATATTATTTCTTTATTTTAACCAACTGCTGAATTTGTGGTACCAACAATTTATCAACCAAATTATTCAGAATTTGGGAATTCATGATCAGCAATCAATTTGTTAGAGAAGCTGTGAAAGTGGGGCCCATGGGGAAAAGATACAAGAGAGCAGACTAAGGTGGTATGGACACTTACAGAGGAAAGGGGAAGAGTATATCGAAAACAGAGTTGAAGATATAAAGATTGAAGGAACAAGAAGGAGAGGAAGACTGAAGATGAGGTGGAAGGATAAGATATCCGAGGACCTAAGGGAGAAAGGACAGAAGAAGGAAGAGACAATGGATAGAGTACTATGGAGGAGAAGGATCCAGAAGAGCAACGCCGACCCTACATGACGTGGGACAAGACGAAGATAAAGAAAGAAAGAAGAAAGAATTTGGAAATAACTATAACTATTTAAAATGACAATTTGATTGACTTCAATTGTTCAACAGTTACAGTTATTTTAAGAATGTGTAGATATGTTTCTTGCCTTATAAGTGCATAAGAATGAAAATTACGTTTTGCTCTTTTCCTATTAATGAAAAAACAAAGAATAATTAAGTATTCCAAAAAAGGACATGGAACTCAATATTACAAATTGGAGGTTCATGGAGTCATCCTAATCATTCCCAACGTTATATAAATCTCAGTATTACTGGAACCAATGGAACAAATTATCCAATGTAGAAAATCTGATAAAAATTAATCGATAATTATTACACAGACGTGTTTGAAGTTATTACAGTTAAGAAAGTAAACAATAGCCTGCCTAGAATAGAATAGAATTTTCATCAGTTCTTATTCGATTGACTTTGTCTTTCTCACATTAATGAACTATGGCAGGATGTATTCTTAATAATGGAAAAATAAAAAGAAAAAAAAATACTTTGATGTTATAATAATTTGGTCATCTTTTTTTAATTATAAGAAAATTATGTGGGAAGGAGATTTTACATTAATGCTCACTTGGAGTTCAAGTTCTGGAGATTGTATTCTTCAATGGACTGATCATAATCAATCCAGAGTTAAGATAATGGATACACTTCAAAAAGATGGTAAAGTGTCATAGAATCTATGGAAATTCGTGTTCCTGTGGTCAAATATGAACCGGAATATTCATTGGAAATAGAACAAGAAAAACTGAAAAATCCGAAAATTTCCAATTCTTTCTATGAACCGTAAATCATAGAAATTGCTGGATTAATTGGAAAAAGAACTTTTGAACTAGGTAGTACTAATTATAATTCTGCAGAATTTTATATTGGATACGATGTTAATATAAATCCCTTCAATTTTCTTAAGAATTATCCTATCTATGTAATAAATATGATTAGATGAATGAACGTTTTAACTACTCAGAAACAGTAAGGTAAGTATGTGCCACTTTAAATGAAAACATACCAAATGAAAAACTGTAAGTATACATGATGAAAAGAATTTAACTTACGATTCTCAACACAGAATATTAACAGAGACTTCTTAAACTGAAAAATTTAGTATATTAATTATTAAATGATTTCTGGTTTTATTCATTATATTTCTTCTGGCTAGCTCTTTTTATGTAGATTATGTTAGCATTTTGAATTTTTAAGTGATGATTAATATTTCGCCGAAAATTTAATAAAAAATATTTAACCCCTTGCCCTTTGAGTTCTGCAATGCGACTTGCATCCGCATATTGTGGGTAGCGGTTTTTCAGGAAAGAAAACCTACCTAAAAATGTAATCAGAATTCAGTTATCTGCAAAAACAAAAAAAGTTACAACAAAAACTGAATTTTTTTATACTTTAAACTTGGTGTCACTGGCTGCAGAACTATGAAAATCAGTCAATGGATGATGCTGATGTAAGGTCCATTTAATTTGATAGGGGAACGGTCTTCATTTTAACCATAAATTATTCTTTTTATAATATTAATTTGGATATTATAATTATTATTACATATTCTTCACATCTCATCCCACCAAATAAAATACATTAGTGTGTAGAAAATAATTCATTTACGTTCAGAATAAAATGTTTAAAATGACACATTTTGAATCAACTTTGTCTCTGGAGTACCAACTATATACACAAACTGTTGACCCATTTTCTTTGGAAAACTCTGCATCAGTATGTCGACTGAAGGCTTGAGGCCATAAATCTGATGTCAAAAAAGTTGTAGAAGGTATTTATGTAGCATATATACTTAAAATATGTAGCCAACATCTATTGGAATAAGTATTAGAATATCGTGAAAGAATTTGAAGTAAACTGGACAAAAACTTCTGGAGATTTTTGATAAGGAGGTTAAACTATCACTCATCTTTATATAGCAGGTAAGCAAGCCCCAGTCTAGGAAGACTGCACAGTAGAGCATGTGCTGAATCCAAGAAAACCAAGCTAGCAAGCCAAGAGCTACCAACTGATGTGCGAGACAATAGCAAACTAAAACGATTTAAAAATATGTGTAAGTGTTGGAAGATAGGGAATCGCCTCTGCAAACCGAAAAAGAGGATAGCAGGTGTTAACCAGCACTGCAAGTACCAAGAAGATACTAAACTAACCTGACACAGCATTCTGAAAATAAAAAAAATTTACCTATGAAACTAAGGGCAATCTGCTTAACACTTTAAAAGAGTTGGAAATAATGTGATACCTTAAAACTGTTTGTGAGTTTCCCCTAAGGGGACGTAAACACATGAGTGTTGGGGGGGGGGGGGAGGAGGGGCTGTGAAATACAACATATAACAAGTATGTTTATCCTATGCTTACAACTTGCATGGCAGTGTGAGTATTCTCTTTCTATGGGTTAACTTTTGACTTGTTGTTGTGGTAATGTGTTGGGTTAATTTTATATCTTCTTGGTACTTTTTAAGCTGGCAACACATGCTATCTTGGTTTTTTACTTTTACAGGGGCTTCCCTGTCTTCAAATGCTTACCCGCATATTTCCATCTTTGTAGTTTGGTACTTTACCAATGTTTCCTGCATCTGTTCGTCGTTCTTGGCTTGCTACATCTGATCTTCTGGTTTCCCTGTATGTGCCATTGTGCAGTCTCTCTAGGCTGGGCCTTGATTATTCTATATATGTGATGCTGGTGTAGCTGGCCACTGCCTAAGATGACGTCCCACTTATGGCAGGTAAACTTGTTTTGGGATGGAGCTGTTTCCAAATTTAGGATTTCAGTTCTTATTCAATCAATCTTGTATCTAGGGCTGCATATTTCTCTGGTTATTTTTTTCATGATGGGTGCATACTTTGAGATGCCAACTTCTTACTGAGTATGTTGTGTATTGAAAGTTCCATATCTCTCACAAGTCAGTGAGAGATTCATTAATTCGGTGTTTTGTTCTGGGATGGTTCTACTTACAGCTGTTCACATTTTCTTTATCTCAACAATTTGTTACTTGAACATGTGACTTTATCATCATGAAACTAGTCGTGATTAATAAATCTTTTTGACCTAAATGTTGCAGTTTTCATCAACTGAAATCTATCATCACAGCTGTTGTTGCCCCTTGTACCAAGTCATTTGTAACAAGTATAAAGATTAATATGGCGCATAAACTAGACAAACAGACAGTGGTGTCATGTCTCAAGGAGGAACTTGTACATTTTTAGTTCTCAGGAGGATTGTGAAGTAGTTGTCTCATCAGCGAAAATTCTTCAATTTCAGTGAAATGTATCTCTCTCAAACACTCATACACTTTTAGATCTCCCATTTATAGGCCAGTATTTTACCAGTCGTTAAAACGAAAGATCCAGTCAGCATGTAGCTACCATCTTGACCATACCCTAGAGTATCTGATTCATTGGAATTTTGTGCCATGTTCGAAAGCATGAGCTTGTTTATTAAAAATTCGTAAAAGATAGAACATACATCTCAAAAATATCTAAGTGTACACACACACACACACACACACACACACACACACACACACACACACACACACACACACACGCGCGCGCGCGCGCGCGCGCAAACACACAAAGGAGTGTGCAGAGACAGACAAGCACACACAAAAGCATGATACATACATCTCTGTATTACATTTTTCATGCTGGTTTTTTCTTCACTATAAAGATATGTATTTTAAATATTATACTGTCTCACCAGTGAATATCATCTGTCTCTCTGTTCTGTACTTAAAAAATGTTTAAGACAAAGACTATACTACTTCATTCATATTTATCAAAAAACTTAACTACCTAAAATTCTGCCTCATCAGTAATTTTCACCTCACATGTGCAAAATCTCATCTCCCTGTTTTATACTTGACTGAAATAATGTTTAGGTCTAATAAGATAGCGTCTCATCAGTAATTTTGACTTTCCAATGTCTCAAATTTAACTAAATAACCGTTATTGTGAAATGCTATACTTCCTTAGCAGTAAATTTCATCCCCACGCTTTCTCTCAGTGTATGTGTGCCTCCGTTAATTAAAAAATGTTTATGTCAAACGCTATATTACCTAATTTATATTTATTTATTTTTGTACATCATAAAAATTATGTTCATGTCAAATAATGTAGGCCCACATCAGTAAATTTTAATTTCTCTCTGTTTTATGCTTTGCTAGAAGTATTTATGTCAAATATTGTTCTCTCTCATCAGTAAATTTTATGTCTCTGTGTTTAATACCTCAATAAAAAAATGTTTCTGTCAGATACTGTCTTGTAGTCGAATTGCATCAGGTGATGCTGAGAGAATTAGATTAGAAAATTAAACACTTAAAGTAGTAGATGAGTTTTGCTATTTGGGAAGCAAAATAACTGATGATGGTAGCAGTTGGGCAGACATAAAATGTTGACTAGCAATGACAAGAAAAGTGTTTCTGAAGATGAGAAATTTGCTAACATCAAGTGTAGATTTAAATGTCAGTAAGTCCTTTCTGAGTATGGAGTGTAGCCATGTATGGAAGTGACACATTGATAATAACCAGTTTAGAGAAGATTGGAAGAGAAATGTGGTGGTACAGAAGAATGGTGAAGATTAGGTGGGTAGATCACATGACTAATGAGGAGGTACTGAACAGAACTGGGGAGAAGCGAAATTTGTGGTACAACCTAACTAGAAGAAGGGATCGGTTGGTGGGACACATTCTGAGGCAACAAGAGATCACCAATTTAGTATTGGAGGGAAGTATGGGGTGTAAAAATCGTACAGGGAGGCCCAGAGATGAATACAGTAAGCAGATTCAGAAAGATGCAAGTTACAGCAGTTACTCAGAGATGAAGAGTACTGCACAGGATAGAGTAAAATGAAGAGCTGCATCAAAGCAGTCTTTGAACTGAAGACCTCAAGAACAAATACAGTTTATTATAAAATATTAACAGATTTTCCTTGCTTAAGTTCCTTCTCACATGGCTTTTCACACACTAGATAAGGTAACGTAGACAAAAAGTGGTTTTAGAAATATACACAGCGTTAAATAAAAAACTGAAAGGTGTGATAACTCAAAGAAGTGCTTTGATAACTTAGTTTCACAGTCCCTTTTAGAGACCGTTAGTATTAAGAAGAAACTTAGTAAAGCCTACAGACTTCCAATCAATGAGTATAATATAAAGGTTAAAAAAACAGTGATTTTTTGTCCAAAATAACAGAATGCAAAAAAAGACAATTCAGTGATCCAGGAGTATTTAGAAGATCATTAACTATTGCATCTAAATTGGATTCAGATTTGAAGCATCATTTAGAATTCAGTGCTGTCTTCAGAGGGTTTTCTAAGGTAACGCAGAATGAGATACTTGACTACTTGCTACAAAGGAGATAAGGATAGAAATTAGTAAAGCTTCCTTCATACCTGGGACCGATGACCACAGCAGTCTGGTCCCTTCAATCCCACCAACCAACCAACCTTCATACCTCTCATGACCAATGACAAAAGATATTCTGTAAAACACTTAATTGGTTCTTATTCTGTAGTATGTACTGAATGGAGAAATATTTAAGCACTTTGGGTATTCTTTATTCCAGAAAATCAAACTGCAGATGGCACATCGAAATTTTTTTAGAATAATAGGAAACAATCCTTCAACAATATGGACAAAATCTGATATATCAGACATTTGATGGTGCAAATGTCACACGGGCAAAAAGGTGGCAGTTCAATCAAAAAAACAATGCTTCTGTAGTAATGAATAATTCAATCAGCCTTCTACATGAACTTAATTTAATAATGAGAAATGCAGCAATAATTACCCTAAACACAAGAGTATTTTTGTCCAATATTCTAGATATTCCAATATTCCTCTAAAGATCACTGCAACTGATGTCCATTCTGAAGAAGCATGTGGATGTCATCATTCCATGTATATCTTGTACAAGGTGGAACAGCAACGTAAGGGACACAAAGAGAGTTCATGAAAATTTGCAGTTTTACTGGAATTCAGTGAACATCAAACGGGAATTTTCAAATATGTCTGAAAGAACAGACACCATATCCATATCAGTATATAGTTCTGGCAATACTGGCTATGACCTTCTTCTTCTGTGTGGATGCACACATATTCCCGAACTCTTACAGGACTTGGTAACAATGTCTTCCACGAGTAATGAGTGTGTTGGGGTGGGACACTATGAATGTAATGTGTGTGGACATACAAGGTGAGAATGTGGGTCTCATGTGATGTTTGCTCGAGATAGTCCCTGCAGTCGCACTATCCTCTGTGCCCTCGGTGGCTGAGATGGACAGAGCTTCTGCCATGTAAGCAGGAGGTCCCAGGTTCGAGTCCCGGTTGGGGCAGACATTTTCACCTGTCCCTGTTGATACCTACATATGCCTGTCAGCAGCTGAAGGTATTAATATAATTATAATTTTGTAACAACTTAGGTTAAAGTAAATAATATATATTTCAGTTTGTTTTTGTAGGGTCTTTGTCAAATTTCTGAATAAATTTTCTTTTTGTACACGATTATTTCCTGTTACAAAATATTAAAACAGAGGCTAAAAATTTTCTGGACCAGCATCTGCGGAAATTTTAGCTATGAGCTGCCACTGCAATGAACTAAGGGTATCTCAAACACAATGACCTCCGCCATGCCAACCTGTATGGTTTCCGCAAACACTTGTCATACAAAACTCAAATGTTTTATTTCTTTATTTATTTATTCGCCCATGTTTAACCATTTGCATGCAATCTGTGTCATCATGAGTAAGGTACAAGAGGTTTTATAAAGTAGCATTGACATGTTAAGAAACAAATTTAAGAACACTGCTGTACTACACATAATCAAAGTACACATAATACAGGAACACACATGATAAAACAACATAGGTGATACATGGAGCTTTTTTCACATGATATCCTGAAAGCCATTGCTCTAGGAAGCCAGGCTGTTACAATACTTATTCATTTCCAAAAAGCATTTAACTCAGTAGCACACTTATGCTTAATAATGGTCATCATGATCATATAGGGTATCAAACGACATTGGCGACAGGGTTGATGATTTCTTTGAAGAGAAGCCACTTCATATGATCTTGGGTGGAGTGTCATCGACAGATGTAGCTGTGTTTTCAGATGTGTTCTAGAGAAGTACCGTTTGTGTAGTAAATTACTGATCTGACAGACAGACTGTCTGCAGATGACGCAAATATTTATAATGGAGAAATACTTTAAAAAAGCTGTACAAGTATTCAGGTATATTTTAAGAAGACGTCAAATTGGTACAAAGACTGGCAACTTGCTTTAAATGTTCAGAAATGTAAAACTCAATACTTCATGAAAGTTAAAATATACTAGGGAAAAGTCCTGTACCAGGAGCATAGTTTTCCTACCAATACATAATGCTTCCAGATCGGTGTTTCAATCTATTGGCCGATTTCGGGATCACATCAAGGACTGCAAATTATAAACTACCAAAAAGAGTTTCCAGTATTTTCTATTGTTTTTGTTGTTGTGAGTCATGAGGTTGTATTTTTGGAGTGTTTGTAATTATTATGAGCCCTACATATTTAAGTGTTGTATACTATATTACACTTATTTTGAGGATATTGTTAATTCTTCAATAACAGAGTTTCATAGAGAGTAAAATTTTGTATATTTTTGAAACTAGTTACATAATGTGTGGGTAATTATTCCATACATCACCAGTTATGCACAATTTTCTATCATGAAATGTAAGGTCTTTATACTGTGGAATAAGTGATATTTGCAAATGAGCTGTTTTGTTTAATGTCTCAACAATTTTCCCTTCTCAAAGATGGAAATTTGTGCTAGTTACCAACAGCTCCTTATCCAAAAGTTTTAGCTTGTAACTGGTTTTTATAATACTTCTTTTTAATTCGATTTCACTAACTGATTATTGGTGTGTAGTAGAGTAACAATGAACCACATACACTACTGAATGCAGTACTGGCAAGATTTTCTCGATTGCAAAACTTTTAAATTTGAATAGAATATTTGTCCCTATGTACAAGCTTTTGTTTTATCTTGGCATAGTTTTTCACATTTGGAGGAACCTTATTTTTCCAGAGTAATTTCTGAAATTTTTGTAAGAGACTGCAGCAGAAGTAAAGTGAATGGTACCATTTCAAAATGGAATAAGAAAATTTATTTAACATCTATGACAGGCCTGGCTACAAACCAAAGTCTGAAAAGTGTTTCAAGATACAACACTCTCCCCTACCCTATGAGTATTAATTGAAATCAGTCAACTCACAGAAACTCCTGAGTATAGCAAAGTGTGTTGGAATATGCAGTGGGGTGATCACACAGGCTCAGCCACAGGTAACACAGTGGATAAACTTTGGTTCATTGGTGCAATGTTGGGGAAATGCAATGAATGTACAGAGGAGATTGGTTACAAAACACTCAGTCAACCCAACCTAGAATATTGCTCACCTACATGGGACCCATACCAAATAGGAGTAATATGGGATGTAGAAGGAATACAATTAAGAACAGCACAAATGATCGCAAGTTTGTACGAACCATAGGAGATCGTCCTGTACATGCTGAAAATTTCAGCTGCCAGATGCTTAAAAATGGGACACTGGCCCACAGAAGCATACTTACTAAATTTCAACAAACAGTTTTCAGCGAGAAACCTAGATATATACTATAACCCCCGACATACTGCTCCCATAGGGACCACAAAGACAAGAATTACAGCACTCATGGAGACATTTCGGCAGTCATTCTTCTCACTCTCCATATGCGAATGAAAAAGATAGGAATCTTATTATATGATGCAACGAAAGGTACCCTCTTCTATTCATTTCAGAATGATTTGCAGTAATTATCATAGCTAGTTTTGTGTTTGGCCAATTCCATAAATTTCATCATATGGTCCATGATGTAAAACTACAAGGAGACTTACTGACTGAACTTCACTGTTTTGGGTACTGATTAAAGCTGGATTTCTGAGTTCCCACCAATTTCCATCAGCACATTTGCATGTTGAAACAGACACCAAGTGGAAAATTAACTGAGAACATTTTATTTAAATTCGTCTCTCCCTCCTGAAGTATTTCCTCTGAGTACTATTTTCCTTCCAACGTGTTTGCAAAAAGCATCACATATTTTCTTGTGTTGACAAAACGCTTGACACATTTCCTTGTGTTCACAAAAAGCACTGTAAAACTTAATCTCTAAATACAGTCATTAACTGTATTTACTTAGGTACTTTTAATTAACTGAGTTATCTGCACTAACTTAAACATCAATTTTCCCACTTCTGCATCAGTGAAGTGTTCTGTCTTTTTTAATATTTTTGTAAGTGTCACTGTTTCTTCCTCGAGAGTTACAGCAATTCCCATCATTAATTTACAACTTTCGTCTGTTTTGACTGTGCTATTTTCCACAGAACTATTATTTTTCATTTGGCATATCATATGTTTACACATATTCCACTTGACTGCTGAATCAGAGCAGCTGTATATGTACTGGCGTACAGGGCCACTGATGGCCAGTTGTGGGCCCTGGACAGGATGAGTGAATGGGTGCCATCTCCAACTATGGCAATCTCATTTAATTGTTATTTTAAAGAAGGTTTCACATGACTTAAACATAGCATGATTGCAATACCGTAATATTGGAAATACACAAAAATACCCACTGGAATGAAATACAGAATATATAAAGTTTCTTATTAAACAGTAAACGTATGTTCACAAATGCAATTTATACTGAGGTACTTTATCTTACATGAACCAGTGGAATTCAAATGAATTAAAAGTTCTTAATGGAGCGAGAGGTTAAATCAAAGCATGTACACACACGTGTATTCTCAAGCCATTATTAAGAGACCTAAGTTTGGTTAAATGCAGGAAGCCATGTTATTCTGAATTAAAGATCCTGAAAATATCCGAAGAAATTATACAGACAGTAGAAATGTCATTGCACTGTATTTAGAAAGCAGACACCTCTGAAGAAACCATGTGATGGGTTCCAATGCTGAGCAGGAAGTTTATCAGAATAACTTTCCCAAATTTTGTGATGTCATAGAAGACATGAATATAAACCTTATTTATAAATAACACATTGCCTGTAAGTGCTTCGTTATCTATACAAAACCAGCCCCCATCACTCAGATATTACATACTTTGTTTTCAGCTGTTACTCTTACCAAGAAAACAATGAACTACCGAAGTTAGTTATTGTAAGACACAGAATTTCTTATGTGAAATTTGTTTACTTAGTATCTATGAAAGATAGACTTACAAATTACAGAACTCATACCGAAAGTTAAATTTCCTCTCCAATTAGGTAATTTTTTCTGATTCTTGAGGGTATTTTTGTTCTGTCGTTGCAAGCACAAAGATGTATGATTTTTTTCACCAGACGCGTTTTGCTTTATTGAAGTGAAGCATCATCAGTGGTCTGTAATTAAGTTATTTACATTTTGATTTACTTTTAGAGAGAAAAAACAGTTCGTTAAGAATAGGTTGATTTGTACTTACGGTGATTTTTCGGCTGATTTCCCGCTTACCTTGGGAAATACCGTCTGCTAGCACATCGGTGTTTTTCTGTGTTAGACACTTATAATTCTGGTGTAATTTTTAGATGTTCTGCAGTACTATGCATTTCTTATGCTTTTCACAACACTCTTTTATGCACACGGTTGTTGTTTGTGTTTTGTAGTGTCGCCAACATAACCTTTCCACAACTTTGTCTTTTACCTACAACATATTTTTAATTAGATTATTGTATGTGTGTAATTCTATTTAATTGTGTTTCTGTGTATTTATGTACTGTGTAAGAGTAGAGAAGGAATAGCGATGGAAAGATATTTTTTTTAGAGGAAGGGGAACCATGATGAGTGGACATACATGATAGCAGTGTGAAGGAGTGTGAGTTACAGGAGAAGGTGAGGAGGGAGAAGTGAAATGAAACTGTGAGCGGGGGGGAGGGGAGGGGGTTGTGGGAGAGTCAGAGGGGGTGAAGGATGGAAAAGGTTCTTTTCTTTTTCATGTAATTTCATCAGTTATTCTATATAGAATCTGGTTTCCGATGTTTATCTGGTCATTGACAACTGTTTACTTTGTGTTAATGCTTTTTTTATGTGGAAATTTTCTTGTAAACTGCGAAGGTGTCGGTCTTTGATGATGTTCATATCGTTTTCAATTTTGCTTCGTCTATGGTGTTCTTCTATTAGATGATCCGCAAATGTTGAATGATTTGTACTGTGTTTAAAGGCTCCAATGTGTTCTTTATATCTCTTGTTGAATGTCTTGCCAGCCATTCTAATGTATATCTTCTCACAATCTCTGCAACTGAGTGGATAGATACAACATCGTTGCTAACTGTCTGGTTTTGATTTCATTTTGGGATGTGCTTTTGTAGGAAATGGTTTGTTTTGTAAGAAACGTCATGCCTTGTTTTTTGGATGTGTTACCTATTCTATGAGTGATTTTTTTGTGATAGGTCGTTGTATGCCATTGTTTTCTTGTAGTGCAAGTTGTACAACTAAGTGTGGTTTGATTAATTTTTCATTATTTGTCTCTTGACTTTTAATTAGTTTGTCTACCATTGCCTTTTTGTGTCCACTTTTAATTCTGTTTGTTTCATAATGGCTAACTCTTTCTGGTAATTAGAAGTGTTTAGGTGGACACTGTCCAGGCTGTTTAACATGCATCTGATTCTTGCTTGTTTGCGGTTCTGTGTGTGGTTTGAGGTTGCATTTAAGATAATGTCAGTTGTGGGTTTTCTGTAAACAGTTGCTCACTGTCCAGATAAACATTGGAAACTCTATACAGAATAATTGATGAAATTATATGAAAAAGAAAATAGCCTTTTCCAACCTTCATGCCCTCCCACTCTCCCAACTCCCCCCCCCCTCACAGTTTCATTTGACTTCTCCCTCCTCACCTTCTCCTCTAACTCAAATTCCTTCACACTGCTATATACTTATGTCCACTCATCATGGCTTCCTCCTTCCCTAAAAAAAGAAAAAATATCTTTGATTTTACTGACACAAAAATTTAGCGTGGGATTCTGTATAATTATTGAAATTACCTAGACGAATTCATTCTCAAAAACAGTTAATCATTATAGGCTATATACACACACAAAAAAGTGTTTTACCACTTTCAATACATAAGGACCTATATGTGATTTAATTACAGCTTAGTGCAGGCCAAGTCTGTGTCCTATTGCACATAACTTAAATCATCGGAATATATCGTTAAGTACTTTGTAAATGTCAGTTTCCTATAGGGCATGAATGAAAGAAATAATATCGCCGATCTCCAGCGTCGCCTGTGGAATGAATGGGATAATAATTGCGGTAATTTGAAATTGCCGCTTAGTGGCGGACAGTTGTCGCCGTCCAGCGATGTTCAGCTTGCTGCCGTCGCGGCGTCTGAAATTCTTTTAAAAATGATGGGGCAAGAAAACGGGATATGTGGTGCAGGTTACAGTTAAAATTAACAACAGCAGTACTTTAGACATATATTGGAACTCACTGCTGAAATAATAAAACATGTACACACCTTATTATGTAGATTGTGCACAATGGCGTCCTGTCCGAACAAGACCAAGCAAGAGAGAGTCTGGCGCTTTTTGTTTCACGCCGATACCAAAAAGAACTAAAGATAATAATAATACTTATATTACAGGTAATAGTTTTTCTTTATAATCGTATTATTCTTTTACATATGACAAATACGAGGGTTGACAGAAAAGTAATGCCTCCACCTTCCTAACTCTTCAACAATTGGCAGGATTGGAATGCGGCAGGTACTGGCTTGTTCTGTAGCCTCTTCTCTACAGCTCCTGTTGGCGGGAAGCCTTACATTGAATGGCTGTGTTGTTTCAATGTAAAGTATGGAACCCTGTGCAGACAGTCGGTCAATGCGATTTAAGCAACGTACAGTCATTGAATTCTTGACAGCAGAAGGTGTCAGCCCAAAGGAGATTCATCAGAGAATGAAAGCATTTTATGGTGACTGCATTGTGCGTCGTTGGGCGAGTAAGTTTAAAGATGTTGAGGCGAGGCCATCTGACTTGTGTGACATACAAAGCATTGGACGTCCTGTGACAGCAATCACCGAGTTTCACGAATCAATCTGTTGACAGATTGATTGAGGACGTTTGTTGTATCACTCAGAGAGAAATTGCAAGCACAATCGGCATTTCACAAGAACGTGTGGGTCACATTATTGCTTTGCTTGGCTATCAGAAAATCTGTGCACTGATGGATACACTGGATGCTGACTCCTGAAATGAAAATGCACAAACTTGAAATCTGGAGGAATTCCTCTTGTGTTACGAGAATGAAGGTTACGTGCTTCTCCATTCAATCATGGGACAGCATTATGCTTCTGATGAAGATGTTGAGAGAACTGTGAGCCTGTTGTTGGGGAAGCAGTGTCGACTTCTTCTGTGACGGCTTCAGAAAACTTGTTCATTGTTGGCAGAAATGTGGAAAAGTGAATACTGGTAATTAAATATCACATTCTAAGGATTAGTCATGCGTTTGACTTCTAAAAATATTCCTATCCAAACTCAATTAACGAAGCTGGAGGCATTACTTTTCATTGAACGCTTGTATAATTGCTCATTATCATGGAAAAATAATTAAGAATTTATAGTTTGCCTAATCTGGGCCATGGAACATCATGAGGGCCCCTGGAATGCCCTGGTCACATGCTGTAATGTCCGGGCATGGCATTCCACATTATGTCACATGAAGCTCTTTCACAAAAGTTTTGACTTTGTATCACAATATTTAACATAATTCCTGTCATAGATTTCTGTGAATGTCTGATACTTCGAGTTCACATCGATACTCTTTACATCGATCAACAAGGTTAAAAAATTTCAACATCATTGGTACATACACTTAAGTAATATATTTTATTTGACCAGAGATAGTCTAGTATTAACTGAAGCAGTTAACATTTACTTATTATTGCTCTCCATTCGAATGAGGGCCCTAAGGGAAACCACAGAAAACCTGGGCAGAGCGAAACAGGCTATCCTTCATCTCTATCTGTTATCAATGTTTCAAATGTTATCGGGTATTGCATTCTTGATTTGCAAAGTTTACATTTGATCGATTAGATAATTTGACAGTTGTATGACGATGCCGTTGGTCGACGGTGTCGCCAGTTGGTAGGCGTCGTTGTCGGCCATCGGATGTTCACGGGACGTTGCAGGTACGGCTTCGTGTAGTCGATGCTGCGTCATCATGGATACGCCTGGCGGAAACTTACGTAGTGTCGGCGTGAAGGCAGGCAACGCACCCCGTGTTGACGTTTAACCGCGCTACTGTCCGCCAAGGCTGCACCGGCGTCGCTCGTAACGCCACGGAGTGACCATGAAACATGTTCGATTATGCAGTATTATTTGTTTAACACACAGATGAGAATTCGGTATGGGAAAAAATGCATACGTTATTAGTCCCTGCTATTGTATAGTTCAGGGCCAGCTCTGTAACTGTTTATTACACCCCAAGTGCGTAATTCCGGTAATCACACAGACCTGCAAACATGGTTGCTTTTTTCACTTTTTGTGATGTTCTTAATGTTCCGCGATGTATAAGCGTCCTAAAGTCGTCAAACTCTCTACACTTCCCTGTGTCTTAGAACGATGACTATTCACTGTTCTATAAACATTACTCCGTGTGCAGCACGTCACTCGCCGACCAAGTGTCTGCTTCACGTTGGAATATTGAAACGCTGTCTATTCCTAATACATCATTCGCACAGTTAACACGAAATTGAAATTATAGTTTTTCCATACTCGTTGAACTGTGTGCACTTAACAACATCTGCTTATTAAGGACGTCTACCAAAGTCTGTTCAAAGTATGGCGATCGTTCACTTAACACTTTCTCATACTACAGATTGTGAATTACACACTTCCATATAGTTCAAGTCACAGTTTGTATTGTCTTTGTGACTACACAAATTTTCTCCACAGAACAAGTCAATCACACATTCTGTCATTTACATTATCTGTCTTTCGTTTGGAGGCAGGTGTAACAATTTGTGAATTACACAGTACACTGCATACATTCCTGCACCCCATGTCACGTTTGTCTGTCCAATAGATCATCAGGACTTGTACTCATACACTGGCCTGACTTTACAATAATAATGGCTTTACCATATTATACTCAACAAACTCCCTATATTTTTATATTTCCTCAGGACTGCTGTACATGTTCCTGTGTTACAAATCTAAGTTTAGCTATAGATTCAAACATCTAGCAAAGTCATGTGGTAAAATTACATGACATATCCCTGCTCGATTGATTCTAAAATTGTTTCACCGAAATCTGCTTTTTCTGATGATCCATGGTGTTTCCCTTCAATATGGGTTATATTCATGGTCATCTTTCTTTATACTCTAGTAGTTGAAATATTATCAAATAACTGAGTTTCTACATTTAGGAAAATTACACTTAAATCTCTACTAAATCTTTCACAATCTGAACCTTCCAATGAAATAATAGTCCCGACTTTACCTTACAGTATGGAATTAAATTAAATGTTCTCATTCAAAATAAATATCACTTTATATTCTCTATTCTACTTCAATTTCAGGAACTTGTGTTCCTTTGTTACACTGTTGAGTAACTAATATCTTTCCTATGCATCTTTGAAAAGCAAGTAACATTGTTCTTTTGTCAATTACACTCACATGGATAACACTTCCTATATCCTAAACACAGAAACATATACCATGTAAAACACTTCTATACTACTACATACATGAAAATACATCAAAAACTGAAAGAAAATCTTATATTCACATTGTCATTATGAATCATTTTGTATACAGTGTGATGTGTTTATAAGGGTATAGTTCTTTAATCTTGCCTCTGTCTATGTTAGACAAGAGAAAGCTACAGTTACATGATATGTCAATGATTTTGTATGGCCCAATGTATAACATCTGCCATTTCTTGTTTGTCTTTTTCAATAGCGATGGCTTGGGGTGATTTTTCACTACAACGAAGTCTCCAGTTTTATACAGCCCTATCTTTTTTATATTTTGGTCATATTTTTTTCTTTCTTCCTTCTTCACATTTTGTAAGATTGTTTGCCATCTCACCAACTATTACCTCCCAACACTGAGATGCCCTTGGCAACCCGGGTAAACAATTTATCCATTCATTCTTTTATATTTTATCAAACATTATTTCATTTAGTGTATAACCAGTAGCCAAATGTGGCAGGTTATTGTGAATATTTTCGAATAGAGGTACCAATTCCACCCACTTGGTGTGTCATTTTGATGCATATGTTCTGATAAATCTATTGAGTTCACAAAACACCCGTTCCACAGGACTTGTTTCCAGATGGTATATGGCTACTGTAATGTGCTTTATACCATGATCAGCTAAAAAAGCTTTTCATGTATGCCCTGTGAAGTATTTAGCATTATCAGATATACTTGATCATGTCTTGCCTACATTGGGAATGTAGTCATTCAAGATTTTCTGGGTCATGGATCTCGCTGTGGATGTCTTTAATGGATATAATTTCAAATATTTGGATAATGTATCACAAACTGCAAATAGATAGTTGACCCCACCACGTGTTGTGGCATAGGGTCCTGCTACATCCACAGATACCAAATGATGTGGTCCCATGGATAAAATCGGGTGAAGCACATTTTTAGTGGATCTGTTGGCATGTTTTGCCTTTTGACAAGTAGTACAAGTTCTTAAGATTTTATGTTTCATGCCGGGGCAATAACAGTATTTATCAATAATATCCTTACATCTTTCTATGCCTGTGTAGCCCCATAAAAGATGAGTGTGCCACACAAGGTTCAAATGGTTCAAATGGCTCTGAGCACTACGGACTTAACATCTGAGGTCATCAATCCCGTAGAACTTAGAACTACTTAAACCTAACTAAACTAAGGACATCACACATATCCATGCCCAAGGCAGGATTCGAACCTGCACTGTAGCAGTCGTGCGGTTTCGGACTGAAGCGCCTAGAACTGCTCGGCCACCGTGGCCGGTTTGCACACAAGGCTCTCTACACATTGTTGAGGTGTACAAACACACCAGCTGTCGGAATTACTACCCTTATCATAGAATAGAATGTCATTCTCTATCTTATATTTTTGAATTAGCTCAGGGTCTGAATTCTGATGCAAGGACTGTATAATGCTTCCCCACAATAACTCTGACTCTTGGATATGTGCCATATTTTTACACATTCTCAGGAATTGATTTCTGTGTACTGCATCTTTGACCAGTAATACCTTAAACTCAGATGTTTGCTCTATCAGCTCGGTAAATTCAGGCAAACCCTGAGGTAGCCTGGATATTGCATCTGCCACTACATTGTCCTTTCCATTAATATACATAATTTGAAATGTATATTAATATATGGAATGCGAGTGCCCACATCGCTAATCAGGCATGTAGTAGCTTACACGTCAACGAGAAGCTTAAGGCTTGGTGATCACAAAACACCTTCACTTGTTTCCCATGAATGTAGTATGGAATTTCTGCATAGCCCATACCACTGCTAGTACTTCCTGTTCCGTGACTGAATAAAAGCGTTTGCAGCTAGTTAAAACTCTGCTTGCAAAGCCTATGACCCTAATTTCCTTCCTTCCCTGTATTTCCTCCACTTGGAACAAACATGCGCCCACCCCATATGCAGAAGCATCCATCGCAAGACAGAAGTCATTATTCATGTTAGGATGGTACAATACGTTTGAATTCAGTAAAGGGTGTTTGATACTCTCAAATGCTTATTGGCACTCGTCTGACCAGATCCACGGTCTATTTTTGCGCAATAAGTTTAACAATGCGACATTGTTAAATAACTAGTTTGGCACGAAATGGCGAAAGAAAGACGCAAGGCCAAGAAAAGCCTTAAGCTGCTGCTTAGTGTGGGGACGAGGAAATTCCTGTATAGCCTGTATCTTCTTCGGGTTTGGAACAATTCCCAGGGGAGATATAACATGCCCTAAGAATTTAATTCTTTCCCTTCCAAACTTGGATTTTTCAATATTGGCTGTTACCCCAGCGTCTGCAAATTTTTGCAAAACCTTCCCATGTGGAAGTCGCTACTAATAAGTCATCAACATTGAGTGTTATTCTGTCTAAAAGCTCAGGTCCTAGGATTGTTTCTAGGGCTGTAATGAATACACCTGCACTCACATTTAAACCAAACGGTAGTACCTTAAATTGACAGCTTCTACCACCGTTAATGGTCTCTGCCAATATGACGATTTCATATCAATGGATGTAAGACATTTCACACCATAAAACTTCTGAATTTGACCCTTTAAGTTTTCTGGTCTAGTACGCACTGGCACAATGATCTTGTTTCTGTCTCTAGCATCTAGTACGAAACGCATTTTCCGTCCAGACTTCGGAACTGCAACGAGTGGACTGCTTTACAGTGATTACGACGGCTCTATAATTCCCCACTGCAACATTTTCCTTATTTCTTTCGTAAGCGCCTCTTTCTTTGACCACGCCACAGAACACGTGGCGTGACAGAAGGTTTCATGGGGCAACATCTCTATGTTGTATTCGTAACCCTTTATTACTCCAGGTTTCTCCGAGCAAACATTTAAATTATTTGACAGCAAACGAGTAAGCTCATGTTGCTGGCTACTGTTCAAATAATTCGATTCCTTAAACTTGTTGTAAACCATTTCCTGTATTTCCATAGTGTTCTCTACTCCCTTTTCAGGATAATAGTATTCCTTCCCTTTTGAATCACAGGTAACTTGTAAAATCTTAACCTGCGGCATTTGATTTGAATACTCTGGCAATACTTACCATGAACTTCTTTCAGTCTGACCATATTCAGTGCAATTCTCCTTCCACCATACGCTAAACTAATTTCCCTGGTGGAAAGATCAATATTTGCTTTTCTGCTCCTCCGGAAATTGCAACCCAGAATACAAGCTATTGACAAACCCTTTAACACTAGAAAAGTTCATTTTATCGCTCCTTCCCTAAATTTCAGGGCAACCTGAATTTAACTATTTGTGCCTGGGCCCCAATAGCTCCAGACACCCGACAGTTTTGTACTGGATACGTCGGTATTTTACTTGTCTTACATTATGCCTTATACAGTTCCAAACTCAGAACACTACTAGTCAGTAGCGCCAATATCAATGTACGCGTCGACTGAAATATCTTCTATCTGTGTTTTAATCACAGCCTGTATCTGTTCTAGATTGCTGCTTTTGCACTTGCTACGTTCGTTTAATAATTCATCCTGCATTGCAATATCATCATTATGTCGCAGCACGTCAACGGTTTCTCGAGTCTGTTTTGGTGTGCCCCACATCGACCGCCGATCAACAATAGGGAGCTTATTGTGGTCGTAACTACACTCATGCTTTGAAGAAGTGCACCGATACGTCGACCGAGAGCATCCCAGACGTGCTCGATGTGGTTTCGGTCTGGAGAACAGGCAGGCCACTCCGTTCGCCTGTTATCTTCTGTTTCAAGGTGCTCCTCCACGATGGCTGCTTGGTGGGGCCGTGCGTTATCATCCATCAGGAGGAAGGTGGGACCCACTTCACCCCTGAAAAGGTGGACATACTGGTGCAAACTTATGTCCCGATACACTCGATCTGTTACAATTCTTCTGTCAAAGACATGCAGGGGTGTACGTGCACCAGTCATAATCCCACCCGACACCATCAAACCACGACCTCCATACAGGTCCTTTCAAGGGCATTAAGGGATTAGTGTCTGGTTCCTGGTGCACGCCAGATGATAACCCGGCGAGAATCACTGTTCAGACTATACCTGGTCTCGTCCGTGAACGTAACCTGGGGCCACTGTTCCAGTGATCATGTACTGTGTTCTTGACACCAGTTTTTACTGACTCTCCTGTGACCAGGGGTCAGTGGAATGCACCTTGCAAGTCTCCAGGCGAATAAACCACGTCTCTTCAGTCGTCTGTAGACTGTGTGTCTGGAGACACCGTTCCAGTGGTGCGGTAAGGTCCCGAACAAGGCTACCTGAAATACTCCGTGGCCATCTGTGAGTACTGATGGTGAGATATCAATCTTCTTGTGGTGTTGTACACTGTGGCTGTCCCGTACTGTAGCGCTTGGACACGTTTCCTGTCTGCTGGAATCGTTGCCATAATCTTGAGATCACACTCTGTGGCACAAAGAGGGCCCGTGCTATGACCTGCTGTGTTTGTCCAGCCTCCACTCGCCCTCCTAACGTCATCAATATGTGTTCTTCGAGGCATTTTCAACACACAGTCACCATTAGCACGTCTGAAAACATGTACATACTTACTCGCTGCACCGTACTCTGACATGCACCAACACACCTCTGCATATGTGGACTGCTGCCAGTGCCACCGTGCGACGACCGCAGGTAAAATGCACCGCATGGTCATACCCCGAGGTGATTTAAAGCTGCAAACCACCCACCAGAGCGTTGTTTCACCATGTGTCAGCAGTATCCTTAATTTATGAGCATGAGTGTAGTTTGTTGTCTGGGAGGGGCCTGAATGGTTGCCATCTGACACCTCCAATATCCTAACATTGGATTGCTGTGCTGGACAATGTTGCGGAGTTACGTTTCCTCCATGATTTTCATTTCTTTGTTCACATTTCGGTCCCAGTGAGGGACCTGTGTTTCGATTCCACTGTGGCGAGAAATTACTCTGCCACTGGTTTCGATTGTTACTGTTGCTATTTCATCACTTCGAAATGCTTTGGTATCCCTTGTTGGGTCTGTCATCCACTTTCTTTTTCTATTCAGTTGCGGATAACCATCGCCATTCGCTTGCCTTCAATTACTGGTTGTCTGATCATAACCTTTAACATTGTTATTATTGTGGCCTTGTTTGTTATTTCTATTGCCATTTTTCTGACGAGAAGACGAGTGATTTGTATCACTTTTTTCTGCCTTCATCTCCTCTAGTGCCAAATCAATCTTGTCTAATACTGATAGGAATTTGTCTAAATCTTCCTCGACAATATCAATTAACTTATCTTTGATATGTCCGTGCAGCCGAAACCTTAGCAGCTGGATCACGTCTTTACTAGCCATTGGCTCATCACAGTACCTTGTCTTACTAATGTATTTCTCAAAATATTTCCTTAGACTACCGTGTCTGGGATTATACATTTCTGGACAATAGACTTCATTTCTTAATCTCTCCTGAATATTCGGTGACCAATACTTGCCTAAGAAAGTCTTTTCAAATTGCTCAGTAATGGGACACCTATCCATTGCCACATTTGCTCAAAGTCAAGCGTCTCCCTGTATATGAGATACAATAAACTGAACTTTTTGCCTTTCTGTTCACATACTGGGCAAGATATTCCTAAAACTTTTAATGAAAATGACTGGATGAGCCGATTTCTTTTTGTTGTAAAAAATTTGGAATTGCCTGCGTTTAAGTAGGCTTTCTTCTACCATCAGGTTTGGTGTCAGCATCACCGCCCCTGGCATGTTAGGTAGCATTGTTGGTACACTATTAGGACTGTGGCTGTTCCGGCCATTATCATATGGTTGATCATAATTAGTAATCATACTCGGTGTGTTACCATACACTTTACGAGTAGGTGCGATACTTTCTCTAATGTTTTGACAGCTGACGGCCTCGCGCTCTAAGTTCGCAGTACGCTCTGTCACTTTGCGCTGCCAGTGTGGCAGCTCTGCACGTAACTTATGCTCAGCTGTTTGCAGAGTTTCTGTTACTCGATTGTCAGCAAGGTCAACGCCCCCAGTCACACGCTGTATCGCAGTGTTTGCTTTTTCGTCTACCTGTTGTACCATTGTTTGTTCTTTCTTTCCTGGAATTCTTTCTCGATTTTGTCAGCCTGATCGGCTAAATTATTTTCAATGCTCTCGCTGTGAAACTTCTAGTTGCTTCATGTGAGTCGTGATTGGATCTCCCTCCTCCTTCAAAGTCGTTTGTGCTTCCTGTTTAGCCTATACCTCAAAAGCTAAGTTGCTGACTAGTTCAGGCAGCCCCTGATAGGAATTCTTTAATTCAGTTACCTATGAGGAAATTTTGTCAAAATAATCTGATAGCATTTTTTCATTAGTTTGTTCTCGCTCATCTAACTGTGATAACAGTTTCCTATCCCTCTCAGCTTGTAATCGATCACGTTCTTCTAATTCTCGTTTTAACTTTTCATCCCTTTCCAACAATTCTCTATCTCTCACTGCTTGTAACCGGCTAAATCATTTTCAATGCTCTCGCTGTGAAACTTCTAGTTGCTTCATGTGAGTCGTGACTGAATCTACCTCCTCCTTCAAAGTCGTTTGTGCTTCCTGTTTAGCCTATACCTCAAAAGCTAAGTTGCTGACTAGTTCAGGCAGCCCCTGATAGGAATTCTTTAATTCACTTACCTATGAGGAAATTTTGTCAAAATAATCTGATAGCTTTTTTTCATTAGTTTGTTCTTGCTCAGCTAACTGTGATAACAGTTTCCTATCCCTCTCAGCTTGTAATCGATCACGTTCTTCTAATCCTCGTTTTAACTTTTCAACTCTTTCCAACTATTGCTTATCTCTCCCTGCTTGTAACCGATCACAATCCTTATCATGTTCTTCCAATTTGAGTAGTAAAGCCGCAAATGGATCAGGCAGTGGAGAGCACACAGGTGACAAAATTCTCTCCACTGGCCTGTTCAGTGTCAAAACATTTTCTGTTAACTGTCTGACATCCTCTACATCCAACATATTTGTTGGTGTCAGGTTTTCCACCTGACAACTACTGCTAGCTGCCCCGAGCATCTCACCTGCTGAGGCAGTGGCCGTACTATCAACAAATCTATTCATGTCCTGCACGTTATCATGCTGAACAAAATCTGTATTTGATTTCGCATCCGTAATTTTACCCACTGTGCCCATAACTTGATTTTGCTGCTGTGACAAGTCTGAACACACTTAGACACAGTACACAAACATATACACTTACAACCACAAACGTTAAAAGCAATTACTTTCACAAATGCACCATGCTAATATTGGTTGTTGTGGAAAAGTGAAAGTTAAACTCGATACCATTACACTATCTTTATATCTGCAACAACACCAAACTACTCTCGAACAGGCTACGAAGGCCCAACGGTACTGACTGGCCGCCGTGTCACCCTCACCTCATAGGCGTCGCTGAATGTGGATGTGGTCAGCATACCGCTCTCCCAGCTGGTCAGTTTCCGAGACCAGACTTTATATCAGTAATTGTTCTAAAATTGTGACTGGAAATGAATTTCTGCCTTACCACGAGTCATCAGTCCAACAGGGCATTTCAAACTTTAGTGCAACAACAGGATAGTATACATGGTAGTCCTTACCTTTATTACTGTATTCGGTATTGGTTTATTTGTCTTTATTTTTAACTTGGCAGCTCTCTCTATAATGTGTCTCAGGCTCGGTTTTCTTCACGTCCATTTAATGTTCTTTAGATGTTCGTAATTTTCATGTAAAAGAAGTTTGAATTCTGGTTAGTATAAAAATTATAGATGCATATATACACATAAAGTCACAAAAATACAGATATTACTAAGAAATTCTATTTGCAATTATGTCTATTTTCTATTATTCTGGCCCCATGGGAAAAGGACGCCAGTTGTAGTATATATATATATATATATATATATATATATATATACAACCCATTAAAGTGTGTGTTGTTGAATGGAATGTGAATGTGGGGTTTTATTATTTTATTTACATTTCAATTTTTTTACTTTGATTTTGGCTACACTGCAAGTATATGCGAAGGCACAGACCATTCTTAGATTTAACTGACACAAAAATGTAGCGTTGGAACCTGTATAATTATTGAAATTACTTAGATGAATCCATGCACAAAAACAGTTAATCATTATAGGCTATGCACACACACACACACACACACACACACACACACACACACACACACACACACACACATAGTATTTTACCATTTTCAATATGTAAGGACCCACATGTGATTTAATTATGTCTTAGTGCAGGCCAATCGTTGTTAACTCTCTGGTTTTGATTTTATTTTGGGATGTGCTTTTGTAGGAAATGGAATTATGGTTATTTGAAATTGTCACTTAATGGCGGCCGATTGTCGCCGACCAGTGATATTCAGCCTGCTGCCAGTGCAGCATCTTAAATTCTTTTAATGATGGGACAAGCAAATGAGATATGTGGTGCAGGTTACAGTTAAAATTAACAACAGTAATACTTTAGGCATATATTGAAGCTCATGTGCACACCTTATTATGCAGATTGTGCACAATGGCGTCCTATCTGAACAAGACCTATCAAGAGAGAGTCTCGTGCTTTTTATTTCACGCTGATACCAAAAAGAACAAAGAGACTAATAATACTTACATTACAGATAATAGTTTTTCTTTATAATCACATTATTCCTTGACTTCAGTAGAGTTTCCTTTACATGTGACAAATATAAATGCTCAATATCGTGGAAAAATATTTAAGAATTTGTAGTTCGCCTCATCTGGGCCATGGGACCTCATAAGACAACTGATGATGCTTTACCTCAATAAAGCGAAACACATCTGGCGAAAAAAAATCATGCATTTTTGTAGTTACAACGACAGGACAATAATACCCTCAAGAATTATAAAGCAACTATAGACACTATGGCTACAAAAATGAAGAATTTAATGTCGCCATGTCAAGTATTTCCAGATGACGTCTTATGCCAAAATACATAAATTTAAAGATCAAAAACAGTTCAAAAGCAGTAAATTTTCCAACAGGCCGCTAAAAATGCCTGGATGAAACACGAAATTAAATCACTATATACAAAACAACAGACATTAAACGGTGAATTATACGAAATTCAGCTTCAGCTAGCACAAAAAATAAATAATCCGGCTATTTTTGGTTCCCTGATGGAAATAGTCGAAGGCTGCACATGCAGAGCTATAAGCAAAATGCGACAAAAGCATAATAAGAGAATTGAAAATCTCATATTGCATGACACAAAATCCCATAACAGTACACACATTCACACACACAATTTCTATCCTAGCGTGATCAATCTTACAGATATAACACTAGATGAAAACGAAAAACAGCTTTTAGAAAAAGGTCTAAACACAATGTTGACTCACCAGCAAATGAACAACAGATACAAGATCTCATTATAGAGGCTGAATATATTCTCACTATAGGAGTACAAAAGGAAAACAGTTGTGTAAAACCAGGGCTAACTAGGGACTTAATAAAAGAAGAAATTAAAAACATAGCAACACAGATTAAAAAAGAAAACAATAAATTTGAAAAAACTGTGATGAAACACAGTTTAAAATCTAAAGAAAAAACTGCAAGCAGATAACGTCATTATAACAAAATATGACAAAGGAAACATTGTTGTCCTCATGAAAACAATAGAATACACAGAAAAAACAGAAGAATTCATCAGCAAAAACAACATAAAAAAGTTAAAAACAAATCAACTAACAGATTTCAAACAGATGCTAAAAACACATTCAAAAACATAGAGTATACATTTACAGACAGAGAGTAACAGAGACTTGTACAAAAAAACGCTCAAGCCCCCAATATGAGATGTCAACCAAAGTTCCTTAAAGAAAATTATCCAGTCCTTCCAACAGTAAATTTCAGAGCAGCTCCTACATACCTACTAGCAAAACAAATGCACTCACAGCTCATCCAGTATTGTAACTAGAAAATGATAGAACAATCAGAAATACCTCTCATCTGGTGGAACATATAATAGACACTAAAATCTCTGACACAACAACACTGCTCTCCTTTGATGTAGAAAGTATGTACAGTTGCATCCCTGTTAATGACACCATAAAAATAATTGAAGAAAACCTCTACCTCATGCACACACAGATGAAACAATAAAGTTATTACAGTTAATAACACAATAAAATTAATTTGAATTCAATCAAGGTTTACCCATGGGTTTACCCATGGGTTCAACTGTTTCAGGAACATTAGTCAACATTTTCATGAACCACATACAAAAATTAATATTTACAGACATAATAACAATGAAAAGATACAACATCATCTACTGGTACAGATACATGTATGACGTAATATGTATGGTAGATGAACCTAAAAAAAGAATACAGCAACTACACAAAGACATAAATACTGTACACAAAAACATAAAGTTCACAATAGAAGAAGAACAAGAAAACACACTCAACTTTTTAGACATAACCATAAGAAAAGACAATAATGAACACACATTTGGCATGTGCAGAAAGCCCACAACAAGCAACATTACCGTAAATGCAACCTCAAACCACCCACAGAACCACAAAAAAAGCAGCAGTCAGATACATGTTAAACAGCCTGAACTGGATCCCCCTAAACACTTCTAATTACCTGAAAGAGTTAGCCATTATGAAACAAATAGAACTTAAAAAATGAACACAACGATACAATGGTAGACAAACTAAAAGAAATAAAGAGACAAATAATGAAAAAAATAGCCAAACCACATTAAGTTGTACAACTTGCACTACACCAAAGTAATGGCATACAATGACCTATCACAACAAATTCACTCATAGAATAGGTAACACATTCAAAAAACGAGGCATAAACATTGCTTACAAAACAAACAATTCCATACAAAAGAACATCCCAAAATGATATCAAAACCAGACAGTTACCAACAATGTTGTATCTGTCAGCTCAGTTGCAGAGATTGTGCGAAGATATACACTGGAATGACTGGCAGGACATTCGATATGAGAAATAAAGAACACATTAGAGCCATTAACCATAGTACAAATCATTCAACATTTGCGGATCATCTAAAAGAAGAACACCATAGACCAAGCAATATTGAAAACGCTGTGAACATCATCAAAGACCGACACCTCCTCACTTTACAAGACAATTTCCGCATACAAAAAGCATTAACACAAAATAAACAGTTGTTCAATGACCATATAAACATTGGAAACCAGATTCTATATAGAATAACTGATGAAATTACATGAAAAAGAAAAGAGCCTTTTCTGTCCTACACCCCTTCCCCCACTCTCCCGTAACCCCCACCCCCACCTCACAGTTTCTTTTCACTTCTCCCTTCTCACCTTCTCCTGTAACTCACACTCCTTCACACTGCTGTACACATATGCCCACTCATCATGGTTCCCCCTCCCCTAAAAAAAAATAAAAAATCTCTCCATCGCTATTCCTTCTCTACTCTTACACGGTACATAAATACACAGAAACAAAATTAAATAGAATTACACACATGCAATAATCTAATTAAAAATATGTTGTAGGTAAAAGACAAAGTTGTGGAAAGGTTATGTTGGCGACACTACTAAACACAAACAACAACACATACTTGAAGTACAAAATCAAACAGAATACAGTGGTGTGCATAAAAGAGTGTCGTGAAAAGCATAGGAACTACATAGTGCTGCAGAACATCTAAACATTACACCAGAATTATCAGTGTCTAACACAGAAAAACAACGATGTGCTAGCAGACGAAATTTCCCAACGTAAGCGGGAAATCAGCCGAAAAATCACCATAAGCACCCATCAACCTATTCTTAACGAACTGTTTTTTCGCTCTAAAAGCAAGTCAAAATGTAAATTACTTAATTACAGACCACTGATAATGCTTTGCCTCAATATAGCGAAACGCGTCTGGTGAAAAAATCGCGCATTTTTGTAGTTGCAACGGGAAAACAAAAAATAACTTCAAGAATTGTAAAGCAACTATGGACACTATGGCCACACAAATGAAGAGCTTTTCTGAGCACATTTTTGCATTCACATTTCTGATTTACAATTAGCACAAACCGTGGTAGCTATAATTTTAAATAGCACTTATAAACATATTTGCAGTTTTCATTATATTTAATAACAACAGTTCCATAAAACAAATCAGTTTCGAGCACAACTGCGTGATGTGCCATTGCTAAGGTCGTCCTCTTAATTTCACACTGCCTTTGCTATCAAGTCCTTCCAACGTTTTTCTTACAATACATAGTTTCCTTCATCCCAGTATAAGTTAAAAACGACGCATTTCTGAACATTACTTAATTAAGAAAAATGTTTAATTCATGTCCTCTATTATGTCAGAAAACTAGGAGCAGTTTCCATGATACACCTTGCATAACGTTCTGTTACAATCAGAATAATTTGGAATGTAGTAAAACAAAAAAAAATCGTAAAGCGCCCCTCCAATTTCCTACTGCGGATCTGAAAGAACTAACACACCAGTTGGATGTATCATGAATGAATATGCAAGGGTTAAATATTATATAGAGAAAGAATACCAGTGCCATGACGCTGTCATGGAATAGGAAACTGAAAGGATAGTAACAAATATCGATTTGGAATGTAGTTAAGAAGACAGTTATCAGGCACTCAAGACCACCACAACTATGGACCTGGATGACAGCTCAGCCAGCATACACAGTACACAACAAGAGAGAGAACTGTTACAAGTGATGAGCTTATGAGTTCGGCTTCCAATGCAACTCAATAATGAATATGAATTTGCACATAACATCATCAATGGCGCTTCGCAAGCCTTTCGTTCAACAAGTGTCATAATCACATTATCAAATTCTAGTTACCTTGCCAAATTAGATTCAGTTACCAAGGTCCACAGATCTGTGAGACAATGTTGGTGCTTAGTTAATCTGAGACAATTTTTAATATGAGCCAGAGTAGTCAATTATCTTAATGCTACAGCTGCAGTCACTAGAAATAAACTTGAAATTTTAAGCTTGTATGTCTTGTCATGAGGTCTAATGGTTCCAAAGTAAGGTCTTCAAAGTCTGAAGTATGATTTTTCCAATATTTAATGTGACCTTCTAAATCTGTTCTGACATCATTACAGTACTCATTGATAAATAGATTGCATGCCCCAGCGACATGAAGTCAGTCACCTTTTAAAATGGTTCAAATAACTGTGAGCACTATGGGACTTAACTACTGAGGTCATCAGTCCCCTAGAACTTAGAAGTACTTAAACCTAACTAACCTAAGGACATCACACACATCCATTGCCGAGAAAGGATTCGAACCTGTGACCGTAGCAGTCATGCGGTTCCAGACTGTAGCGCCTAGAACCGCTCGACCACTCCGGCCGGCCAGTCACCTTTTAATATACCTGTAAAGAACAGAATGTTTCATCTAAAAGTCTTCACTGTTTCACTGTTTTCAAGTTACACTAGATTTTTAATAATGACATTCTTACATTTATGTTGAGTAAATCCTCTGAATTCACATGGTGAGACGGAGGTCTGTTTCAGGCTTTTCTCCTCACATTTTATGCTATTGGCATACTGAATAAGCATGCAAGAGCCTCTCGCTTCATTTACTTACCTATTCGCTTTTTATTTGTCTACTTTTCTCCTGTGTTGTGTGTTGATTACATGACTGGTGAGGGCATAGCTTCTAGCAGTGTAGATAACTCAGCTCTATGTAATTAATCTAACATTTCATCCTTGTAGCAGCTCTTCCTTTTACCATATCTGGTCTGGACCATGAGAACTCCCCTTCACTTGGACAGAAACAGGTGGAATGTTTCGCAAGCTCTTGAGGTATTGTCTGTCACTCACAGCACAAATTTTCACCATGGCAGACCAAAATGGCAGCTGAGCAAGCCCTTCAAGAATTATCCTGCAGGTACCTCGAACAATAGGTGGCTGAACTGTCAACTGGCGTCCTCTGTAGTAAAATGGGAAACCAGTGGTGGAAGGGATGAAAACTCAGCTTGTTAGCAAACTTTCGCTGCGGTCGTCAGCTGTCCACTTGCCATTCTCCCACTATGTTTTGGCCTCCAGTCACTGTTCTCAGAAGCTAAATATAGTGTTGCATGTGAGTCTGCAAAATTTTTAAACTCTGCCTTTTCTGTGAGAACACTCTGCGTAAGTCTACGAAATCTCCAGAACTTCCAACAAAGAAGTCTTGCTGGGGGAACGTGCCGACACGCGATTCTCGTTTCCATAGGCAGAAATGTCGTTGGCGAACACATTTTTTGCATGATGGTTGGAGCTAATGGACGGACTTTCAGATGACTCATTAGAGATGCACTTAGGCCCTTTCTAGGACGGGCTAGAAATACTGTGCCGGGTGAATTTCTGAGGTCTGAAGGAAGGTTATCAAAATTTATAAAAGCATTATAGTACTGAATCTCAGTATCAGTCTGATTCTTATCCTAACTCTCATTCTGTTTCGGATTATGCACTTGTACGCGTTTTGCTTGGCTTCGGCCTTCCGTCGAGTTTTTCGAAATTTTAATTCGAACTCATTGGCATCCACGACCAGTAATCAGGAAGACGATGAGCTCAACCACTCGCGACCACGCAACATTGGCTCAGGCCAACAAACAGTTGGCAGACACTGCAGTATGTCACACAATGACTCATCTGCAGCTGTATCAACTGCACTCATGATAAGGCCACATCTTCAATTCGCTCTCCTGACTCTGGTGAGCACAATATGATGAAGGGTGAGGTGTTCTTTCCTGTTTTCTACTTTTAGTTGTTTCTAAGGCGATCTTTTTCTGTAATCTCCCATGTTTCGTTTAAATATTGAATTAATTCATTGGAGTTTACCCATCTGGTAATGATGATTTTTGTTCCTTCTTTTACTTATTGATCTGTCATGTGCCTGTTCGGATTAATACTTTTTATTTAAATAATTATCAAGATTTACAGTCATGGTTGAAAATGTATTTCGTGTCCTTTATGTATCTGGGCTCCTTCTCAATCGTAATTGTCCAGTAGCATCCTGGTGGCGACCCTAATAACAATTCATTTTCCTAATCATTGATTGGTAATTTTTATGAAAAATTCATTCTCTAATTATTTGTAATCTTAACATTAATGTGTTCTGTGTAGATGGCGTATTGTCTCAATAAATCTTGTGTTAACCAAATCAAACTCTATCATTCAGCAAACATTAAAGTCAATCAGTTAACTGAAATGCCCAGGTCCTCCAACCATAAGGAATAGCAAGGCACATGACGGGTTCAGGATATTTTCAAATATCGTTTCCGGTGTGCACAGCAGTTGACTTTTCAAGTAGTCTATTAACTTCATGTGGGTAATCATTTTATTTGATATGGGGTGACAGAATTACCATCAGTCTAATCTGCATGTTCACAGAGCACCTGATGAGCAAGTAACCATATTCACAGTGCACACAGTTTCTAGAAACATATGTGACTTCATTCCTTGTTTCATGATGAAATGACATCCTCTTCTTATTGTGCACTTCTACAAAAGCAGGGCTGATATTAACTGTAGTGCAACAAATTTAGACTCAGAAAGAATGATATCCCAATTTTTGAGAAGATATTTGAAGTCATTTAATAAGCTCTCAATGTTTCTTATCTCAGCATCGGTTGTACTATTTCGAACTTGTAGTAATTTGTTCTATAGTCAATTGGTACCAAAAACTTTAGCCAAACTGATGCCACGATTAAACACTTGAAAGATCTCACATAATCCAAAACACCCCATACCACAGAATGTGTTACAGCTGACGAATTTAACTTAATTTGATGTTAATCATCAGTGGTAGTCTTATACATGTGAGCTGCAGTTGCTCTTATAGCATCAATCCAGCACCCCAACGGGTATCACAAATGAAATTTAAATACCTTTCAACACAGATTCAGAATTTTTCATCTTTGTGGACTGCAACTAAACAAGTTGTGAAGTTGTTGAAACGCTCTGAAAAAAGTGTCTGCTTGATGACAGCTCTCATTCACGTAAGTTAAGAGTATGACAAACCCACAGAGAATTTTTTTAAGAGTATGCCACCAAACGAAATGAGTTTGGGCTCCTTTATGAGCACCACTCATATTACTTACATTACCATAACCATGTCCAAAGCGTTCACTGATGGGAACTGAGTGTTTCACAAGTGTTGAATGAATTACACGTGCAAATACCAACTCCTGTTTTCTAATCATAGTCTATAAAATTACAAAAACGTGTCCATTTATTACATATTTATCAATTTTTTGTTAAAGTAAATATAACGCAGGATGAATGTTGTCTGTTCAACACGATTTGAAGCAAGAGTTGCGGCAACAATAATTGAATAATACTTCACATTTTCTCTCTGTTCCAAGAAGGCACTCCTGACATGATGGACACAATTAGAAATAAATTCATTTTTATGTATCATTAGACAGATAATGCACTTGTAAATGCTTTTCAGCTTCTTGTCCATACCTCATCATAACTCGAGAGCTCTCATATTCTTAGGAAGTTTCCATTATTTGGATCCCTCATTTTCTGAGATGGATCTCTGAAGGCAGAGCCTCTTTGACCAATAAATAATGTCACAAGTGACTGTCTTAGTACCTGTTTCCAAACAGGCTTCATTTTCAGCCTGCACTCGAGAAAATAAAATTATATGAAATGAAAAGTTAATGAGCAATAATTATTCCACAATCACATAATAGATTTATCTTGAGTGTTTTCCATTTCTGCAGCTTGAACATCAAGTGACTGGTTTTTTTGTCGTTTTCATTATCATTGTACATTGAGAGAGAAACAAATACAAGGCTGAATAAACTTGTCTGACCGTTTTTCCTCTTTGTTTCTTTTCTTTTCTCTTTATTGACACAGATTTGTGTTTAGAATCCATAATGTTAATATCACGTAAATCAAGCTTGCATTCTTCAGACTCATAACTGTCAAAAGTTTGTAAAACAACTCGCTGTCCGTGTTACAGACTCAAAGGTCTTGACTCAAGATGGAGGTGGACAGTGGTCAAGTCTTGGTATCATTATGTACGAAATAGTACTCCTATTAACATTACTACTATCCAGTAGTTCTCCTGTTCTGGGTGCAGGTGACAGGTATCAGGTATTTGCAAAGATGCCAATCTTTTGAGCAAAGCGAGGGTTTTTTTGAGGAAAAGCAAGGGGAATCCTGAAGATGATGTAATTACAGTAACTATTCACTTCAATATGAACAGGTGCTATCTGCCACTGACACGAACGGAAATGAGATATAGGGATGGCAAAAACCTACCTTTTTCTTAGTCTTATAAACCAGTTTTTCGGTTGTTTATGGGTCTAAGTTATAAGCACTTTTTATAAAATGAGTGTTAAATGCGAGAAGAAAAGCGGCGAAAATTCAACTTGTTGGATCATTAGTGCTAAATTTTGCAGTTTATAATTAAAACGTTTTTATTGGTAAAATTTCCATTGGTTTCAAATACTAGGTTCTTAAAAACTTTAACTACAATCTTGAACAACAGTGACATGACAATAGAAACGCTACAGCATTATTGAGCTATTAATAATGTTGCAGCAGAAGCTGAGTAGCACTGTCTTGTAGTGGTTATGATACTAAACTGTTGCATGGAGGGTCATGAGTTCAAAACTCACCCGGACTGTACGATTTTAATTTCTATATTCGGTTTGAGTACATTCTAGAAGTATCCACAGATGTCAAGAATGATTTTACTGCAACGTTCTGAAGCTGTATATATACTGTATGTGTTCTGGCCGGAGATAATTCGCTCCGAGCTCTTGTATGTGCAAGTGAAGAATAAACCTTCATTAAGTGAAGTTAGTGTTCGTTGTTTATCTAATTACACCTTCTTCTATATGACAATATGGCTGTTGCCAAATGGCGCCTATGTACTTATACTAATTAGAGGGCACACTCATAGAACAGCAAACATAAAAGAAAACTGTCACATGCAATATTATGTTGGTGGAGATGTAACTATAACAGTGCTGACTTGACAATTATAAACCAATGATTGATGCATATTGCCATCTTTGGACATGTTCTATTTTACAACAGCAGTCTAACATTTGCCAACTGAGCTCCCTGGTGGATACAAACCCTGAAAGACTTGTGCCCACCATGAGACATAGACCTCGGGAATTTAGCACACCCCCCCTCCCCCCAAATCTCTTCTGACCTGTTGGTGAATGCATTCCATGTAGTCAGAATATCAGATTTTATACTCACATGACTCTATCACTTGTCAGACCACTGCAGAAACAAGAGCGATTGAAACTGTAAAACTAGATTTATGCCTATTACTAGGATCAGACAGTTTGGATGTTACTTTACGTTACGCATGGCAATGAGGGCTGCAACTCGCGCTGCGAGGCAGAGCATGAATACTTGATGCTGACTGGCCACCTTTCATGATGTCATATGGAAGGCATCAGTGAGTCAACGACAACCCTATCTCTGACGAAAGTCTTAATTGCATGAATAGCTATGTCAAGGTGTTTCACGTGATTGCCATGCAAGTAAATATATTTAGTAGTTTTGCGCATTCGTTCAGTGTGCATATTATCTCCAGAGTGCGGCCTATAACAATATTCTCATATTTCTTTTTGATTACCAAGGAACATTTAGGAAAGTCTGTCCAAATTCTGACTTATCAGGATCTTCATACAAGTGATTCATGCTTGCTTCAAACAGTTCTAGGAACGACTGGTGGTCCATTTCTTCCATTAGTGTTCAGACAAGCATATGAACTTCCACCTGCTTCTCCTTTGTCTTGACTCTACAGAGACTTCTCCATACTCTATCTTCATGCCAACTATAGAACAGTCGCTTATTCAGCGTGCCCATGATGGCATGCTATGCATTAAAAATATAATCTGGCATGTAAGACATGAACACACTCTCGGTAATTTTATTTCTTTCCTGACGAACTCTCTCCAAAAATGCAAATACTGTGTGTTCTATCCTATTTGAGCCTACAATTGCACATGTGAAATCTTGCCTTAGTTTATCAATGGTTAATATAATCACCATAATTATTGAGATCATATGTACCATCCGTGCACATGCAGTCAGCACCATCTTGTTAGCATATTAAGCTGTTCATCATTCATTGTGATCATTTCAAGTAGTGAGAAGCTTTCTCCTGGTGGGTTGTACAAGAGAACACACGAATTTCCACTTCATTCAATTTCTTTCACCCATGTGGGAACACTTGTTGCATTGTTCTCATGTTTAATAACGTCACAATTCAAATTAAAATATCATTCTGTATTATGTCTTTTTAGTTAATAGATGGATTCTGTTTAGACTGTTAGTTGTTGAATTTCGAATTTCATCCAAATAGTAGTAGTCGTAGTAGTAGTACTATAGTTCAGTTCTTTTATCTTGGCGGCTCGTGCATGCCCGCCCAGACGCTGGAGATTGCTGCGTTGCCAGTTGCACACGACGCACGCGCCAATAGAAGCAGCGCCATAGTATAGCATAGTTCGCAAGCTTATGTGTAGGAGGGAGCGCGCAGTTTATGAAGTAAAGCCACCACGGCCGCATTAACCCTTTCGCTGCTACAAGGACGTGCTCCTTGCATTCCGCGCTGTGGGCGATTTTGTCACTGCACTGCTCGCCTGTGCAGACACATTGTGTTCCGACTGCTTTGACACTCTTTTTCATTCGATTCCACAAAAACTATCAGTTTTGCGCCCTAAAACCAAAACAAAAACAAAAACAAACAAAAACTATTTGGCTCAAAAATTAGATTTTTACCTATCTTCTTGTCTGATACCTTCCCCCATAAATGACTTAATTTTGTTTTGATGTTCAACGCAGTTATAATGCAGCATTAAATATAGTAAACCTTTGCATGAAATTTTGAAGAGTTTGCAGAGGTAAAAGTCCGTAGAGTATACTTTCTGTATGGTCGATTTTAGTTGCCACAACGTTGAGAATGAAATGTGAAAAAGATACCTATATATTTCATTTAATTTAAGTACCACATAAGTGTCGTATGTAATATTGAGAAATATTCCACCTTTCGCGACTGTAACAAAAGTTTTACTTACACTGGGCACATTTGGCTTTATTTTAAAGCACTTCAATCAATCGAAAGGAAGTAGACAAAATACATTAAACAAAACTGTGGACTTACAAAAACATTAGGACTTGAATATACCATCTGTCAGTGAAGTGCTCAGAGCTATGTCAAATATAATTTTGTGTGTGGCACACACAAACAGCATTTATTTGCTAAAACACTGATGAGCCAACACAAGCGTTGAATATTGTGCTACCGCAGCACATAACTACGAAAGGTGACTTGGCAATGGAGGACACAAAATACAGTCCTCTTATGATGCTTCAAAAGAGAGAAAAGCGTGTGGTCTAAATAAGTCGCTTATTACAGTTGCAGAAGAGGGATATATTTCAATACCATTGGTAAAACTGCGACTGTGGAACAAAAACAAGAAATAGAACATGAATACCATTGTGTATGTGCCATACCTTTCACCGATGGAAGTGCTTTAAAAAAAGCCAAAAGCGCCGTGTGTATATAAAACTTTTATTACAGTCGCGAAAGACGGAATATTTCTCAGTATTACATACGACACCTATGTGGTACTTAAATTAAATGAGATATTGTTATACAGTAAATATTATATGAAATTTAGGTATCTTGTCCACATTTCATTCTCAACATTGTGGCAACTAAAATCGACCATACGGAAAGTATACGCTATGGACTTTTACCTCTGCAAACTCTTCAAAATTTCTTGCAATGGTTTACTACATTTAATGCTGCACATCAAAACAAAATTAAGTCATTTATGGGGGGAAGGTATCAGGCAAGAAGACGTGTAAAAATCAAATTTTTTGGCCAAATAGTTTTTGTGAACTCGAATGATAAGTGTGTCAAAGTAGTGGGAACACCATGTGTCTGCACAGGCGAGAAGTGCAGTGATGACAAAATCGCGCACAGCGCGGAATGCGGGGAGCACGTGTCTGCAGCAGCGAAAAAGTTAATGAAGAGGCAAAGCACTAGAAATTTCATTCAAACGAATAAAATTCGTGAAGTAAGGCACTCCAATATTGTTTTTAAATAAAGAAAATATTAAGCCCCACACAATGTTTGAACTCATAACCTTTCACTTGGCAGCCCAACACCTTAACCGTTCCGCTACCTCAGCTCATAGAACAGTGTAACTCCATAATGACTCTAACACCTCACACAACTACTTATAAACACTATTGGTATGACTATGAATTACTCACGCTTCGTCGAAGTACAATAGGAAATAAACAATTACCGCTGTTCTTTATTGCGAAAAAGCAGTTCGTGAGATTGAAACAAACACCTTTCCTTGCTATCGCCTGAATAAGGAGTCTTATTGCTTGTTTGGTTTAATTAATTAATAGAATATGAAGCAATCGGTATAAAGAATGCTTTTTCCAAACTTTCTGTAAAAGAAAGTCTGCTATCAAGACATTGCTTTTGTTCTATTACTTTATTTATGACTGAACGTTTCTAAAACTGAAGACACTCGTCGGTGCTATGCACTGGGGTCGAGATCTGGCACCGTCGTTCTCTGTTCATTGGCTGACTGTGTTTTGTGACGTCAGATGCGCAGAACGAACCTAAACTCGGCTGCCAAGATATATGACGCGCACTTTAGTAGTAGTAGTAGTAGTAGTGGTAGTAGTAGCTTTATTCATCCGTAGATCTCTTTTTACAAGGATATAGGACATGTCAAAGTATTAACAAATTTAGATCAATTTAAAATAAGCTAATTCATATGGACATATATTTACAGACGTCTAGTTAGAGACAGTCATTAGATATACTCCTGGAATACAATACTTTTTTTTACAAATAACTTATTAAATAATATAAGGCCACACTGTTTACTCATATGTCACTACCAGTCACTGCACATACTATACACACATTGTTTTATAACACCTGACTCACTGCACACACACACACACACACACACACACACACACACACACACACTGGTGATCTCTGGGCCATTTTCTGTACCGCAACTTCCCATTTGCTATCCTGAAAAACTGAGTCACCATCCCTCCATAATGAGTGAAATGTTGAGCTCAGAAAGACAAAGAGGTGTTAGTATTGTGCTATGCATAGCTTGGGGGTAAGTATTTCTAGAAAAGAAACAAGAAGGAAAAAACATGAATAGAAGGTGTTATGTGGAATGTTGGATATTTTATAATCATTATTATCATTATTATTACTTATGTGTATAACATTTTTATCAGACCACTACTCTGTTTTAGCTAAGTAATCCTTCAATGTATCAAATGTATTGCATAACAGGTCTTTTTTTGTTGCATTTTTAAATAAGTGTATTTTTGCAATTTCTTTAATCTCTTTTGGTAATTTATTACATAGTTTTATTCCTTGGTAGGAAATGCTATTTGAGTTTTATGTTTATTTTTTCTTGGTAGATGTAAGTTGAGTTTATCTCTTGTTGCATGGTCATGGACAGAGCTATTTTTGCAGTAGTTACTAATGTTTTTTTATGTGTATAACTGCCGGCTGTAGTGGCTGAGTGGTTCTAGGCGCTACAGTCCGGAACCGCGCGACCGCTATGGTCGCAGGTTCAAATCCTACCTTGAGCATAAATGTGTGTGATGTCCCTAGGTTAGTTAGGTTTAAATAGTTCTAAGTTCTAGCAGGCTGATGACCTCAGAAGTTAAGACCCATAGTGCTCAGAGCCATTAGAAACATTTTCTGTGTACAACTGACTGTTAAATGTATTCACATGGAGCAGTTAAAATCCCCAGTGTTTTAAACAGATCTTTACAATGAGGTCGACTAGTATTTTTGGTTATTATTCTTATGGCTCGTTTCTGGAGTTTGAAAAATGTGTTCATATTTAGTGCATTTGTTCCCCAAAAACGAATGCCATAGCTACGAATTGAGTGTACTTAAGAATAATATGTAACTAAAAGACACTACATGTTACACATGATTCTAAGGACATAACATGCTGATGACATTCTGTTTGCAAGTACCTTTGTGTGTTCACACCACTTCCACCGAGAATCAATATTCATTCCTAGAAATTTTACATTTACTACACAGTCTATAGAGGTGTCATCCACATTTAATTTGACGTTGTCATTTTTCCTCTTCAAACTGAAATTCATGGCATTAGTTTTCTTTATGTTCAATGTCACTTTATTGCTTATTGACAAATCATAAACTTTCTTGAGAGTTTCATTTTCATTCTTGGCAATGAGTTCTCTTGTTTTCTCAGTGACTATAATATTGCTGTCATCAGTGAAAAGAATTTTTTCACCATGAGTAACACTACTGGGAAAGTCATTGTTGTATATCAGGAACAGTATTGGTCCTAATATGCTACCTTTTGGAACCTCTATATTAATGTATTTTGGTTCTGATAAGTGTTTTACTAAATGTTTAGATCTATTTGAAGTATTGTTATCTCTACTCTTTGTACCCTATCTGATAGTTATGATCAAAACTAATCATTAGCTACCCCTTTTATTTCTAATGCTTCTAATTTATTTAACAGAATCTTGTGGTCGACTGTATCAAACGCCTTAGAAAGAGCCAAAAATATGCCTGTGACACACTCATCTTCATCAAGAGCATCAAGTACTACTATTGTGACTTCTACTAGCGCTGACTCCGTATTTTTGCCACTTTGGAAAACAAACTATGATTTGCTTAGAAGATTGTATTTATTCAGGTAAGTCATTAATCTGTCTTTCATAATTGCTTCGATTATTTTTGAGACTGGTGACAGCAGAGAAATAGGCCAGTAATGTTCTATGTCTCCTGCATTACCTTTCTTAAGCAATGGTACAACTCTTGCCTGTTTAACTGCTCTGGAAATGTCCCTGACATCAAGGGTTCATTTATTATATTTGTTAAGGGGCCTTCTATAATACCTATGCACTGTTTCAGTATACAAATTGGTACTTCATCTAAGCCTACTAACTTTTTATTTTCAGTTTTTGAACAGTTTTATTGACTTCATTCTCTGTGGTTGGAAGTATCATCATTGTATTTCGTGCAACATTATTTACGGTGTTATATTTGTTTGGGGGAACTTTTGCTGTAACTTCTCTGCTATACTTGAAAAATGCTCGTTTACATAGTTTGCTAAGTGTTGTGGATCATTTATTACCTTATCCCCCTCCCTTAGCAGTATGTTGTTCTGCGATTCTTTGCCTCTCCCCGTTTCCTTTTTTATAACATCCCAGACTGCTTTGCTTTTATTCTCTGCATTATATATTATTTTGTCATTAAATGACTTTTTGCAGCAATCAGCACCTTCCTATAGATCTTTTTGTATCTGTGATAGAAATTTATGAATTGTGGATCATTGCGAATCTTTTTCATGGAACTGAGGTGTTTGAGTGTTTGGGAGGAGTGTTAATACCTGCTGTTATCCATCTGTTTTTGTGAGATGTTGATACAGACATGCATACTTTTGGAAATGCCTTTACAAAGTGCAATTCCAACTATGTGGAGAATTTAGAGAATCTCATATTCACATTGGTTTTCGTATACACTTCATCCCAGCCTTGTTTTTCTAGATCTTTTGAAAAATCTTTCATTTTGATTTTTGATAGATTTCGTTTCTAGGCTTGTAGTTTAGGGAATGATTAGATGCCTGATTTTACTGTTGTTATTTGACAGAGATGGTCTGATAGTCTGAGATCTTTTACAGCTACATCACATATTTGTGGCCACATGGTCAATTACTGATCAAGTCATTGTAGTAACTCTTATTGCACTATTGACCAATAGGAACAAGCCAAAACTTTGAAGGCTGTTTATGAAGGTGCTGCTGGATTCATTTATGATATTAGTGTTGATGTTGATGTCCCCACACAGAATTACGTTGACCTTTGCACTTGAGACGTTATCTAGAACTTCTGTTAACTTATTGAAAAAGTGTCCACACTACCACTAGGAGATCTATACACACACAAAATTATTAATTTCTAGGTGATATCAAGCGCCATTAATTCAATAGCTGATATTTCAAAGTGTTTGTCTACACTTACTGTACTGAGGTCATGTCTGGATTTGAACTGTGTTCCTTTTCTGATATAAATGCATGATCCTCCACCTCTTGGAGTAGTTACCCAGTAAGAGTTTGTCTTTTCATACAATTATAAAACAACATGTTTGATTTCTGTGTCTCTACACCAGCGCTCAGTAATACAAACTACTGTGCAATTCAAAGACTGGAGCTGAACTTCTAATAGTTGTCCTTTATTTTTTATTGATTGCTTGTTTTGATGGAGGATTGTTAAGCCTGTGAAATGCCCCATGGTACTCTTTCCAATTGTTTGTTTTTCTTTGTGACATATGGTATATGTGATATTTGAGGTGTTAAAATCTGTCTTGTGAGTGTTTGTTTCAGTATTTTTTAAAGTGCTGGAGATACTCTTTAGGCAGGGGAACCTGCTGTCTGGATTCATCCTAAAAAAAGACCTACATTTCCTACCTATGACAACAGGTATTTGAACATGTGTGGCCCGAGTTCCACCCCATATACTTTCATGAATCAGCTGTACCAATCTTCCCTTCCCAGTCCTGTTAGGTGTAGGCCATGCCTAGTGAAACCCCATCTGTTGATAGTCTCGATGGTGTAACGCCTACAGCGCCTCTCGGTGTTGGAAAAACAAAAATAGCTCCCAAATTAGCTCCCATGACCTTCACATGTCAATTCACAAAATGACCCAAGTCCCTCCACAAGTAGTAATTACGAAAAATAAATAAAAAACAAAGAGAGGGAAATATCTAGTATAGAAAGCAAAAGAAAAGAAAAGGAAAATTTAATTATAAATTTTAGAAACATGGGAACAGGGAAAACAGTAGAAAATATTTAAATATTAGTTATTCCAATACATAAGAAAATCAATATTATAGTCATAGAACGTAGGTCTGGGACACCAAAAATAGTGTTTATTAAAGTATAAATAGCCATACATTGTAATTACGATACTCCAGTCTCTAAACTGTTCTAGTTCGGAAGTTATTTAGGGCGTACAGCTTTAGAGAACAACAATTGGGACTTTATTAAATGGGGATCAAGAATAGATCGTGACGAGATTGTTTTTGAGGATTGTCAATTTAAGACTTTAATTTGAACATTTTTCAGATTAGATAAACGGGAAGGTGAATAGTAATCTCTTTGGCTCTAATGTCAATTCGTGTGAATATTTAAACGCTTTACTGAATTGAGAATTTTAACCAGATTCGGACTTTGAATTGTGATAGTGGGAAACTTTAACTTCACGTGACTAGTGATCATAGTTAATGAGAGTTTGCGGATATTAAACAGAAATCACTTATTTACTGAAAGTGGCAGGATGTTATCTAACATCTCTGATGCTAGTGGGAATCCTACTTAGACATCTAATTAAAGAACTTCTTTGAATGAGATCGTATGAGTGAACCTATTTATTAATAATTCTTGTCAATAAACTGACGTTGTTAATTTGGAACATAATACAAGTCTGGAACATAAATTTAACTTAGATTAATAAACGTTAAGGTTACGTGATCTATGCCAAGAACAAACTAGCGATTCGTAACTAAAACAATTGATCGAAAGGTTAAAGTATCGTCGTCTGTAAACATTGGTAGTAAAGCTACTAAAGATTTTTCCTCTCAGAGTTGGGAAGACTATACATGTAGTGACCCACATTTAACATTGGGTTTTAAAAGTAATCAAACTGATACTTAGCTGGGACAATATTAAATAAAAGTAAAACTCTTCAATGACAGTCATTGTGTAAAAATTAAAATCAAACTTTCACCTATTAGATGAAAAAGTGAAAACAGAAAAAGGGCTGCTACACGTATATGGTGCCCTACGACGTAGGGCTCGAACAGAAGATTGGTTGAGCAAGATTTGAACCAGCTACAGGTATTGAGGTTCGCATATTAGGAAGAAGGCCGTCATAGGCAGTTTGTGTCACAGGTCGCTGTTGAGTGCGAGAAACGCGAGTCTTTCCAACTGCTGAGGGAGACAGCCGGCAACGCAGAGGACGACACAGAGCGACCAATAGGCGTGCAGCCAATCACAACGCAGCTGATCTACGGAACAACGAGAGTACAGCCGACTGCTGTGCCACACTGCTCGTCTCTACGAGAGTCTACTGCTGTTATTACTAAGCAAAAGAATCGACCTCAGGTATTTAATTATTATTTTATCGAAGGAAATCTTGATAGGGATTGTTTCTTTGCGTGACCTTTTGTAGTAGTGCTGTAGTGTAGGGTGTTAAGTATATTTTTTAAAAATGCATGTGACGATTAATATTGATTTTATAAATGGCTAGGAGATGTAAAAATAGAATGGATGATATGGAAGATTTACACTTAGGAGAACCTGATGTACAGAGAAAGTTGGTAGAGGGATTAGATCCTGTTGATTCACAAGTAAACGTTAGAGATTCAAATATTGCTCAGAATATGGAGACAACTACTGATGTTAATGTGAACTTGGTGGAAGCGCAGAGTACGGGTACTGTGTTTGGTGATGGGAGTACAACTCTATCTAGTAATACCAATACTTTAGATGCTAATATGTTGATTAATATTCTTGCAGAATTTAAAGAGGAATAGTAGATTAAAAGAAGCAGAGTGTTCTGCAAAACAAGCAGAACGTTTTGCTAAGTTGGAAGAAAACATTGCAGCAAAAGAAGCAGAGCGTTCTGCTAAAGAAGCAGAACGTTTTGTTAAATTAGAGGAAAATATTTTAAAAGAAAATAAAAAGTTGTCAGATAAATTAGACAATGTAGAATCACATATTAAGTAAAGATTTGAAAAGGTTCATGATGATGTACAAGAGATTACTGAAAACTGTAGTACCTTAAGTATTAAAGTTACACATTTAGAATCTAATCAAGATCAGATCTCAAATAATGTTAATAACTTGACTGATAGAATGAATAAGTTAGAACTTAATACTAAGGAAGCTGTTGATAATTATTTAGATGAACAATCGAAGGGTGCTAAGGAGGGACTATCCCAATGGTTCAAAGAAAAATCCTCCAAAGTTCCTAACCAGGCCTCTGATATTGTAAATGATATTCAAAGGTCATGTCAGAAAATTATTAATGGGTATAAGGAAGAATTAAAGAGAATAAAGGAAAAAGCATTAGAGGAAGTTTCAAAACAACAATTAAAACCAGATTCTAAAATTTCTAGTAATGAAATTCGTAGGGATGGACAGATTGGATAGTGGAGTGATGCAAACTGATATCCATTCTGATCATGATTTTAATTCTAGGCCAAAGACATGGGAAAGATTTGGCAGGGAATTGTATGAAAATGACGAAATGTCTGGCTGCGATTCGGAACCATGGATGCAGCAGGGATATTTGTCGAACTTGAGAATTGAAACCAGTATTTTTAAGATTAGACAATTCTCTACATTCTCAATCGAGAAAAATAGTGTTCATATACACCCTAAGGTATTCATTAATAGTTTTAAGCGAGTATTACCTCAAGGTTAGACAGAAAAAGATAAAATACAAGTTATTGTGTCTAAAATGGTAGGAGAAGCGGCGATATGGGCTAATGACGTAAGCGAACGATGCAGTTCATGTCAAGAATTTGAGAGATTTTTTCAAGCAAAATTCGGGTCGCATAGCAAACAAGAAAGATTACGAAACGAGGTTTATAATCCCGAGATGTTCAATCCAAAAAAGGGTAGTCTTAGGAACTATTTTGAAAAATACATAAATAAGACAAAATTTTGTTATAATTCTATTTCATATAGAGAAGTAATAAGGATTTTAAGATCTAGATTGCCGATTTACATTCGAGAACGACTAGTAACAGTGCCAGATGACGATCTTGATTATTTTTGTCTATGGTAGATGAAGTAGATATGTTATTAGAAGATGCAGGACATCAGAATAATAACAGTAATTATTATCAATTTAATGCAGATGGTAGTAGTGATAACAACCTCAACTACAACAATAACAACTTTGATTGTGGAAATGGCAGTCGAAATGGTAAAAATAACAACAATAAAAGGCAAAATTCTAATTCTGGGCAGGTGAATAGATATTCTTTTGGAAGTAATTATCCAAATTTTAGTAATAGGGAATACATTGTACAATGTCCAGAATAGAAAACGTTGATTTGTAGAAAATCAATCGCATAATTTTAATAGAGTATACAGTATTTCTGCACCAAGTACATCTTGGACGCGAAATCAAAATGTACAATGGGAGAACCATATAGTGATAATAGTAATAATAATTTCAGAACCAATATGAATAGTGCTAATAATTCGATACCATCATCCGACAGAAAAAGCTTTAATAATCCAGATACTTCAGGTAATGGTCAATATACTGTAAGGATTGTTGAAGTGCACGACGAACCCAAGATTACGACTGAAATTAGAGAGGTAAACTAGATCCAGTCAGCTTAGGCCTTCCTCGGCTGATTGGGGAGAAGCAGGACGGCAAATCGAGTAATGCGATTATGCTCCAATATAATAATGAGAATGATATTAGAGAAGACATATTAGAAGAAAGACATTGTCTGAAGGTAAGTAGAGAAACCTTACTAGCCACAGTGGAGGTAAAAATTGACACACTTCCTGTGCAGATACTAATAGATGCAGGCTCTTCAGTAAATGTAATGAGTTACAGTTTTTACAAGCAGATTTGTCGATGTAAGACGACGCGGACTTTAACGGTGTCGGGTTGCATGATCTCAGGGGCTTTTACTGCAAGGGCACAACGTGTTAGGATACAGGTAGAGATTATGATCCATGATGATCGACTAATATGCGGCTTCTTGGTTGTGGAGAAACTTTCAGTACCATGTATATGGGGATGGGATTTTCTACAAAATAACAGTGCAAACCTAGATATTAAGGAAGGTATGTGTAAGTTGGAAATCATTGATAAATTTGTTGAATTAAAATTTATGAAAAGATTTTATATTCTTGGAAGATACTGTAACAGCTTTAACATAAAATGTATGAATAATGACATTGTACTGCAAGGCTGTGATGATAATTGTGAGGATCAGATAAGTATTATTAACGATAAGGTATCTGAATCCGAATATCTCACGGAAATTCAAAAGCAGGATTTATTTTCATTATTAAGGAAGTTCAGATCCATATTTGATAAAAAAACCAGGAGTAATAAAAGGGTTTGAATATAACATAAGGGTCTATCCTCATAATAATTTCTGTAAAGTAAATTACTCTATCCTTTGTCGAAGAGAGAAGGTGTCCAAAAAGAAATCAGAAAGATGCTAGAATGGGATATTATTGAGCCTTCTAGTTCTGAATATTGTAGTCCATTGTTGGCGGTAGAGGAAGCAAATGGGGATCTGAGGTTGGTTTTAGATGTTCGGGATATCAACAAAATCTGATACCAGTTAGAACCCGACCTGAAAATCTCAAAGACTTGCTGCAGAAGTTCTATGGAGTCTCTTTTCTAGCTTCTTTGGACATCTGCGCTTCATACTGGCAAACAAAAATTTCGGAGGAATCACGCAAATACACGAAATTTCTTTTTGGTGGTCGATGCTACCAATTTAAGATCATGTCTTTCAGACTAAATATTAGCGTAGGAGTTTTTATAGCCAATAAGATAAAGTTCTTGGGGAACATCATTTCACCAAGTGGCATTATCACTGATCCTAAGAAGCTAGATAGTTTAAAGAAAATTCCTTATCCTAAGTCTAAGAAGCAGTTGGAGTCATTCTTGGGATTGATTTCATTTTTTCGAAGTTCTTACCAAACCAAATTCTTAATAGTGAGATATTATTAAAATTATGATGAAAAAATGTGTCATGGAATTGGACTACTGATTGTAAGGATGCTTTTGATAATATTCGCGATTCCTTATTACAAGCAGAAATTCTAAAGCATCCTGACCTGGGAAAGGATTATTGTATTGCAGCTGATGCGTCAAACACCAGACTTGGTCGTGTTCTGTTACAAATGGAGAATGAGGATGATCCGAATACTATCAACATAATCAGCTTTGCGAGTAGAATTCTGTCAATGTGCGAACGGTCATATAGTACTACTGAATTGGAAGTTTTGGCTGTTGTCTGGTCGTTAAAGAAATTTAGATATTTTATTTATGGTAAAAAGATCACTGTTTATTGTGACCATCTAGCTGTGTCATTCTTACTATCCAGTAAAATGTTACATGCCAGGCTGACTCGATGGGTATTACTATTGCAGGAGTATAAGATCGATGTCAAGCATGTAAAAGATCAAGACAACGTAGTAGCAGATGCGTTATCCTGACTGCCTAAAGGATTACAAGGAGATAATTATGATGATAGTGATAACAATTTAAAATTACTTTTTATTAAATCAACGCCATGCAAAAAAGAATTCGAAGAAATGTGTAATAAGATCACTGAATTACAGTATGCTGATAAGAAGTGGAGCAATATCATATGATCTTTGAAGCAAGTGAAGGGTGAAAGCGTAAATAACGATAACTATAAGCTGGTCGGCGAGACCTCATACTATCGTGAAAATAGAGATTCCAACTGGTTAATATGTATACCTACTGGGTGTTTAACCACTTTTATTTGGTATACTCATTTGCTTTGGGGACATGTGGGTGTGAAGAAGAGTGTGTATAAATTATTAAAATACTGTTTTACCCGAACTTAAAGAAATATGCTATACAACTTTTATCTAGGTGTGTTCTATATCAAAAGACCAAACCAGTTAATGTAAGTCATAAGGTAGAATTACATCCAAGTATTCCATCTAGACCATTAGAACTGGTTTCGTGTGATGTAATCGGGCCGTGGCCGATCCTCAAGGAAAATTTTCGATATGTAATATGTTTCTACGACGTATTTACGAAATATATTAAGTTGTATCCCTTAAGAACTATGAATGTACAACCTATGTTGAGAATATTAGTGAATGAATATATTAATTGTGTGGGAAAACCAGAGATAATAGTTACCGATAATGCATCGTATTTCATTAGTAAACGTTGGAAGAAAGTAATGTCTGTACAGCAAATCCGACATACTTTTATCTCCAAACACAGACTTCAAAGTAGCCCGATAGTGCGTGTGTTTAGGGAGTTAGAAGATTTATGAGGACACATATATCCAAGAACAATGTGTAATGGATTGAGATGTTATCAGTTTTTGAAAGTATACATAACGACCTACCACATCTCTCTATCAAACATACGCCTAACGAAGTATTTGTAGGGAAACAGGACTCTGGGGAGTGGTTGTCAACTCTTCCAATAATGACTGAAACTCCTATGAAGAGAGAAGGTCTATTTAGAGTAGTCCACCAGTTATAACAGCATCATGCTTGTATTAGGAAAACACAATTTGACAAAACAGTGAACCCTATATCTTATTATAGGATTGGTGATAAGGTTTTAGTCCTTAAATATCCAAAGTCGTCGATATGGAAGAAAATCAATAGGAAGTGGAAAAATTTTTTCGATGGACCATGTCAAATAAGAGACAAACCTTTTCCATGTATTTATGTATTAGCTGATGAAAAAGAACCGTGTGAAAAAGGGTATTTATCATCATGCAGATGTAAAGAGATTTATTTCACAGTAATAATTTTTTTTTAATTTTTAGATTAATAGTTTTGTTGTTGAATTTCAGTTATGTTTCAAGAAGGTATTTGATGTGCCTGCATGTTTATCCTACAAAGAAGATTTTAATTTTGAAAAATATTTGTTGTGTAGGTAGGCTTTACGCCTATTATAGATACTAGTGTTGTTCTGAATATAGAAAGTAGATTTGTTTGAGGATTATCATTATTAGAGGCAGGAAGGCTTCACGCCTTTGAAAAAAAAGACTTATCTGAAGATTTGTGTGAAGTTTTCTTTAAGTATTATTAAGTGTAGCAAGGCTTCACGCCTTTAAGATGATTTATTTGAGATTTATCTGAAGTTTTATTTAAAGGTTATTAAACGTAGGACGGCTTCACGCCTTTAATAAAGTTGTTCAAACATTTTTTTGAAAGATGCCTGGTGTAGGAAGGCTTCACGCCTTTAATAAAGTTTGTTTAAGCATTTGTTTGAAAGAGACTAGGTGTAGGAAGGCTTCACGCCTTTAATAAAGTTGTTCAAGCATTTGTTTCAAGGATACTAGATGTAGGAAAGGCTTCACGCCTGTGTTTAAGAATTATTAGCTGTAAGGATACTACTCACTTTTAATAAAGTTTGTTTAAGAATTTGTTTGAAGAATATTATCTGTAGGGAGGTTTCACGCCTTGGATAAAGTTTGTTTGAGGATTTGAAGAACACTAGTTGTAGGAAGGCTTTACACCTTTGGAGAGACTTGTTTAAAAAAGATTTGTTTAGAGGTTATTTTTATTAAAAAGGCTTTACGTTGTTAATAAGAAGTGTTTAATGAGTTGTTTGAAGATTATTCAGTATAGATAGGTGTTAAGCTTGTTATAAGATTTATTTAATTTATTACTAAGTTAAGAAATGGTTCATGCCTATAGAAGATTTTACTTGGAAGAAAGGATAGGATTACGAGGTGTAGGCTGGCTTTACGCCTGAATATTAGTAAAAATTAAAAAGATTGAAGTCTTAAATTATTATTTTCAAATGTTTTAGTGAGAACAAGTATTAAAGTTTAATGTGATGAAAATTTGTCATCGTGTTTGCTGTGTTAAATTTTAATACTTAGATTATACTAAGTAAAGGTGACACAACGAAATATCTCAACAGTATTTCTGATGGGTAGGAAAGAGTGTTGTCACAAGGTTGTCTACTTCTCTTGCATAGTCTTTTAACAAGAATGGTTCAGTAAAAGGAGAACTTTGTGTTTTGAAAAAAGTGTTGTGTGAAGTGTTAGTGATCCGAGATATTAGTGATGGGTGAAGTAATTCTTCATATGAAACTGGTAAAAACTGCAAATGCAATTTCTTCATGAGTACAGTAACTTAAAACAATTTGGACTCAGGAGTAGGAATACATAGAAGGTACTGGAAGTATATAGACAATTGCGTGATTAACTGATGGCCTCTGACACGTAGGTTGAACTGAACAATGTTATAAACGTGGGGGGGGGGGGGGGGAGGGGGCAGTCAAAAGAAGATATTATATAACAGAATGTGCATGAATTAACTTAAAGTCAATGGAATTCGTCGAGCCTACTGTTCCAATATAAAAACGAACAGTAGTATTATTGTGTTGGTAATCTACATTGAAGATGCAGTTTTAACGGCTGCATACAGCAGAACGTCAGACTTCAGGATGTAGGTCTCAATCGCAGGCTAAAAGAAGAGGCGGCCGAGTGAAGAACCAAATCGTACAAGGCTGCCTGGTACGATTTGGTGCAGTAGCAGCTTCTCATTGGCGTATCTTATCATCAGAAGAAGATTCAAGAAATTATTGAAGATCAAGTCTTGTAAAATTTGTTTTGTATAGAGTCATGATGTTTTTAAACAGAGCAGTTAGCTTAGGCTCTTTATAATATAAGTGATATATTTAAAGTGTAGAAATGTGTAGTGGCAGTTTGCTTAGGCCAAAATTATTAATTTTGTTATATAATATGTCTTGAGATATTTAGTGGGCAAACCCGTTAAGCTCATCTAAATTTTAATGTTTGTCAATCATACTGTAACAAAATTTTGTATGATGTGCATGGAGTGTGAATGAAAGAAAAAAGACAGGAAAAATCACACTCATTGCTAGGACAATGATAAGCGAAGGCAGTTTACGCTTATCATAGTACTGGGGGGGGAGGTGGGACTATGTAACACCTACAGCATCTCTCGGTGTTGGAAAAACAAAAATAGCTCCCAAATTAGCTCCCATGACCTTCAAATGTCAATTCACAAAATGACCCAAGTCCCTCCACAAGTGGTAATTACGAAAAATAAATAAAAAACAAAGAGAGGGAAATATCTAGTATAAAAAGCAAAAGAAAAGAAAAAGGAAAATTTAATTATAAATTTTAGAAACATGGGAACGGGGAAAACAGTAGAAAATATTTAAATATTAGTTTTCCAATACATAAGAAAATCAATATTATAGTCATAGGACGTATGTCTGGTACACCAAAAATAGAGTTTATTAAAGTATAAATTGCCATACATTGTAATTACGATACTCCAGTCTCTAAACTGTTCTAGTTCGGAAGTTATTTAGGATGTACAGCTTTAGAGAACAACAATTGGGACTTTATTAAATGGGGATCAAGAATAGATCGTGATGAGATTGTTTTTGAGGATTGTCAATTCAAGACTTTAATTTGAACATTTTTCAGATTAGATAAACGGGAAGGTGAATAGTAATCTCTTTGGCTTTAATGTCAATTCGTGTGAATATTTAAAGGCTTTACTGAATTGAGAATTTTAACCAGATTCGGACTTTGAATTGTGATAGTGGGAAACTTTAACTTCACGTGACTAGTGATCATAGTTAATGACAGTTTGCGGATATTAAACAGAAATCACTTATTTACTGAAAGTGGCAGGATATTATCTAACATCTCTGATGCTAGCGGGAATCCTACTTAGACATCCAATTAAAGAACTTCTTTGAATGAGATCGTATGAGTGAACCTATTTATTAATAATTCTTGTCAATAAACTGACGTTGTTAATTTGAAACATAATACAAGTCTGGAACATAAATTTAACTTAGATTAATAAACGTTAAGGTTACGTGATCTATGCCAAGAACAGACAAGCGATTCGTAACTAAAACAATTGAACGAAAGGTTAAAGTATCGTCGTCTGTCAACATTGGTAGTAAAGCTACTAAAGATTTTTTCTCTCTGAGTTGGGAAGACTATACGTGTAGTGACCCACGTTTAACAATGGATTTTAAAATTAATCAAACTGATACTTAGCCGGGACAATATTAAATAAAAGTAAAACCCTTCAATGACAGTCAATGTGTAAAAAATAAAATCAAACTTTCACCTATTAGACGATAAAGCGAAAACAGAAAAAGGGCTGATACAACGGACACAAGAGAAACATGAGCAAAGTTGGCTGTCCCCAGCACCATCCCTAACCCCACATTGATTCGACTAACAGCTCCTTCAAGGTGTGGTTGATCATGACGCCGGGACTGCTCAACGAAGTTTACATTGGTGCCATGAGCCAGGGAAGCTATCTTGTCCAGGTCTTGTCATAAGCCCCATCCCTGTCCAAACTTTTTCCCACCCCACCCACCATCACTACATGGTCCTCTTTTGTAAAGTTCTTACATAAAGACGCTAGGTCATCTATCCAATGACTTAGCCCTGCATTTGGCTTGAAGATACTAGTGACCTGGTACGCTGCCCCTAAACGTATCTGTAACTGAGGGCCTACATCTTGCCCACGGCTACTACCTAGCAGCAGCACTTGCTTCTTCCTGACTTTGTACATTCCTAGGCTTCTTGGCCTCAATTGAGGTGTGCTACACATTTCCTGTTCCTCGTTCTACCTGAGGCTTTTTGGTGTTGCTGATAAAATTGTCAGATCGCGCCCTCTTTCTTCCTATCCTCCTACCAGCTGCCAGTTCCCAACCACCCGCCTCCCCCCTATCACCCTTGATCCTTATGAGGTCCTTCCTTGCTTCCTCCAACAGATTTTCCTTCCCTGTTCCCCAATCACAATGTTCCTGCTGCAAGCTCTGCGGTTCCAGGAGAGAGCCTCTTCTGTTCTCACAACATTCTCCCAACTGCATCCCCCCCACCCCCCTAGTGAAAATATTTCCTACAAGACTGACAACAAATCCCTCTACTCACTACCCTATAGCAGCTCCCACATTTCTCACTCAGGGTCCGTTTCGAAATAATAATTAAGTTTAAAGAATGTTTTAAATTTGTCATGATTGCGAGATTGGCTGTGTGTAAACAAAAAACGACACAAAGGTCTTATGAGCGGTGGTTGTTGTTTTTGTACTGATTTAGAGATACAATGACAGGAGAATGAATTTGTCATTAATTTGCTTTTAGAGAATTTACGTTATCAGGCGCGTTTCGTCAGGTTTTTAAACATTTATAAAAATTGTTCAAATGGCTCTGAGCACTATGGGACGACACAAAGGTCTTATGTGCGGTGGTTGTTGTTTTTGTACTGATTTAGAGATACAATGACAGGAGAATGAATTTGTCATTAATTTGCTTTTAGAGAATTTACGTTATCAGGCGTGTTTCGTCAGGTTTTTAAACATTTATAAAAATTGTTCAAATGGCTCTGAGCACTATGGGACTTAACATCTGAGGTCATCAGTCCCCTAGAATTTAGTCTACTTAAACATAGCTAACCTAAGGACATCACACACATCCATGCCCGAGGCAGGATTCGAACCTGTGACCATAGCGGTCACGCGGTTCCAGACTGTAGCGCCTAGAACCGCTCGGCCACTCCGACCGGCAAACATTTATACCTTGGGAAAGTAAGGCCTAGATCGCGTCTATCTAACTAGTAAACAATACGAAATGTGTTAGTTAAATATGATTTGGAAACGTTTAATTACACTTTTATTGCGACAATAGACACTGGTGAAACTAGTAGCTGTCTTTTTTAAACGAATTTTGCACTATCAAAAAAGCTTGAATAGAATTTTTTGTGTTTATGTCACGCAAAATTTCGGGTTATGTTACGATTATCGGGACTTCAGCTAAAAAACAAGTTTTTTCAAGAACAAGCGCTGTTGGGACGCTAATACTCAGTTGTGTGACAAAAATGGTCACTACAGCAAGTATACAAAACAAAGAAAATTTAAATTTGACACTATTTCCTCTTATAAGTTATTTTAGTGGGCGATGAAAATACCTGTGATCTCACTCGGCGGCCATCTTGGTTAGCATCAAATGGAACTTTAGTAGCAATTTTAGTTGCAATTTTTTCTCTCTCCTACGGCTGGTGGCGTAAATAACGCAGATCACTTTTCAATCCATGAATTCCCTCACTTTGATTCCAACTGGGCAAAATCTATTGATCTTACAGCTTCCCTGTGCTTTCATGTGTCGTTTTCCGATGGACTTTGATTTGTAAACGCCAGACCGGCGACACTAGTAACTGTGTTCCATTAGTACAAGTTTGGACACCCCTAAATCTGATGAATGAAATTTTATCCTCAGTTTCAGTTTCTTCTTTCCATGACGTGGAATCACTGCATCATTGAAACTGTAGTTCCTGATACATCAGTTGAACATCGTGAATATGTTTAAAATATGTCCGCTTTCTTCGAAGCTTAAAAGTCACAAATATTGCAAAAAGCAGCAGTCTTGTGGTCAAGAGAGGAATCTCCAGCATGGAATAGTCTTTCATGCAGCCGAAGAGCTGACACTTGAGTTAAACCTTTGTTACAGGAACTGCATAAAATGATCGCCTGCTCCTTTGCTCTTTATTTTCTTAGGCACAATAATTATTTCTTCTTTCTCAGAAGACTATGCTTTTTTTAACATGCCTCTGTAAACCTCAGTGGAGTTCATAGTCACGTTGGCATAAGGGACACACGAACATTATGAGATAGTAGTTGAATTATCTTTCGCTATGGGCACAAAAGTAAATCATAAAGCGCGCTACAGGCAACTAACGGAGGAGAAACTTCGCGAATGCGGTCTGCCGTTACGATCGAGCATGCGCAGTGAAGAAGTGGCATGAGGTCTCCACTATCTCTGGCCGCTAGTGATTTTCAGGGGCTGAAAAACCAGCAGCGATCCGGATTGGCTGGTGTGAGAGATGACGTCATGGTCTTTAGCCTATCAGCAAACCCAGGGACCGGTGTTTATTGATCCACATGTTGTTTTCGACGATGCTGGGCTGTGACTGTGTTTGTTACGCCGGCTGAAGAAAAGTTGAGTTATCTGTGTAGTGCAGAGTGAGTAATTCATATATTTATGTACCTGAATTAACGTATTAACCTTGTTTTAACTGTACCCAAAACTAACGCCGTGTACCTTATGTCTAATGGTGATTTCTATTATTTTACTGAAAGGATAAGTGTTTGCAAACATGTTTATTTCCGTTTGCAAAGAAACACGAAGCAACAAGTAGAAACACAGCAGAAACAAAATCTGAGAAGTAGATAGTACTTTCTACAGGGTAATTAGTTAGTATTTCCAGTGTTTGAGGCGACAAAATTAATTTTTATTAATTCAAATAATACTTGTAAAAATTTTCTTTCGCGCCAGTGTGTAACTTGGAAACTGATTATATTAATTGTAATGATTGCTTTCATCTTATAATCTGTATGGAGAACTGTATCTAGATATTTTGTAGATAGTTTTAGTATTTTGTCAAATCATTTGATTGTTTTTATAGTGTCTGGCCAAAAATGATTTACATTTTGTCCCTATCAAAAGTATTAATTTGTGAATAACTACAGTGTGTTCGTTGTGTTATGGTTGTCAGTCGCAGATGTAGCTCATGTCGTCGAGTGTTTCAGTTTCATAAACAACAGTGCTTATTTTAGTAAAGCTCAGTTCATGGCAGCATGTTGAAAGATCAGCATATAATTTGAAACCCATTGTTGGAGCGTTTGTTGGACAAGAACCCAGTTGGGTATTAATGTTGGATTTCAACTAGGACAGCATGACTACTGTTTTACAGCCAAAAATCGCTGTTCAAGAGCCAGTTTTTGTTCAAATGGGACTTACATTACAACCAGAAATAGCTGAAATGTAGAATTATGTCATAATATAGGATATGACGTTTAAAATGGTTAGGGGCATTCCAAGTGAAATAAACAAATGAAAAATTTGTTTATTTGAATGTGAGTATGTACGTATTATTCACAAATAGTAGCACAAAATATTTTTTTATATTTTTCTGATGAAAGGTTACTGAGTAATGGGCACTTTTTTTAAAAAGACTTTTGGAACAACATTTATTTTTTCACAACTTCTGTTCTATGTAAGCTAGAACAGTGGAACTGAGTTCATTTAAAAGCTGTTTTAAAGAACTTTCATATAATATAAAACATAATTAGTCAAAAATATCTATATATACATTTTTTAAATAGAAACATCATTTACTTCCCTGTTGATTACAGGAAGAATGTCTGTGTGTGGTTGGGGAATGTGAAAAATTATGGACAAGGCATATGCAAGTAAGAAACTAACTGTAATTTCATCCTTTGCTTGATTTTTCCAAACTACACAGGCTGACCACCAGTGTCCATTATATGCACAAGCTATATATCCTGTTACATCAGCAAATGATGTTGGGTCACAACAGCTATCACCACGTCAATTTTGCTATCAGTAGAGTCTGACTAAAATTTTCTTATTATTTTGTTCTTGCTTTGGGGAATAAGTGTGTGAAGTTTTTGTGTCCCTATAACTGCACAGCATTTCTCAAATGTCTCTACAAGCTTCAATTCTTCATTTCCGTGATCTTCCACAATATCATACTTGACACTGATCCACATTATCCTTGAAAAACACAAAGTTGCCTAGGTGTCATGATTTGATCACTTTATGGACATTGCAGACTGGCTTGGGCTGTCAATACCATCAATAGCGTGTTTACCATAGAGGTGGCTGAAAATGCCACTGTGCTTCTATGTGGAAATCTTCACGATAGTGCAGGTTGATAAAGTTCTGTTTTCGTACTGAACTGCCACTCCACCAGTGGGATCATAAATTTTCCTTTTTATTAAATTTTTTGGTCTGAACGTCAATGAAGTAGCACTGGAACAGACACACAGCAATAAAGTCGTGTGAGGCATTCTCGTATAATAAGACATTTGCTCAAGTTTGTCACCATTTTTGTAATAAACTACAAAGGGATGATTTGTTGCTTGTGTGTCGGTCCACTGGTAACCTTGAACTTCATCCTGTACAATAAATGTGTAACTCTTGCAAACTCACAAATCACCAACAACTCGATTGTTGACTGGCCATAGAGGAATCTCATGTAAATGATTTTAACTTGTGAAAAAAAGAATGAATAAAGTCCTTGGAGGATTTTGTGACAGTTTCTGAAGATGCACTATCAACAGAGACCAGATCAACTATTTTTGTAATTTATCTGGTCAGTATCATTAGTATCCAACAATTCTTGTAAATACTTTTTAAGTGTTTCTTGTCCTGGACAGTACTGACATTCACTGAACTGACAAACGGGCAAGGATGGGTTACACATGACTCTTGCAGTACTGTCGTTATAGGGTTTTATTGGAGTGTCAATATTCACTTTCAGCTGAGGAATGTTACACCCAGTCAGCAAAAGTTTGAAGTTTTGGTGAGCAGTACACACACACAAACACTCTGCATACCACTGCTTCCAGCTAAAAAAACAATTTTTGGGCTGTGGCTCGCCAAACTTTGAAAAACCAATGTGGAGCCCTGGATAGCCGTCTTTGAAGTGTACATAAATTTCTTTCAAATTACTTAAAACTAGTCATTTACGCACTTGAATTTTATCTCCATCAACTCTTATGAGCACAAAATGTTTTTTAACTAGTCATTGACCTGCTTATCTTATCAGAACACTAAATTTTTTTACAAAATGAGCAGTCGCCTGATTAAGAGTCTGGCTAGGTTTTGGATTGGGAGAAGATAAAATAACTTTGGCCTTCACCAAATCTTTACTTTTCTAACCTTTTGTATATAATCTTTAAAATGGGGATCTTTTGCTTCTATTAAGATATTTTAGCTGTATAGGTCTAGTTATTAATTTTGAGTTGCTACTTTAGCAAGTGCTACACTTTAAAACACAGTTTTTTGGTTGAAAGTTAAAATTTCATAGCCCTAGTAATAAATCTGACTATGTTTCTGTGAAATTGTTATGGGTTGTAAGATTAAAATAACAATAATTTTACGATTTGAATAACATTTAACAGAAACACAATAAACATAAAACTGCTCTTGGTAGTGATCTCATGCTCATTGGAGTATCAGCTTTCACTCTCCGCTGAGGAGTGTTACACCCAGTCAGGATAAGTTTGAAGTTTTGGTGGGTAGTACACAAACAAACACTGTATGTACCACTGCTTCCAGCTAAAAAATAATTTTTGGTATGTTACTGAGCAAACGTTGAAAACCCAATCTGCAGCCCTGGATGATAATCATCAAAGTGTATATAAATTTCTTTCAAATTTCTTAAAACTAATCATTTAGGCAGTTGAATTTTATCTCCGTCAACTCTTATAAGCACAAAATGTTTTTTAACCAGCTATTGACCTGCTTATCTTATCAGAACAATAAAAGTTTTTTTGCAAAATGAGCAGTTGCCTGATTAAGAGTCTTGCAAGATTTTGGATTGGGAGAAGAGAAAATACCCTTGGCCTTCTCCAAATCCTTTACTTGTCCAGCCTTTTGTATATAGTCTTTAAAATAGCGGTTATTCACTTATATTAAGATACATATTTTAGATATGTAAGTCTACACATTAATTCTGAGTTATTAATTTAGCCAGTGCTAAACTCTAAAACACAGTTTTTGTATGAAAAGTACAATTCTGTAGCCCAAGGAATAAATCCAGTTTCGATTCTGTAAAATTGTCACAGGTAGTAAAATTAAAATAACAACAATTCACAATTTGAATGACATTTTACAGAATCACGATAAACATAAAATTGCTTTTGATAGTGATTCCATGTTTATCCCAAGTTGAAAATTTTACAACATGTAGAGGAAAACAGTTTGTTTCACATATATGTTTTTGAGGATTTTAAAAACTAGTTTTTCAAGATTCAGTAAATTCAATACTGATGCTTTTATTAAAAATGTGTATATATTTTCAACTAATTATGTTTTATTTTATATGAAAGGGCTTTCAAATGAACTTGGTTTTAGTGTTTCAGCTTAATTAGAACAGGAGTTGTGAACAAATTAATATTGTTCCGCAAATCAAAAATTTGATTTTTTTACTTTTTTCAGCACCTATGACTCTGTAACCTGTTGTCAGAAAACCGTACAAAAAATTGTTTTGTGTTACTGTTTATAAATACTACATGCATACTTATTTAAAATAAATCTAAGGAAGTCAGGTTGCAGCACTTGTTGATTTGACATGCAATAACCCTTTAATAAGTATAGTGTAATTGATTGGCACAAGTTATGGGAGAGCAATATTTGGTAGTGACTGATCAAAGCTGACATCTGATGTGCTATTACATAACTGTGGAAACTTTTACTGTCATCATAATTATATTTCATTAACCATACTCTGTGGATATCATGAAAACTGGTATCTGGGACGTGGAATGAATTCTAAGATGGACATGTCACCCCAGTGAAATGCAATGAAGTGACAAAACAAAAGACTGTTGTATTACAGTTCTAGTTCTGATTGTAAAGTAAGCTACAGCATATTTAAGAAATACTGTAAAGATGCTGTGCAAGGAAGTAGAAAAAGTTGCCTGACAGAATGTTCTTTAATACATTCTTCAGCTCCACCACACTACTTACTTAACAGTTAATATGCTCCAACAGATTGTTGAGTACATGGATACCAGTGTACCTGACCAAAGTCTCTGATTCTGATGTCGTGTTCAAACTCTTCGCGATATCTTTTCTTGAGAAAATAGAAGTATTGCTAATTAGGAAGTACATGTCAAAATACTAAGTTTTTGAAGAAGTCTTTGCAGGATGTTCTAGAATTAACACCAGATATGGTTCATATATCATGCTTCTGTACACTGAAAATACCATTTGTAAGTTGAGTTTCCACAAACATAGAAAGCATTCCAAGGAACAATGCGTGATTACCAGTTGCCATGGAATCAAAAACTTGGCGAAGTGACACATCAGAAGAAGAAATGTTGGGTATGGCCTTTCCGTGATAGATTCCCAGAGTGAGATACAGAATGAGCCATATATCGTGCAAAACAGTGTAAAGAAAACAAACGAAGAAGATCAAAGACTGTCTCAGATTGGCAAAGGATAAAACAGTCCACTTGCAATGTTGGGAATATACTGCCTACCATGTGCATGTGGTAAAGACTATGTTGGAATGACTGGGCAATCAGTTAGCACCAGGATTACTGAATGTATGCAGCATTGCATGTTGGGACAGGTGGAGAAAGCAGCTATGGTGGAGCTCATGCTGTGTGAGACCAACCATGTAATAAAATTTGCTGACACAGAAAGTCTTGCTGCCGAGAAGAGCTTCCACACCTACTTGTTCAGGGAAGCTATAGAAATCCAGAAAAATGGCTATAGCTTCAACAAGAAAGAGGAAAGATTCAAGATGAATGGTTCCTGGATTCACATGCAGCAGCGAACAACTGTACCAAGTAACAAGGGGAGAACCACAGTGTTAATGACCTCGGAAAAGCCCTCAGATGTTGGCACACCAGATACATATAATCTGCAGCTGCGAGCTCATCTCCAGTTTGCCACCAGCAAAGGGGGGTGAAACTTGGACAATGCCAGTCACTCGTGCTGGTGAAACATCAGAAAAATCAGCAAACAAATATTGGCTAAAGAACCTGAGACAGAAGCCAACAGGCAATTTATCAACAAGTGGCCATGAAAGCTTCAATAATTTTGTGTTGTGTTGTTAGTTGAGAAACAGTAACAGCAGAACGTGTTGGGCAGGAGAACTCAGTGACTTTGGATGTGGATTATTCTTTGAATGTCGTATGAGTAAGAGATCTATCAGGGACATTTCAGTCCTTCTAAAACTTCCCAAGTCAATTGTCTGTGTTACAGTTGTGATGTGGAAATGTGAAGGAACAGCCACAGTTAAACGGAGACCGGGCAGACCTTACGTGCTGACTGACATTGACCACAGAACATTGCAGTGGCTGTTTGTAAAAAATCACATGAAATCAACAGAAGGAATCACTTCTTAGTTCCAGAGTGCTACAAGTAGTCCAGCTAGCATAATGACTATGCATAGGGAGTTAAAACGAATGGGGTGCAGTGGCCGAGCCGCTTCTCATGTCACACATTTCTGTAGTCAATGAATGCCAAGTGACACTTGAAGTGGTATAGAGAGTGATGACACCGGGCAGCAGATTGTAAGAAATGAGTGATTTAGCCTAGAATGTTGTGGCAATCTGATGCAAGGGGTTGTGTTTGTCAAGTGCTTGGAGAATGTTATTGCCATCTTGTGCAGTGCCAACAGAGAACTACGGAGGAGGTGGTGTTAGAGTATGGGGATGTTTTTTGTGGTTATGGTGTGATCCCCTTGTTGTGCATAAGAAAATGTTGAATGTGGAAGTTCATGACACACGTTACGGCATTGTGTTCCGTGTAGAGAAGAGGAAGAGTTCAGAGATGATAATTGTTTGTATCAGCATGACAGTACACCCTGTCATAAAGAAGCTTCTCTGAGGCAATGATTTGTGGGCAATAACATTCCTGAAATGGACTGACCTTCCCAGGATCCTGATCTGAACCCAAAGGCACACCTTTGGGATGAGTCAGAATGTCGACTTCACCCTAGATCCCCATTGTCCAACCCAGACCCCAGTGTCCAACATCACCACATTATCTGGCTTCAGCTCTTGAGGAAGAAAGGGCCACTATTCCTCCACAAACATTCAGATGTCTCATTGAAAGTCAACATCCCCAGGAGGGGTCTCCTGGCCAATAATGCCAAACGATCATATCATATCTTTTCGTTGAAAGTATCCACTGCAGAGTTCATGCCTTCATTAAGGCAAAGGATTGAAACATCCCATATTAATGACCAGTAATAGTTGTCCAGTTACTTTTGATCAGATAGTGTATATTAGAAACAGAGAGGACCCAAAATAGAACCTTGTGATGCATCATGTCTGATTGCTTCAGATTCTGAGTATCTGTTATTAGACAATCGACATGGAACTGATACACAGTGCTGTCTGCGATTCTGGTCAGATAAAAACTGTGCATCTGCTGCATCTACTTTTCAGTGATTTTTTTACTTTCGTGTTAGGATATCATGATTCACAAAATCGAAAGACACAGTCAGTTCACAAATCAATAATTTTGGACTTACTGGTGTTGGCATATCATCTGCCAAGATAAATATAGCCCATTCAGCTGAAAGTCCTTTTTGAATCTCAGACTGTTTGCGCTAAATGTTTGTACAGTCTTTATTCGTAATCTTGAAAATATTTACAAATATTGACAGAAATGAGATGGGTCAGTGTAATTCTGTGCCAATGTTTTACTCCTTTTCTGTGTAGTCCCTTGTCAATAACTCATTTAAATCTTTCTGCGAAAGTACCACTGTGAAAAGATTTATTACATAAGCTCAGTATATTACTAAATGCAGCTGAACATCTCCTCAGTACTTCAGTTGTATTAAATTTTGGTAAGACTTTTTCTGAACTATGTACGTATGTTGTGGGTGTCAGTCTCTGTAGAATTCTCATACAGACATTGATATCAAAATATGACTTCACAGAAATGTTCAGTAAACCTCAATGGGAAACTATACGGAAATTTTGTGTATCTTAAGAATGCTTGCTTCTCACATTTGTGGATCTTGCCTTTTAACAGATAGCAGGGACAGAGTACTCTACTACACACACACACACACACACACACACACACACACACACACACAGGGTGTTTCAAAAATACTTCTACAAACTTCAGGGGTAGGTTCCTTACACCAAAACAGTCATTAAATATGGACTAGAAAGTGCATACCTTAAGAGCCACGAGCACTAGTTACTTTACTTTTCCTAAAGCCAAACTGATCGTCACCTAGCGCATTCTCAATTTTCTTTTCCATTCTTCTGTATATTATTCTTGTAAGCAGCTTCGGTGCATGAGCTGTTAAGCTGATTGTGCGATAATTCTCGCACTTGTCAGCTCTTGCCGTCTTCGGAATTGTGTGGATGATACTTTTCCGAAAGTCAGATGGTATATCGCCAGACTCATATATTCTACTCATCAACGTGAATAGTCGTTTTGTTGCCATTTCCCCCAATGATTTTAGAAATTCTGATGGAATATTATCTATCCCTTCTGCCTTATTTGACCGTAAGTCCTCCAAAGCTCTTTTAAATTCCGATTCTAATACTGGATCCCCTATCTCTTCTAAATCGACTCCTGTTTCTTCTTCTATCACATCAGACAAATCTTCACCCTCATAGAGACTTTCGATGTATTCTTTCCACCTATCTGCTCTCTCCTCTGCATTTAACAGTGGAATTCCCATTGCACTCTTAATGTTACCACCGTTGCTTTTAATGTCACCAAAGGATGTTTTGACTTTCTTGTATGCTGAGTCTGTCCTTCCGACAATCATATCTTTTTCGATGTCTTCACATTTTTCCTGCAGCCATTTCGTCTTAGCTTCCCTGCACTTCCTGTTTATTTCATTCCTCACCGACTTGTATTTCTGTATTCCTGATTTTCCCGGAACTTGTTTGTACTTCCTCCTTTCATCAATCAACTGAAGTATTTATTCTGTTACCCATGGTTTCTTCGCAGCTACCTTCTTTGTACGTATGTTTTCCTTCCCAACTTCTGTGATGGCCCTTTTTAGAGATGTCCATTCCTCTTTAACTGTACTGCCTACTGCGCTATTCCTTATTGCTGTATCTATAGCGTTACAGAACTTCAAACGTATCTCGTCATTCCTTAGCACTTCCGTATCCCACTTCTTTGCGTATTGATTCTTCCTGACTAATGTCTTGAACTTCAGCCTACTCCTCATCACTACTATATTGTGATCTGAGTCTATATCTGCTCCTGGGTATGCCTTACAATCCAGTATCTGATTTCATAATCTCTGTCTGACCATGATGTAATCTAATTGAAATCTTCCCGTATCTCCCGGCCTTTTCCAAGTATACCTCCTCCTCTTGTGATTCTTGAACAGGGTATTCACTATTACTAGCTGAAACTTGTTACAGAACTCAACTAGTCTTTCTCCTCTTTCATTCCCTGTCCCAAGCCCATATTCTCCCGTAACCTTTTCTTCTACTCCTTCCCCTACAACTGCATTCCAGTCGCCCATGACTATTAGATTTTCGTCCCCCTTTACATACTGCATTACCCTTTCAATATCCCCATACACTTTCTCTATCTGTTCATCTTCAGCTTGCGACTTCGTCATGTATACCTGAACTATCGTTGTCGGTGTTGGTCTGCTGTAGATTCTGATTAGAACGACCCGGTCACTGAACTGTTCACAGTAACACACCCTCTGCCCTACCTTCCTATTCATAACGAATCCTACACCTGTTACACCATTTTCTGCTGCTGTTGATATTACCCGATACTCATCTGACCAGAAATCCTTGTCTTCCTTCCACTTCACTTCACTGACCCCTACTATATCTAGACTGAGCCTTTGCATTTCCCTTTTCAGATTTTCTAGTTTCCCTACCACGTTCAAGCTTCTGACATTCCACACCCCGACTCGTAGAACGTTATCCTTTCGTTGATTATTCAATCTTTTTCTCATGGTAACCTTGCCCTTGGCAGTCCCCTCCCGGAGATCCGAATGGGGGACTATTCCAGAATCTTTTGCCAATGGAGAGATCATGACACTTCTTCAAATACAGGCCACATGTCCTGTGGATACACATTATGTGTCTTTAATGCAGTGGTTTCCATTGCCTTCTGCATCCTCATGTCGTTGATCATTGCTGATTCTTCCGCCTTTAGGTTCAATTTCCCACCCCTAGGACAAGAGAGTGCCCTGAACCTCTATCCGCTCCTCCGCCCTCTTTGACAAGGCCGTTGGCAGAATGAGGCTGACTTCTTATGCCGGAAGTCTTCGGCCGCCAATGCTGATTATTTATCAAAATTTAGGCAGTGGCGGGGATCGAACCCGGGACCGAAGACGTTTTGATTATGAATCAAAGACGCTACCCCTAGACCACGGGTACCCCGTACCTTGGATTACTACGGGTATTAAAGTGTCTTCAGAAAGAAAAAGAAAACTGTATGGGACAGCAAGAACTAGTAAAGATCCAGAAGTAGTTTTACACTATAAAAATTATTGTAACATACTGAGAAAAGTTGTAAGTAAATCAAGAAATATGTATGTTAGAGAAGAAATTAACAACTCCAGCAGTAAAATCAAATCAGTATGGAATGTTGTTAGAAGGGAGACAGGAAAAGTAACCACTGGGGTAGGTAGTATTACTGTTAAAGAGAATGAGACCATCTTAACCAACAGTACACAGGTAGCCAATGTGTTTAACAATCACTTCTTAAGTGTTGGAGAAAAAATTGGTGAGAATAGTTCAAAAGAAAAAGCCAGGAAGAGTAAGTTTTGAAAAATTTTAGTCAGATTAAGTTTCATCTAACAACCTCTTGTGAAATAAGGAAAATTATTAAATCTTTGAAAAATAAATGTTCTGTTGGAGTAGATGACATCTCTAACAAGTCATTAAAACAATGTGGAGCAGTGACAGCTGATGTTTTGAGTCACATATGTAATGCATCGCGGACTCAGGGTATTTTTCCAGACAGGTTAAAATATACCATTGTCAGGCCTCTCTACAAAAAGAGGGAAACCACATATGTCAATAATTTCTGCCCCTTATCCTTGCTTACAGCATTTTCAAAAATCTTTGAGAAAGTAATGTACTCAAGAGTGGTTAGCCATCTCAAAAGTAATGGGATACTTAGTAAATCACAGTTCGGATTTCACAAATGCTGCTCCACTGAGACAGCAATATACACTTTCACTGTCCACATAATAGAGTCTTTAAATAGTAAAATGTTACCAGTAGGGATATTCTGTGACTTATCCAAAGCATATGATTGTTTGAACCATGACATTATGTTAGAGAAATTACAATTCTATGGTATAAATGGAACAGCATATGAGTGGTTTAAGTCATATCTACAGAACAGAATGCAAAAAGTCTCTTTATATGCTTCGAGTTATTCAAAGGAGTTTGCCACTATGTGCTTCAAGCGATTCAAAGGAGTTTGCCACTTTATCTAACTGGGGTGAAATTACATTAGGTGTTCCACATGGTTTGATCATGGGTCCCCTCCTGTTCTTGATATATGTGAATGACCTCCCTTCTTATGTGAAACAAGATGCCAAACTGACACTGTTTGCTGATAATACAAGCATAATTATTAATCCAGTAAAAGAAAGTCCAATAGAAAATGATACAAATAAGGTCTTTGGAAAAGTTATTGATTGGTTTTCTTTGAATGGGCTTGCTCTGAACTTTGAAGAAACACGGTACATCCAATTTTCTGCTGCAAAAGTTATAATTCCTTCAATAAACATAACACATAAAAAGAAGTCAGTAGCCAGGGTAGAGCATACTAAGTTTTTGGTTGTACATACAGATGAGAATATTAATTGGAAAATTCATATTTTAGATCTCCTAAAGCGACTTTGCCAATTTTGAGGATGTAGAAATTAGTAAGCTAACGTACTTTGCATACTTCCACTCTCTGGTGTCATATGGAATAATATTCTGGGGCAACTCAACAGTTAGGTAAAAGATATTCACTGCTCAAAAGAAAGTAGTTAGAATAATGCGTGGGGTTCATAGTCGCACATCTTGTAGGCATCTGTTTGAAAGGTTAGGAATTCTTACAACTGCTTCACAGTACATTTACTCAGTAATGAAATTTTTTGTCAACAACATGGACCAGTTTAAAATCAACAGCGACATTCATGATTACAATACCAGAAGAAAGAAAGACCTACACTATCCTTTACTTAACCTATCTTTGGCACAGAAAGGGATAAAATATGCTGCTATAAAACTTTTTGATAAATTACCAGATGAAATAAAATGTCTGACAGACAGCAGCCATAGTTTCAAAAACAAATTGAAATCATACCTCATTGACAATTCCTTCTATACCATAGATGAATTCTTGAATATGAGTAAATAAATCTGGACATATAATACATGCATTTTGTGCTATTTAAGGAAATGGAATAGATAATAGAAATATTTAGGTATAACACTATAATGAAAAAAAAACCTGTTTTCTGTGCGCATTTCTTGTACATTTGACACGTTCCACATCATAACGGTTTTTCTGTGCTATTGATCAATGGAACACGTAACTAACTAACTAACTAACTCTCCCAAAATATGGAAAGCAAAGAGCTTGCAGCAGAAAAGATGTGTTTCACAGTATCGAAGATGAACAAATGCTCTTACCTTTAAAGGTATGATTTTAGAGTCCTTGTTTACTATACATTTTTGTATTGTTTTGGTGTCAGGAATATGTTCCCAAAGTTTGTAAACATATTTTTGAAACTCCTGTATGTCATGCTTGGGACAGAGTAGTGAAGCTAAAGAGTTGTTTCACTTGTAGAATCCCTGAATGAAATGATACCTTTCACTGTATGGAAGGTGCTCAGAAAGTTTCGAGACTTCTTGAATTGTTGTTGATAATTTCCAAAATATGTACAAGTTTCAGCTTGTTTGACATATGAATTTCATTGCTAGTACTTCATTCTTTTTGTTATTTACATCAGTCTGGAACAATGTAGCTGAAATAGAATCATTTCTTTGTGATAATTTGTTATGATTGTTAGGTAGTACTGAATGCAAATCAAAGTTTGGAATACCTGTAAATGGCACCGCGTGACCCTTCACAATCCAAACTAACTATTTAGTGTTGGTTTAACAAGTTCAGGCAGAAGAATAACTCTCTTGAAGGTTAGGAAAAAAATCAAATGAAACAAGTTTACAGTTACCAGCCACTTTTATTTATATCCACAAAATGTTTCGAAGGTTTAAACCCCCATCATCAGGTGGATTTACATGTGTTAGTATGATGTGTGTGTTGTGTTATTGTTTTTGGGGTAACTTGGAGCACTGTGTAGTGGAGAAACAAAAATATTATTTCAGAACATGGTTTTTGGGGAGGTTTTTGACTAAAAAACTAAATGTATATCTAAAGGTGGGGAAAAAAAAGTAAAATGGAATACCTCCAGTGGACCCAAGCTCCATTGTAACACATCACATGTAAACTTTCATATTTTGTAAACAAAGATGGTGCCTGGAAACTACTACATCCAAAGAACATATCACAAAATAGAAACATGATCTCTAAAGTACAAAGAATATATATCATAACAACGTAATAACATAACCTATCATCATGCCCTGAAATGAGGCACATCCTACCCGAGATCTTTTCCACCCCTCCTAAAGCGGTGTTCTATCGCCCACCCAACCTCCACAACATTCTAGTCCCTCCCTATGCCACTCCCAATCCCAACCCCTTGCTACAAGGATAATATCCCTGTGGAAGACACTGGTGCAAGACCTGCCCAATCCCCTCACTCAAAATTTCCTGTTCCAGTCCTGTCACAGGTTTCTCCTACTCTGACAGGAGCCGGGCCACCTGTGAAAACAGCCATGTCATTTACTAGCTCTGCTGTGATCATTGTGCATCTCTTTAAATTGGTGTGACTACCAACCAGCAGTCCAGCAGGATGAACAGCCACAGCCAAACTGTGGCCAAGAGCAAAGCAGGCCACCCCGTGGCACAATATGCAGCTGAACATAGCATACTTGATTTCGGTGGCTGTTCACTGCCCAAGCCATCTGGATCCTCCCCGCCACCACCAGCTTTTCTGAACTGGGCAGATAGGAATTATCCTTTATATGTCTGCGTAAGCAGAAGAAACTAACGATCAAAGTCCGAAAACAATTTATTGGACTGTTCAATTAACCAAAACAAATTCCCCAAGGATAACACCAACACAAAATAGTGATATGTCTTCGAATCAACTACATACAAGAATAATACAGAATACAACTGAAATAATTTCCTACTAGTATCTGCCAGAGACTTCTCTGATATACCAAGCCTAATCCAGATATCAGCGAGAAGAACCAAGCCGGGCTAATGGGGCGGCAGCTATCCATGTCTGCTGGCAGTCGATGAACTGCCAATTTAAGGCTGAGCGCCAGCCTTTATTGCACTTGGGCGGATGAGTACCTCGGAACTATTTTCCATCACGTCGTTTGACGTGTGAAAATAGTTCCGGGATCTGCAGCAACCTCTTCCTTATGTTTATATGGGCCAGTAGTGGCCCCTGGCGGCCGCTGGTGTCTCTGCTGTGTTGTTGTTGTTGTTGTTGTTGTTGTGGCCGTTCATCAATATTGCCTGTCGGTTGTGTAGTGCTTCAGTGTGCCTGTGAAGCGGGCAACCCGCTGCTGCAGGCTGTCAGTTTGGTTGCTGATACTCTAGGCGCCGTGATGTCTGGTGGAGAAGGCCACAGCAATCCTTACAACACTTTCTCTGCTCACTTAATTATCCCGGCCTTGACCTATGGTAACATACTGTCATACCCTTCACCCAACAGTTTGCACCCCATCTGTCCTATCGTCTTCTCCCCATTCTTTTCTCCCACCCTGTGCCAACACACCTGCCCATCTTTCCCTGCTCCTGTTAGAACTGGCGGCCATGTGTGCGTGATGTGTGCCGGCTAGTGTGAATGAATGGTGTGTGTTTGTCTTTTTCTGATGAAGGTTGAGGACAAAAGCTTATGTGTAAGTGCCCTTTAATTGTGCCTGTCTCCAATCCTATCCTACATTGTTGATATTTCTACGTGGTGTTTCCATTGTTTTAAAACAACATTATTATTTTGGAATAAGTTTTAAAGGGTTGTGGAGATCTTTGTTTGAGCTGCTGAATACATGTGTTGGAATAAATGTTTCAACTGTCTCCATCCTTTCATTCCTCTGTCTGAATCCCAGCCAAAATTGTTATTTATGTGTAATTTTACCACTGTTGGCAACACAGTTATTGTAATTAAAGTTTGCTACATATATCCCAATTATATAAATGACTATCAAATTCAAGCTACATAATCATGACAGGAAAGGATTTGCATACCCCTTGAAATATTTATTCCAACACATGTATTCAGCAACTGAAATGAGGTTCTCCATAATTCCTTAAAACTTGTTCCAAAATAATAATGTTGTTATGATGTGTACTGTTTGTACTTCGAAATAATGTTTCTGTTCTGCTTTATATTCTTTGCACGTAGTAGTATCTAGACACCATTTTCGTTTAAAAAATATGACAGTTTACACGTGATGTGTTATGATAGGGAACGGAGCCTGTGACCATGGGAGGTAGTTATTTTCACCTGTAGATATACATACAGTTATTAAAGCCTGCCCCCCCCCCCTTTCCCTCCATACAGATAGCCGTATGTACAACTACACACATCAAAAAAAGATGCTGATTGCGGACATTGTATCACAGACACAGTCCCTTTGACTGTTCAGAGATATGTGCTATGAAGGGCTCTCAACAAGGGAAGCGTCCAGGCGTCTTGGAGTGAACAAAAGCGATGTTGTTCAGACATGGAGGAGATACAGAAAGACAGGAACTGTCGACGACATGCCTCACTCAGGCCGTCCAAGGGCTACTATTGCAGTGGATGACCGCTACCTACTGATTATGGCTCGGAGGAACCCTGACAGCAATGTCACCATGTTGAATAATGCTTTTTTTGCAGCCACAGGACGTCGTGTTATGACTCAAACTGTGTGCAATAGGCTGGATTCAGCACAACTTCACTCCTGATGCCCATGGTGAGGTCCATCTTTGTAACCACGAGACCATGCAGCACGGTACAGATGGGTCCAACAACATGCCCAATGGACTGCTCAGGATTGGCGTCACATTCTCTTGACCAATGAGTGTCACATAGGTCTTCAACCAGACAATCGTTGGAGATGTTTGGAGGCAACCCGGTCAGGCTGAACACCTTACTCACTGTCCAGTGAGTGCAGCAAGGTGGAGGTTCTCTGATGTTTTGGGATGACATTATGTGGGGCTGATGTACACTGCTGGTGCTCATGGAAGGCACCATAATGGCTGTATGATATGTGATGATTGCCATCCTGTGACCAATAGTGCAACCATATCAGCAGCATATTGGTGAGGCATTCATCTTCATGGACAACAATTCACACCCCCATTGTGCACATCTTGTGAATGACGTCCTTGAGGATAACGACATCGCTCGACTAGAGCGGCCAGCATGTTCTCCAGACATGAATCCTATCAAACATGCCTGTGATAGATTGAAAAGGGCTGTTTATTGACGATGTGACCCACCAACCACTCTGAGGGATCTACAACGAATCGCTGTTCAGTGGGACAATCTGGACCAACAGTGCCTTGATGAACTTGGGGATAATATGTCACGACAAATACAGGCGTGCATCAATGCAAGAGGATGTGCTGCTGGGTATTAGAGGTACTGGTGTGTACAGCGATCTGGACCACCACCTGTGAAGGTCTCGCTGTATGGTGGTACAACATGCAATGTGTGGTTTTCATGAGCAATAAAAACAGTGGAAATAATGTTTATGTTGATCTCTATTCGATTTTTCTGTACAGGTTCAGAACCGAGGTGATGCAAAACTTTTTTTGATGTGTGTACAACGGAGGGGTATCCGTTGAGAGGCCAGGCAAATGTGTGGTTCCTGAAGAGGGGCAGTAGCCTTTTCTGTAGTTGCACAGGCAACAGTCTGGGTGATTGATCTCGCCTTGTAACATCAACCAAAATGGCCTTGCTGTGCTGTGAACTGGTGAAAGCAAAGGGAGACTACAGCCATAATTTTTCCCGAGGGCATGCAGCTTTGCTGTGCAGTTAAATGATGGTGGCGTCCTGTTGAGTAAAATATTCCGGAAGTAAAATAGTCCTCCATTTGAATCTCCGGGTTGGGAGTATTAAGGAGGATATTGTTATCAGGAGAAACAAAACTGGTGTTCTACAGATAGGAGCATGAAATGTGAGATCCCTTTATCTTGCAGGTACGTTAGAAAATTTAAAAAGGGAAATGAATAGGTTAAAGTTGGATATAGAGGAAATTAGTGAAGTTCGGTGGCAGGAGGAACAAGACTTCTGGTCAGGTGAATAGATGGTTATAAATACAAAATCAAATATGGGTATTGCAGGAGCAGGTGTAATAACAAAAAAAAGTATGGATAAGCTACTGTGAACAGCATAGTGAACACATTATTGTAGCCAAGATTGACACGAAGCCCACGCGTACTGCAGTAGTACAAGTTTATATGCCAGCTAGCTCCACAGATGATGAAGAGATTGAAGAAATGTATGATGTGATAAAAGAAATTATTCAGATACATGAGGAAGATGAAAATTTAATATTCATGGGGGACTGGAATTTGATAGTAGGAAAAGGATGTGAAGAAAAAGTCATAGGTGAATATGGACTAAGGGTAAGGAATGAAAGAGGAAGCCATCTGGAAGAATTTTGCTCAGAGCTTAACTTAATCACAGCTAACACTTGATTCGAGAATCATGAAAGAAGGTTGTGTACGTGGAAGACGCCTGGAGACACTGGAAGGTTTCAGATAGATATATAATGGTAAGATAGAGATTTAGGAACCAGATTTTAAATTGTAAGACATTTCCATGGGCAGATGTGGACTTTGACCACAATTTATTGGTTGTGAACTGTAGATTAAAACTGAAGAAACTGCAAAAATGGAGGAATTTAAGGAGATGGGACCTGTATAAACTGAAAGAACCAGAGATTGTAGAGGGTTTCAGGGGGAGCATTAGGGAATGATTGAGAAGAACAGGGGAAACAAATATAGAAGAAGAACCAGAGATTGTAGAGGGTTTCAGGGGAAGCATTAGGGAGCGATTGAGAAGAACAGGGGAACAAATATAGAAGAAGAATGAGTAGCTCTGAGAGATGAAATAGTGAAGATGGCAGACGATCATAGAAGCATATATCATTAGGGGTAAGATAGATACTGCATACAGGAAAATTAAAGAGACGTTGGAGAAAAGAGAACCACCCTTATGAATATCAAGAGCTCAGATTGAAAACCAGTCCTAAGCAAAGAAGGGAAAACAGAAAGGTGGAAGGAATATACAGAGGGTCTATACTAGGGAGATGTACTTGAGGGCAATATTATGGAAATGGAACAGAACGTGGATGAAAATGAAATGGGAGAAATGACACTGTGTGAAGAATTTAACAGCTCACTGAAAGACCTAAGATGAAACAAGGCCCCGGGAGTAGACAATATTCCATTAGAACTACTGATGGCCTTGGGAGAGCTAGCCATGACAAAACTCTTCCATCTGGTGAGCAAGATGTATGAGACAGGCGAAATACCCTCAGACATCAAGAAGAATATAATGATCCCAATCTCAAAGAAAGGAAGATTTGACAGGTGTGATAATTAATGAACTATCAGATTAATAAGTCATCGTTGCAAAATGCCAACACCAATTCTTTACAGATCAATGAAAAAGCTGTTAGAAGCAGACCTCGGGGGAGATCAGATTGGATTTCGTGGAAATGTTGGAACACGTGAGGCAATACTGACCCTACAACTTATATTAGAACATAGGTTAAGGAAAGACAAACCTACATTTGTATCATTTGTAGACTTAGAGAAAGCTTTTGACAATGTTGACTGGAATACTCTCTTTCAACCAAACACAACTAATTTACAATTTCCAGATGATGAGTGAAGAGAATTTCTATTGTATCTGTCAACAAATCAAATGCACTGGGGAGTTGATTGGCAGTAGTTTATAAGATATCTTTATGTTTGGGATGAAAACAACTTCAGTTATTGAAAATTGCACTTTCTAAACAATGAGGAAAAAATTATATATGTAGTGTTCTCTCTGTAAATGTTAGCAAAATGTGTTTTTGGGTGGTCAAAAGCAATATTTGGTACTGTAGCTGGTGAAGAAATACTGTTGTACCCATAACTTCTAGTGCTTTGGATCCACAGTTCAAACGAATTTTTTGATGGGCATCATATTTCTGCCATTACTTGTAATATTTTATTTTTCAGTACATGATTGCAATTTTGACACTTATGCCATATCAAGTGCTTAAAATGGCACCTTAGCGCAAGTCAAAACTGTCTGGCCTTTATATATTAATGTTAAGATACTATTTTAAGTGATTGACAATGACCTAAGTGCCAAAATTGGAATCATATGTTGAAGAACTTTGCAGTGAGTGGTAGAAAGATATCCTTCAAAAAATGGCTCTACCAATTGAACCTGGAAACCAAGTCATGCATTTGGGTCTTTGTGGAAATAGTCTGCAGAGTGAAAGGGGCACACAATATATGAGAAATGTTCAATATCAGGTCTGCAAGAGATAAAACTCCATCATGCAATAGATCAGCTCTGGTTGAATAATTTTGGATCCAGGTGTTCTTTAGAAGATGCTAGGCTGTTAATGGAAGAGGCCATACCTATGCAATTTGATACAATTGAAATCTCACCCACTTCTCCCTCTGAAATTAGGAAAATAATAAACTTGCTTAAAAGCAAAAACTCACATGGAATTGATGGCATTTCCAGCAAAATACTAAAAGCTTGTTCTCAACAGATAAGTAAGATTCTCAGCCACCTGTGTAATAGCTCTCTGGAACAGGGCATTTTCCCTGATAGACTGAAATATGTTATTGTTATACCTTTGCATAAAAAGGGGGATGGATCTGATGTCAACAATTACCGTCCAATCTCCCTTCTAACAGCTTTATCCAAAATTTTTGAGAAAGTAATGTATTCAAGAGTAGCTTCACATATCTGTAAAAATGAAGTACTAACAAAATGTCAGTTTGGTTTCCAGAAAGGTTTTTCAACAGAAAATGCCATATATGCTTTCACCAGTCAAATTTTGAATGATCTGAATAACCGAACACCTCCCATTGGGATTTTTTGTGATCTCTCAAAGGCTTTTGATTGTGTAAATCATGAAATTCTGCTAGACAAGCTCAAGTATTGTGGCATGAGTGGGACAGTGCACAAATGGTTTAATTCGTACCTAACTGGAAGAGTGCAGAAAGTTGAAATAAGTAGTTCTCGTAACATGCAAAGATCAGCACATTCCTCAAACTGGGGAACTATCAAGAATGGGGTTCCACAAGGGTCAGTCTTGGGTCCTTTGTTGTTCTTATTATATATTAATGACTTGCCATTCTATATTCATGAAGAGGCAAAGTTAGTTCTCTTTGCTGATGATACAAGTATAGTAATCACACCTGAGAAACAAGAATTAACTGATGAAATTGTCAATACTGTCTTTCAGAAAATTACTAAGTGGTTCCTTGTAAACGGACTCTCACTGAATTTTGATAAGACACAGTACATACAGTTCCGTACAGTGAATGGTATGACGCCATTAATAAATATAGACCTTAATCAGAAGCATATAGCTAAGGTAGAATATTCCAAATTTTTAGGTATGTCCATTGATGAGAGATTAAATTGGAAGAAACACATTGATGATCTGCTGAAACGTTTGCGTTCAGCTACTTATGCAATAAGGGTCATTGCAAATTTTGGTGATAAACATCTTAGTAAATTAGCTTACTACGCCTATTTTCACTCATTGCTTTCATATGGCATCATATTTTGGGGTAATTCATCACTGAGGAATAAAGTATTTATTGCACAGAAGCGTGTAATCAGAATAATAGCTGGAGTCCACCCAAGATCATCGTGCAGACATTTATTTAAGGCTCTAGGGATATTCACAGTAGCTTCTCAGTATATATACTCTCTTATGAAATTTGTTATTAACAACCAAACCCAATTCAAAAGTAATAGCAGTGTGCATAACTACAATACTAGGAGAAAGGACGATCTTCACTATTCAAGATTAAATCTAACTTTTGCACAGAAAGGGGTGAATTATACTGGCACTAAAGTCTTTGGTCACTTACCAAATAGTATCAAAATTCTGACAGATAACCAACAAGTATTTAAGAAGAAATTAAAAGAATTTCTGAATGACAACTCCTTCTACTCCATAGAGGAATTTTTAGATATAAATTAAGAAAAAAAATATTAAAAAAATAAAAAAAAATGAAAATAAAAAACACAAAAAAATAAAGTTGTTATATTAACTTAAGTATGTTGTTAAATTAACCTAATTATGTCATGTATTGGAAAATTCGACTCGTTCCACATCATTACGAAATATCGTATTCATGATCCGTGGAACTAGTATTAATCTAATCTAATCTAAGACATTTCTTCGGGCATCTCATACCCCTGAACTGGCTCCATGTGTCTTCTTCCTGTTGACTGACTTTAAAGAAATAGGCCACTCATCGATTTCAGTCTCTAAAACCAGTAATTCTTGCATATGGTGCTTACCCTAAAGAACTCGTCAAAAGAAGACTGACAATAGGCCTTCATCAAGAGGTCTGAACAGATAAAACATTAGGGAGCATTCAAAAAGATGAAAATGTGCAAGGTTAAAATATATCTAAATACTTCTGGAAAATTCCTTATGTATCTCATGATGAATTATAGCTATGAGCATATTTTTAAAATTTTATTTTATGAAGATAGTACAAGTTATTCAGGAATTTGCTAGTACTTGATCTATGTGAAAGATCTAAATCTTATGTTTCTGCCCTTTTTCTTTTTTTGTTACTAAGATGGATTATCAATAATACATATACTTTCCAGAACTATTAGCTTCAGTTATACTAGCCTCAGTATCAACCTACTGTACATAATTTGACTTTTTGTGAGTTTTTTATGCTACCTTATGTGTGACTCTCAATAATTGCTACTAGCCTTAATCCCCATATTGAAAAAAGTTAGCGCTTTCTTTCATAAAATTTCTACTTTATTATACAAGATCCAATTTGACAACCATTTATGTTTGATGTCAGTGGACGGTATGTAAAGAGTGACTGAGAACATGGAAGACAGTGCAGTTGGCTTTTGGGTCAAGGGTGGAAACATTTCTGAAATGGCATAGTTTGTAAACTGTTCGCTTGTTTTCTTGGCTAAAGTATACCATGCGTGGCAAAATGGCGCTACCCAAAGCCCATGTCGAGACAACTTTGGTGCACCAGGGGCCATAGATGACAGATGTGAATGACGGTTGTGGAGATCTGTACAGGTGTATAGACATGCAACTGTTGAGCAATTGACTGCTCAGGTGAACCAAGGAGCTACCAATAGTGTCTCTCAATGACTGTTCAGCAAACATTGCTGCGTCCGAACTTGCATAGCAGGTGCCTGATTCGTGCACCCACGCTGACCACTGTTCATCAGTGATGAAAGCTGGAATTTGCACACAAATATTTAAACAGGATGTCCTTAGAGTGGCAACAGGAGGATTTTTCAGATGAATCATAGGACAGGCAGTCATTAGCGTGCCTGAAATATCTGAAAACAAATGAGGGAGCATTATGGTCTGGGGAATATTTTCATGGCATCCCCTGGATGTGATCCCCCGGATGTGATCATTCTGGTAGGCACAGAGGATCAACACAAGTATGCAACTATCTTTGTGAACCATGACAACCCATACATGCAGTTTGTTTTTCCTCTGCACAATGGCATCTGCCCGCAGGACAACACAATGTTTCACACAGCTCACTTGGTTCAAAGAGCACCTGGATGAGTTTACCATATTCCCCTTGCCACCAAACTTCTTGGATTAAAACCCAGTTGAGAATCTGTGGGACCACCACAATTGTTCTGTATGTGCACTCAACTGAGAAACCCAGTGCAGCTGGTCAGGGCACTGGAGTCAGCATGACTCCATATTCCCGTCAGTACTTTCAGAACCTCATTGACTCCCTTCCTGCACATCTCCCATGGTCTGTGCTGCAAAAGATGGTTATTTAGGTTTTTGACAGGTGACCACATTAATGTGACTGGACAGTGTATTATCATTCACTTTTATCCAAGTATTATGGGTGTATCGGTGCATGTGTCTACAGATTGAAGCAAATGTTGCATTGTTTCTTAGCAGAGTCACATCCATATATTAGCTGATTTAAGTCTGTCGAGATGTTGCTGGATTTATTAGATAACCATTTGCAGGCAGTTCCTTGTTCATCTAGTTGACATGTAGGTACCCTCTCTACCGTTATAAGAAGCTCTCCATCAGTATGAATGATGCATTTGTGTGTGTGCGTGCATTAAGATGTAGAATACATCTCTTTCTACCTGTAATTCTCTGCATCTATTTGTATATTGTGAGGATGAGCTACACCTACCACAGTATAAACCCTCTAAGATTGTGTTATGTCAAATACGTGATATGAGTGGATGCTTCCGACACAGATGCTAAATATTTTCTAGTTGCAAAACATGATGCTTCAGCTGGCAGTTGTGGCTCTCTCAGCCTAGCTGACAAAGTACTGTAGTATGAAATTCCTAACAATAAGACTTGTGTTATCCTTGTCATTATGTCCGTTAAAAGCTATAACTTTGTGTAATTTAATTCCCAAATATTTTGTGCGTTATTTAAATCACTTGATAGGTTTTTATTTTTGTTTATTTAACCTGATTTGATTAGGGCCATCAGGCACTGTCTTACATCAGACCAGGGTTTTGCATATACAGTACCTTTTTTCATGATAGTTTCCAAAAAAATAACAACCATTTTAATATGACAAATACTACTTAAATGATTTGAGTATCTGAAATGGCAATGTAAGTAAATAATACTGATTATAAACTAATAAAGCCAATGGCCTTGCCACAGTGGTAACTCTGGTTCCCGTCAGACCACCAGAGTTAAGTGCTGTCGGGCTTGGCTAGCACTTGGATGGGTCACCATCCAGGTCTGCCAAGTGCTGTTGGCAAGTGGGGTGCACTCAGCCCTTGTGACGCCAACTGAGGGGCTCCTTGATTGAGAAGTAGCAACATGGGTCACAGAAACTGACAACAGCTGGGAGAGTGGTGTGCTGATCACATGCCCCTCCGTATCCACATCCAGTGACACCTAAAAGGCCTGAGGATGGCACAGCGGCCAATCAGTACCATTGGGACTTTGAGGCCTGTTTGGGCTTTGTTTGTTTGTTTTGTGAACTAATACAGTTAATACTGGGAGCACTTGTACTTCTGCAGCTGCTACCACTGATAGTGATAACAGTAATAATAATGATAATAATAATAATAATAATAATGATAATAGTGACTATACTAACAGTAATCATAGTGGCAGATATAAAAATGATTTATAGGTATAACAAGGGTCATGAGTGTGTACAGAGTCAGTGGTAATTATCACTGTTGAGTTAGTGTCTTCTGAAGGTGGAGACATTATTCAGTTCTCTAATATAATATGGAAGGTTATTCCAGAGTTGGATTCATGCTACTTAGAAGGACTTCGAGAAAGTAGCTGAACGATGGAGTGGGACAGAAAGGATTTTGCTCTGATGGGACCATGTTGTTCAGGTAAGAGCGTTAAGGGGAGGAGCGATATCAGAGACAGTGTTTGTTGTTAAGAGAGTAGAGAAGACAGAGGGTATGGCAAGGAGAGGTACGAAGGACAGTGTTCATTGATAAGACAGTTGAGAAGATGGAAGGTATGGAAATTTCTCCACTCAGCCAGGATATCTGTGCATACTATGGTGAAATATGATCAAAGAGTCGAACATCACAAATCTAATGATCACAGGCATTCATAGCCAGTTACAGGTGCTGTGAGCTTTCCTGAGAAAGGCTGTGCAGAATAACATCGCTGTAATCAATAATTGAAAGTGTAAGTGCTTGTGCAAGCTTCTTATTCAGGTCAGAAGGGAAGAGCTTTTTACAGTTTTGTAGAGCATGGAGAGACGCTGATGCTTTCTTGCACATTGCAGTTACGTGCTCAGTCCAATTTAGATTTTCGTCTATTATTACGCCCAGGTTTCTTGCAGTAGGAGAAGTTGATATTTGTCCCATTTAGTGTTAATGATGGTATAGATTGCCAATATTCTGGGCTAATGAGCCTAGAATGACCAGCCAGTACCACATGGGTTTTGAGTAGGTTGGGCTTTAACCCTATATCCTGCACCTATTTTGATAGTGCACACAGCTTAGCATTGAGATTATCAGTGGTTCTCTTAACTCTCATTGGTTTTGCACTTAGATGTAACTGGAGGCCATCAGTGTACATGTGATATTTGTAGTAGGACAAAACTGCTGACACATCATTTATGTACACTGAAAATAGTAGAAGACCAAATATCAAACACTGGGGGCTAACTTATACTACGAGCATCCATTGTGACTTTGTAGTGTGAGATGTGCATTGTTGGCGAGATGTCAGCTATGAGAGAAATTATTGTGCTGCACTTGGTGAGAAATTTAGCCTGCTAAGTTTGGCAAGTAAAATGTCAAAGTTGACAGTGTCAAAGTATTTGCTGAAGTTTAAGAATCACATGATAGTTGCCTCTGGAACTACAGATCATCTGTTACCTCTACTTAGACAGAGGTTGTGTTGTGATGTTTGTGGAAACCTTATTGGTATTCATGTAGTAGGTTGTTTACGGCTAGGTAGTTTGTTACCTGGCCATGGACTATACAGGGTGGTCCATTGATCGTGACTGGGCCAAATATCTCACGAAATAAGCATCAAACAAAAAGAAAACTACAAAGAACAAAACTAGTTTAGCTTGAATGGGGAAACCAGATGGCGCTATGGTTGGCCTGTTAGATGGTGCTGCCATAGGTCAGACGGATATCAACTGTGTTTTTTTAAAATAGGAACACCCATTTTTTATTACATATTCGTGTAGTAAGTAAAGAATATGAATATTTTAGTTGGATCACTTTTTTCGCTTTGTGGTAGATGGCGCTGTAATAGTCACAAACGTATGGCTCACAATTTTAGACGAACAGTTGGTAACAGGTAGGTTTTTTAAATTAAAATACAGAACATAGGTGCGTTTGAACATTTTATTTTGATTGTTCCAGTGTGATACGTGTATCTTTGTGAACTTATCATTTCTATGCTGTTACAACGTGATTACTTGTAAATACCACATTAATGCAATAAATGCTCAAAATGATGTCCGTCAACCTCAATTCATTTGGCAATATGTGTAACAACATTTCTCTCAACAGCGAGTAGTTCGCCTTCCGTAATGTTTGCACATGCATTGACAATGCGCTGACGCATGTTGTCAGGCGTTGCCGGTGGATCACGATAGCAAATATCCTTCAGCTTTCCCCACAGAAAGAAATCCGGGGACATCAGATCCAGTGAACATGCTGGCCGTGGTATGGTGCTTCGACGACCAATCCACCTGTCATGAAATATGCTATTCAATACCGCTTTAACCACACGCGAGGCTATGTGCTGGACATCCATCATGTTGGAAGTACATTGCCATTCTTTCATGCAATGAAACATCTTGTAGTAACATCGGTAGAACATTACATAGGAAATCAGCATACATTGTGCCATTTAGATTGCCATCGATAAAATGGGGGCCAATTATCCTTCCGCCCATAATGCCGCACCATACCTTAACCCGCCAAGGTCACTGATGTTCCACTTGTCGCAGCCATCGTGGATTTTCTGTTGCCCAATAGTGCATATTATGCCGGTTTACGTTACTGCTGTTGGTGAATGACACTTCGTCACTAAATAGAATGCATGCTAAAAATCTGTGTTCATCCTGTAATTTCTCTTGTGCCCAGTGGCAGAACTGTACACAACGTTCAAAGTCGTTACCATGCAATTCCTGGTGCATAGAAATATGGTACAGGTGCAATCAATGTTGATGTATTCTCAACACCAACGTTTTTGCGATTCCCATTTCTTGTGCAATTTGTCTGCTACTGATGTGCAGATTAGCCGCGACAGCAGCTAAAACACCTACTTGTGCATCATCATTTGTTGCAGGTCGTGGTTGATGTTTCACATGTGGCTGAACATTTCCTGTTTCCTTAAATAATGTAACTATCCGGCGAATGGTTCGGACACTTGGATGATGTCGTCCAGGATACCGAGCAGCATACATAGCAAACACCCATTGGGCATTTTGATCATAATAGCCATACATCAACACGATATCGACTTTTTCTGCAATTGGTAAACGGTCCATTTTAACATGAAGCAAATACCGTCTGCACTGGTGGAATGTCACGTGATACCACGTACTTATATGTTTGTGACTATTACAGCGCCATCTATCACAAAGCGAAAATAGTGGTCCAACTGAAACATTCATATTTCTTTACATGCTACATGAATATGTAATAAAAATGGGGGTTCCTATTTAAAAAAACAAAAAAAAAAACGCAGTTGATATCCGTTTGACCTATGGCAGCGCCATCTAGCGGGCCAACCATAGCGCCATCTGATTTCCCCCTTCAAGCTAGAGGAGTTTCGGTCTTTGTAGTTTTTTTGTTTGATGCTTATTTCATGAGATATTTGGCCCCGTCACTATCAATGGACCACCCTGTATATTCTAAGGCCTTGGACAGTGCAGGAAGAATGCAAATAGGTCATTTATCAGAGGGTGCTTGGCAACATTGTTTTTAAGTGTGCCTCAAATAGTCCCTATTTTTGGGACTTAGGAAAATACTTGTGGCGAATGAATGGTTGAAGATATTTGTTATAGTGGGTAGTAGTGGGTCTGTAATAAGCTTCATTATTTGAACTGTGATGCCATCACATCCAATAGCTGCTGATATGATATGCACGATGGTTCCTCTGACAGTATTGCAAGTAACACGCTTTAGATAGAATTTTTCATCTCTACAGTTATTTACCACCCGTGAAGTAATCAATGCTTCTCTGTTTCATTTGTGGTTGTAGGTAATGGGAAGTACCGGTTCAGTTCTTTGTCTGGGACAATGAGAACAGCTGTGCTTTTACTTTGCATATACCAAGACCAAACAGATTTTTCCATAGGTCAACTGGTCTATTTCTGTTATTGGTTAATGTATGGGCATGCCTCAGTTTTGCATTTTTCATCGCTTGACCGACTCAATTGCACTTCTCCTTGTAAGCAGTATGATTTTCAGGCATGCGGCGTAGTTTGTATGCCCAGTGTGGTGCATCTCTGAGATTTGTGAACCATTTTAGTTCTACAAATAACCAAGGTGCTGGTTTCCAAGTTACATAGTAAACCAATGAAGTTTTTTTGTTTGTGTCCAAAAAGGGAATAGATGATGTCCCCCAAACTATTTCTTGCGCATCAGTTGCAAGTTCAGATAAGTTAATACATTTGAAGTCTCAATATGTAGTCAGTTGCGGTTTCATTCGGGGACATTCTAGAGAGTTCATCGTGAAAATTATGTCATGTATGGCCAAGCCAGGGGACTTTGTTACAGATGTATCTATGAGAGTGTGGGTAGGAAGTAGCAACATGTTTGAAGAAGAAAGCATCAGCTTAAATTTCACACTGGATGAACTATTGTATAGAAAATTTATTTAATGCCACCTGATATAATTATATGCTCCTATGTCAATTCGAGACTTGAAGGAGCAGTTTCAAAGCAGGCAAACCCGCCTAGGTGGTTTGTGGAAGACACATATCAGGCCCTTTCTGTTAGATATTTGATCTCTGTGAACATACATTCTACTTGTTTGTCTTCATTATTGTTGGATGTGTGTAGCACAGTAATTGATCAATCAAAGTATATGTATGCCCATGCTCCACCCCTTCCTCAGTTACATCTGTTGTAGAAAGATGTAACCATCTAGATTTACTGAACTTGTGGGATTACTTGGTTTGAGTCATGTCTTGAATGGTTTGTGTCTATATACAGGGTGAATACCTAAAACTTACACCACAAATATTGCAGAAATGGAAATTTCTATTGATGTGCAGTTTTTACAGAATGGATTGGTGGTCAGGGGCTCATATTATTAGCCAATTACCAGACTAATAATATTTAGAAAGTGTATTTTTTTGTGCAAACATACACTTTTTAAAATGGAGCAAAGCGTGTTGACATTAAAAGACTGAAAGTAGGGTAAATTAGAATGTCACTGGTGTTTGTTGCAGGATTCTAGTGCAAGTTGTTTACGAGATATCATATTTTGAAAAGTTTCCACACCAACACTTATTTGTGCCATTCAATCTGCATAGTTGTTAGCTGTGATTTTGCTATGTTTGCTTGCAGAGTGCTTGTATGTTCCTTCACTGCATTGAGACTTGTTACTCAGTTAGTGTGTGACAGACGAAGCAGTAGATCGTGCGTGGACGATGGGATTTACCAATGCAGAAAAAGCCGACATGCTCACAGTGTATGGCAAATGTTGGAAGAATGTAGTTCATTCTTGTACGGGTTATGCGACAAGATATCCTAATAGATGTCAACCATCTTGGCAGTTATTTTTCAACCTCTTCAACCAGTTATGTGATAGTGGTAGTGTAACGCCTAGAGGATGTTACAGAAGGAAAGAAGAGATGACAGAAGAGGGGAAAGTTAATGTTATTTCTGCTGTTGCAGTTGATATGCACTTTAGATCCCGCGCAATCCCACGAGGAAGTGGCATGACTCAGGCAAGTGTCCATTGACGTTCGTTCCGTCTCTATCACATATCTCTCCATCATGAGCTGCATGGAAAGGATTATGAGAATCATGTTAACTTCTGTACATGGGCATTAAGATTGAATACTCCAGGTGTGTCATATACTTTGTTTAGTGATGAACCTACATTTACCAATCATGGCCAGGTAAACCACCAAAACGCACTGTTGGTCTGTCTGTAATCTCTGTTGTCTTCTTGGCTTCATCAGGTGGAACGTCAGAACCTATGGAGTGTAAATGTGTGGTGTGGGATAGTGAACCATGAGCTTATAGGCTACCATTTTTCATAGACAGAACACTGAACCCACACAAGCATTGCAACCTCCTAACAGATCATCTTCCACGAATGCTAGAAGACATTCCTCTCCAGACTAAGACGAAACTATGATGCCAACATGATGACTGTCCAGCCCATAGTGCACGAAGTACTACAGCATGTCTTCACAAATTGTTTCCAAATTGTTGGATTGGACACAGTGGACCTGTACCTTAGCTAACCCATTACCTCGTTTTGTCGCCTGTAGACTTTTTTTCTGTTGAAAGATACTGTCTGCAAGGGCATACCAACTACACTCAATGATATGCAATGATGTATAACTGCAGCCCCCTTGGATGTCTCTGTTGTGTACAACAGTTGTTAAGATGGAAAACTGTATGTATGTGATTGCCAGTGGTGATTTTGAACACAACCTGTGATGCTCACTTGTCTCATTACTGCTCAGAATCCACAGAACTAGTGTATGAACTTGTGTTGTTCTTTAGTGTGCGCTACCACAGGTATTGTACAGGTTTTGGTGTGGGAACTTCCCAAAATACTGTATCTTGTAGACACTAGAATCCTGTAGCAAACACCACTGACATTCTGATGTACCCTACTTTTAGTTTGTTAGTGTCAATAGGCATTGCTCTGTTTTTTTTTAAAAAAATGTCTGTCTGCACAAAAAATACACCGTATAACTATTATTATGATCTGTTGTTTGGCTAACAACATGTATTCACATTTCAAGGGAGCTTCCATTCTGTGAAAACCACATATCACTAGCACTTTCCATTTCCACAATATTTGTAGTGCAAGTTTTAGGTGATTCATCCTGTATACAATGAAACATTGCTTAACCAAACTTGGGTCAAGTGAAAACCAGGTTATCCTTAACAACTCTCAAAAAGAAAAAAAAGAAAAGAGAACCTGTACTCACAGAAACAGTTAGAGGCGCGTTTGTGCAGGGCTGCAGTTAGTGGGCGGAGTTGCTTCCCCACACAGCATTTCACCAGTCTAAATGAAGCTGCGTTGCCAACAATGGTGCATTTGAGTGGTTGTTTCCTTCCATTGCATATGTGTTTTTGTGCTATGCTACAGACTATGAAGTACACTATGCTGTATGGTAATGTACTGTGATCCTAAAACTGTAATTTTAATTTTTTATAAAGAACATAAGCATAACCTGGAAAGAGTCTCTTGAATTCGTTTGACCCTCAAAACTTTCAAAAATACATATAATAGAAAATACTGTAGTAAATTTTTTAAATTCATGGCTTAACCGACAAAATTGTTGTCTGAAGTGGCTTCCTTCTCCTGCACAACCCTACCCCCCCTCGCCCCAAAATCCTCCTGAAGTTCGGTTAACTGTGGTTGTAATGTGTGTGTGTGTGTGTGTGTGTGTGTGTGTGTGTGTGTGGGGGGGGGGGGGGGGGGTGGTTCTGTATGTAACTGTGTGTCTTAAGTGATGACAAATCCTATGATCTGATACTTTGAGATTCTTTCTCTTGTTCATACACATTTTTGTGCATTTGTCCACATTTCAAGGGAGCTTCCATTAAATACCCTGTGTTCTGCACGTACTTACAGTCATCAGGCAGTGTGGTCAGTGAGCAAGCTGAGTATACTGATGATATTATTTCATAAATTGTTCACCTATTTTGGAAACATAAGTAGTCTTATGACATTTCCTTTGTCATACCTGATGTTACTTTGGTTGCTGTTAAACATCACATATGACATTTGACAATATACTCTGCATGATTGTATCTTTCTTACTAAATGTGACTGTTATAATGCATCAGTCTCGTGGGAATTTAGGGAGATGAAGCCAACCTATTTTCCACAAGTTTGTTGACCGAGCGAGGTGGTGCAATGGTGAGACACTGGATGGAGGACAACGGTTCAATCCCGCGTCCGGCCATCCTGATTTATGTTTTCTGTGATTTCCCTAAACCGCTCCAGGCAAATGCCAGGATGGTTCCTTTGAAAGGGCATAGCTGACCTCCTTCCTCATCCTTCCCTAATCCGATGAGACCGATGACCTCGCTGTCTGGTCTCCTTCCCCGAACAACCCAACCACAAGTTTGTTATTTCCTGGACCCATGGTTCTGAAAGGAGCTTCATTTTCCCAGGGAATCTTATTGTGGCAAACATTAGAATATGCTTCAGGATCCATCAACAGGCAGGCATTAAGGATTTGGTCTGTAATTCTGTCTCTCTTCTTTTTCCCTTGCTATAATCTTAAATGACGTGCTCTTTTCTAGTCACATATAAAGGGAAGCAGTAGACATAGCCACGAGTAAGGATACAGATTTTCCAAGAAAGTACTGTCTTCTCCTCTCATCTCTAATGTCTACATTGTTGATGGGATGTTGAAGTATAATCAACCTTCTTTGTATCTCCTTTGACCTTTGTCCCTGGGTGATGTTTCTACTTAATGATTAAAAAGTCCATGTGCATTTTCTTTCCAACCCTTTTCCATTATTTTGTCAAATGAAAGAACTTCTAATGTTGAAAACTAGTCTCTGTCAGTTTTTCACTTCCACATGGTTGCCATGAGTCAGATGCGATATATTTTGAATTGGATGACACCTTCAATATGTAACATAAAACATAGAGCAGGTTAATGTGATCACAGGCTTTGTTAGGAATAGTCCTGCTGCAGGTTGGATGCAGTAAGACATCCTTCAGTTCACCCAGTTAGTTAAGAGGGAGCACAAAATTTAATTTGGAATCATAAACAGATTTCATATTTTTTGTGTGAGTAAGGTATTATGGCAAGTTATGTTGACTGTTAGAATCTCTCTCTCTCTCTCTCTCTCTCTCTCTCTCTCTCTCTCTCTCTCTCTCTCTGGTGTGTGTGTGTGTGTGTGTGTGTGTGTGTGTGTGTGTTTGAGAAGATCATAGCAAAAATGTGCATTTATGTGTTGTATTTTCTTCTCTTACAGCATCTGAAGACTTCCTACTTCCAAGAAAAATGAAGTCCTTCTCATCAGCAAAACGTGCAAAAAGTTCTGAGTGTGAAACTGCTGCCGCTTCAGCGAAGAAAGTGAAGGCAGAGCCCAAAATCTCAGAATTAACAGCAGATAACACTGAGGCTGGAAACAAGAAGACACGTCAGCAGGCTATACAAAAACAAGTGAAACAAAAGCGTTCCAAATCAGCTACTGCATTTACTATTGAAAACAAACGTACAGATCCCACAAGAATAAAACAGTTTAATCAGCAGCAAAATAATGGTAAGCATTTTAGGTATATCTACTTTTCAACTTTTTATATTTTGCCCAGACTTGGTATGTACTTATGGCAAGTTCATTGTCAGCAGACAGTACTGAGGCTGGAAACAAGAGGACCCGTCTGGCTATGCAAAAACTAGTGAAACAAAAGCGTTCCAAATCAGTTGCTGCATTTACTACTGAAAAGAAACATACAGACCCTACAAGAATAAAACAGTTTAATCAGCAGCAAAATAATGGTAAACATATCAGTTGTATCTATTTATCATGTTTTTAAAGTTTTTCACAGACTTAGTGTGTTCTTATGGTAGGTTCATTGTCAGCAGATAGCACTGAGGCTGGAAACAAGAGAACACGTCAGCAGGCTATACAAAAACAAGTGAAACAAAAGCGTTCCAAATCAGCTGCTGCATTTACTACTGAAAAGAAACGTACAGACCCTACAAGAATAAAACAGTTTAATCAGCAGAAAAATAGTGGTAAGCATTTTAGGTGTATCTACTTCCACATTTTTCACAGACTGAGTGTGTTCTTATGGTAGGTTCATTGTCAGCAGATAGCACTGAGACTGGAAACAAGAGAACACGCCAGCAGACTATACAAAAACAAATGAAACAAAAGCGTTCCAAATCAGCTGCTGCATTGACTACTGAAAATAAACGTACAGACCCTACAAGAATAAAACAGTTTAATCAGCAGAAAAATAGTGGTAAGCATTTTAGGTGTATCTACTTTCAAGTTTTTATTTTTATTTTTATTTTTTTTTAATTTTATTTCCACAGCCTTAGTATATGCTTCAATTCACGTGTTTCTTTTAAAATTTATCCAGGTGTGGCATAAGTTTTGGAAATCAGGAAATTTCAGAGTATTTCAAACATGTCAGGGAAATCATGGGAGTATCGGGGAACTTTGGAAAAAAACAACACTGGAAAAATCTCATTTTTATCTCAGTTGATGAAATGGATTGTTTACTGAAATGTCGTGCTTTGTCGCTGGCTGGGTGCAGCTGAGTATGTGCGTCACTTCCCTACTCCCTCATCCCTACTGCTTCTCCCCTTCCTACCACTCCCCTCAGCTTGCAGTCATTGCTGCCACCACTTCTTGCTGTTAGCCTAGCAACTGCCGACGAGCGTCAGGGAGGCTTTGAGGAGTGGTTTGTTTGGATCTGATTCTTGGAGTCTGTAGATGCTATGGCCAGAGATGGCAGTCATGTCTGTGTCTGTGTGAATGTGTGTGCACGCTCATTTTCTGATGAGGACTATGGCTGAAAATTTAGCTGTGACAGTGTGATAGTCTTTTCTACAAGCCTGTCTGCGCACAGCGATCAACTTTACGGTGAATTACTACCTATCCTATTATTGATTCTCATAGTATTCGCACAAGTTATCTGTTGCATGGGTTGATTACTGCGGTCTCATTTTCTGTCTGTGTCTCGTGAATAGTAGGCCACACGAGTGGATTTTTACGACAGGCCAATACTGCAGGCCATTTCTGCGGGTATCTCTAATGGATTGGGTCTGCCAATCTGAAGCTTGTCGTTCCACATTAATGGCAAATCCTGCCCATCGGATCTAGTCTCATCGATCTGTCACGAGGTTGGATTTGTTTGTGTGTGGCGTATGTAGCTGATTTTTGTGGTTTATCCTTGGACCCAGGGCTGCGGTGCTCTTTGGCAGGCCAGAAGCCTCGGGCAGTTGATTTCAAGAACTGCGACTGTCTCACTGCAAGTACATTGTACAGAACAGTGTTTTGTAGACATTTTATTTATTCTAGTACATTTTGGCACTCCAAAAGTAGCTTATATATTAGAAAGAATGGACGATAAGAAGAATAAAATTGTGGCAGTCACTGGCAGTTAGTACACTATGTACTCCAACATTTCTTAAAAGAAAAATTACACAATACCTGTAAAATAATAGACATAACATAGTGGGTAATAACTGACAACAACAAACATAGTTGTACCAACATTTTATTGGCGGTCACCTATAGTATTGGTTTACAAAACTTTTCCCCATCATATACACTTCTTTCATGAGGCCTACTTTTTCCTGAGGTTATTTCTGAAATAAATGAAGGTATTTTAAATCTCTCTTGACTCCAAGGAAATGCAAATTTTTGTCATTAAATGTGTTTCATTTTATTGAAATAAAATAACATCAGTGGTCTTAATGAAACACACATACCACTTGGCTTGCTTTCCCCATCTAAAAGCAGTGTGTTCCAAAAGATATTGATATTAGTGCTTCAGATTTTTCTCGCATGAATAAATGCTGTCTGCTTGCAAGTTTTTTTTTTTTAATGTATTTCCTCATTTGACACTATTTTTTCTTGTATTGTAGCTGTAAAGATGGATTTAAAAGACCTTCAGTTGTTATAAAGCCGTAATGGACGATATGGTCACACAAATGAAGAATTTTTTTTCTGAAACTTCAGTTCAAATTTTGTGGCTTAGTTTTTATAGCAATACTGTGGTGCACAGTTGAAATACTGTCTAGACTTTTTCAATGATCTCTTTGTACATCCTATTTTTTACATTCTTGTTTGTGTAATGTTCATATGTCAATTTTCACAAACAAGAAATTTCATGGTACAGTTGCGTGTTTTTGATATGGTCATTGGTCCAGACCTTTCATTATATTTGTAGCAACTGAAACATGCTGTGTCTTTAAAACCACTCTCTCAGAAGTGGCGAATTTCGAGCAACAGCTACATTTCTCTTGTTTCCATCTTAAAATTTACTTTCTTTGACAAAAAAAAGTGGGTTTTGCGCACTGTCACCTCGCTAACATCCTAATGCATTTGCTGTTGTGACAGAATCCTGAATCGTGGTTTATTAAGTGAGGAAATGTGCTCAATTCAGGAAAAAAATTGATGAAAAATTACATTTTCTGTTTAAAAACAAATGTGTAATTTCTTAATATATTTTGTTGCAAAGCCACACTAATTCTCATTTGAGCAGCTATTGAAGATTTAAAAAAATTACATCATTCCATTACACAAGTCTACAGTTACTCATATAATACAGTAGATAAAAAAATTCCATGTGCTTATCAAGTAGGAGATATTTTCGTGCTATCATTTGCTGAAATCTCATCTCGATAACTCTGACCATTTGTTAGGCATGAGGGACACTGTGAATATTTTATTCTTACATTCTGCAGATACAGTCTCGGGGTCGGGCCTCCACAAGACACAGGCAGGAGCTGCAGATATCAAAGAATTCGCTGGAAATATCCATGGCTCGTTGGGAAAATCCATTTTTTGTGTGGCGTCTTGCCTTCGAAGGCACACCAGCTTTTGCTTGTTTCAGGAGTATTGTCAACAAACAACTTTCCATCCTCAGTTATGTGTATCTCTCACAGTGTTCTAGTAGCATATCATGGTGAAATCAAGCAAGGTGAAATTCAATACTGAATGCACTATTTTTCATCTGCATTTTAAGCTATACCACTGCCGCCAGTATGCTGGATGGTTTTAAGACAGAAACTGGGACGTTGTATCTTTTCTGATATCAATTTGTAATGTGTTGAATGAGAGCTGATTATAAAAGAACAATAAACCTGAAAATCTGCTCGTCTTTAAAAAAAAAAATTTGCTCTCTGTGCTGGCTGGAAAATGAAGATGTGGCCGACTGCTCTTTTTGAGAGAATTCTAATGTGTGACCCCCATGACACCTTTTCTGTTCAGTGCTTCGTCATCTCTGCCTGCTTATGTGGTGTCTTTAGTTGTTAAGGCTCAAGTATTATCTGCCATGAAATCAGTGTGTGATAATAAAGCTGGTCTTATCCCCACAATGTACATGAATTTAGGTCATGCTGTAAGGTCTGAGCTCAGAAAAGTAAACGTGCATGCTAAAGATATTTTAACTTTCAGAACAAGCACAGGCTGATTGAAATGTGCCCAAACCTCCTCCTAAAGTCACCTTTGAAGTACAGTATTTGTAGATAGATAAGCTTTTGTGATAAATAGGGGCTCAAGAACTAGCCAGGCATTGAATAAGTGCTAAGGACTGTGATAAAGTTGAGAAAGAATTCATGCAGCTTCTTGGTTAGGAGGTATTTTTGGGCCTCTGTGCAAATTACAGGAGGACTGAGATGAGAATTGATCACTTCTGAAGAGACTTATTGGATGGTGATACCACCTGTCAGCATTTGTACAGCTTTATTCAAAATGTTCTCATTCTTAGCCATGGTCAAGCCGTCGTAGAGCAAGGTTTATCCATTAATAAAGCGTGTATGGCAGTCAACCAAGAAACCAAGTCATTGGTAGCCGTATGTCAAGTATATGATGGCCTGAAATCAGCTGACGGTGTCTTCCAGATTGACATTAACAAGGGAATGATTCTGGACCATTTGCAATGCTGGAGATAAGTATGATGAGGGTTTAAAGCAGAAGCAACATGAAGAACCTGAAGCCAAGAGAGCTAGATGAAAGAGATCCATTGTCCAGCAAGCTAAAGAACTGGAGGCCAAAAAGTCACAGATATTGTCCAAAAGGGCCACTGTACTGAGTGGAATTGATGAAGAGATTGCTTCTCTCACAAATGAGTTTTGACTGGTTTCATTGATTGATTTGCATTGTTTGTTTGACAAAATACAGGGTATTATTATTTGGCAGAGAAAAATCACTAAACATACCCCAGTGCTGTTATAAACCACCTTTCTTTTGTGTTGCTGGGTCTGATGCATTATCTTGTCTGGAAAGTTCATAGATCCTATATGATAGGATGAAGGTGTTATCAAAGTATGAAACCCGAATGAAAAATGTGACTGAAGAAACCTGTGTCTACATTTTGATGTTCAGTGTCCCAGGCTTGTCAGGATATGAAAACATGTTTTAACACTGTAGTTTGTGTGCATTTTTTCCAAACCCTCTTGTAATATTTAGTGCCAGAATCTTGACTGTAGCAGACAGCCCATAACAATCAATGGTAATTTGGGGAAATAATGGCCAGGCAGCTTATGTGCCGGATGTAGGCTGCACACAAAGAAAAGGAAATTCATAAAGCAATTAGTTACAAAATGTGTGACACAACTTGATGCCAAAATGCATTTCAAACAATGTATCTTACAACATTTGTTACTCCATTTCCATCAGTTGTAAAGGAGCCTTACAATTATTTTGTGGATGAACCTGTTACTTCACAGCCTTTTCAGGCACGTGCCGCTACCCTCATCACTGCTTCAATGTGTCAGTATTTATCTCAACTTTCCAATTTCAGTTGGGGTTCTGTGGAAGAGTTTAAGTTTGTGTCCTAACCCAACAGACACTTCTAATCTGTTGGGAGAGTGCGTGACAACTGATAATTTTCTGTGGAAAGAAAGATGTATTCTGAGAAATAATTTTTAATGTCATCTCTGCTGCAATATTTGTCCTCAGCCCATCATTTGAAAAATGACTTATAGGGTTTGAGACATAAAAAACGAGGTAGTAGCAGATCAGTATTGTTAATGCAGAGGGGAATTGCCATTTCCAGCAATGTGTTACGAGGAAGTTTGCTAATGTTATGATTTGAACTGTTATTAAAAATTCTTATTTTCTTCCTTAACCACTTTTCAGATAAATTGTGTATGATGTTGGGCAGGCAAACATTCAGTATTTGCTGCATGTTAACTTCAAGTACAAATTTTAAATTTCCTGCCTCACAGCTTAAAATTTGTTTGGATTTTACATAAAAGGACTAAAAGTGTCACCTGATTTGCTGAAAATGACTGAATTTTCACATATTGTAACACCTAATCAAAAGGCAAAACTTCTGCTTAGTTACAATTTAATCATAAGACTGTGTCAGTCTATTAGACATAAAAGCAGTTTTGACAAACTTCAAATTTGGTATTGATTTTAATCTGATAAACAGTTTTCTGTTCATATTAAATTCTTGTACTGTGATTGAAGCAATTTGTATTATGATTTGATGGCATCACAAATGTTTCAAAGGTTTAATTCCATGGAAAATATGTTTTATCTTTTTAAGCATTGACAATAACTAGCACATGGTCTTAATATAAACAGATTAAAATTAAAGTATTCAACATGGTGTATGAGATTTTTGAGTGATAAATTGTAATTAAATATTGGGTTCTGCCATGAAAGTTTCTTTTAAATTATGATTTCATAATATGTCACTATCATAAATATTAGATGGACAATTTTATCCAAGTAAAATTTTCTGTGCGCACTTTAATTCTTTGCTTTGATAAATTTGTGTATATAAGGATTTATCATGGACATACTGATATGTGTCAGTATTTGTTTTGCATTTGAAGAGGACTGATACATTTGTCTGCTTGTGTCTGTGTATGTGCAGATGGATGTGTGTGTGTGTGTGTGTGTGTGTGTGTGTGTGTGTGCGTGTGTGCGCGTGTGCGCGTGTGTGCGCGTGTGCGTGTGTGCGCATGCGCGTGCGCGCGAGTGTATACCTGTCCTTTTTCCCCCTAAGGTAAGTCTTTCCGCTCCCGGGATTGGAATGACTCCTTACCCTCTCCCTTAAAACCCACATCTTTTCGTCTTTCCCTCTCCTTTCCTCTTTCCTGATGAAGCAGGAGATATATATATAGTGTGTGTCTACTGCTGACAAAGGCCTTAATGGTCGAAAGCTTTAATTGCGTGAATCTTTTTGTTGTGCCATATCGCGACTCAGAATCTCTGCTATATGGTGAGTAGCAACTTTCCTTCTCTGGTATTGTTACATTCCATCCTGGATTTTAAATTGTTTGATTCTTCAGATGAATTCTAAGATGCTGATGTGGCCTCTTGTTGATAAGATGTCAGACTGTAATTTTTCCTTCTTTTGTTCCTGTATGACGTGGTTACTTGGACAATAGTGGCTGTTGAAAAGTCCCTGATTTGTTTGTGGAATCCTGCACACATTTTGTACACACACCAATGTTTATACTGTATCTTTAATATGATTACTGTCCTTGAAAATTGTTTGTGATCGAGATAAAACTTTTACTAGCATCTGCTAAATGGTATTTTACACGCTTCCACTTCAGAAGCATTAGTTTTAGTGCAGCCTTATATCTCGTGCTCATAGGGGATTCCCCACCCTCCTTACTGTTCTGATATATTATTTATAGCGTCACCACCATAGTGCCCAATTGTTTATGTATATGGGAGGGTGTAGTGGTGGTGGTGGTGGTGGTGGTTAGTGTTTAACGTCCCGTCGACAACGAGGTCATTAGAGACGGAGCTCATGCTCGGGTTAGGGAAGGATTGGGAAGGAAATCGGCCGTGCCCTTTCAAAGGAACCATCCCGGCATTTGCCTGAAGCGATTTAGGGAAATCACGGAAAACCGAAATCAGGATGGCTGGAGACGGGATTGAACCGTCGTCCTCCCGAATGCGAGTCCAGTGTGCTAACCACTGCGCCACCTCGCTCGGTCTGGGAGGGTGTAACTCCATTTTATAAACACTGATGATTAAATATATGTATAATATATAGCACTATCTCTTGATGATTTCCAGGAATGAATCTCATTGGACACTCCTTGTATTGTGTATCTTGTGTTACATAAGCTGAGCAGTTGCCAGTGATTGACGCAAGTAATGACTGTTGTATTCACAGGATTCATTATGCTACAGTTGTCCTGCAATCGTGACAAATGGCAAGCACTTCAGGGAACTTGGCCAGGACACCCACATTCTCAGGACTGGCTCACATCGCTTTGATGAAGCAGGAATTCTTGGCTTGTGGGTTGGTCACTGCTGCCAGTCTCCAATATGAAATAATCAGTGCATGGATTGATGATCACTGTTTCATATGATGGTGATTGTTATTGTGTATTTAGAAGAATCTCCTCATATCCACCCAGATCAGGGCAATGATGAAAAAAATCTATAAAAAAATTAAAAGAAAGGTGGCTCACTTGTGCAGTAGCTACCCATGGGAATAAGATATGACTATATGTCCAGTTGGACCTTTGGGTAGACAAATGCCCTACCTGGCAACAAGCATGAGTGGTCATTCCTTGTGATGATAAGTCATATGAGAAGGTGCAGAATAATAGTTTTTTTTAAATTAGGAATTGTGAAGGAGGTTCATTGTAGAAGATATCATCCTTCTGCATACATTAAGCTTTGTGCGGAATTGCAGGTGTACTGAAAATTTTTTTTTGATATATGACAATCTCATACTTGGTCACCACACATTTGAACGCAAAATGCCTTTGAGTTAGTGATTGTGACAGACTTACACCCAGTGCTTAATTTACTCTTCTTCGGACTAAAGGGTATTTGTCCAGTTTCCACAGTTTTACGGGAGACAAAAAACAGGGTTCAAGTGACACCTGGCTAAGTTTTAGCAGCAGAGTTCTTGTTTCCTCTCTTTTATGGTGTAGTTTTAGATATCCAATTCATACTCCTTAGCATATAACTTGTCTCTTAGAGCATATCTGAGTGGAAACTGTTTGAAGAAAATTGTTACATTCCTTCGGTTGTATCGTGTATCTTTTGGATCAAATCTGTGACTGCTTGCACCATTTTGGATAAGTTTAGAAATGTGTAGTTTTACACTTTGTGAAGCCTTTAAAGAAGACATTCCATACCATTTACTGACATTTTATTGGATTAGACAAAAGAAAAAATTACGTTATTTTGGGCTGTTAGTTCTGAGAGAAGTCTAATGTAAAAATGAAGAGGGGTCAAAGAACTACAAGCTGATGATGCTTTAAAATCTTCTGGAAATTCATAACAGTGCTCTCAGTACATTACTAACCTTTGATTCTGGTATACACTCTTATAACTCAAGGGAGGCTTCTAGTGCATCAAGACCAAACTCTCTTCTTAGCACTCCTATCTCTTTAAGTTTTGTGATAATTCCAAAGTTGCCATGTAAATAATAATAATAATTATTATTATAATTATAACAACAATAATAACAATAAATGAAATAAAATAAAACTTTAGGTCACTAGCACTACCTAGAACAGATAGTTCAAAAGCTCACTGGTGATTGAAATATAATGGATTTAACAGTGTCAAATAGATCTGATCCCTTTGAGGATGTCCACATTGTAACCAGCATCAGTGACCATGATGAAGTGGTTGTAGCAACAATGATTACCAATGTACAAAGGGCAACTAAGGCAAGAGGGATGATTTACGTGTTCAGTAAACTAGGTAATGAGTACTGTCATATCTCAAGAGGGGACATAAAACCTTTCGATGTGGCTGGCAGAATGTAGAGGAAGTGTGGCTCAAGTTTAGAAAAATAGGTGATCAGGCACAAATGTATACTTTGTAGAACAGTTTGTGCTGGTGTGCATTCTCTGCAAAGAAACTTCTAAAGAAACAGTGGCTACTTCTCCATAGCTGTAAAATAAAGCTTAATAGTACAGATAGATATATGATAAATGAAACATTTTTGCCTCTCAAAAGGGCAATGAATAAAGCCCTCAGTGATGACCATAGCAGAATCTTAACAATCAGCCTCTCGCGAAACACAAACTAATTCTGATTGTATGTTAAGGCTGTCAATGACACCTGATTTAATGTCCAGACACTCATGAAATAACTCAAGAACTGACATTGTTGGTAACAAAGCAAAACCAAAAATGATAAGCTCCATTTTCACATGTACCTTTACAAAGGCAAATCCAGGATCACCACCACAGTCTTGTCCTACTGCAATGCCAAGTAATATTATGAATGATAATAATGAATAATATAATTAGTTTCAGCAGTGTGAAGATACAGCTGAAATTTCAAAAACTGAACAAAGCCCCAGGGCGCAGTGGAATCCCTATCAGATTTGATACAGAATTTGCAACTGAGCTAGCCCCTCTTTTAACCATAATGTACAATTAATCCCTCAAACAAAAATCTGTATGCAGTGATGGGTGGAATGGTCACACCAGTGCGCAAAAGAATAGCAGAAATGATCTACAAAACTATCACCTAATATCTTTGATTTCCATCTCTTGTAGAATGTTAGAAAATATTCTGAGCTCAAACCTAATTAGATATTTCGAACAGAATGACCTACTGCATGTGGAGCACTATGGATTCCAAAAACATTGGCCATGCAGAAGTTAACTCTCTGTTTTCTTACATGACACCCCGAGAGCCATGGATCAATCAGTTACATAGATGCAGTATTTCTTGGCTTCTAGAAAGCATTTGACTCAGTACCAAACTAATGCTTAATAATGGAAGTATGATCATATGGAGGTATGAAATGAAATTTCCGAGTGGATTGTGGATTTATTGGTAGGGAGGATGCAGCATGTTATCTTGGGGGGAGAGTTATCAATATATGTAGAAGAAACTTCAGGTGTACTCCAGAGAAGTGTGTTGGGACTCTTGTTATTCATATTGTACATTGATGACTGGACAGACATTTTTAATAATAGCCTCAGAGTGTTTGCAGGTGATGCAGTTATCTTTAACGAAGTACTGTCCAAAGAAAGCTGTACAAATATTCAGTAAAGTCTTGATAAGATTTCAGATCAGTTGAAAGATTAAAAATTTGCTTTATATCTACAGTAATGTAAAATTATGCAGTTCATAAAATGGATAATGTTGTATCCTATAATTACACTATCAATGATCTACAGTGGAAATCAATTAAGTAATGCAAATAGTTAGATGTAACAATTTGTAAAGATATGAAATGTTGTGATTATATAGCCTCACTCATAGGTAAAACAGGTGGCAGACTTATGTTCATTGGTAGGATACTGGGTAACTGCAGATAGTCTACAAAGGAGATGTTCTTAAAAAATACTTGGGTGGCCCATCCTAGAATACCGATCAAGTGTGAGGGACACCTACCTAATAGAAGACCTTGAATGTATATGAAGAAGAGCAGCCCAAATAGTCACAGGATATGAATAAAATCCTTTTGGACTTCAGGCTTCATCATTTTGAAACTAAGACGCACTATTAAAACTGATATTTTGGCCAGTCCTCTTCAGAGTGACTAAATCTTGGTTGCTGGGGATGGTCTTCCCTAAATACCAACCTATTTCTGTTTCAAAGCTACAACCGGTGTCACTTTCCTGAATATCATTGGACAGTTCAAAGTCTAGATGCCTGTTGGGAAGTGGCTGTATGGAAAGTGGCTGTGTTATTTTGACAGGTGACTGACAGGCAACAGATAGTTGTCAACTTGTACACATGTGTGATATTTTCCTGAAACATGACATCATTAGTGTATCCAGATTCTGAGGAGCTGCTGGCTGGCAAACACACACAGCCCTTTGTAGTGGAATTTCTTTCAGCCAGGCCATCGACAGCCTATAGCCCTCCTCTCTGTTCGTGCCATTGGAGCGTTTAATTATTTCTGTAGTCTCTGTTGCTTTCTACTGCTGCATTCATGGCTCCTGGACAAGTGCACAGAATTCTTGAAAATGGACGGGTTGCTCACAGTCCAGTTTGTGTTTGGCTATTGGTGATTTGCTTTTCCCTTGTAACACAAAACATTCATACTTTGACACACGGGTGTTAATTGGTCCCCTGATTTTGCCAACATCGTTTGTACTACAGTCACATCGGCATTTGTAAACACATATAGCATTTGAGAACATCTATGGAATCCATAGTGGGCCTCAGTAGAGTGTGGATCTTGTGGCTGCTCTGTAATATTGGTTTACTGCCTCCATGGCATAGCACTTTGCCTTTACAGTCACTGACAATTAATAAGTTAGGTAAACAAGCAATAGGACGTTGTTGTTCTGCTCCTTTGTGTGCTTTGTCTTTGCTGTACCTCACATCTTCTACATTTTTATCAGTGTATCCATTGAATTGGATATTGTGTGGAGCAACTGTGTTGTAGTTCTTGTTCTGACTACCACACTTTTCAGAATGTATTGTATTGCCTGTGATGTTTGAAAGAAAGAATTTTAGATATTTTAATAAACATGAGACCATCTGTACAGCTTCATGACCAGCTTTGTGCCATCATTTATGCCACAGCTGCCATCCAGGTAGTATCGCAAAAACAATGACTGCCAGTCATCTGTAGTTGACAGGGTTTAGGTGCCAATGATATGCTTCATTTGTGTTGTCCTCAACACAAAATTACTACTTTGTTGCAACCAACCAGTTGTTTATGTGCTTTCTGTATGGAAATTTGGTTGTTTACTGAGAGGGCTTTGATTTTCATTGTATACTGCTGTAATTCTTGTTTTGGAACTAAGATGACTCAGTTATGAAACACATAGTCAACTGAGCATCATATGCAAGGTGTATGAATGACTTCGTGACCATAAAGACTATCCCAGAGGAGATGAAATCTTTTCGGCAACAGTAATGGCAGAGAATGTGTAATGAAGCACGGGGAAAGTAAACCTGTGATCAAAAAACAAAGCATCTCTGAAAAAAGGTTTTAGTGGAAGAACAACTTTCACTGATTTGCACCTATACTAGAAGGACATTGTTCATTGCACTGTGCTGGAGTTTTACAACTATAGCAATTATCCCACTTGGTAAAATGTGTCAGAAGTATTACATGACGGAACTGATTTCAGTTGGAGCTGCTATTCAATTTGCAGAATTCTGAAATCTTTGGGACTCAGATAAAATAAGGGGGGGGGAATAGATACATTCTGCTAAAGAGATTCTGCATAGAAGTGGCTAGGGTAATTTTTCTGATAAAAATGTACAATGTCAGAAAACAAAGTAAAATTAAAATAATTTGCCATATTTCTCTATTTGAGACATGAATCAATCAAAATTTTGTCAGAAAGCCCGGGACTAGTCAGCACCACCAGACCTCCTCTACTGTAAACTCTTGAGTATATTCAGAGACCATCATTAGGTATGATGGTGGAATGTAGTGTGTTTCGGGGAATGAGGGCCTGTGTTTCTCTGCCTGGACTGTGAAGAAGGTACACACGTCTCTCTCTCTCTCTCTCTCTCTCTCTCTCTCTCTCTCTCTCTCTCTCTCTTTCTTTCTTTTAACACACCAATTTTATAAGGCTTTCTCAGGCATGTGGGGCTCTGCTTGGTTCAACATTTGTCTTCCTAGCAGCTTGTGGGATCCCTATGGAGCACCATAAATTCATAGAATCAAAACATATGGGTGTCATAGAAGTGCAGAACTGCATGGATTCTAACATTCAACACTCCACAATTACCTAAGTGTGTTTTTGCAGGTTATATCAGTCTTAAGGTTTAACCATTTGTTTCAAACCCAGTGTGATGCTTCAAATGTCAAAGGTTTGATCATATCACTGTGGCATGTAACGGGAGGCCTACCTTTGGAAACTGTGGAGGCTCAGATCACAAATCAGATTATTCTTGTTCACTGCCTTCAAAATTTGCAAACTGCTCGGGTGATTACCCAATGTGGAGTAGGAAGACTGGGATTTGTAACAAGGCAAGGAAAACTCAGAAGTTGAAAATTATGAGATGCATACCCTATTGTGAAACTAAAAAAGCTTTGAAAGCTAAGCAACCTCCAGTATTTGCCACTTCTTTTGCTTTGGCTCTTAAGAAGCCAGTTGCCATGTGGGATGCCTCCACACAATGCCAGACCACAGATTCAAGCATGGGTACATGTACTTACCAGTGTACCTTTGGGTGAAAAGCTACACTTGAACCTGAAATCATTCAGAAGTCATCAGCAAAGGACTTGCAACATCAGCCACATACCACTGCACACCATCAGGAGCCCACTATGCTGTCCCCTCGACCCATGCTAGCAACTCCTCCCATAAATAAGGGAAAATGCGGCACAAAAAGTCATACGAAATCAAAGAAAGTGGCAGCTAAACCTTTGGGTTGGCAAGCCCTCTCCCTTTCCAGTGATGTCTTTACTACCAAGGATATTGGTATCCACATGGGGGAACCATAGACATGGACACCATATTAACATTCCCCCTGACTTCTTGGGTAGATCACCTCAGTTGAGGAAAAAGGAAAAGGACAACCATAACTAATCTATGGCTCCTACTAGGACTTTTTTGTTGCAATGGAACTTAAATGGATACCAATCACATTTGGAAGAATTACAGCTCGTGGCCCAGAAGAGATCCTTCTGTATCTGCTTACAAGGAACTCATTTTAAAGTCACTAATACACCTGCATGAAGGGGCTACCTCCCCTACAGGAAGGTCGATGTTATTGGGAATAGGGCTAAGGGTGGAGTGACTGTTTTCATCAATGTCAGAAGCCAGTCCCTCTTACTATGGCCATACAAGCATTTACAGTGGAAGTTCTCACACTGGTTAAAATCACAGTGTGTTCTTTATTTCTTCCACGTCATGATCTGTTGGTGAAGGTGACTTGACTCAACTCTTCTGAGCATTTCTCCTCCTGTTCCTCCTCATGGAGGTTTAAATGCATATGGTGTGCTGTGGGGCTCGGCTATCACATGCTCCAGAGGTCGAATTATCAGCCTCCTCGTCCACTCAAGGACTATCTGCCTCTTGAATTCTGGTGAGATGACACTTTTCCACAGTCACAGGATCATCTTCAGCCACTGACTTTTGTTTTTGCTTCCCAGCTCTTGTAGACTCAGTTCAGTGAGAAGTGGCCACAGATTCATCATTCCATTGACCACTTTTTGGTGCAGATACATCTGCTAACAGAAATGGTGGTTGACAGGAGACCATGAGGATGGATGGTTCAAGGGGCAAATTGGTCGCGAAACAGTCAACAGTTCAAACAAGAAGATTGTGCCCAGGAGATGGTGAACCACATCACCTGTGGGATCCAATGAGCTGCCACCAACTCCATTCCCGTCTAGTAACCACTTCAGACGACAGCCTGTCCCTTGGCGGAATGACGAATGCTGCTCAGCAGCATCTAACTACAGAAAACCTTGCCTTCAGATCTATGAGAGCACAAGTGAGGGGAGTGATAAAAGAATGGAACTCCTGGAAGGAATTTGTGACTCCCATTACTCTGTCATCTTCCACTGTGCATTTTTGGGACTCAATTTCAGGCTAGGGTAGTATATCTCCCCTTATAGCTTTGTTGAGAAATGGAGTCATGGTGGATGAGCCGAAAGATGTCACTCCCTCATTCAGACAGTCTCCTGCATTCCAGTTGTGTTCATTTACCAAAGGAATTTTTAATCTGTAAGACAGAACTGCATATGATTTTGAAGGTCATTGCAGAAGATGGGTTAAAACTTTTCAAAGAATTAGATTTCTGTTAGGAATTTCTGATTGTCATCCAGGCTATTCAGCATACGTTTCTGTCAGAGAAACATACAGAACATCCAGATTGCCAACCAACACACAAAAACAAGGACAGTACAGGTAACATCCCGCTGAATACATGGGAATTCAGGGAAATGAATTCACTGGTAAGACAGCCAAGACTGCTTGAACTGGAGACATAGTTGCAAAATTCGATACCTCTGCAATCATCTCTCTGCTGAGGCACAGGTTTATACATCAGTGTGAGAAAGTGTCTTTAAATGAAGGAGAGTGGCCTGCCTTCCACAAAACCAACTACCAACTGTGGCCTAGCTTCTGTTAGCCACTGAGGCCCAGCAAAGTCTTCCTAATACACCTCCAAATTGAACCCTACCCATTGATGGAGTAAGGCTCTTTAAGAATTGGAACCCCTAAAGTGTGTTCAGGTTCACTTACAATGTTCATCACAAGTATGGCCAACTAACATTGGACCATCCAACTGGTAATCAGCACAGCTTGATTGATTGCAGTATATGGGAACAGCACAAATGCATGCAACAGGTGCACTGATAGACAAGAACACAATCTCTCTACCATCTGACCTTTGTTTCAACTTACCACCATGAAGATAGCCTATATTGTGCAGGTGTAGGCCAGCAGCTCTGTCTGCATTGTGATATGAAGGCAGTCACAAACTGGCTGTGTACATGCAACTTCATTGTCTCCATAAAAATCAAATTTCTGTACAAGACAGTGGTGTGTCTTTATGCCACTATTCCCTGCCCATCAGGGAAGTGAAAATAGGCACAGATGGGCAGAGCGTAGATGGCAGTGACCCATTTTCCTTTGCGTTTTCATGAAAAGCATGATGTGACATCTCTTGTATGCAGCCGGCCAGGACATGAACTCCCCCTCCCTCATTATTAGCAAATAGGGCCGGACTCTCCTAATAATGTGCTGGCTGTGTCTTAAATGAAGTAAGCAGTGGGTGAGTCATGTGGGTGATTGTATGGGAGTACTACTATATTCGTAGACTCAGTGATGGTAGATGATGATGACCCCGTACAGGGCTGATCTCTGTGGACTTTGATGAATTATGATTGCAAGGTGCTCAGAGTGGGTGCCAGACAAATCTTGGTGTTCCTCGTTCATGGAAGGACGGTATTGGGAGAAATGACCATGACACTGACTGGGCAGGCTGATCTCTGTGGACTTTGATGAATTATGATTGCAAGGTGCTCAGAGTGGGTGCCAGACAAATCTTGATGTTCCTCGTTCATGGAAGGACGGTATTGGGAGAAATGACCATGACACTGACTGGGCAGTGATGGAGGGCCCTCCAGGATGTGGTAGCAGGGGGGTGCGAGGGGCTGGAAGACATGAGGAATGAACATTGTAGGGTGTCCTTGGCCATCGTTGTAGGATGACACTAACAGTGGAAGCAGTGATAGATGATGTATCTTCAACTTTTGTTCTTGCTGCTCCTTGTCTAATTGTAGAGATAGTTGGTTTCGGTATCTGTATGATAAATCTGCCCTTGGCATCAATGGTTAGTATTCAGTAGTCACCTGCCACAGCCTCCAATACCAACGTCTATCCCAAACCAATTAAACATTGAAATATTGATTATTGACCTCAAATTGCTGCTTCAGCAGAATATCCCAGTTAATTTGCAAATTACGACGAGGGATGTTGCTCGTTAACTGGGTGCTACCGGTTCTATGACTCGCTGTCTGTATATATGTGCTTTGATTGTCAATTTTAATGTGAAAGTAACAGAATGAGTGTCAGATTTGGGTATTGTCATCTGTATTAGCAGGACAAGGGGGCTTCACAGTTCATACCCCAGGTGAGAAAATGACTCTCACATAGCGGGAGGTGTCGTATGGTTCGTACAGTAATGCGTATATACTGCACAAGCCACCATACAGTGTGTGGCAGAGAGTACTCTGTACCACTACTGGTTCTCTAAATTTTGTCAGCAGTATTCCTCAAAAAGTACATCTCTTTCCCTCCAGGTATTTCCATTTAATTTCTCAAAGCATGCTCACTGTTCAAACCTATGGGTAATAAATCTAGCAGCCCAGCTCTGAATTGCTTTGATGTCTTCCTTCAATTTGAGCTGATGCGGATCCCAAACACTCGGGCAGTGCTAGTTTCTTATATGCGGTGTCCTTTACAGATGAACCACACTTTCCTAAAATTCTCCCAATAAACCGAAGTTGACCATTCACCTTCCCTACTACAATCCTCACATGCCCATTCCATTTTGTATGGTTTTGCAGTGTTACACCTAGATATTTAATCAATCTGACTATGTCAAGCAGCACACTACTACTGCTGTATTTGAACATTACGGTTTTTTGTTCCCTACTCATCTGCATTAACTTAAATTTTTCTATGTTAAAAAATATAGTTAGCTATTAATGGCATCCATAATTGTGAAACCAAATCCAAGGAAGGCATTCTGATGGAATTTATTTCTAGATATAAAATAATATACCAGAAACAAAATGAAGTGTGTGTTGTTTGCATTGTTTCTATTCTTATATACATGTGACATGTCATTTTTAATCTTGATATCTTTTGTAGTTTCTGTATTTTTGTGTTGTATTGCATTTCATATGATGATCTGCTCCTGCTACCAGTATGATTTATTTTTATCTTTAATGTTTTTATCTGACCTGTGTAAGTGTGTTAGTGACTGTTATTATGTACCATGTGCCCCATACTCTGTGTGTTTTCTGGGGGGGTTGGCATGGAGGGATTGAGGGTACAAATCACTCATAGTCCAGGGTGAGAGGGACTCACTTTCTTGTCTGAGCACATTCAGGTACATCACTTCTAGTGTAGTGAGTGATAATAAAAACACTTTGCGTGGTGTAGGAAGTAAGATATTAAAGTGCATTCAGAAATACCTTAGTATTATCATACGGTGTTGAGATTCTGTGGTGGTAATATTTATGCAAGCACAGAGGCACATTCATTTTTCTCACATTTGTTTTGGTGGTAATTTACCTGTTAGTGTGTGGTATGTTTTCTTATGTCTTATAAATTGATGCAGTCATAAACTGAGATTGATGTGCGAATAATTTTCAGTTTAGTAATTTTCTCATTTTGAAGTTGAGTTTACACATAGTAATCACAGATTAGTAGTTTGTTTGGTTATAAGACCTGTTTTACCATACCTTGTACATATATGTATTATTTGTCTAAATATATAAAATTCTAGAAGTAATTTCTATCAGATTATTAAAGCTCTACTGCAGTGTGCCCTACAGTGGGTTCAGCAGTTAAACAGGCAGCTGCATCACTTTTTCTGTGTTAATGTACCACTCAGTACATCATCTTAAAGGCAAGTTGCAGTTTGTAATCTCATCTATTGATATTCATTGTTCCTTTGAATTGCATTATGTTAGGTTTCATTTTGTACCAGAGTTTTAGAACCAGTCCAAATGGACATGGGAAACTACAAAGTAACATTCGTAATGCCTACCACTCCATGCATAATTTATGTGTGTTGACTTTTCCAATAGATTGACTTGAGGCAGTACGCTTCAGCTTCAGAATCAAGAAACTGAGTACTTGCTTGCATGTGACTATCACAACTAACTTCTGATTGGTTTGTACTGTAGTTTTAAAAATAGAAACTATGTTATTTGTAAAAAAGTTTGTGGTGATGTTGAGTCACAGTCATGTGATACTTTTTAACAAAATTAACTGTCATTTGATTGTGTATTCCTCCCTTTGTCTCCTGTACTATCTAGATGTCGGGATTATGCCATTATCAAGTACAATGCCAAAAGCTGGAACATACAAATAGTAAGACACATAGTAAAAAATTGACAAAAAAAATTATAAGAAATATTGGATGCGCACTGATCTAAAATTATGAGATATTGAATTACTTGTTAGACCATTATTATCTCATATCTGTTAAGGCAGTGCAAAGCAGGTATACAAGGCTAACACATATCTTTAAGATGTAACTGTCAAAGAATATAGACTCTAGAACATGTAGTAAATGTAGACATATCACAGATCAAAGCCTACAAGTGTTAGATGTCATGTGAACGCATGTGATCACCTTTGGAGGCGGCATTGTGAATCATCATCTTTGCATTTAAATGTATACATCAGATTCCTAATAACATGAAGTGAACATACATTAAGCAGCATGAAGAAACTAAAGTCTGTAAGGAACAGATAAAATAAAGTACAGAAGCCAATGAATCGCACCTAACAATATAGTAAGTGCCAATAGTAATGTAAAAAGCACTAAATATAAAAATATGAGTGAGAAAGAGGCAGATAAGTACAGAAGCCAGTGAATCACTTTTCACGATACAATATGTGCCAGTAATAATTTAAAAGTACTATATATAACAGTATAAGTGAAAAAATGGGGGGATAGAAGGTGAGGGTGAAAATGGAGGGAGAAGAAATAGGAGTATATGTCATTATGTGAAGGTCGTGTAAGATTAAGAAGAGGAAGAAAGTGAAGAGTGTGATTGGAAGGTTGGGGGGGGGGGAGGTGGAGGGGGGGGGGGATTATAGGAGTGGGGTGGCCAAACTGTAGAGGTCAGTTAGTGCAGTGGATAAGTAAAAAATCTAGAAATAGACAAAGGTACATGTAGGGCATGGGGAGGGTAGAGGGGGGGGGGGGGTTGTAGGAGGAGGGAAACAGCATAAGAAACGTGAATGAATATTTGATTGAGAATTGAAATTGGGTAGCTCAGAATTGGGATGAGGGTGGTGGGTCAGAGAAGACTTGGGAGTGCGGGTTCAAGAAATAACAGACAGAGCAATTAAGGAGTTGAAAGCTTGGGAGAGGGTAGGAAGAAGCTATAATGTATATTATAATGTACAAAGAGTTGAAGAAATAGGGGGCAGAGGAAGGAGAGTAATCCATTGGATTGGATTAGTATAGTAATGATGGCAGGGAGAGGGGACAAGAGGACTGAGAAAAATGGGTGGGTGGGGGAAGAGGTGAACTGGCAGACATGTATAATGAAGCTTCAGAAGATAGAAAAATGGGGCAAGTGAAAGAAAAGAGGGGGTAGGAAAGGGTGGGGGACAACAGCGTGGAATAGGTGGGGCGGAGGGGGCGAACAAAGGGGAAGAAATAACACAGGACTACAGCGACACTGCAGCACCCAGGTGTACATATGGAATGTAATACAAGAATGGAAAAATATATAGTACCCGTAATATGCTTACAGAAATGTAATAATGCATTACAAATTATAACACTTGGGGTAATTAACTTTGGTTCAACAAAGCATGAATACATCCATGTACATGTACACCATATCTTATTATACATATCCTAAATACTACAAGGAAGTTTATTAGGAGCAGGGAATTTACTAGATCTCCAGCATCTTCAATGTTCAATGTCTGTCCATTCACCACTTCTCTCAGACACCCATTTTTCTCATCTCTCCCCCCCCCCCCCCCCTCACCCCCCTCCCCCCCCCCATCAGTACTACACTTCTCCAATCCAATGGATTACTCTCCTTCCCCTGAATCCCATTTCCTCAACTCCTTGTATTTCATAATGCCCATTATAATTTCTTCCTGCTCCCTCACAAGCTTTCACACCTTCTCAGTTGCTCTGTCCATTGTAATTTCTTGACTCCCCCTCCCAAGTCTTCTCCCTTCCCTCCTCATCACCATTCTGACTACCCAACTTCAACACTCAGTCTAATATTCATTGATGTTTCTTATGCTGTTTCCCAACTCCAACCCCCACCCCGTCTGGACCCCCTTCTACCCATTACATGTACCTACTCCACTGATTGACCTTTATAGCTGGACCACCCCACCCCTCCAATCCCCTCCCCCATCTTACCCTTCCAATCACATTCTTCACTTTCTTCCTTCTCTTAATCTTATACGACCTTAACATAATAATGTATACTCCTATTTCTTCTCCCCCCATTTCCACCCATCACCTTCCCACATCCCCCCCCCCCCTCTTCCTCCCCTGCTTTAAATGATTACTGGCACTTAGTATATTGTTAAGGGTGATTCATTGGCTTCTGTATTTTATTCGTGAGTTTTTCACTCATTTTAGTATATTTAGTACTTCTTACATTACTACTGGCACTTACTCTATTGTAAAATGCAATTCATTGGTTTCTGTACTTCATTTTGTGTGTTCTTTACAGACTTTAGTTTCTTCATGCTGCATAATGTATGTTTACTTCATGTTATTAACGATCTGGTGTGATTCACAATGATATCTCCAAAAATAATTACATGCAGTCACATGACACCTAACACATACAAGCTTTTACCTGTGATACATCTATATTTATTATGTGTTTTAGAGTCTTCATTCTTTGACAGTTACATCTTAAAGATATATGTTAGTCTTGTTTATCTGTTCTGGACTGCCTTAACAGATATGACATAATAAAGGTCTAACAAGTAAGTGAATATCTCATAATTTTATATTAGTGTCCAGCTAATATTTTTCAATTTTTTTTCAATTTTTTACTGTGTGTCTTACATTTTCATGTTCCAGCTTTTAGCATTGTACTCGAAAAGGGCATAATAGCCAAAGTCTTGATACTAAAGAAGACAAATATAGGAATACACAGTCAGATGGTGGTTTACTCTTTTAAACATATATGTTTTGTGTACCTACACTGAGCAGTTATTACAGAACTGCAGTCCTTGAGTGTAACTTAATATGTTTTCTGACTTATGTAGTACTGTTACAAAAGTACTATTACCAATTACAAACACTAAACATAGTAGTTGATTTTCAAAAATTTATTATTATTGTTCTATGATCGTTAGGTCATGCAAACTGGAGGGAACTGAAAGAAAGAAAAAAGTCTCTCAAGCAGATCAGGAAGCAGAAAAAATTTGCTGTAATTGATACCATCTCCCAGGCCAAAAAGTTGTATGAAATTAGTAAAAATAATAAACTTCCTAAGAAACAAAGAGAAGAAATAGGTTCCAGGCTGTACAACTTACTCAAGGGACACCTAAAAGCTGTGAGTGAGCTGACTCTGTGTTGATTGTATATAGTTTTCTTTTGAATAATAGTATGAATGGTACTAGGTTTCTAACAATTAAAATTTCTATTAAATTAATTACAAATTAATGATGCTTGAACCATTTATAATACTGTACTCTCTCTCTCTCTCTCTCTCTCTCTCTCTCTCTCTCTCTCTCTCTCTCTCTCTCTCTCTTGCACAGTTTAACTTCTCTGAACTTGTGACACCTCTGATCACCAACAAAACTGTGTTAATATAACACAGATCAGTCTATGAACTACCATTGATTGTGAGAGAGTAATATGATCTGATGAGTTACTTTTCATCTTTTTAAATAGCAGATTCAGTGTGTGTTGAATAGATACTAGATAAACCTCATTCATGAGACTGCTTACTCCCTTCGATTAAACATGGTGATTTAGTTGTGTGACAGCTACGTTTTCATGATATTCTGCTGGTTATACTGTTACTCTACAAGGGACAAGGGATTATTGAGGTCAATATTATACAGACTATTAAGGTGAGCAAATGTGTCCTACAGTGTAGGTATCACTCTCTAGTTACTAGGAACTCTTCCAAAATAATGGTGCCTAAGTTCACACTGTTAACTCTGGTCAGGTTTATTGTAATGAAGATGCTTATGAACTTCATCTCCCTCTAGTTGACCCAACCTCCCAACTTGGACATTGTTGGCCATCTGTTATTGGATTTACAACACTAGGTGTCCTATCACATCATCACTGATGGGCTGCAATTTATTTTAAGTATCAGATTCTTTTGAAATCAGTTCGTACTCCAGTTCTTAAACAAATCACAACTGTGCTGCAGTTAATGTTTGCCCACTGTCCTAATATTAACCATGAGTGTTCAGGAGTTTTCATTATACTGAAGACCCTATTGTGCTTTATGATATTCATTTCTTTGCCAGCTATTATTTTAATTTTATGTTTGAAATTTTTGTGTGGTCACCCAAGTTTAGGTTTAATCAGTTCCTTCAGTCTGTCAAACTGACTAACTCTTGTATCTTTACATTTATGAGGGTTGACTGAAAAGTAATGCCACCAACTTTGTAACTCTTCAACAGTTGGCAGCAATGTGGCAGGTACTGGCTTGTTCCGTAGCCTCTTGTCTACAGCTCCAGTTGGCGGGAAGCCTTAGCGTTGAAAGGTTGTGTTGTTATAGTGTAAAGAATGGAACCCTGCGCAGACGGTCGGTCAATGTGATTTAAGCAATGTGCAATCATTGAATTCTTGACAGCAGAAGGTGTGACCCCAAAGGGGATTCATCAGAGAATTAAAGCAGTTTCTGGGGACTGTGTTGAAGTGAGCACTGTGCGTCATTGCACAAGTAAGTTTAAAGATATTGAGGCAGGAAAATCTAATCTGCATGATAAGCAAAGAGTTGGGATGCCCTGTGACAGCAACCACTGAGTTTCACAAGCAAAATGTTGACAGATTGATTGAGGACAGTCGTTGTATCACTCAGAGAGAAATTGCAAGCTCAATTGGCATTTCACAAGAATGTGTGGTCACATTATTGCTTTGCTTGGCTATCGGAAGATCTGTGCCTGATGGGTACCCTGGATGCTGACTCCTGAAATGAAAGCACACAGACTTGAAATTTGCCAGGAACTACTCTCACATTACGAGAATGAAGATGCACAGCGCTCACATCAACACTATCACCATAAACTGCTTTCATTCTCTGAAGAATCTCCTTTGGGGTGACACCTTCCGCTGTCAAGAATTCAATGACTGCATGTTGCTTAAATTGCACTGACCGACCATCTGCGCAGGGTTTCATATTACACTGTAACAACACAACCTTTCAATGCTAAGGCTTCCTGCCAACTGGAGCTGTAGAGAAGAGGCTACGGAAGAAGCTAGTAGCTGCCGCATACCAATGCTACCAACTGTTGAAGAGCTATAAAGATGGTGGCATTACTTTTCAGTCAAGCCTCATAAATGTAAAGATACAAATCTGAACATCAGAAAAAGATGGCAACAGTTTTTTTGGGGGCTGAAAGCTGATCCATCTGCTGTTCAGGCTAAGAGGAGAAATAGTCAGTTCAGATGCCTGTTGTGAAACTCTTGACAACTTCAGGTCATCATCCAAACCAAGAGATGTGAAATGTTGTCGGAAAAGATGTTTTTGATTCACGACAATGTGTGACCTCATGCATCAGCACGAACACAGTAAGAACTACAACATTCTAAATGGGAAATTTTTGGACATCCTCATTACAGCCCTGACTTGGTGCCAAGTGATTTTCACTTGTTCCCAAAAATTTCTTTAGTTTTGGGTGGAAAACAGTTCACAAACAATGAAGGTAACAAATGAGCAGTGACATCCTGGCTCTAATCTTTATTGGTAGAGGAGTACAGCATGAGAATTTAAAAACTGGTCCCATGTTACAAAAAATACAATGACAGCTACGATGACTAAAGTGAAAAATAGAGTAAGGTACTGCAACTTGGTAAGTAAAGTTCTATGTTGATATCTTTATAATTCTTATTTAGTTATGCCAAAACGTTCTTTACTTTCTGGTATTATCATGTGTTCCATTGCACATTACATTAGATACTGGTTGTAACACTTTGTGTACAAGTTAAATATGAAGTGCCAATTTCCTATTGTTAACATTTTATTACAAACATTTATTTGAAATAAGTCTACAAATGGTTTTTTTTTAATATTTATTTCACCCATACTTTTTTTACAGATTGTTTACAAGCATGATATGACAAGAATTACTCAATTGCTTATGAAAGTATCACCAGAAAACACCAGACATGCTATATGGTCTGAGCTGAAACCTGAATTACTTAAGATGATGACATCTAAATATGCAGCACATACCGTCATTTCCATACTGGAGTTTGGCGGTACATCAGTACGAAAGGAAGTGGCAGGTTTGCTCAAAGGTCACGTCTTAGAGCTTCTAAAAAACAAGGTAAATTTATTTTTCTCGCGCAATTTATTTCTTGTACTATGTAGGGGGGGGGGGGGGAGGGGGAGAGAGAGAAAAAGAGAGAGAGAGGGGGGGGGGGAGAGAGAGAGCGAGCGAGCGTTGTATGATGGGTATTTTGAGGCATTTTCTCCCTCCTCCTTCCTTTTTTCATTCATTTAAGTTCTTAAATTTTCCTATTCTATTACTGCAGCTTCATATATTTGTGATTATTTTGTTATAAACAAATATTTGGCACATGGAAAATACAGCAGACTGGTATTTGATGACACATGGCCAAGATTGTGAAGATGGTGAATGACAGTCAACTAAAGACATCTTTGAATGGTAAAATACTGAGTATTTATATAATAGAGGGAAACATTCCACGTGAGAAAAATTTATCAAAAAACAAAGATGATGTGACTTACCGAACGAAAGCGCTGGCAGGTCGAAAGACACACAAACATACACACAAAATTCAAGCTTTCGCAACAAACTGTTGCCTCATCAGGAAAGAGGGAAGGAGAGGGAAAGACGAAAGGATGTGGGTTTTAAGGGAGAGGGTAAGGAGTCATTCCAATCCCCAATCTTAAGTATGCTGTTATGTAGGGGGAAAAAAGGACGGGTATACACTTGCGCACACACACACATATCCATCCACACATATACAGTCATATGTCTGCTTGTGTCTGTATATGTGTGGATGGATATGTGTGTGTGTGCGAGTGTATACCAGTCCTTTTTTCCCCCTAAGGTAAGTCTTTCCGCTCCCGGGATTGGAATGACTCCTTACCCTCTCCCTTAAAACCCACTTCCTTTCGTCTTTCCCTCTCCTTCCCTCTTTCCTGATGAGGCAACAGTTTGTTGCGAAAGCTTGAATTTTGTGTGTATGCTTGTTTGTTTGTGTGTCTTTCGACCTGCCAGTGCTTTCGTTCGGTAAGTCACATCATCTTTGTTTTTTGATAAATACTGAGTATTTGTTATGTATGCTGTTATGTTTAGACATTAGTGCTTGGGACTTTTAAACCTGCATGACAAGATATCAGTTTTTTTTTATTCTAGTGCACTTTTAGAGTATATTTGTATTCCTGCTTATTACAGATCTGTAAATATTCTAGGAGACTGCTAGAAAGAATGAACTCTCAGAACCATTCAATCAAAATTAAACGTGGTAAGCAAGAATTGATGGAGAGGTGTAAGAGCAGTTCTAAAAAATGTGGAGTTTAGTGAAAAACTGTCCAGAAGTAGACAGTAGCATAGTTGTAAGAGCTTACAAGATGGAAAGGTTATCACAGGAGGATTTGGAAGTATAGTAAGAAGAGCATCAAATGGACTTGTGGACTTTAAAGCCATAAGAACACTGTAACATTAGTTTCAGGTAGTGAGCTGTAGAGTGTTAATGCAGCAACATTCCCATTTGTTAATGCAGTATTAAAAATTATGGGGTGAAACACACGTAGTTGAATCGCATCCCCCCCCCCTCCCCCTCCCCCCCCCCCTCCCCCCCCCCCCCCCCCCCCCCCCCCCCCACACACACACACACCCCTGGTAGGTACTTCAGCCCACCTAGTACCATTTAGGGCTTGTGTTACCATCTGAAATACTGAGAATCCTATAGAGATTGACACATGTAATTAATGAATCATAGGCAATAGAATTTTCTATCATCTTTTGCAAAGAAAATGCGATAGTCCTTTTGGGCCCTTAATTGTTTATCAAGTATAGACTATAGCACCACTATCATATGTTGCATATTACCACTGAATGCCTGTGCTGAATGAAGTATAACACAGTTACAGACAATGCTTTAGGAAACTTCGCAGTAGATCTGGCAGAGTCGGGCGCTAATGACCGTCGCAGTTTTGCGCCCTGCCAGCAAAACTAAGTGCACTGTGCATGGGGTCCAACTGGTCTGTGCCAGTGCACCACTCTGGACAGTGTCTAAAGCAGTAAAAGATAATTTTAACAATTATCTGTGCCAGTCACTTTTCATTTTCTCCCACAACAGGTTTTGAGTGCTCACACTCTCATCTTCAGGTGGATTACATTACATATTTCTTTTAATCAGCACTTCTTAATGTGATATCACTATGGAATTATAAATTTTAAACAACGATAAACTTTTTCTAAAAATCAATTATGGATGATGAACTGCAGCTGTGATTTAAATTGATGATCTGTATGCGAATAAATATGCAACCTTGGATTTTTCATAAGATTTATTGTTCTGTTAAAAGATTTTTTTAGGCTCATCGTGTGACAGGAACATTATTTTGTGGACCTGGGTGTAGCTAGATGCTGTGAGGGCGGAAATTTAGTTATCAGTAATGAGACTTTCATGAAACGGAAAAGTTGTTATGTTTTGGGTACTTACAGTGCACTGTATCGTGAAGTCCAGAGCAAATCCATTTCCACAATGTAAATTATTGGGTAATACACAGAAATATACACATTATATTGCTGCACTTGTTTTTACATTTGTTTATGGTAGAGAAACACTGGATGTTATTACAAAGAATATGAATACGAAAGATCTCACACTTTGCTACATCAGAGATCTCAGCCCAAACTCTTTGCCTTTACAAATGTCTGCTTGTGTCTGTATATGTGCGGATGGATATGTGTGTGTGTGCGCGATTATATACCTGTCCTTTTTTCCCCCCTAAGGTAAGTCTTCCCACTCCCGGGATTGGAATGACTCCTTACCCTCTCCCTTAAGACCCACATCCTTTCGTCTTTCCCTCTGCTTCCCTCTTTCCTGATGAAGCAACCGTTGGTTGCAAAAGCTTGAATTTTGTGTGTATGTATGTGTTTGTTTGTGTGCCTATCAACATGCCAGCACTTTCGTTTGGTAAGTTACATCATCTTTATTTTTAGATATATTTTTCCCACGTGGAATGTTTCCCTCTATTATATGCTGAAATGTAGATTTTTATATAATGATATTCTTAAGTGAATATATCTGTTTGATTTGCAAAATAGAGTGGTAATAATTGCTCTTTCATTTACAAGGCATTGTGTTTCTACATCTGTACAATGCCTGAACTGTTTACTTTGGTGTTTGTGTGCCATCTTATTTATGACAACCATCACGGTTCTTTCTGCTGGAACAAAATTAAAGAAAGTGCTGAAAGAATGTAACTTTATATTAATGGAAAAAGACACAAGAGGGTCAATAATGGGAGTGGATGGACACAAACAACAAAGGACAACCGAGCGAGACCTTGCGAATCATAACAAGCAAGTAACAACATAGTCACAAGAACCTCACGAATCAACCACGTCCACTCGTACACGGAACAAAGTAATGAAAATATGCTGTCTGAGATGAGATGTCAATAGACGCACATAAAGATTAAACTGCCTGGCAAAGCGAGAGGCAGGCGCTTAAATACATGATCGGCGATGCCGCTATTGGTCGCTGGGACCACTTGTTCCACTGTGGCGCCCTCACATTAAACGTACGCCAGGAGGCGCGCGCCGCCACAGCTTATGGCGCGATGATGCAGCAGAGACCTCTAGCGGTCTTTGATGTCCATGCTGTCTGGCCCGGATTCAAAATCCACGGCGCACAGTACCAGAACATCTCTTTTAGGAGAGCTGCACCTGCGACGGAACTGTCATTCATGATTGAAAGGTGTCACTAATGACACCATTTTCTTCTTCACAGTGTGCATATCACTTTCTAATAGCTGAGTTGTTTCCCTCCAAGCATCTAGTCTTGTCAGTTTGTTTTTATAATCACAGTTGGTAGGGGCCCGTAAACATTCCCGTTTATGATAAAACTCTTATCAGATTTAATGCTCTCTCCGTATTCCACTCTATACTCCAGTATTTTTAAACACAATAAATACATGCCCTTAATGAGAGCAGACATTGTCTGCAGGGGAAACAGCAACTCTCGAAATTAAGTTTCCAGCACAGTCACAAGTCACATTCAGTATGTTTTATTGACTGTTTTTGCTCTTTAATTTGATAGCCAACTACTGTAATTTAAACTGAAAATTACAGAGTTTCTGATGCTGCTTGTGTTAAATTAAAGAGTGGAACTCGTCAAAAATCATACTAAGTGTGACTTGTGGCTGTCCTGAAAAACTTGAATATACATCTGTTCTAGAGTTACAACAAATCGCTACTTAACAAATGTACATTCAACCTGATGTCCACACTAGGAAAGGGGTTCTAATGCCAACTAACCACATATGCTTTGATTTTACTGCCAGCAGACCAAACTGCAACCAAGGCCAAACAATTTGTTGGCTCATGTTTGCTACTGGTACGTACTAAGCAAATCTTGTTCAACAAAGTGGTTGGCTGTTATTTATAGACCAAGTGCATGTGTGCCTTAACATGTATACAAACAGTCCAGTAACAGACTATAGAAATAATTAAAAACAAAATCATTGGCTTTCTCAGATATAAGAAAATCATTCAGCAGAAGTTATGAAATAATTGAATCCCTACAGTTAATCACTGCTTACAATTACTTATTCCACAGCAAAATTTTTCTGAAAGATGATGGGGTAGCAATGGGTTCATGACTAGTGGGTACATGAGCTGATATTTTCATTAACAGTTTAGAAGGACATTTTTTAACAAGTTCATTGGAACAGCTGAGAAAATCCTTTATTACTGAAGATATGTTGACATTTTAACCCTATTGATGGCACAGTAGAAGAAAGTAATATGCACTCACAATTCAACAACTTACATCATATAATTAGATTCACTATGGAAAGAGAAAAATAAGAGCATCAACTTCTTAGATTTAAAAATTTCAGATGACGAATCTGGACACACATTCAATATTTTTTATAAACCAAAAATAACTGACGTAATTATCCATAACCAGTCCTGCCACCTGAGAGCACATGAACTTTGATATCTTCACTTTATGATACATAGACTGGCCAACTGACCACTAGCAAAAGAAATAAAAAAAACTGAGAAGGAACTAGATATATAATGTGGGTGTAACAATGGTTATTCCAAAAACTTTGTGGACACACAAGTCAAAACAAAAACTAATGAAACACTCCCCAGTGTGGTAGATGAAATAACGTTAATAAGAGAGACAAGCGAACAACAGAAAAACAGTTTTTGTATGACCTTATTTAGGTATTATTTCTGACAAAATTACTCAGTGTTTCAAGAATACAGTATTAAAAACTAGCTGCAGGAACATTAACAGTTTAAAATTAGTATTGAGATGCATACCACAAAAATCAGAGCCTTTTTCACAGTCAGGAATATAAAAAGTTAACTGTGAAGAATGATCAAAATTTTATATTGGTCAAACAGGAAGAAAAGTTAGTACACAATTTAAGGAACGCATGACAATAAGTGAAAATATCCCACCCACCTTTGCTGCACACTTCAGACACCAACCACAAAATACCTTATATTAATAAATCCCTACACATATTATATAAGTTACGGAAAGGTAAAATTGTGGATGTGGTGGAAAAAACTGAGATTTATATCCATCGAAAAGACCAGTTGGATAGAGTTTTAAATGAACAAAAAGACCTGCAAAATGGAAATTTCTTAGGCAACTTTTCAACACTTGTGCCATGAAGCATTATAGAAACATAGAATGTATAATTATCGCTATACTCATTAATGAATAAACTGAGGTAACAGAAGTCATGGGATACCTTCTAATATTATGTCAGACCTTTTTTTGTCCTGCGTAGTGCAGTTACTCGACGGCCATGGACTCAACAAGTCGTTGGAAGTCTCCTGCAGAAATATTGAGCTATGCTGCCTCTTTAGCTGTCCATAATTGTGAAAGTGTTGCTGGTGAAGGTTTTTGTACATGAACTGACCTCTCCAGTTGTGTCCCAAAAATGGTTGGTTGGAATTCATGTTGGGTGATCCGTAAGGCCAAATGGAATTCATGTTGGGTGCTCCGTAAGGCCAAATCATTCACTTGAATTGTCCAGAAAGTTCTTCAAACTAATCACAAGCAATTGTGGCCTAGTGACACAGCACATTGTCATACAAAAAGTTCCATTGTTGTTTGGGAACATGAAGTCCATGAATGGCTGCAAGTAGTCAGTGATGGGTTCAGTTGGACTAGAGGACCCAGTCTGTTCCATGCAAACACAGCCCACACCATTACGGAGCCACCACCAGCTTGCACAGTGCCTTGTTGACTACTTGTGTCTTCAGCTCTTGGTCCTCAGCAGACCAGGCCACAGTGTTCCATTTGTCTATGGTCTAACTGATATGGACACAAGTCCAAGAGAGGCGCTGTAGGCGGTGTCGTGCTGTCAGCAAAGGCACTCGTGTTGGTTGTCTGCTGCCATAGACCTCTAATACCAGATTTCACCACACTCTCCTAATGGGTATGTTCGTCGCACATTTCATATTGATTTCTGCAGTTACTTGACACAGAATTGCTTGTCTATTAGCACTGACAACTACATGCAAACACCTTTCCTCTCCGTGAAGACTGCTGGCCAGTGTGTTGTCCGTGGTGAGAGGTAATGCCTGAAATTTGGTATTCTCAGTACACTCTTGACACTATAGATCTTGGAATATTGAATTCCCTATTGGTGTACAAAATTAAATGTCCTTTGCCTCTAACTCTAATTACCATCTTACATTCAGTTTCTGTTCATTTCCATCATGCGGCCATTATCACATCAGAAACCTTTTCACATGAATCACCTGAGTAGAAATGACAGCTCCACCAATGCACTGCCCTTTTGTACCTTGTGTACGCTACACTACCACCATCTGTATGTGTGCATATCGATATTCCGTGATGTTTACCACCTCAGTGTATGACTAATGCAAAAAATCATGCAGCTGTAAAGCAGGGCATGAAAGGTTTTGTTCCGTTTTGAGGTATTTATTACTGTTTCATTACACTACTATGATTGACTTTTATATACATTATCTTTGTAACAACAAGTTGAAAATTATGTGCTCCCATGATAACAGAACAAATATTTCCAATTTCTTTTATGGAAATTGAATGCAGTCATATTTACACCAACAGTGAACGATACTTAAATATACATAAGAACAAAGACCTACATGGTGTAATTAATAGACTTCTGTAAAATAATTATAATCTTCCCAATATACACTGTGTGATCAAAAATATCCGGGCACCCCCCAAAACATACATTTTTCATATTTAGGGCATTGTGCTGCCACCTACTGCCAGGTACTCCATATCAGCAACCTCAGTAGTCATTAGAAATCGTGAGAGAGCAGAATGAGGCACTCCACAGAACTCACGGACTTCAAACGTGGTCAGGTGATTGGGTGTCACCTGTGTCATACGTCTGTATGTGAGATTTCCACACTCCTAAACATCCCTAGGTCCACTGTTTACGATGTGATAGTGAAGTGGAAACGTGAAGGGACACATACAGGACAAAAGCGTCCAGGCCAACCTCATCTGTTGACTGACAGAGACCGTTGACAGTAGAAGACGGTCGTAATGTATAATAGGCAGACATCTATCCATATCATCACAGAGCAATTCCAAACTGCATCAGGATCTACTAAGTACTGTCACAGTTAGACGGGAGGTGAGAAAACTTGGATTTCATGGTCGAGTGGCTGGTCATAAGCCACACATCACGCCGGTAAATGTGAAACGACACCTCACTTGGTGTAAGGAGCATGAACATTGGATGATTGAACAGTGGAGAAACATTGTGTGGAGTGATGAATCGTGGTACACAATGTGGCGATCCGATGGCGGGGTGTGAGTATGGCAAATGCCTGGTGAACGTCATCTGCCAGCATGTGTAGTGCCAACACTAAAATTCAGAGGCAGTGTTGTTATGGTGTAGTCGTGTTTCTCAAGGAGGAGACTTGCATCTCTTGTTGTTTAGTGTGGCACTATCACAGCACAGGCCTACATTGATGTTTTAAGAACCTTCTTGCTTTCCCATTGTTGAAGAGCAATTCGGGGATGGTGATTGCATCTTTCAACATGATCGAACATCTGCTCATAATCATGGCCTGTGGCGGAGTGGTTACACAACAATAACATCCCTGCAGTGGACTGGCCTGCACAGAGTACTGACCTGAATCCTATAGAACACCTTTGGGATGATTCGGAATGCCGACTTCGTGCCAGGCCTCATCAACTGACATCGATACCTCTCCTCTGTTCAGCAGTCAGTGAAGAATGGGCTGCCATTCCTCAAGAAACGTTCCTGCACCTGGTTGAAAGTATGCAAGAGTGGAAACTGCTGTCATCAAGGCTAAGGGTGGGCCAACACCTTATTGAATTCCAGCATTACCGATGGAGGGCACCACGAACTTGTAACTCATATTCAGCCACGTGTCTGGATACTTTTGATCACATAGTGTATGTACATTAATAACATCAGCGTTATATATAAGAGCTTTGCATCAGCCTTGTGTATAAGAGCTTTGCAACAACTGCTCAAAAGTACTGTGCTTTTAAAATGACGAAAAAGTATTTCCAATTTATTTTATGACAATTATATGCAGTCTTAGGTGCAAAGGTATATGCAGTCTTATGAGCAAAGACATACACGGTGTAACACGCCATTAACAAATCCTCTGTAAAATATGTTATAATCTGCCTAGTATATCATGGGATATGATTTGTTCTTACATGAAATTCGTAAGTGATACTAATGCACCCATTGTATTATGATTCTGTTTGGGATACTTGTAAATGGTCTAAGGTCAAAAATGTACAATTCTGCATAAAATAGAGAAAATGTCAGCTGAAGGCATCACAAAATCATTTAAAAATTTATTTTACAAAATGTATAACACTGTGTTGTCTGTGATAATGTTATTTAGTCTGCTACCAGTTTCAGTTCTAAACCATCATCAACAGCAGCTGTACAACATACAGAAGTGGGCAATGTAATGATGCCAAATGAAGTAAGAAAAGCAGAATAAACCATTAAATTGATTGAAATACTCACAAAAATTACCACAGATGCATCACATGTCTTACATGCTTTGACAGAAGTTGCCATTGAAAACCATAATTGCCAATAAACACAAAAAATTATGACAAGATTAAAATATGATGGCACATTGACAAAATGCCAACATGTGATATACAGCAATATAAGTCAAAGAACTTCAGAGTCAATGATGACAGTCTTGACCAAATCCAAAGAAGTTGCCATTAAGGACATCCATGGTAGTCAGATTAAAAATTGAAGTATTAACAGTTCTACACTTGATTGACAAAATAAATAAAATAAGATATGATATATATATATGAGGGAATGTAGAATATGTAGATGCAAAACATCTAAAATTTTATACCTATGCCGCAATCTAATTTTTTATTTTATTTATTTATTTATTTTTTTAAGGAACATGGTATTCATCTAAACTGTTACTCATTTGTTAGAAGAATATGTCATCCAATGTGTACACGAAAACAAAATGTAATTGAAATTCCATTGATCATACAGGTAAAAAATTTTATGATATGGCATGAACCTACACTTCAACAAATTGGTTCAAAAATATTTCATCAACATTACTAAATTTTCATAAAACAAAATAGAAAAAGGACGAATAACTATACAGACAAAAATTAATAAAGGAAAAACAATACCCAGTTCTCAAATTGAAATACAGGGAAATAATCATATCATATTACAGTTGTTTTAGTTGACGAAACCAGGATTGCACTGGGAAAAAATAAAGAGGGGGCTTTTAACCCTAACTTTAAACGTATTGTAAAAATAATATAACTGTGAAAATAATAAAATAATGTGGGCCTGTGAGGAAGTTTATAGGAAGGGGGTAAGGAAAAGGAATCTAATGTATGAGAAAACTTACAAATCATGTTGTCAAAAATTAATATAGTTCCAATGTATAGAATCTGATCAGGATTAATGAGCAGAAAGCCAAAACCATTGATGACTGTATTTACATTGTCATGATACTAACTACAAGTTATGAATGTGGTTAAGGGAATTCAATTATAAACTGTGTTGTTGCACATGATGATAAGTTTTATTTGTCTACGGTATTTCGTATTATACATTCAAATCTATGAGGGGAATAATAAATTTTTTGAAACCGTTTTCGATCAATCGCCATGGGAGAAAGAACCAATGCGTCAAAGTATAGGTTCATACCATACCTGTCCACAAATTTTTATCTGTATGATAAATGGAATTTTGATTACATTTTGTAATTGTGTAGACATTTGATAACATAGTCTTTTAACTAATGTATAACAGTTTAGATGTATACCATTTTTCCTGATAAAAAAAAGTTAGTTTGTGGCATATGCATAAAATATTAGACGTCTGTCATCTGCATATTCTACATTCCTTTTGTATTTCCCTTCACTCCTAAAAATTGTATTTCCTTCATATTAAGTTATTTTAATATGTATTTTCATGGACTGATTTTAATATCATGGATTGCTCCATGGCTTGTATTGTACAATCTTGCATTTTTGACTGGATTGTAAAATATTGTATATTCATACATTCATTAATCCTGTTATTATATTGCTTTATATTTTATTTTATTGATGTTTTTATGTAATATCAATCAAGTGTGGAACTGCTAATACTTCAATTTTTTAATCTGATTACCACAGATGTACTTAAGGGCAACTACTTTGGATTTGGTCAAGAATGCCATCATTGACTTTGAAGTTCTTTGACTTGTATTGGTGGACATCACGTTGTCATTTTGTCAATGTGCCATCATATTTTAATCTTGTCACAATTTTTTATTTTTACTGGCAATTATGGTTTTCAATGGTAATTATGCCAAAGTATGTTTGACGTGTAATACATCTGTTATAATTTTGTGAGTATTTTTATCGATTCAATGTTTTTTTTTATGTTTTTCTTATTTTGTTTGGCATTGTAACATTGTCCACTTTTGTATGTTGTACAGCTGCCATTGATGATGGTTTAGAACTGAAACTGATGGCAGAATAAAGAACACAGACAGCACAGTGTCATGCATTTTGTAAAATTTATACATGCTGTTAACCATTGCCTAAGTAAGATGTTCAGTTAAAAATTTGTCACAGATGCAGACACCACCACACTGAAGATTATATTGTGTATTTTCATAGACCTTTCTAGTTACCTTTCCTTTTAGTGTGAGATTGGGGCCGCTAAAAACTATAATATGGTCACCCAAATCAGTAAACCTTCACTTTGGTTCACGTTTGGGAGAAGATAGTCGGGTCCAAACACCTATTACCTCTGTAACCCATTTACAACAACAACAACAGAAACAGGATGTACAGTATGTCTCACCTTGGCTGCTCACAATACTTCATTGACGGTAGCCATAGAACTACCTTCCCTAATGAGATCACTGTTTTCCACAGCTATGTCTGTTGATTCATTGACTGCTGCGTCAGTTGTGGGCAATAACGCCAACACTTCTCTCTCTCTCTTTTTTTTAAAATCCGTGCCATCTGATTTTATTATACACTGCTGGGGAATAAAATTAGTACACCTGGAAAGGCAATATGGATTTTGATCCAGTGATAGCATATGCCACCTGGAGTATAGTAGATGTACAGGTAATAATTTCAACGTCGTCCACCAACAGGTAGCCCCCCAGGGGGTCCACAACTCTTTTGTGGATACGTGCTTAGCGAGCACGGGACCCCGAGCTAATGTGGCCCTCCTTCCTTTCCGGGCTGCATACCCTCCTTTTCCGCATCCTTCCCTATCCCCCATGTTCGCCCCCCCTCCCCTCACCTCTGGCTCTTTCCTTCCCTTTCTCCCCCTCTGGGAGTATGGTTTGTGCCTACGTCCGGAGACGGACGCTCGTAAATGTAACGCATTCTTCGTCTTCTCTGCTTGTCTGTCTTCATCCTTCCTTTGTCCTTCTCTTTTCCTTACCTCTTCTCTTTACCCTTTTCTCCGCTGCAGCGTTTGAGACCTCTCTTCTTTCCTTTCCCTTTCTTTGTTTTTCCCTTTCTCTTTCTTCCTCCCTGTGCGTGTCTGAAGGCCGACCCACGCATTTTTGTGCGTAGCCGGTGACGGGGTAACGCGTAATTCCCTGCCCCGCGTAGACAGGTAGGACACGTACGTACCCCCTGGTAACGGCCAGGCCCAGGGAGGGGTGATTACCCGAGCTGATACCTTCCGAAAGTGCCGATTGGTCCCTCCATCCGTTTGTTGGGAGGTGTGACCTGGGGTGTGAACAATCACCTAAGGCGGGAGTGCCCTCAGAGAGGGCCCCCACAAGGGAGGAGCGTGCCATCGGAGACGCCGGTAATCCTGGGGGATTCTTCTGCAATGGTTTCCTCACCTTCCACTATGTCTGCTTACAAGCGTAAGTTCACTGAGTTTCAGCCACAGATAGTTATTCCATCGTTGCCACAGTTCCTTGTTGTTTCTCGGTCTGACGAAGGTCACGACTTCTCCACGGTCAACCCTTTCATTGTTCAGAAAGGTGTCGATGCAATTGCAGGTCCTGTAAAGTCTTGTTCCAGATTACGGAATGGCACCTTGTTGTTAGAAACAGTCAGTGCCCTCCAGGCACAAAAATTGCAGCGTACTTCACTGCTCCACACCTTCCCTGTCTGGGTTGAAGCGCACCGCACTTTAAATTCCTCGCGTGGAGTCGTTTATACAGGCTCCCTCGATGGATTGTCTGACGAAGAAATTCAGCACTACCTATCTGACCAGGTGTAACGGCTGTTCCTAGAGTTATGAAAAGGGTTGACACGAACATCATTCCAACCCGCACTGTCTTCTTGACATTTCAACTCCCATCGAAAATCAAAGCAGGCTATGAGATAATTTCCGTTCGCCCTTACGTCCCAAACCCTACGCGTTGCTATCGGTGTCAGCGGTTCAATCACACCAGCCAGTCCTGTTCCAATCCGGCCAAATGTGTTAAGTGTGGCAAGGATGCCCATGAGGGTGCTTGTCCACCTCCATTCCCTCGCCGCATCAACTGTATGGGTGACCACGCTGCTTCCTCTCGAGATTGCCCCGTCTTTAAAGACGAAAAGCTCATCCAGGAAATCAGAGTGAAGGAAAAGGTGTCGACCTTTGCTGCTCGAAAATTATTCGCCAGTCGCCGGCCCACCGTGCCTCAGACAGGAAAATATAGCACTGTCCTTGCTTCTCCTCGGCCAACAAAGGAGGCGGCCACGCAGACTTGCGACCTCACCTTTAGTGCCACGGTCGTCAGATCGGCCAGTGCAAAGATCGCCTGTTCAACCTCACCACTTTCGCTTGCCCACTCTATGGCTCACCCTTCATCGGGTTCTGCTAAATCTCGAGCCCAAAAGTCAGACACCCGGACTTCCAAAAAAGAGCACACTCGTGAAGATTTTTTACGTACCCCAACTTCGCAACCATCGGTTCCTCCTCCATCTAAACATCATATTTCCCAGAAGGCTACTAAGAAACCCAGTTCATCTCCTTCTCCGCCAAGGCGTGTCCCATCTACAGCACCACCTGGCGGAAATCACTCTCGGCCATCTTCTGTGTCGCCGAGGCGCACTGCTGGCGGCCGATCAACCAGCCGATCGCTGGTGGCAGGAGCTGCTCCTGAACAACCTATGGATCAGGATCTTCTGCCTTCGGCTGAATGCCATTCCATGCTGTCGATCGCAAGCTCTGAGCAGTCGATGAGTTGACAGCAACCTTGGTCACATTCCTCCATTTTCTGTTCACCCTATGTTCATTATCCACTGGAATATCCGCAGCATTCGAGCCAGTCGGGATGAATTGTCGATCCTCTTACGATCCTACTCGCCGGTCATCTTTTGTCTTCAGGAAACAAAGCTGCGTCCCCATGACCGCTTTGTTCTCCCCCATTTTCAGTCCGTCCGATTTGATCTCCCTTCTGTTGAAGGCACTCCAGCCCATGGAGGACTCATGATTCTTCTCCATGATACTCTCCATTATCACCCAATCCACTTAAACACTTTCTTCCAAGCTGTCGCTGTCCGTCTTTCCCTTTCTGGATATACCCTTTCTCTATGTACTGTATACATTCCATCGTCCACACCAATGGCACGAGCTGATCTCCTTCATCTTCTTGGTCAGCTTCCACCCCCCTATTTGCTGGTTGGGGACTTCAATGCCCACCACCCGCTTTGGGGATCCCCACATCCTTGTCCACGTGGCTCACTATTGCTAGACGTCTTCCACCAAGCGGATCTAGTTTGCCTCGACACTGGGGTCCCTACATTTTTGTCTGCCTCCACGACAAATTTCTCTCACTTGGACCTTTTGGTCGGTACTGTTCCGCTAGCTCGGTGCTTCGAATGTTTCGCCGTTGACGATACACACTCGAGTGACCACTTTCCATGTGTCCTTAGACTGCAGCCTCAACTGCCATGTATGCGCCCGCGACACTGGAAGTTTGCCCAAGCCGATTGCACACTTTTTTCGTCTCTAGGGACATTTGATGACCGTCACTTTCCCAGCGTTGACGATGAGGTCACACATATTACCGACGTTATTCTTACAGCTGCGGAACGTTCAATACCACGCACCTCCAAATTGCCCCGGCACCCCCCAGTTCCTTGGTGGAACGAGGCGTGCCGTGACGCAATACGTGAGCGGCGACGTGCTCTTCGCGTTTTCCGCCACCATCCTACTTTGGCCAACTGTATCCGTTATAAGCAGTTCCATGCGCGATGCCGTCGCGTCATCCACGATAGCAAGAAGGCAAGCTGGAAATTCTTTATTAGCTCATTTAACACCTTCACTCCCTCCTCGGAAGTTTGGAGTTGGCTTTGGCGGTTATCAGGCGCGCCTAGTTTCTCACCGGTCTCTGGGCACACTGTCGCGCATGATACATTAATGGACCCCGTCGCAATTTCTAACTCATTGGGTCAACACTTTGCTGAGATTTCGAGCTATTCAAATTACCCACCAGCGTTTCTCCCGAAGAAATGTGTAGCGGAAGTGCGACCTCTTGCTTTCTCCTCTCAAAATCGCGAAAGCTACAATACTGTTTTCTCCATGCGGGAACTCCAACATGCACTCTCTTCTTCTCGCTCCTCCCCCCTTGGACCGGATGGTATCCACGTCCAAATGTTGCTGCATTTACCAACCCATAGTCTGCGTTACCTCCTTTGCCTTTATAATCGAATTTGGACCGACAGTACTTTTCCCAGACGATGGCGGGAAGCTATCATCGTTCCTGTTCCGAAACCTGGAAAGGACAAACATCTCCCCTCTAGCTATTGCCCCATTTCTCTCACGAGTAGTGTATGTAAGGTTTTGGAGCGTATGGTGAATTGCCGTTTAGCTTGGTGGCTGGAGTCTCGAAGTCTTTTAACACCTGCCCAATGCGGATTCCGGAAGCATCGTTCTGCAGTTGACCATCTTGTTGCTCTCTCCACTTATATCATGAACAATTTTCTCCAGAAACGCCAAACAGTAGCAATATTTTTTGATCTGGAGAGAGCATACGATACCTGTTGGAGGACAGGCATCCTCCGCACACTGTTCTCTTGGGGCTTTCGAGGTCGGCTGCCCCTTTTTCTTCGCGAATTTATGGCAGAGCACACATTTAGAGTGCGGGTGAACACTACTCTCTCCCGTACTTTCTCCCAAGAAAATGGGGTACCCCAGGGCTCCGTGCTGAGTGTTGTACTGTTTGCCATTCCATAAATCCAATTATGGATTGTGTCTTTCCTGATGTCTCGGGCTCCCTCTTTGTGGACGATTTTGCGATCTACTGCAGCTCTCAACGGACCAGCCTTCTAGAACGACGTCTTCAAGGATGTCTCGATCGCCTCCACTCTTGGAGCATCGAAACCGGCTTCCGTTTTTCTCCCAGTAAGACCGTTTGTGTTAATTTTTGGCGACGTAAGGAGTTTCTTCCACCCTCGTTACATCTAGGACCTGTCTAGCTTCCGTTTTTGGACGTCGCTAAATTCTTGGGTCTTATGTTTGACAGAAAACTGTGCTGGTCCTCTCACGTTTCCTATCTTTCGGCTCGCTGTCTGCGATCCCTCAACACCCTCCGTGTCCTGAATGGTACCTCCTGGGGAGCGGACCGAGTGGTCCTTCTCCGCCTCTGTCGCGCCTTAGTGCGCTCGAAATTGGACTATGGAAGCATAGTTTACTCCTCTGCTCGGTCGTCTATTCTTCGTCGTCTCGACTCTATCCACCACCGTGGATTACGTTTAGTGTCTGGAGCTTTTTACACCAGCCCTGTGGAAAGCCTTTATGCTGAGACTGCTGAACCTGCGCTGTCCAATCGGCGAGCAGTCCTTCTGAGTTGTTATGCTAGCCATCTGTCTTCCATGCCTGCTAATCCAGCCCATGACATTTTTTTCGACGTCTCCTTTGATGTAGGGTATGCAGGCCGCCCCTGCTCCCTACTACCACCGGGAGTCCGCTTCCGTCAACTGCTCCATTCTCTTTCCTTCCGCTTTCCTAAAACCTTCTTGACAACTTGGGGTACAGCACCGCCATGGCTCCGTCCCCGGATCTGCCTGCTCCGTGACCTTTGTCAGTTTCCCAAGGATGGTACCCCTTCACTTGTTTATCGTCGGGCATTTTCTGCTCTATGTGCACAAATGAAGGAAGCCACATTTATTTACACTGATGGCTCAAAAACATCGTTAGGTGTATGGAGTGCCTATGTTGTTGGCGACACCCCAAATCGATTTCGCCTTCCCGACCAGTGTTCGGTTTATACTGCGGAGCTTTACGCTGTTCTCCAGGCTGTCCACTACATCCGCCGCCATCAGCGGATACAGTATGTTATCTGCTCAGGTTCTCTCAGCTCTCTCCTCAGTCTCCAAGCTCTTTATCCTGTCCACCCTCTGGTCCACCGGATTCAAGACTGTCTGCGCTTGCTCCACCTGGGGGGCGTATCGGTGGCGTTCCTCTGGCTCCCGGGACACGTTGGTATATGTGGAAATGAGGCGGCTGATATAGCGGCCAAGGCTGCAGTCTCTCTTCCTCGGCCGGCTATTCAATCGATTCCCTTCGCCGATCTACGGAGCGTTTTATGTCGTCGTGTTGTTCTTTTATGGCACGCACATTGGTCGACACTTCCCCATAACAAATGGCGGGACGTGGAAGCTCTTCCTTGTGCTTGGACCTCTTCCTCCCGCACGCGTCGTCGGGAGGAGGTAATTTTAACTCGACTCTGGATAGGACACTGTCTTTTTAGCCATCGACATCTTTTAAGCGACGATCCTCCCCCACTCTGTCCCCACTGCTCTCAGCTGTGGACGGTAAGACACCTTTTAATTGAGTGCCCCTATTTTACTCCGTTACGCGCCCGTCTACAGCTGTCGCCTGATATATTGTCAATTTTAGCAGATGACACGCGCTCGGCCGATTGCGTTCTCGAGTTTATTAGTGCCAGTGAGATGACGTCAGTCATTTGAAGCTTTTTTTTTGGGGACAACCAACCCCTTTCTGTAGTGGATTTTTAAGCCTTCCTTCTGCTTTTAGTTTCTCCAATTTTTTGAGTTTTGTTCCCATTGCTGCTGGTTTCCATTTTCGGTTTTTTACTGTTTCCTAAGTCACGGACCGGGTGCTAATGACCATAGCAGTTTTGCGCTCTTAAAAAAAAACAACAACAGATAGCATAGTGGCATAGCTACCAGAGCGCCACCTGTGTCTACTCTTTAATGGGGAATGCTCACAGCCAGAAGGCTCACTGTGGTGCAAACGGGTGAAGCAACCAGGCAACCATGCCATGGAGACACACTCGTGCTTCCTATATCCAACTGAGTGAGTTTGAAAGCAGTCAAATGTGGCCTTGTGAGTGGTGGGATGGTCCTTTCAGAGAATTTCTGCACATGTAGGAAGTGCTGCTTTAGTTGAACAAAGATGCTGGTATCAGTGGTCACATGAACATTCTCATAGCCGTAGAGAAGGTTCTGGGCGTCCACGCAGCACATACACCCACCAGGACTGTTGTGTTGTAAAGGCTGCAGTGGCAGATCGTACAGCTGCCATAACACAGATAAGAGGGCTTGTGAGCCCAGACGTGTTAACACGAACTGTTGTGAGCCAGTTATTAGCAGTGAGACTATGGGCATGCACACCTCTAACCCGTCTTCTACTCACACCACAGTACTGACATGCACAGTTCAACTGATGCCATCAGAGGCTCACTTGGAAGATGGAATGGCACACTGTGGTCTTTGGCGATGAAAGCAGATTCTGCCTGCACACAAGTGATGGTCGTTTGCACATACGATGTAGACCTGGTGAGTGCTGCCTCGTAGAGTGCATTTGTCCATGACAAACTGGCCCCACCCAAGGCCTTATGGTCTGGGGTGTGATAAGCTACAGCTCTCATTCACCATTTTTGTTTTGTGAAAAAGGGGGGGGGGTTACTAACCAACACTTTGTACATGCGGAATGTTGTTAGACCCATTGTTTTGCCATTCTTGCAACAGGAAAGTGATGTGTTATTCCAACAGAATAATTCTAACCCACACACTGCCCATGAAACTCCAACATGATGTCTGAACTTGTCTCCAATCGAGCACATGTGGGATATGATGGGACGAGAAGTGGCTCATGTGACTTATCAACCAACAACTCTTGCAGAACGATGTGAACAGGTCGAGCAGGCATAGCATAACATATCCCAGGACAGTATTTGCCATCTCTATGATTGACTGGATGCCAGAGTCATTGCCTGCATTGCTGCCCATCGAGGCTACACCATGTACTAATATGGGTGTTTCAGCATGGGTCGATACCTGTTACCTCAGAACCACTTGTGTTGTTCAGTTGTAAATGTAAACATTTCATGCACTCTGTACGCACTATTACAACAATAAATCTTGAGTGAATTGTAACCTCCTGAATGGGTGTACTATTTTTTTTCCAGCATTGTATTTTCAACTTCCCATTTAGTAGTTGTCACAAACTTTTTTAGTATGATGCATGGCCTTTCTATTCTTCTAGTGATATAACAGTAAAAAGCCTATGTTACAACATCAAAAGCAAACTGACTGCGCAGTCAAGTGGCTAGCATTTTTTACTAGTAACTCCGAGGTCCTGGGTTTGATTCTCATTGACCACCTCAGATTTTTTCCCTGGTGTAAAGGTCTGGAAGGGGAGAGAATGACACAAAATTTATTGAAGTATCATTACGTTGAAAGGCTTGCACCAGGCAAGGTGATGCACGATATTTATGTATTAACAGCAAAAAGCATTAGCCCTTATTTTTTAAGTTTAGAGGGTGAGATACTTGATGTATTACAACTACAGATCTAAGTCTTTGCAAGATTCCACATCAGTTCTATAGTATTTAGGTCTAGATGGTATTGTGGCAGTATTAAGAGAGACATTTTCTTGCAAAATTTTACGATGTGGATCACGACGAGTTGGGTTAATTTGGGGGAGGAGACCAAACTGCAAGGACATTGGTCTCATCGGATTTGGGAAGGGTGGAGAAGGAAGTCAGCCATGCCCTTTCACACGAACTATCCCGGCATTTGCCTGAAGCGATTTGGGTAAATCACAGAAAACCTAAATCAGGATGGCCGGACTCAGGATTGAACCATTGTCCTCCCAAATGCAAGTCCAGTGCAAAATTTTGTCAGTGGAATAGAGGAGAAACTTGGTGCTCATTAATTAATGCCAAAAGTTTAATTTACCTTGTCTCTAAGTATTCATAATTTTTTGCTGTCTGTTTTGTATATGGTAGACTGAAGTTTTTGCATTTTAATCACGAGGAGAAGTGAATATCAAATGAAAGTCTGCACTCACTTCAGTGAAACATTGCGTGACACTTTTGTTCAACAATACTCTTCGCACACTGTCACTTTGCAACATTTATACTCAGTGTAGCATGTACGAATTCACTGTTTGTGACATCTTTAATTCGGATGTTTCAATTTTGGCAAAAATCTTATGTAGTAAGATCTTTCTGTGAGGATGTTCCCTCATCTGCACAAAATGACCCATTTATTCTAGCAGCTTTTAAACTCAAATCTCATAGATGAAATAGTTTTTCCAGAGTTTGTTTGCTAGCCTGCAAGTCCTGTTCTGTGTGACAAAAATGTGATATTTTTTTAAAAATAGTATTTCCTTGTAGTGTTCATAATATTACTGAAATTTCTGTGTAATATCACACATATCTGTAACATTACAGTTATTTCTTGTTTGCATTTTACCTATTCTACTTTGGAGCAAAGACTTGAATCGTGCTCCACTTGGCATCTTGTCCCCCTTCCATAATTTGTGTGCCACGGGCTTGCTTAATTTTTGCTCATCCATGTTTGCTCACACCTTCCGTCACTTTCTCTGTCAGCACTGTTACATTTTTCTAGTTCTCATTGTCAATCAAATTAAAGACATTCATGGCAAGTTGTCACAGTTGCCCATGTAAAAATTTTCTGTGATCACTATTCGCGTTCACACATTGTGTGCTACTTTGAATTGGTGTGTGTGTGTGTACTCAAGCCATGTGACCAGGTTGGTTCCTACTATGGCTGGCTAACCAGTTTGCTAAGCCGAGTATAAATGTGACGAGATGTGGAATTGTGATTTTGTTGGCCAATAGTGCAAGTTTATTCTTCTTGAACCATGAAGCCCCTGGTCTACATTCATTTGCAAGAGATTTCTCAAATTCAGCTGTACCATTAATGTTTATGTTGTTCAGGAGTTGGACAAAATAATATGAAAACCTCTGAAAACTTACAGCACCTTTATTAATTGGTGGGCAACTTCCTTTTGTTTGAAATACAGCTTGTATCCGACATGGGATGGACAACTACAGCTTACGCACATACCCTCTCCTCGTACAGAAAAAGTTTGCTATTTTAGAAGCAAAATGACTATGCAGCTTGCCTTACAAAATACACCACAAAAGGTCAGTTATAGTTAGATCAGGGTACTAAATAGACCATACAAGATGCAGCATTTTATCATCTTCCATAAACCAGTCTTGGATAATCCCAGGAATTTAAATGGGGTGGGGGTTAATCCCAGTACACAGATCACCACCAGCGAACACTGTTTCCAGAAATGGGTGTAGATGACCCCCTCATAATACTAACAAAGCAGTTCCCAACCTTTTTAGCAGTGCAGACCACTTATTTTTAAAAGAAGTTTACACGCACACACACGTGTAAACAGACTGTAGAAGAGGGATTGAAAAATATTTCTACTTTTTTATGAAGATATAATTTGTATTATATTCACTTAGCTGTCCCTACTACATGAAAACTCGAAATTGACTGGCCAGTGCTAAAAAGAATGCAATTGGCTTGGACATTACCACTCATGAGAGAATCAATATCTGTATTGAAACTGGTTAATTTGAGACTAAAATGACTATCTACATTCAATGTGTTCCCGTACTTATTTTTCAAAAGAAGTAATGTTGAAAAGGCTTCACATTCATAGTTTCTTGGAAAGTCTTAGCGAATAATAATTCTGCAAAATATCCATAGGACTGAGCAAAGTGGTGTAGTGGCTAACGCCTTCAGCTCGTGTATTCGTTTCCTGCAGTCATCCAGGTCACTCCAAGCAAATCTCCGGATGTTTGTTTCAAATGGCCATGGTCATTTCCATCCTCTCCAGTAGTAAGAAATCTGAGCAAAGCTCCATCTGTTATAATCTTAGCCATGGACGAGACGTAAAACACCAGTCGTCGTTCCTGTGTCTTGTGCCAGAATATGATGTGAACAAAATTCAGGTGATTTGTTCTTGAGGACACTTGTGTCTGGGAAACTACGAACTTGACAAATTATGATCAGATGTGGTATGTAGTGCAGTCTGTGGTGGTGTAAACTTCAAGCTGCCTGGTGGTGCACAATATTGATAATTTTCGACATAACAAAATACTGGCAGTCCGTCTTTGCAGCTTCTTTTGATCCATTGTTTCTGTCTGTTAAAAAAGGGGGGGGGGTTGTTTCAACATGACAGAATTGACCATTTCCTTGAGAGTGGTATAAGGTAGCAATAAGGCATTTCAACTCTTATTTCATTCTGTACTCTTTGACCTCCACAACTGACGAGTGAAGTCCCTGTAGCTCCCGATAATTTTTATCGTGTCTTCTGCTCTTGACCAGCACTCTCAGATCAGAGCCACACTGCCCATGGCCCACAAGTGGCCCAAAGCCCATGATATGGGAATTGCTTTGCTAACATAATCCCATCCTGCAACTATCCCAAGTAAGATAAGTGATCTAAACCATGGTGTGACATTGCGACCTGGGTTATTTCTCAAACCCCACTGTGGGTGACAGTAGATAAGAGACAACCGACAAGATGTCCCATTATCCATGATTGGGATTAATGTGAATAATGATTTGCATAGTTAGATGATATTCTTCCATTGTTGTTGAGTCTAATTTGTGTCCCACAACACCAATTTCATAATTTCAAGATAAAGAATATTGTAATCAGTTGTTTTAAAATAGCTATTCGGCTGTGAGAAATTGCTACCTTCAGTGTAAGGCAGGTAGCTTTTCCAAGTAATTTGGCAGTTCCATACTCTTTGCGACTGTATCTAGTTTTATTTGGACCAAACATGTTTTGCTTCTTTTAAAGCATCTTCAGTGGCCACTGTAAAATCTGTGGTTGGGTTTACAATCAAATCTAATTTACTAGATCATAAACAGTTCTCACGTTCAAAATTATTTTCTTTTACTCACATGTTCTGTCTTGTAAATGGTGCCCATGCTTTATTCTAAATACGGGTATTCAGTTTGTCACACGTAGCATCGCACTGACACACAGTATTTTCTCATTTGCATGTTTTTATGTATATCCACACTCGTGTAATATACCAAGTGCTTATAATTAAACTTTCCCTATTTAACACATTATAATATGGAAACTAATTACTATATGAGTACCAAACTTGGTAGCATCAATGTCAAGAATATGGGGAAGAGAGATAATGCAGAATCAGTTCATTTGAAACACTTTTGATGTGCTTCTGTGGTACATCATACCATTACATGCCGTTATCATTACTGCTACAAAAGGGGCTCAATATGGCCTCCATCAATGTCCAGAAGAGTCTGAAAGCACAGGATTGCATTCTGCACAACAGACCAAAGCATGTCTCATGTCTGTAGGTATGCTGGCTACCTTTCTTTATATGCTGCAGTTCAGATCAGCACATGTGTGGGAAACCCTGTCCTTCGGGTAGACACACAACCAGAAACCACAGGGAGTGAGGTCAGGTGATCGTACCGGCCAAGCATTTGGAAACGATTGGCTGAAAATTCGATCATCTCCAAATGTGTTTCAGAGAAGCAGGTGAACTTCACGAGTGATGTGTGGTGGGTCCCCATCTTTCATGAAAACTGTTGAGTTCAATGTGTCTCTCTCTTGTAGGGTGGGTATGACATGCTGGCAATGCATATCGCAGCAATGTTGGCCAGTCACACTGCACGTCGTTGATCCTTGAGCGCCAACCTATTCAAAAAAGAATGGGCCCATGATGAACATAGCAGTGAAGCCACACCATACGGTGAGTCATGCACAGTGACTGGAGGTGAAGAGCTCCACACTGAGCAATTCTGTGTGTTTACCTCGCCAGTCAGAGAAAAATGAGCGTCATCTGTCCATAGGATGGTACAGGGCTAGTCCTCATCAACTTCAATCCTTGCGAGAAAGTGGAGAGTGAAGTCAACACGTCTTTGTGCATCCTGTGGTGCAAGCTGCTGTACTATATGGGTCTTGTACAGGTACCGTTTGAGAATAGTTTGAAGCACCTTCCATACAGTGGACCATGGGATGTTCAACTGTTGTTACACAGCCAGACACTGTCTGACAATCGGGAATTTTGCACAGCATTGTCTGCCATAGCAACAGAAATTTCATCAACCACCTGTGGTGCAAATGGTCATCAGCCTCTTCCTGGAGTGACGGCCAGTTCTCCAGTTGATTCGAACTACTTCTTCATGCTCCACACAGCAGATGGAGAAAGAGGACCCCCTCCATAATCCTCACAGTTGGCGATATTCTTGAAGGGCAGCTGCAGCATTATTGTTGTTTTGATAATAGAGCTGCTCCTTTTGTCCAAGCTCATGTTGGCATATCAACAAGTGCACTGTGAATGGTCAGGTGTGAGACTATGAATCATGATGACTGATCATGGCACCTGGTGGCCATACTTGGAACTGGATGGTGGGGCTTTGATGCATGGAAATCATGCATCTCATACTCTGGACATTAATGCTATCAAGTTTGGTACTCGTACGGTAATCAGTTCCCGTGTTATAACTTGTTAAATAGGGAAAGTTGAATTATTACAGCCACAAATGCAAAACAGAAGACAATCGCATTCCATGTTATCAGAACAATTGTGTGGCCAATGTGGATATACATAACCAGCTCATAGTCATATGCATTGAAGTGCCGCTTCCAGGATGGGGAGGTGCGCCAGCTCTGGATCGAATCCGCCTGGCGGATTAATGACAATGGTTGGTGTGCTGGCCAGCCTGGATATGGTTTTTAGATGGTTTCCCACAAAGTCAGTACCAGGCTAGTAGCCAAGTCCAGCCTCAGTAGTGTGATTCACATATGTTTCAAAAACTTTCACTCACTTTCACATGAATAACACTACACACAGACAGTTGGGGTTCGCATATTCCGTCCCAGGGGTAATAGGAAGAGCAGCCTAGCACCCCTTTAACTAATCATTCCAGATCCATTAATAACCATGCTGAACCTGTGCCAATGTGGGACAAAGGCACATGAAAAAGAAGTTGTTCCTGTGTTCCATGCATTGTATCACTCACTGTTGATGGGTGGTTGACTTTCCCTTATTTTATGTAAAAGAATAATTTGGATATACATAAAAACATGCACATAAGAAGATATTGTGTCACAGTACAATCCAATGTGTTACTAACTGAACACTTGCGAATAGAAGAATACATGGAAACAATGTAGGAGGTGAAAAACATGAGTCTTAAAAAAAGTAATTTTTAACATAACTGTTTATGGTCACATAAAATACATCCATAAACAAAACTACAGTTGTTACAGTGGCCATTGAAGATGCTTCAAATAAAACAGAATGTGTTTGGTCCAAATAAAACTAGATATGGCCTCTAAAGATTGCATAACTCCCATATTACTTGTAAAACAAAGACTGCAGAAGAGAGGCCTAAATAACAAAAAGGGAATGGATAGCTTTTGATGATACCAATCCCTGTAGACATATGTCTCTGATATACTATCTGGGATGCTGTTTTCTGTTGATTTAAGGCCTCATTATGCTTCAAAGTCCTTATGTCTCTTTCAGTCAGATTCAACTTTTGACTGCTGTTGAGCTTGGCACAGGATGTTTTTCCCTGTTGGATGTAGTCTGTCAGTACAGTTGATGTGGGACTTCTCTCTACACCAATAAGTGTGGTTGATTTCATTACTAAGGCTCAGGCAACAGCTGTGCCCCTTAAGAAGTCTGCCAGGTTAGCCACAAAGAAGTTTTAACACTTGAATACATTTAGCAGCCAACTGCTAATAATAGGATTGTGTGTGTACATTCTTGCCTGCCAGGGGGCATGCGTGAACACTAGGGGGCAAAGGTATGTGACAGGTTTACTTTGAGTACTGTTATACAGCGGCTCATATTATTTTTTCCAACCCTTATGATTATCAACAGACTATTTTCGTTGCCATGGTGCCCTTAGGGTGCTCACAACTCTTTTGTAAGTATGTGCTTGGCTGCCATGGGGCCTCAGCCTTTGCAGCACTACTTCCCTTTCTATACTGCAAGCCTATTCTTCCACTATCCCATTCCCCCTTGTCATTTACATCAGATGCTTTTTCTGTGCAGACCCTGCTTGGATCTGGTACATGATTCTTTACATCTTCTCATTAATAAATACATGGTCCTCATTGTTGGGTTTGACTTGCCACCACTTTCCAAAATTTTCAGAATTATGGATCATGTAGGAACGTCACCGAGTGTGGTGTCTGTTACACCTTTGTGCCTTTCCACCTTAGCTCCCTTCTTTTTTAATAAGGTAGTATGCCTAAGACTCACGGTAGTAATACCATTGTGGGAGGGGGGGGGGGGGGGTAATTGAGTACCTGGACGGTAGTAGGCCCCCGACCATACAGGGATTGCACTGTTGGTGCCTTAGCCAATACCTCTCCGTGTATGTCGAGGAGTATGTGCCAATTGTAACTGGGGTATGGGGACTCTGAGCAGTGGATTACTGGCCATGTAGCCATTGTTGAGGATGGGTGGCACCCATAAGGAGATCCCCTTTTCGGAGTGGGTGACACCATGGCGGATGACTTGCATATGAAGCGATTGAAGCTTTCTACCAGTGGTGGTCACACGGCCCTAGCAGTCTCTTCACAGGAAAGAACTCGTTCAAAGCAGATAGTTATAACCCCAACACATTTCCTTCCGTGGCTACGCTGTGGGAGGAACATTTGACTAAGTGGCAAACAGAGAAATCCTCCTGACAATACTTGGTTTGTACAAGGACAGATGGGAATTTTCTTTTGACCACAAAGCCATTATTCTTTGTAGAGACTATAGAGAACAAGTTTGAAGAGGTTGCGGACATTTCCAAAGTGAAGAATGAGCTAATTTTGATTAAAACAACATCCCTTGCCCAGTCACGGGTGTTGCTTGCTTATGATGAGCTGGGTAACATCCCGGTGACTATCACACCTCATAATAGTCTAAACATGATTCAAGACATCATTTTGCATTGTGACCTCCTCTTGCAATCTGAAGATGAGCTATGCCCCAACTTGGAGTGACAGGGTGTACGCTTTGTCCGTCATGTTCATAAGGGGTCAAAGGACAGTAGGGTTGCTACGAGAGTCTTCATCTTGACCTTTGAGGGCAAGTCTTGCCTGAAAAGGTTAAGGGGATGGTGTACCAAGTGATGTGAAACCATGTGTCCCCCCCCCCCATGCGTTGTGACACCATCCCAGTGTGTAGTGATTGTGGATTACCGTTGCATGCGAATATTCCAGTCTGTAATGATTGTGGATTAGCATTGCATGTGAATGTTCCTTGTGCTCCTCCCCCATCTGTGTCAAATGTGTTCATCACCATTCTCCCTGCCCACCAGACTGCACTGTTTTTCAGGGAAAGGGGAAAAGTACAAGAATATGGGATTCTGGGCAGACTGACATACCAACAGGCCAAGGAAAAGTATGAGAGTCTACTTCCTGCATGCATGTCAATGTCATATGCTACAGCTACGACAATGTAGCTCTCTCTGCAGATGGTACTCCCTCCATTATGCATCCTACAGTGAGCCCTCAGGGCTGCTTGACCATGCCTGCTCCCCTGATGGTTGGGGGCTCTCCTCGTGCTGCTTTACCTGGGGATGCCTATCCCCATCCCCCAGTCAGAGACACAACACACCCTTATCCAGCATCTCACACCAGGAAAGGGTCCCTTGGGACACTCCCCTCCTAGGCTTCTGCCGGTCTGCTACTGGATACCAGCTAGTGGCTGAAGGTGCTATAGGCTGCTGGCCGTAGGGCTTCACGATTTTCTTCTGTCCCAGAAACTAATTCAGGGAAGCCCTCCCAGTCATCGAAACCCCCTAAGGAAAAGGAAGACACAAAGAAGTCTTCCAACATGAAGGAAATTCTGGTGGCCTCCGTGCCGCTGGATCCCATATGTTCTGCTTCTGTGGTTACGGCAGTGATCCTGGTGGTCCCTGAGATTCCGTATTGCACCACATAACGTGTCTTGGACCCTATATGTGTCTTGATACCATACCCTTTCAGCCAGTGGCATCAGGTGTCACTGGGACATAACCTGCCTCTTTGGTCCCTTCATGTGCTCACAGTATACCAATAGCACAATTCTCCAATGGAATGTTAGTCGTTTCGCCATCACCTGGCTGATCTACAACATCCCTCCAGTTCCTCCCCTACCTTCTGCATTGCCCTTCAGGAAACTTGGTTTCCAGTAACACGGACCCCTACCATTTTGTGGCTGCCAGGGATATTTTAAGAATCGTGCCAGCTATGATAGGATGTCAGGTGGAGTTTGCACCTACTTTCTAAACTTTGTATATAGTGAACTTGTGCCTCTTGATACAACTCTGGAGGATGTGGCTGTTTTGTTAAGGCCATTTCAGGGTTTTACCATCTGTAATTTTTATCTTCGTACCAGTGGTGGAGTGCCTGAGAACATATTGTCTGAATTGGTTTCTCAACTCCCCCCACCTTTTCTGATCTTGGGCGACTTCAATGCCCATAACCTTTTGTGGGGTTAAACCATGATCACTGGCTGTGGTAAAGACATGGAAAAGTTACTGACAGGTCTCAACCTCCATCTCTTGAATACTGGTGCCTCCACACACTTCAGAGTGGCACATGGAAATTGCTCGGCCATTGATCTTTCTACTTGCAGCCTGCCCTTCTCCCATCCATCCACTGGGGGGTCCAAAATGTCGTGTGTGGTAGTGACCACTTCCCAGCCTTTCTGTCCGTCCCTCAGCATTACTCCACTGGGTGCCCGTCTAGATGGGCTCTCCACAGGGATGCTTTCATATTGACTGTTGTTCTGAGCTCTCCGCTAAATGAAGGCATTGACGAGGCTATCCAGAATGCAACAGCAGGCATTCTATTTGCAGCTGACGTAACAATCCCCTACTCTTTTGGATGCCCCCATCAGAAGGTAGTACCTTGGTGGATTTTGTAAATCGCTGAGGCCATTAGAGATTGTAGGCAGGCTCTCAAATGCCATAAGTGGAATACATCAATCGAGCATCTCATTAAACGTCTTCATGCCTGGCTCCACCACTTAGTGGCAACCTGCCTTTTATGTCCTTAAACAGCACATTGAGCGATTGCACTTATCTTTCACTACACGCCACCTGGAGCCCTATAATGTTCCATTCAGTGAGTGAGAATTCTTCAGTGTCTTAGCCCTTTGCCATGATACAGCCCCAAGGGCAGACCACAACCATCACTAAATGCTCAAACACCTATCAGTGGATTGTCAGTGTCATCTCCTTACCATCTTCAACTGTATCTGGAGCAGGGGTAAGCTACGATATCAGTTGTGGGAAAACATCATTGTCCTGGTACTGAAACCAGGTAAACAGGTAAGCATCCACTAGAGATGGACAGCTGTTGCCCATTTAGTCTTCAGTATCACCCTCCTTGTATGCCGACAATTTTTGGACAATTTTTTATTTCACTGTTGCTCCTCTAGGATGGATGCTACTGAACGCTGATGGCAGGGTGCCATTCGAAAGATGCAGTCATGGGCCGTCACCCACAGCTTTCAGTTTTCTGCTGCCACGACTTGTGTCATGCACTTCTGTCACCATCGTACTGTTCATCCACAACAAGAACTTTACCTCGACAACCAATTACTCAGTGTGGTGGAGGCTTATCATTTTTTTGCGACTGGTCTGTGATGCCTGGCTAATGTGGTTTCGTCATCTCTGCCAACTTAACCAAAGGTGCTGGCTACGCCTCAATACACTTTACAGCCTAAGTAACACCAACTAGGATGCAGTTCGCACTATTCTTCTGCAGCTTTACAAAGCCTTGATCCTGTCCTGTCTGGCATATAGTTCGGCATTGCCATCAGCATTGCAATCACTGGACCCAGTACGCCACTGTGGGGTCCAATTTGCATCAGGAGCCTTTCGGCCTAGCTCTGTGAACAGTCTACTCACGGAGGCTGGGGTCCCTCCACAATGAACAACACGCCAGAAACAACTACTCAGTTTGCTATACATATTCACAGCTCCTCTAAGCATCCAAACTACTGTATCATTTTTTCTGTTAGTGAGGTCCACCTCCAACAACAGAGACTCAGAACTGGGGTCACAATTTCAGTTGACATACAATGTCTTTGCTCTGAACTCCAGCTTCTCCCACTGTTGCCTCTTATCAGGGAGCAATTGCATACATTCCCATGTTGTATACCCTGATCTTGGACATGTCTCAATTTATCCTTTAGCCTGGAAGATTCAGTTGATACAGTAGTGTTTAGCTACCCATTCCTGGCTGTCTTTGATGCATTTCTAGGTTTAGAAATAGTATACACTGATGACTCAACAGTCGATAAATGAACTGGTTTTTCATGCATACATGCAAAGTGCAGTGAACAATTCTCCTTGGCAAGTGGATACAGTGTCTTCACTGCTGAATTGGTGACCATGAACTGTGCTCTTAGCCATGCTTGTTCTTGCACTGGTAAGACACTTCTACTCTGCAATGACTCCCTGAGCAGCCTTCAGGCTACAGACCAGTGCTACCCTTGTCATCAGTAGTCACGACTATCCAGGATCTTCTTTCTGATGACCATCAAGCTGGACAGTCAGTTGTCTTTGTTTGGGCCCCTTGGACATATTGGGATCTCAAGGAATCAACATGCCAACCCATTTGGTGACGTTAGCTGCCAGGATGATCGATTTTGAAAATGGAGGTCCCAGAAGTGGACCTTTGGTCTTGACTGTACACCATCAATTATTGGTTTTCTGGAACTCGGAATGGTTTGCCCTGGATTCCTTAAACAGATTGAGGACAATAAAGGAGGCCACAAACATGTGGAGTCTCCCCTTCATGCTTCTCACAAGGAGTGTGCTATCCTTTGTCAGCAACGCATTGGCCACACTTGGCTGACCCACAGCCTCATCCTCCGACATGAGAACCCACCTTACTGCCAATGTGGCCCAGATCCTACTAGTTTGCCCAAATTTGGCTGCTTTGCGGCAGTATCTTAAACTTCCTGAAACGCTACCTCTGGTGCTAATGGACAATGCCAAAGCGACTGACTTGGTTTTATATTTCACCCACAAATGTGATTTCTAGTCATTTCTGTGAGCTGGGACACTTTGGCCTCATTGACCACCTGACGGGTTGAAGGGGCTTTGCTCGCCTGCTCTGGCTCAGGGATTGCCCTTGCTTGGTGGTCTGACCTGGCCCCCACCCTTCCCTCCTTTTTATTCTCCTTGTTCTTTTATGTTTGCCATTTTTAATATTTTATCTTTCCTAAACTTTTATCGTGCTTTCTGTATTGCTCATGGTGATGTGATAAAAAAAAGTAGGATGCAGAGGGTGCATCTTCCTGTGCATACCATGCTCTGGGGACCTCTAACTGCATTCTGAGCAGAGCGACTCGCCCTCCTTACCCCCTCTCACTCCCCACCTACTTCTCTTTGATTTTTTCTCTGTCTTATTGCATCTTGCTTACAACCGAGCTTACCAGGATTTGCCGTTTGTGTCCTCCTCCTGAGGGTTATTCCTGGCTCAGTGCATATAGGATAAAGGGACTGATGACCTCTCAGTTTTGTCCCTTTAACTCAACTAACCAACCAACCAATTGCCAGTGTGTTATATAGACACGTGTTAAGCTTAATCGCTAATGTCATGTCAGTGATCTTTTTAGAGGTAATGCTTCTCTTTACTAGCTTTCTGGCTTTATCAGCTAATGTCCACTTTTGTGAGTATCAGATAAAGCCTTTTGTTTTTGCTCTGTATGCGAATATGACATTATACACAGCAGCCCTAGAGATTTGTACCTGTGCAGAAGGGCATACAATACCAAAAATTGCCTGTTTGGTCAGTCTAGGGTTTGACATGTCAGGTGATTGACATAACACTGCAACAATTACAGACATTTTACAAAGGATGATATCAGTGAGAAAACCAGAAATGGGATATTTAAATTATGGTGTTAATTTTTTCCCCAGTCCTGTGTGGTAACAAGTGTTGCAGTCTGGATGGAATAATTTTGCTATAATACAATAAGTCTGCACATGTTTTATGAGAAACTGGTGCAGTTGTTAAGACTGGACTAATTTTTGGGAGGAACCAGTTTAAATACCCATCTGAGCACCTAAATTTAGTTTCTCACGATTTCCCTAAATTGCTCAAGTTGAGTGATGGGATGCTTTCTCTGAAAGGTCTTGGTCAATTTCCCTCACCTATCCTTTCCCAATCTGAGCTTGTGCTCTCTGTCTGATAATGTAATTAGTAAGAGGATTTTAAACCCCAATCTTCCTTCTTTTATATGACACTTTCTTTAGAATTAATCCAAATCCTTATTAAGAAACTTGTCAAGAAGGCAGAACTTTTCTGGATCTGAGGAATGGTAAAATGCCAACAACCATAAAACTGTTATCATCTCAAAATTCACTAACAGATTTTTGTTTTGTTGCATGCTGCTTGTGATGATAGTGTTTGGGACAGTTTGCTTTTCAAAGACAGCTTCTAAAGTAACCATGTTGGTGCCCACGCATGTTCCAAGAATTTGATTTTTTTGTTTCAGTAATTGAGGGCAATGACTGCTGATTGAAAGCATATCAAATGTCTGGGATAATTATATATTTGCTACATGCTGCAACTTGAAATAAATATTAATTTATGAGTACAAGCCAGTCCTCCTTATGCCTCCCAAAAAAACTTTTTTCTATAATCTTTGTATGTGAGGGCTTTAACCATCTGGTTGTAAACAGTGCAAAGTGAACCTCTTGCTGGGTGAATTGTATGTGCTTCTGTAGTCATTCTGTGGTGTATTGTAGCAAGTCTAGATTACTTCAGGAGAAGGCCGAGCAGTAATTTATTAAAACTTGAGCATGGCAAATATTTACTTTTGGAAACACTTATTGTCCTCGCAAGTGACATGTATTTGATACTGTCTCTTCATTGCAGAATGATAGTTTCACAACAGAATACTATGGTTTATAACTAGATGTAAAGTTCTGAATAACTGTTCTATTGGTCTCTGTACTAAGACAATACTGTTGTCATTAGAGGTGATTACAGGTGTATGCTGACTGCACAGAGACTGGGCTGAGCGATGATTTGCTCGGACATAAATAACTTTCCAGCCACGGTGGCTTAAGAAAACTCATGGGGTCATGTGTACACTGAATCTCTGATTCGTTGATGAGTCTGGCAGCAACTGTCTTTACTTGTGGTGCCATCATGAGGGCTCCATGCATATATAAATGAAGAGACAGGGAATGCAATGACGGCCAATGGCAGCTCCTTGTCCACAGTTTGGTATCCATCTTGACGAGTGACTGGGAACACCTACTGCAGAGTGCATGCCTGCATCCAGTGACACAGACTCTGTGGTTGGATTGATTGCAGTGGATCTCCAATGGCATCATGTTGGCTGTCTGAGGACAGTGCGTCCACGGACATTAGCTCTGGCGGCAACAGCAGTAGAGGAATGTCGATATCCATCAGCAGTGTGCTGGACAACACTGACTGTGACTGATTTTTTTTTTCTTGGGGGGGGGGGGGGGGGGGGAGATGGCTGCTGTTGCAGACCCCAGTGGCATGCAGGATCTGTGGGCAAAACTTCTACTGCAGTATTACTGACATAAAGAGTGCTAATGCAGCCCAGAAGAACCTTGAACAATTTAAGAGGGACAAGACTTTCATGATGACACCATGCTCCCAACACTATTTCTTGTCAACTCTAAAGTAAACTTCATCCTGTGGCTGAAACTTAGTTCGACATGATGGAATGAACTGTTCCCACAGCGACTGCAGAAGATGTAGCAGAGTACAGTGACGACGACTGTGCCATATTGCCATTGACTTCCTGTCGTGTGGCAAGGAGCAGTTGGAGGAAGGTAAAATGTTTAAGGTTAGCTACTGTGTGTGGAATGAACAAAGTGTCTTCATGTGACTTTTGAATATTCGAATGAACTGTTCAGCTGCACTATTTGACAGGGGTTGAAAAGGAGCTGTAGTTAAAGGATGTATGCCATTGTCAGCACAAAACTGTTGGAAATTGTCGGACATGAATTGAGGTCTGTTGTCCCAGACAGTACCTCAGAAAGACCTTTGAGACAAAAAAAATCGGTGACAGAATTGATACAGCACTAGCAGTGGTGATGGATGTCATGGGGACTACAAAAGGAAATTTACTGTATACGTCTACCACAAACAACCACTGTGTATTCCAGAATGGACCCACAAAATCAATATGGATGTGTTGCCGGGGTCTGGATGGATGTGTACGCTGCAAAAAATGTTGTGGCAGGGGAAGTCATGCGCTGAATCGGGCCGTCCATGCCCTGCCAAGTACAGTGATGTCAAGTGAGTTGCTTTGTGCGAACTACAGACCAGTGACCTGTTGCAACAAAGAGAGGACTTCATGCTGGAGGGAGTGAGGAATCACAGCTTACACATCATCATTCTCTGTATGCAACAGCGGAACTCCTAACTGCGTAAATATCGTGTGATGCAAAAAGTAGTGATACGCCACTGGGTGGGGAATTTCTTTCAGACTACGCAGCCATCCAAGGCATACGTATTGCAAAACTACCTGAAGAGCTAGGTCAGAAGCAGTTGCTGCAGCAATAAGCCAAAAACTGAGAAGAAAACTTTGAAGAATTCCAAAATCCTGAGTACCAATTTGACAACATAATCTCTCATGCAAATCAAATGCTATGTCAATACCAACCAGTAACCAAGACAAGAAGTCAGCATTCGAATGTTTACAGTGGGCATGTACAACAAGTTGTATTGATAATCGGACAATAACAGAGCCCAACATTGCAATTTTTGCACTGTACATGATGGGGCAGGGTTGGCAGAATTGAACAAAGCTGTTAAAGGCTAGTGATCTGTAATCAAGTAGAACTTATGACTGTACAAGTATTGGTGGAACTTGGCAACATATAATGAGTCACCCTCCTCTAACATTACCTTTTTTTAAATAGAGATAACTGATACTACATATACTATCGATTCTTGCATAGGTTAAAATTATCTTAGCTGTTTCACTAAAAGAATTCATATGATTTTTTATACAGTATATTATATTTCAGGCTAAAATGTATAAAAAGAGAAATTAATGTGTTACAATTAATATGTACTAACAGTTAAAATTACTGTTCTTTTAAAAATAATTGAAATCACATAATATGTGGCATACTTAAAATTCATATTATTAATTACACAATGTAATGATAATTATAAAATTTATTTCTAGATTGATTTACAAAATAATTATATATTTTAGTGAAGATTCTTCTTTGGTAAAGAAAGTTTGTAAATTCTTTTGCTTTGTAAACTCTTTGGATTAATGTGAGTACCACAGAATGTAAGCTGTGATGGGCATGCCTCTTATGGAAGTAGGCATTTTATAAGTTTGTCACCAACAAAGTAATTATTAGGTTTTTTTTTTTGTTAATGTGGAAAATGTAAAAACTGTGATGTTGAAAAATGTGACAAAGAATAAAATTCAAGAATAATACAGGTTATTTAGTCATCAAGAAACTAAAAAATTGAAATGTACTTGTAGCTAAGACTTTGAGCCGTCAACAACAACAATGAGATAATGAAGATAAGTAAAAAGTTATTCTTTTCTATATTTATGCCCCTCAAAGCTCTCAAAATTTGTGCAAAGAATGAGAATTTTAATAGTGATATGTGGGAGGGTAAGATTACAAACACCATAGATAATGAAAAGCACTTCTTTTTCAAGTTCACTGTTCGAGTTTTAAAAGCAAAAGCAATAGCAATAGGTCGATCAGACGAACCAATTCTGTTGGAGAGCACAGCTCCAATTCTGGAAGAATTTGCAGCTGACACAGTAAGCTTAGCTAACTCAGAATGAATCAGATAATGACAACTCAACAATGAGTCCTTCAGTTGCTGAAATGCATCTTGACATTGTTGGGACCACACAAAGGGATCACTTTTCAACACAGCTGGTTCAGTGAAGCAACAATTTGCAAAGTGTTTGCAATAAACTTAATGTAATATGAACTTCAATAAACTTAATGTAATATGAACTTCCCTATGATAGCTGGCAAATCTTTATGATAGCTGGCAAATCTTTGATCACTAACAAGTGTGAATTAGCAAGTACCCTGTGCATTTGTAACATGTCCTAAATATTTAAGTTCTTCATGGAAGGACATTTTTCCTTGTTACACTTAAACCGGCTGGAGAAAGAACTCGAAAAAAACATTCTAAATTTGCCAGATGTTGTGCAGGCTTACAACTTGCAACAATATCATCCAATAGTTTGGACATTAAGGGGCTTTGGCTGTTAATTGTTCCAGGAACTGTTGAAAAATAATATGAGCTGAAGCACTTCCGAATAGTAGTATTTGAAACAGCAACAAACCCAGGTGAATGTTGATCACAAAATATTGCTTGGACCATCCATCCAGCCATAATTGTAAGTATGCCTCAGATAAATCATCTTGGAAAAGAATCTCTCCTGTCTCAATCTGCCTCCGGTTGTGGGAGAGGAAATGAATCCATGGTAGTTTGTGGGTTTATTGTGGCTTTGAAATCAGCACACAGACGTAAATCACCTGATGTTTTATTTAATGTGGCCAAGGGTGATCCATACTGACTTGCTGAAATGGATTGTGTCACCCCATTGTCTGTCCATTGATGCAGTTCCTGAGCAACCTGCTCACATATTGTGTAGGGAACAGGCCAAGCATGAAAAAATCATGATTGCACATTGTCTTTAACAGTGACGTGCACTTCAAAATCTTTAGTCCATAATCCTGGTTTAAAAAGTTCTGCGTACTTATTACACAAGTCAGATACATTGGTGTGAGGCACTGACTCGAGACTTTTGTAGTTGTGGGCTACCAATCATTTCATAGGTGTCTTTATTGATGAGGGGAACAGATGCACCTGTGTCAAATTGGAACTTTATTGTCCTTTGAACCACTCCTAATGGGACAGAAACTTCATTCTTCTGTCCGCGGACTTCAGCAGTCGTCTTCTGTGAAGTGGAAAAGCCTGCCTGGGTAGCTGTCGGCAGTGTTTGCTTAGACTTGACAATATGTACATGCTGAGAGTTAAACTGTAGGCTTGTGTTAGACTGGCACTGTGAATTGTAGCACTGTAAATATACACTCTGTATATGACATTGCTTACTACACTGGAAATACTTTGAATTACAACAAGGGAAAGCTTGTGTATCCTGCCACTTATGACAAGATTTTTCTTACATTATTCTGAAGTACACCATGCTTTCTACGAGGCTGAAAAGAGTTACCTTTACTTTTACAGTAAATCTGAGCCCTGTTTCTATTCACTTTTACATTCACTTTAGACTGTGTACCTTGTGTGCTATGAACAAGAGAAATAGGTGCAGATTCAAAATCAACTTCTGTTGTGTCCACCACACTTTGAGACTCTACAGTTGACAAAACTGCTTTTGGATCTGGGTCTGGCAATTTGAAAATAGCAGTCCAAATGCATTCATTTGACACATTTTGTGTGATTGTGTCACGTAACATAACATCACGATAGCTTAGTCCACAAGAACACTGAATGTTTCAATTACTGTTGAGCTGCTTCTTAAGACAAAAGAATTCAAATATCTCTGCAACTACATGGATTTGTGCCTTATAATGCTGATTGAGCTTATGAACGAGTTCATCGTAAGCAATTTCTTCCGTTTGCAGCAATGGTGCTGCTTGTTGCTACAGCAATGTTGTAATTTGTTGCATGCTGAGCAGCAGTCGTTCAGTCTGCTGCACCTGATACTGAACAACTTCGTTTAGAGACTTCTCTTGTAGGGAATTTGAAGAGGATCACTGCTGTCAGGTGCAACGGGACAGTACATGGAATCAGTGACTATGAGCGAAAATGTGTGCCAGACCGAGATTCAATCCCAGGATCTCCTGCTTACTAGGCAGATACGTTAACCACTGCACCATCCAGAACACAGCATTATCGAAACTGTGTGAACTATCGCAGCACATCTAATGACCTCGTTGTCGATGGGACGTTAAACACTAATCTCGTAAACACTATCGCAGCACATCTCATGGCTGATTCACATTACCACTGAGCACCACCTATTCACAATCCCTGTCCATTTGACTCACTGTTCACTACTATGAAATTCCCACATGAGTTCCGAGGTATTTGTGCATCCATTTCCTAGCTGGGCAAAACACACACACACACACACACACACACACACACACACACACACACAATTCTTAAAGATATTCTGAGAGAGACTGATTAAGGATTTCTAGGGTATGAAGAAAAGGTAAGGTGGGCGAGAGGGGTCAAGTCATTGAAATTGGAGGTTGGAAATTAATATTTCTCGCACTACTTGTTGGAGAAAGAGCATCTGCAAAATTTTTTCCAGAAACTAAGAGAGGTGAAGATAGAAGAAAAGGCTGTATCTGAATTTATTAATTCATGTATGGGTCTTCACTTATATTTGTGAACTGTATTTTGATGAAAGTGGAACATTTATGCTAAGATTAAATACCTCATTTATCAAGTGAATATTATTATACATTAATATGTCCCTAATACCTTGTGTTGATATATTTCATAATTGGTAAAAAATGAAGACTAGAACAGATGTTTAATGCACTTTGGAACATTCCCAGTAATATTAATTATTTCCTACTATTTCTAGGTGGCTTCTATGGTAATTGACAAGATCTACAAGACTTATTCTGTGCCAGAGGACAGAGACTGGATGAGGAAGGAATTGTCTGGATTTAAAGACGACAAGACTGTTTCAAAGTTCTTGGAAATTATTGAGGGACAAGGATGTTTTTGTCCTGAATCTCCTGAAAGCAAGCTTCTTCAGTCCTTAGTGGAATGTGTAAAACAAGAAGAAGAAAGTAGTGTAACAGTGTCCACAAAAGTAACATTACAGATGATGATTGAAAAGTAAGTGTGTGTGTGTGTGTGTGTGTGTGTGAGAGAGAGAGAGAGAGAGAGAGAGAGAGAAAACAATTTCTTTGTACTAAAAGTAAAATTCTCAAAATTCTCTTGAGAAAAGTACGAAATTATGTGAGACACAGGGGAGAGAAACAGTTTCATCTTCAGTTGTGCCTCCAGATTAAATACATGCCAATTGAAACAGGTACATCACCAAAAAGGAATGCATTCTGTATACAAAATCTCAAAGTATAGCCATGTTTCAACACGGTTATGACTGGCTCACAATTATATTTAGAGGTTTGCTATATGGCTTGCACTCCCTTTTGATGACATATCTGTTTCAGAAGAAGTTTACCTGATCTGCAGGTACATCTTAATATGAAGCTGCAAATTTTGAAACAGATAATGTAAATTGCAATTGCGGGATGTATTTTCATCATAAAAGTATTTGAGAATCTGCTCGTTGTAATCTGTCTACTGCTTATTCTGGCATTATTAATTTTGTGGGAGTCATATTTTGTGTGAATTATTAGTATATCTTCGTTTAGTCGCTGATTACTAGAAAGGGAAGCAAAACCTGAAATAAAGTTTCTGGACAGAATAATGTTATGCCATTTCGTAAAGTTCTCCTTGTACTTTTCAGGGACCTGGCTTTGAATGCTCTTGTGCAGAGTGTTTTGAGTGATTACTTGATGAAATGCAACTCTACAGACAGAAAGGAATTAATAAGTACTCTGCAACCAACTCTTGAGCGAATTTTGGATGCAGGACTCGATACATTTAATGCAGTAATGTTATTAATTCAATACGTCTGGTTTGGGTCCAGTAAAGTAAGTAAACTATATGATGACTGATGACCAGAACTTTTCACGGATGATAATTTTTTGTTTAAATTTTAGGTACCTTTTGATATTAATTAGGATGTACCAAATATGAGTTAAGTATGTTAATTTTTAACATTTGCTAATCATACAGTTGGTTCCAAAATTTTCTCTTGTGATAATGCAACTGTTTCTTACACATTACTTAGATTTATTTCTAAAAGATCCTACTTGATAAATGAAGACCAATTGTTGAATTTTACAATAAAGCCAGTGGCAAATGGCATTTCCATAATCTCATCAAATAAAATGTACAGGGTGAAGCAGTTAAGACAAACCACCACACATATATCCAGAACAATTAAATATATCAAGATGCCTTTTTTGTTAAGTTATAGTGGACAGTGTGGTGACTTTTTTTATCCATGCAAGTAATTTGTAACATTTATGGCTGCCAAATTATACACTGACTTTTTTTAATAGGACCATTTACTTTTTTTGTGCCATTGGAAAAAGCATATGAAGAGAACTTGCTGTTGTAACTTATCTGGAACTTGATAATATAGTAACAAGATAATAATGCCCCAAAACAGTGCCCCATTATCAGGAGAAGAGGCCCCCTGCATGCTCACCAGACTTAACATTTCTGAAATTTTATATCTGGACAAAAATAAAAGAAGAGGTTTACAAGGAAACACTGTTGACTCCCAAAGACATGAAATGCTTTATAACATGGGCTTGTGCAGCTGTAAGTCCAGATTAATTTCAGTGTGGACTGTCATCTCTCCTGAATCACTTTGTAGCATGCATCAGTGATGAATATCAACATTTTCTGTACATGATATGGCAGTCACAATAATAAAGACTTGAACTCTACCTGAGGCTAAAAGTTTGATTACATATGCCGCAGTAAGACAGATTTTTAAGGAACTATTTTTCCTGGGGAGTGGGTTATTGTGTTACTGACTTCCAAACAAGTTGTATCACTGAAGTCATCTTCAAAGCCTTTTTCCAGTACTACAAAGAAGAGTATGGTTCCATAAAATCAAAAGCCAAAGTCCAGAATGAAATTTTCACTCTGCAGCAGACTGTATGTTGATTTGAAACTTCCTGACAGATTAAAAATGTGTGGTTGACTGAGTCTCGAACACGGGATCTTTGCCTTTCGCGGGCAAATGATTCACTATCTGAGCTACCCAAGCACTACCCACAACCCATCCTCACAACTCCACTTCCACCAGTACCTTGTTGCCTACCTTCCAAATTTCAGAGAAGTTCTCTTGCAAAACTTGCAGGACTAGCACTCATATTGTTGAGACATGTGCTTCAAGTTTCGCCGGAAAACTTCTAAGAAGTTTGGAAGGAAGGAGATGAGGTACTGGCGGAAGTGAAGCTGTGAGGACAGGTCACGAGTCGTGATTGGGTAGCTCAGGTGGTAGAGAATTTCCCACAAAAGGCAAAGGTCCCAAGTTCGAGTTCTGGCCCGGCACACAGTTTTAATTTGTCAGGGAGTTTCAAAGAAAAATTCAGTCTCCTAATGCAGCAGCTATAAATGTTAAATTACTTGTGTGCTTCAGAAATGTGTGTTTAAATTTAATGTCTTAGATATCATTGTCAGTTACTTGCATTAGATTTTTGGACTTCGGACTATTATATTTATAGGAGTCTGCCAAATTATTCATACATTACAGAAGTCTACCATTTTCAGGTTTAGTGCGTATACTATAGTGACTGGATGCAAAAGAAACGTGACAGCTGTCATTACTGCAATAGTACATGAGAATTTTCTCATCCCCAGATATGTATATTATGATTGCTTACCCTTCTATCTGCAAGAAGTCTTGATCCAGCATTGAAGGTTACAGTATTAGGAAAGACTTGTTTATTCACAAATATTTAGTTTGGAAACTTTGCATGCATACTATAGTCTGTAGGCTTTAGAGTTTGTAACAGCTGTAATCAGTAGGGATGGAGTTACGGAATTTTCCTCGAGATACCAAATTTTAAAACTATAACTCACAGATTTTGTTGTTATCTGCTAGGCAATACTGAGACTTCAGTCTAAACTATAGTGACTGCATAAGATATGAATTTCTTAGCTTTGGAGTATTAAAGTCGTTCATGTTTGGTTTCCATTTGACTCACATACTGGTGACATTATCACAGGACACCTCTAGATTGTGTTTAACTTATGCACTGTCCAGTCACGTTAATGTGACAATGTGTCAAAAGTCCAAATAATCATCTTTTGCAGCATCGACTGCTGCGAGACATGCGGGAAGAGAGTTACTGAGGTTCTGGAAGGTACCAATAGGAATGTGGAGCCATTCCGACTCTAGTGACATGTCCAACTGTTCTAGGTTTCTTGGTTGAGGATCTGTGGCTTGTACAGCCCAGTCAAGCTGATCCCACAGATTCTCAATTGCGTTTAAATCCAGGGAGTATGGTAAACTCCTCCTGGTGCTCTTTGAACCACGCACATACACGGCAAACTGTGTAACACATTACATTGTCCTACTGGTAGATGCCATCATGCTAAGGAAATACAAACTGCATGTAGGAGTGGACATGGTGACCAAGGATAGATGTGTGCTTGTGTTGGTCCATTGTGCCTTCCACAATGATGAGGTCATCCAGGCAATGCCAATAAGACATTTCCCAGACAAAAACGCTCCCTCCCTTCTGATAATTGTTGCAGGGTGTTTGCTTTGAGATGTTTAATGTCATACACGCAGACGGCCATCTGTCCGATGGAAAATGTAACTCATGTGAAAAAGCCACCTTTTGCCACTCAGTGGATGTCCAGTTGCAGTATTGGTGTGCAAATTCTAGCCTTTGTTAGTAGCATACAGCAGTCAGCAAGGGTGCATGACCCCCCAGAGGGCTCGCCTCTCTTTGACGGGTTCGTGGGTGGTTACCACGGGGCCACAGCCTTTGCAGCATTTTTCCCCTTCCGTGCTGCATGTCTGTCCTCTTGCTTTTCTTGTTCCTCCGCTTCAGAGTTTGAGGATCCTCTCTTTCCTTCTTCCACCCTGTGCACTCCTGAAGGCCAGCCCACACGTCTGACGCGTAACAGGTTACTGGGTAATGCGTAATTCCCAGCCTAAGGTCGACAGGTAGGGTTCACATGTACTCCCTGGTACAGGCCAGGCCCAGGGAGGGGTGATTGCCTGAGCTGTAACCTTCCCAAATTGCCGATTGGTCCCTCTGTCAGATGTTCAGGAGGTGTGACCTGAGGTGTGAACAATCACCTAAGGCGGGTGCCCCCCCTTGTGATGGGGCCCGCCAGTTGGAAGGAGCGTGCCATCGGAGACTCTAACAATCATGGGGGATTTCCTTGCTATGAGTCAATCATCTTCCCACTCAACTTCTACTGAACGTAAACACAAGGCTAATGATTCAAAGATCCTTCTCACTGCACCATGGTTCCTCATGGTCTCACGTACTGAAGATGGTCAGTCCTTCACCACGGTAAATCCGTTTATTAATCAGAAAGGTGTAGATGCAATTTCTGGTCCTGTGAAATCCTGCTCTCGTTTATGAAATGGCACTTTGCTTTTGGAGACCACTTCTGATCCTCAAGCACAACAACTGCTTGCTGGCTTGCTTCTTCACTGCTACTCTGTTTGTGTCGAGGCCCACAGAACTTTGAATTCATCCCGTGGTGTAATTTTTCCCTGGCTGCTCGACGGTCTACTCGAGGCCGAACGACAATCTCATCTCTCTGATCAGGGTATCATTGCTGTTCATCGTGTAATGAAAAAAGTAGATTCCTCCTTAGTGCCTACCCGCACTCTCTTTCTCACCTTTGATCGAGTGGTGCTTCTTCTGTCCAAGCTCAAAGAAGACCATGAAATTATCACTATCAGGCCATACATTCCGTACCCAATGCGCTGATACCAGCGTCATCGTTTTAACCACACTAGAATGTCTTGTTGACACCCAGCCAAATGTTTCACCTGTGGTAGGGATGTGCACGAGGGCAGTTGTCCACCTCCTTCTTCCCACTGTATCAACTGCAATGATGGCCATGTCACCTTCTCTCAGGAGTGTCCAGTGTATCTTGATGAGCGGGCTGTTCAAGAGATTGTTATCCAGTTGCTCGCAAGTTACTGGCTAGTCGCAAACCCTGTGTTCTCTTGTCTGTTACTTACAGTTCTGTTGTCCCACAAAGAGGATTTATGGCTGCTTCTAGCGTGTCAGCGTCCCCTTGTACTCTGCCTTCAGGAAACGAAATTGTGCCCTCACAACCATTTTAAGCTTTCACGTTTCTCACTGATTCATTTTGACCTTTCCCCTGAGGTTGGCATTCCCTCTCATGGGGGCGTGATGCTGCTCATAAGGGATGTATTTCGTAGTCAACCCATCTCGCTGACTACCAATATTCAAGCTGTGGCAGTTCACCTTTTCCTTCCTCACCTGACTTATTCCCTCTGTGCTATATATGTCGCCAGGGCAGACTTCCTTCAACTTACTGGGCAGCTACCTCCCCCATTTTTGCTACTTGGTGAGGCATGCTGCGATGCAATTCACGCACATAGACGTGCTCTCTGTGTTTTTAACTGCCACCTTACGCTGGCAAACTGTATTCATTGTAAACAAGTCGCGGCATGCCTCAGTCTACCAAGGGACTGGGACAAAACGTGGTGGTAGAGAGGAAGCGCAAGGGATGGAACATTCTGCAACAGTAAGGATAACGTTTGTGAGATATTCCACCTGGTTATCACAACTGGGGAAATCTTGTTGTTCGAAGGTCGCCAGGGAGGAATAAAGCTGCCAGTCAGCCCTAGGAAGCCGCCATTTATGAGTGCATGTGGATGGGGTAGGGGCTAGCAAATGGACAGCACACGGGAAATGGTCGCTTGAGTAGGTGTCAGAAACACCGGATCATTCAAGACAATGGGCAAGCTGGGCAGTGCAGAGGGATAGTCCAGGTATGACTAGGTGTGTGAGGAGTCATATTGAAAGTGGAGTGCTCCAGTGTTTAAGCAGATGAGGTTAAGTTGGTTAAGAAGGTCAGCAAGAGGGTACCTCTCTGACAGGACCTGAGAGAATCCCAAAGGGGATGATGTGCATTAAAGTCACCAAGTAGCAAAAGTGGGGGAGGTAGCTGCCCAGAGTTCCACACCTTCCTCTGTCGTGTGGGTGAACCTGTGATACCTGTCTGGAACCAAGATCCATTTCCCAATTTCCGGCCTGAAAATCGCTGATGATGTCATCGTGGACCCTATTGCTATCTCCAACATCTTGGGCCGCCATTTTGCGGAAGTTTTGAGCTTTTCCCACTATCACCATGCCTTCCTCCATCGGAAATGAGTGGAGGAGGCTCGGGTGACGCTCTTCTCTTCTCCGAATCATGAGTGCTACAATGCCGTCTTTACTATGAGGGAGCTAGATCATGCTCTCAGTTCATCAAAATCTTCTGTCCCAGGGCCAGACGCCATCCACATTCAGATGTTGCAGCACGTTCCTCTTGTGGGCAAGCACTTTCTGCTTAAAACACGTACAACTGCATCTGGACAGAGGGCACATTTCCTGGACACTGGCATGAAGCCATCGTCATACCCATACCTAAGCCCAGTAAGGACAAAAACCTTTTTTCCAGCTACTGCCCCATCTCTCCTACCAGCTGTGTTTGTGAGGTGATGGAACCTATGATTCATGCCCGGCTGGTGTGATGGCTCGAGTCTCGACATTTACTGACGAATGCACAGTGTGGATTTCGAGCACAGCATTCAGCCATTGACCATCTCGTCACTTTGTCCACCCATGTCATGAATTGTTTTCTGTGGAAATCCCAGATTGTGGCCATTTTTTTTTAAATTTGGAGAAGGCCTACAACACCTGCTGGTGAACTGGTATCCTCCGTACTCTTTACACGTGGGACTTCCGTGGACGCCTGCCCTGTTTTCTTTGAGCCTTTTTACAAGACTGAGTTTTCAAGGTGCATGTGGGTTCTGCCTTGTCGGACACCTTTTTCCAGGAAAATAGCGTGCCTGAGGGTTCCGTCCTGATTGTTGTCCTGTTTGCTATCACCATTAACCCTATAATGACCTGTCTCCCACCAGGCATCTCCGGCTCTCTTTTTGTAGACGATTTTGCCATCTATTGCAATGAGTGGCATCTGCAGTGCTGTCTTCATCATCTTTACTCCTGGAGCATTGACAATGGCTATCGCTTTTCCCCTGACAAAACCATCTGTATGAATTTCTTTTGGCACAAATGGTTTCTCCCACTGTCTCTACATCATGGGCGTGTTGCCCTTCTATTCATTGAAACTATGAAATTTCTGGGGCTCATGCTTGATAGGAAACTCTCTTGGTCCTCCCATGTGTCTTACCTGGTAGAACACTGTACGCAGTCCCTCAATCTCCTATGTGTCCTCAATGGTACTTCCTAGCGTGCCAATCGAACCACTCTCCTTTGTTTGTACTGGTGCCTTGTCTGTTCAAAACTTGACTATGGGTGCTTTGTTTATGCATCTGCACGTCCATCCCTCTTACGCCGTGTTAACACTGTCCACCATCGTGTCATCAATTCTGCCACAGGCACCTTTTACACCAGCCTGGTTGAGAGTCTGTATACTTAAGCTGCTGAACTGCCACTGTCCTATCGCCGTGACTTTCTCCTTAGCAGGTATGCCTGCCGTTTGTCTGCCATGCATAGCCACCCCTCCTATGTCTCCTTCTTTGATGATTCCTTTAATTGTCAGTATGGGGCTCGTCCCTCTTCTCTGTTACCTCCTGGAGTCTGCTTTCGCCACTTGCTACGGCGGCTTAACTTCACAGTACCTGCAACTTTCCCGGTTGGTGTGAACCCTTCACCACCTTGGCCTTCATTCACTTCATAAGGACACTACTCCAGCCTTGGTCTATCGCCTCCAGTTTCACGACCTTCACATGGAACTTTGTAATCATACCTTTGTCTACACTGATGGCTCTTGGACTGACCATGGAGTCGGGTGTGCCTTCATCATTGGCACCCGTGTCTTTCGATATCACCTTCCGGCACACTCCTCAGTATTTACAGCTGAGCTGTTCGCCTTGTATCATGCCACGGAGTACATCCGGCAACACAGCCTTTCCAATTGTGTCCTCTGCTCAGACTCACTCAATGCCTCCCAAAGTCTATGTGCGCTGTACACTGTGCATCCCTTAATGCTGCGGGTCCAGGGAAACTATCAATTGCTCACTCTTCGTGGAGCCAGTGTCGTGTTTCCGTGGAGTCCCTGGTCATGTCAGTCTGCCAGGAAGCGAGGATGCTGAAGCTGCTGCCAAGGCTGCAGTCCTTGTACCTCAGCCCACGAGTATCTGTATTCCCTCTGATGATCTCTGCGTTGCTGTCTGTCAGGAGGTGGTGTCTCTTTGGCATCGCGAATGGTTCCTTCTTCTGAGGAATAAGCTTCAGCTCATTAAGCCTCTCGCAGCACCTTGGACGACCTCCTCTCGGCCCTCCTGCTGGGAGGAGATTATTTTAACTCGGCAGCGTATCGGGCACTGCCTTTTTAGCCATCATTATTTGCTAAGTGGCACTACCACACCACTTTGTACACATTGCGCCCAAATTTTAACTGTCCACTGTTTCTGCTGGAATGCCCCTTTTTTAACAATTTACGTTCCAGCTTGGGTTTGCTGTCCGATTTATCAGCTGTTTTAGCGAATGACGTGCGGGCTGTCAACCACGTTTTACTTTTTATCCATCGAAGCAGTATGGCGAAGGCCATTTAATTTTTAGTTTTGGACCTCCATTTTTGCATGGTGTTGTTTTTAGCCCTTTTTCCACGTGCCTGTTTTTAGCTGGCTCCTATTCTGTTCATTGGGACTGACGTATAGTCATTTAACTCCTCTCTGTGTTCGTGTTCTGTAGTTTTGACTTGGGCCCATATGACCCCAGTTGTTTTTTGTGCCCTAAAGCAAAACAAAAGAAAACAAAACAATGGTTGCATGAACCAGTTGCCTGCTGTGGAGACCCATACGCAGAAATGTTCTCTGAACGTTTGTGAAGGAAGCACTGTTGGTAGCCCCTTGGTTCATCTGGGTGGTCAGTTACGCAACAGTTGCATATCATTTGGCCTGTACACATCTCTGCAGCTATCGGCCATCCCTGTCATCTATGGCCTGTGGTGCACCACAGTTGCCTTGGCATCAATTTTGGATAGGGCCATTTTTCCATGTATGGTATACCTCAACTATGGCTACATGGTAACAGTTTATGAACTTATCTCTTTCAGAAGTGCTTTCATCCGTGGCCCAAAAGCCAATGTTTATGCCATTGTGGCCGACAGATTAATCACTCTGTTTCTGCATTATGACGATGACTGAACTGTTTTCAGCTTTTGTCCAAAATGCTTAATATACCCTCCATTGCTAGTGTTGCCACCTGCCATCTGTGAGTGGTTATTGCATGTTGACATCAAACATAGATGGTGGTCAAGTTAATGCGACTGGACTGAGTGGAGGATGTTAAACACTAATCTTGTTTCCATCCTACTTATTTTGTATGTGATGAGAATACTAACAAGGGGAGGCCACGGTGTCGGGATCACAGATTTATTTCAGACTTTGTACACCTTCAGTCAGCTATTGAAATAACATAATGTGCAGGTAGTAAGGTGCACTACTCTTTTAATTCCGAGAAAATCACAAGGGAAGTTTTACGCATCTATTATGTAACTGATGTATCAGGGCATAGATGCCTGTTGTTAAGAGTTCATGGTGGGCAAGTGGTTGGCGTTCAAGTGTTGTAAGATTGCAGTGTATGAAGTGACATTTCAGTTCTCACTCACGTTTAGTTTTTAATCTTTATTTTTTGCAGCTGGAGTAATATGACATTTGAGACGAAATATAATTTTAAAAAACATGTGTATTTGCATGAAGTTTTTGTGAATTTGTTTGACTGCTTACTAATTTTAATTAAATTTAATTATTATAACAAACATATTTATAACTATCGCCAAGTAAATGAAGAAACACGTAGATTTTTCCTGAAAATGTATGCCTTATACGTACATGTAATCTGGTAAGTTACCCGGAACTACTTTGCACTTTGATGATTCGAGCTGCAGACACAGAGGCAGGCCCCAACTGTAAGTTAACGGGTATAGTAGTGAGACATTGCTACTGCAGTAAGAACGAATAGTGTATGTGAAAATTCTTTCAATATCACAGAATTTACACTTGTACTACAAAAATGAAGGCTTGAGCAGGAGTCAAACTATCACCTCATACACATTTGTCTTATGAAGCTCAAACACTAACGACTTTCTTCTCTTTTTTTAATTAAATCTCATTTTGTTCATTATTGTTTGTTGCTCTTGTATGGGGCAGACATCCCATGACACCTATTCCAGTTCATTGTTGAGCCATTTACTGGGTTTTTTATTACAGAGGGCAGGTAACCCTCTGACCAAACACGCTGAGCTACCGTGACGGCACCACCTGACCACCAGGAACTCTAATGTCTGGCACCTACGCACAGATACATCATTTACATAATAGCCATGTAAAGCTTCTCTTGTGATTTTCTCGGACTTTTCAGAGTAGTGCATCTTACCACTTCGACGTTATGTTGTTTTAGTAGCCTACTAAAGGTGAACAAAGTCTGAAGTAAATCCGTGATCCAAACGTCATGGCCTCCCCTTGTAAGTTGTTTATTCTCTCGGGTGCATCTTTGCTCCAATTTAGTACTGTGCTTCAGTATTTGACATTTAGACTCAACATCAACATCATAACTTAAAAATACTCTAAAATTCAGAGGAACGAAAGTGTTGTAAGTTATTAAGCAAGAAAATATGTTCATTAATGAATAATGGAAATTTTTAAAAAATTTCCTTGTATTTTCCTATCATCTACCAGATCTAATTTAAGCCAGAAATGTGAAAGTGTAATTTACTCAATCAAAATTTTTATGTAATATATGTCACAAATGATCCACTGAATGATACTGTACAGTATTTAAAAAAGTAAAATTAAAATTTTGGTTGACGTATTTGCTTGTAATGTTCTAGGAAAGGAAGTGGGTAACCAAACAGTTGCACTCAAAAATGCCAGGCATTGGTCTGCAAAACTATAGTTATTTGCTGGTAATGATAGTTTTAGAATGTATGGATGACACAGTGCTTCTGAAAAAGGTAAATGAAATACATATTTATAAAGTAAATTTAAAACTGGCCATGATACTAAAATTTTATTTATATTTTGTTTCATTAGAGATTTATACATTTAAGCGAGACCTGGATGATAAGTGACCCAACAGACACCTGATGCAATATTAAATATTAGACTTGCAGTTATTTAAAGCAATTGCTACATATTTTTATGTTCATATTTCTTCATTGATGATATGTTCTGCCTGTTCAGTAGTCTGTCATAATTATACTACTTTCCTGGATAGTTTTTTAAAATGTTGTTGATAGTGGGTGCTGCTATTTGGTTAAATTTTTATTTAATTTGTGCTGTGTCATTGTATATATGTGCAACACTTTAGATATTTAAACTTAGTTGTTTAACATACACAGGTAGCTCCCTGATGTAAATGTACTGTTATGAGGGTTATTAGGTACTATTATGAGGATTATTCTGAAAGCAAAGTCCAGTTTCTTATAAAACATAAATCATCACAATTTTTTTTCAAAAATTGTTTTTATTTAATCCCTTAAAGGTTTTTCTGTTTTTCTACATAGTTTTCATATTTGTTTAAACATTTGTCATAACTTTGTGCAAGTTTCTGTATCCCTAAGTCATGGGTGTCTGCTGCATCTGAGGATAACCAGTCTTAGCTGATTCTTTCACCTCCTCATCTGTTGTGAAGTACATGCCACCGAGAAACTCCTGTAGGTAGCAGAACAAGTGAAAATTGTTTCAAGCCAGGCCTGGAGTGTACGGTGGGTACCAGTCTGTTCCCATCCAAAAGATTTTATCAGAATTTGGATTTAAATGACAGAATGGGGTGTGGCATTGTCATGCAGTAGCAAAACTCCAGACATCAGAAGACCACATAACTTATTCTGTACTGCACTTCAAAGTTTAGGCAGGGTAGCACTGCAAGCAGCAGTGTTTATTGTTGTCCTCTGCACATAAACTTTACTAATAAGACTCCATGGCTATCCTAAAACAGGGTTCCCGTAACCTTGTGTGTTGAAACTGTGTGCTTGGCCTTGACTTTGACTGGTGGTATCATGTAATGCCATTCCATTGACTGATGTTTAGACTCTGGGGTCATGTGAGAAACCCATGTCTCTTCCCCTATTACAATATCCTCTAAAAATTGATCATCGTCCTTATGTTATTGGTCCAAAATATCAAGAGCACAAGCCATTCTTTTCATTTTGTGTTTCACAGTAAGCAGTGTGGAAACCCAATGTGCGCTTAATTTGCAAAACTGAAACTTCTCAAAGACAATTTTTTTGCAAAGCTGTTCCACCCACATTTGGAAATTCCAATGCTAAAGTCATAATTGTGTATCACCGGTCTTAATGTATCTTCTTATCCATGGCTTTGACCAATTGTCTGAGATCCCTTACGGTCAGCCTGATCACTGTTCATCATGGAGATTCTCCTGTCCATCCTTGAATACTTTCACCCACTTGAGCACTTTGCTGCCACTCATCACACTGGGGCCATACACCTCTCTTATCTGTTGATGAATTTCTGCTGCAACTTTCCTTGCTGTGAAAAACTGATTTCCTGACTGTATTTCACAGTCAGCAGACTGATCACTTGTTTTAAACGTTTTGAACTGACACTGTAAACAGCACAATGTGACTATACCCATGCAAGTGGTGTCATTCAATCAGCAAGGCAGGCTGGGAGTCAATGCACATGCGCATTTTAATGTTTGTGTGTCGTTCAGTTAGCTATGGTGATTTGGACTGTACTTTCCGAATAACCTTCATATCTTCTGTTACCTGCTGTGAACATACTCTGACTTCATCGACAGAAGGAAGCTAGGTGAGTAGGCACTGCTGTATCTCTCAGCTGTCTGTGTACTTTCAGAGGTTATATTAGTCTTCAGACAGATAACCAGATGAGTTGAATATAGCCTGTTGACATGAGAGGGGAAGGAAATACGGTTATAGTGTGCTGTTATGACATAAATAAAATAACAAATTCTCTCTTTTTGGAAGAACTTTGCCTTCTTGCCAGAAATAAGACCTTAATATTGTGAAAACGATACACTAAAAGTGTGGCGGTAGCAAATTAGCTTTGCTTCATCTGTGAGTATCCCCTATACTCTCAGCAGATTAATGGGAATGGGTCAATGGCGTCACATATCTGTAATGCTGTGCTTCCTATCTCTGAAATGATCTCTGAAAGTGGTTTTATTACGAGGACAAATGTGTTCCTTAAATTTCATAAAAAATGACCTATGTGTCTGTCCCATATAGAAACCACTGCACTTGCCACAGTTTAATCTGTAAACATCTGTTCTATTATATCTGTCATGACACATCTTGATTTTGTGTCTTAATTTAGACTTTAACGAATGGGAAGTTTTAAATGCAGGAATTACATTTGACTTCCAGAAGTGCCATTCAGTTTTGTCCCGTTAACTTCCCTCTGTATGACATGGGAATGTATTTTAATTTAGGCTTTAGCTTTTTGCATTGACATGAAGTAAGTGTATCCTTTCATCTTAACTTAACTTCCTTTTTTAGTTTTCCATAAAGAACTTCGACTAAGCCCTGAGAATAGCCAGTAGCTACAGTGATATGTTTTAATGTTGCCAATGCATGTTCTACGCTTTGGCATCCAGTGGTAACCTTAACATTCTGTAAAAAATTGTATTAAAATAAGCCATTTTATAATGCAATGGATGACATGAAGAAGCGTTAATAATCATATCAGTATTCGTCGGTTTCCATAATGTGCTGAAGGCATGCTTACCATTCTGTTTCTTAATGGTGATATCCAAATAATTTATGGCATTATCTTTTTGCCATTTCTAATGTAAACAGTATTTTCCTATGCATTCAGCTCTAAGTTGTTTATAATTCTGAACATCTACTTCACTACCCTTTATCAGGATGATGATGTCATCTATGTAACATTTAAAGCATATGTTTTTTTTTTTTTACCATGGCTAATCCCTCATTTTGGTGGTAATAAGACAGTGGTAATCCAAGCAGCTCAACAATTTCTCCATGACTTAACTTACAATGAATTAACAAATTATTCTTTATTATTTTAAGACACTCCCCAATTGGTATGTTCATATAGAGGTTCGATATATCAAAGAATGCCAACACCAGTTCATTGGTTATCTGGATCTCCTTCAGAAAATGTGTAAGTTCTTAACTATTTTTTATATTCATTGGGGCTCTCATAAACCAACACCTCTTTCAGTGTCTTATTTAACAACTTACTTAGTTTGTAATTTAGTGATAATCTATTTTCGAGTATTCATCATCTTGACATAATGTTTTTTTTTCCAGTTAAAATGTAACTACAGTTATCAGTTTTACTTCTGAGGGCAAGATTAAATTTCTTTGTGGGACCCTTAGTGATTTGTACAATGTTATTCTCCTTGCAAAATTGGTAAGGGGGAAAGTGTCTTCAACTTCATTTGATATCCCCACCAGTGGACTTATATATGGGCGCAGATGAGTTCACATGGATCTCGTGGCAGATTATTGCAGAAAGCTGTCACAAATGGCGAGTATGGAGTGTTGTACATGCAGAACTGCTGATCCAGGTGTTTACTTGTCAGCGGTGGTGAGCCAGGCCAGTCACTTCTTATGCTGAGATTGACTTGGATTTCGCAGCGTGCCGACCTCTTGGTTCCATGTGTTAGTTGTTTTGGTCACTTGCACTAGTCGTGTTTTGTACTTTTCTGTGTGCCATTCTCCATGTGATGAATGGATTCTTTGCTCCCTTGCAGATTGACAGCCACATCGAGTTTTTCCTCTTCCAGGGTCCAGCTTCCTGAATTCCCATTAGATCACCCACCGTCAAGTGGAGTAGTGACCTTTGTGCTGAGAGGACAGTTTTGCAGCATTGTCACAGCTCTGCAGATACAAAACTCCAGATGCAGTGTTTTAATTTACAAGGAAATGGTGTGGTGATCTGATTTTTTTTTTTAATTTTTTTATAGTTATGGTACATGAAGGTCAGACCTCGAATATCAATCCACCAAAGCAGTTCAATGCAACTCCCATAAATTCTGGAAAAATAGACTTTTAAAGTTTTCTGAGTGTCTTTAACATCCTAATTTAAGGCACATGGTTCAACACTTAGCAAGATTCTATGGTAGAATGTGAGACTGCTGGGCCTGTGTTTGATTCTCAGAAAATTTTTAAACAAAGGTGTAAGTTCAATGAGAGTTTCCCCTAAGCATAAAATACATAAAGATGGAAAACGATTGGTAACCCTTGAGGCTGGTAATCACTGGATCACTGGTTAGCCTTATTTTGGTCATAATGTTTTCCTTTTCTCTGTTAAGTTTGAATATCTTCATCATCGAAACAGAAAATTGATCAAAACACAATATTTGGTTGTCTAATTATGTGTCGCACATGAAAATCCAATTTTCATGGCAAATAGAAATTTTTAATTACCAAACCTTTGCTTATAAATGGTAGGTAATAAAGATGGTTTAACTTTTTTAAAAAAGAAGCTTTACAGATTAATTTTTTCGTCTTTGGGTATTATACACGTCATGAAAATGTTCATAGACCATGCACCTTTGTTTAAAAATGTTTTATCAGACAGGAGTCAGACACAGGCCCTTCATATGGCAGCCAAGCATAACATTCCACGTGGGAAAAATATATCTAAAAACAAAGATGATGTGACTTACCAAACGAAAGCGGTGGCAGGTCGATAGACACACAAACACAAACATACACACAAAATTCTAGCTTTCGCAACAAACTGTTGCCTCATCAGGAAAGAGGGAAGGAGAGGGAAAGACGAAAGGATGTGGGTTTTAAGGGAGAGGGTAAGGAGTCATTCCAATCCCGGGAGCGGAAAGACTTACCTTAGGGGGAAAAAAGGACGGGTATACACTCGCGCGCACACACACACACATATCCATCCACACATATACAGACACAAGCAGACATATTTAAAGACAAAGAGTTTGGGCAGAGATGTCAGTCGAGGCAGAAGTGCAGAGGCAAAGATGTTGTTGAATGACAGGTGAGGTATGAGTGGCGGAAACTTGAAATTAGCGGAGATTGAGGCCTGGTGGGTAACGGGAAGAGAGGATATATTGAAGAGCAAGTTCCCATCTCCGGAGTTCGGAAAGGTTGGTGTTGGTGGGAAGTATCCAGATAACCCGGACGGTGTAACACTGTGCCAAGATGTGCTGGCCGTGCATGTTTAGCCACAGGGTGATCCTCATTACCAACAAACACTGTCTGCCTGTGTCCATTCATGCGAATGGACAGTTTGTTGCTGGTCATTCCCACATAGAATGCGTCACAGTGTAGGCAGGTCAGTTGGTAAATCACGTGGGTGCTTTCATATGTGGCTCTGCCTTTGATCGTGTACACCTTCCGGGTTACAGGACTGGAGTAGGTGGTGGTGGGAGGGTGCGTGGGACAGGTTTTACACCGGGGGTGGTTACAAGGATAGAAGCCAGAGGGTAGGGAAGGTGGTTTGGGGATTTCATAGGGATGAACTAAGAGGTTACGAAGGTTAGGTGGACGGCGGAAAGACACTCTTGGTGGAGTGGGGAGGATTTCATGAAGGATGGATCTCATTTCAGGGCAGGATGTGAGGAAGTCGTATCCCTGCTGGAGAGCCACATTCAGAATCTGATCCAGTCCCAGAAAGTATCCTGTCACAAGTGGGGCACTTTTGTGGTTCTTCTGTGGGAGGTTCTGGGTTTGAGAGGATGAGGAAGTGGCTCTGGTTATTTGCTTCTGTACCAGGTCGGGAGGGTAGTTACGGGATGCGAAAGCTGTTGTCAGGTTGTTGGTGTAATGGTTCAGGGATTCCGGACTGGAGCAGATTCGTTTGCCCTCGAAGACCTAGGCTGTAGGGAAGGGACTGTTTGATGTGGAATGGGTGGCAGCTGTCATAATGGAGGTACTGTTGCTTGTTGGTGGGTTTGATGTGGACGGACGTGTGAAGCTGGCCATTGGACAGATGGAGGTCAACGTCAAGGTAAGTGGTGTGGGATCTGGAGTAGGACCAGGTGAATCTGATGGAACCAAAGGAGTTGAGGTTGGAGAGGAGATTCTGGAGTTCTTCTTCACTGTGACTCCAGATCATGAAGATGTCATCAATAAATCTGTACCAAACTTTGGGTTGGCAGGCCTGGGTAACCAAGAAGGCTTCTTCCAGGCGACCCATGAATAGGTTGGCGTATGAGGGGGCCATCCTGGTACCCATGGCTGTTCCCTTTAATTGTTGGTATGTCTGGTCTTCAAAAGTGAAGAAGTTGTGGGTCAGGATGAAGCTGGCTAAGGTAATGAGGAAAGAGGTTTTAGGTAGGGTGGCAGGTGATCGGCGTGAAAGGAAATGCTCCATCGCAGCGAGGCCCTGGAGTGCGGAATATTTGTGTATAAGGAACTGGCATCAATGGTTACAAGGATGGTTTCCGGGGGTAACAGATTGGGTAAGGATTCCAGGCGTTCGAGAAAGTGGTTAGTGTCTTTGATGAAGGATGGAAGACTGCATGTAATGGGTTGAAGGTGTTGATCTACGTAGGCACAGATACGTTCTGTGGGAGCTTGGTAACCAGCTTCAATGGGGCGGCCGGGATGATTGGGTTTGTGAATTTTAGGTAGAAGGTAGGGGTGCGGGGTGTCGGTGGGGTCAGGAGGTTGATGGAGTCAGGTGAAAGGTTTTGCAGGGGGCCTGAAGTTCTGAGGATTCCTTGAAGCTCCGCCTGGACATCGGGAATGGGATTACCTTGACAAACTTTGTATGTGGTGTTGTCTGAAAGCTGACGCAGTCCCTCAGCCACATACTCCCGACGATCAAGTACCACGGTCGTGGAACCCTTGTCCGCCGGAAGAATGACGATGGATTGGTCAACCTTCAGATCACGGATAGCCTGGGCTTCAGCAGTGGTGATGTTGGGAGTAGGATTAAGGTTTTTTAAGAAGGATTGAGATGCAAGGCTGGAAGTCAGAAATTCCTGGAAGGTTTGGAGAGGGTGATTTTGAGGAAGAGGAGGTGGGTCCCGCTGCGACGGAGGACGGAACTGTTCCAGGCAGGGTTCAATTTGGATAGTGTCCTGGGGAGTTGGATCATTAGGAGTAGGATTAGGTTCATTTTTCTTCCGGACTGGAGCAGATTCGTTTGCCACTACTCCCCCAACAGCTTTCGCATCCCGCAACTACCCTCCCGACCTGGTACAGAAGCTAATAACCAGAGCCACTTCCTCATTCTCTCAAACCCAGAACCTCCCACAGAAGAACCACGAAAGTGCCCCACTTGTGACAGGATACTTTCCGGGACTAGATCAGATTCTGAATGTGGCTCTCCAGCAGGGATACGACTTCCTCAAATCCTGCCCTGAAATGAGATCCATCCTTCATGAAATCCTCCCCACTCCACCAAGAGTGTCTTTCCGCCGTCCACCTAACCTTCGTAACCTCTTAGTTCATCCCTATGAAATCCCCAAACCACCTTCCCTACCCTCTGGCTCCTATCCTTGTAACCGCCCCCGGTGTAAAACCTGTCCCATGCACCCTCCCACTACCACCTACTCCAGTCCTGTAACCTGGAAGGTGTACACGATCAAAGGCAGAGCCACGTGTGAAAGCACCCACGTGATCTACCAACTGACCTGCCTACACTGTGACGCATTCTATGTGGGAATGACCAGCAACAAACTGTCCATTTGCATGAATGGACACAGGCAGACAGTGTTTGTTGGTAATGAGGATCACCCTGTTGCTAAACATGCCTTGGTGCACGGCCAGCACATCTTGGCACAGTGTTACACCGTCCGGGTTATCTGGATACTTCCCACTAACACCAACCTTTCCGAACTCCGGAGATGGGAACTTGCTCTTCAATATATCCTCTCTTCCCGTTGTCCACCAGGCCTCAATCTCCGCTAATTTCAAGTTTCCGCCACTCATACCTCACCTGTCATTCAACAACATCTTTGCCTCTGCACTTCTGCCTCGACTGACATCTCTGCCCAAACTCTTTGTCTTTAAATATGTCTGCTTGTGTCTGTATATGTGTGGATGGATATGTGTGTGTGTGTGCGAGTGTATACCCGTCCTTTTTTCCCCCTAAGGTAAGTCTTTCCGCTCCCGGGATTGAAATGACTCCTTACCCTCTCCCTTAAAACCCACATCCTTTCATCTTTCCCTCTCCTTCCCTCTTTCCTGATGAGGCAACCGTTGGTTGCGAAAGCTAGAATTTTGTGTGTATGTTTGTGTTTGCTTGTGTGTCTATCGACCTGCCAGTGCTTTCGTTCGGTAAGTCACCTCATCTTTGTGTGTGTGTGTGTGTATATATATATATATATATATATATATACACACACACACACACACACACACACACACACACACACACACACACAAAGATGAGGTGACTTCTATAAAGGAAACAAAATCCTATTGCCATGTTGTCTACTTGGTAGATTTTTCAGTGCTTTGTCACATTATTCTTGCAGCATTTTATCTCCCATCTCATCTTCATCTACTTCCTCTTCTGTTTCTATAATATTATCTTCAAATCCATTTCCCTTGTGTAGTGCTTGTGTATATTCCTTTCACTTACTCTTTCTTTACTTAGTACTGGCTTCTCATTCAAGCTCCTAATATTCATACAGCTGCTTCTCTTTTCTCCCAAGGTTTCTCTCATTTTCCTGTATGTGGCATGTATTTTTTCCCATAGTCGTTCATGCCTTCTATAGCCTTGCATTCATCTTCTAGCCATTCATGCTTAGCCGGTTTGTGCTTTCTGTCAGTCACATTTTTTAGACGTCAGTATTCCATTTTCTTTGCTTCAATTGCTGTGATGGTATATTTCCTCCTTTCATCAGCTTAATTCAATATCTGGTTTGTTATCCAGAGATTTCTACTTTTGTCTGCTTGATCTTCAGCTTCCTTTTGATCTTCAGTTTCCTTCACTATTTCATCTCTCAAAGCTATCCATCCATCTTCTTTTGTATTCCTTTTCCCTGTTTGTCACTTGTTACCTATTTTATCCTTTTAATCTCTGAGGAACCATTCATTGTTTCAATTCATCTGCATTCTGTCTCGATTTATTTCCTACCTGTTTGCAATTTTTCTGCAGTTTTAATGTACATTTAATTACCCAAAAATTATGGACAGGTCCACGTCTGTCACTGGAAAAGTGTTGCAAGTCAGAATTGGGTTTTCAACACTCATGTCTTGTCATTATATTATCTCTGAGAAACACACTGATTTTTCAAGGCCTCTTGTGTTTATAAAACCTACTTTCATGATTCTTTTCTCAGCATATACAAATGTATGTATGGTTGTTCTTGTGGGATACTGTGGTATTTATATTAAAATCTTATTTTATTTGTATTTACAGACACTTGTGAAAGATGTTCTTAAAGATGTGAGAGAGTTTGTTGACAGTAACTATGGGTGGAAAATTATTATGCATATACTGGCACCAAGAAGTCCACGCCATTTTTCGTCATCATATCTGAGTCTTTTGAAGATGGGAGATTCCATAGCTGTTAAGTAAGTACTGTTATCAAAATGATATGATCATCTTCCAAATGTGAAAAGTTTCTGAATTGTGTAGAGTTGCAATCTTGGAAAGAACTTACAATGTAATCTAGTGTTTATTATCTGTAAGTTGATGTTTACATGGAGTCAGTGAGTTCACATAGTGCTGAGTGCAAAAGTCTTCAGTTGACCCTTTACATTTGATTATTTACAGTGGAAGAAAATAATTCAGATGTTAAATTTCCTTTGACTCACGATTGTGAACACACCAGGACTGCTTCATAGTATAAAGATACATGCAGGGAATGCTTGGCAAATGGACCATGTTCACTACAATTCTTTATTGCCCTTATACACAAATAACTTCGAGCTACAGTCTCATTTTGAACTGTTTGGCGGAACAAGGAAATGTATTTATAATGTGTTATTTGGCAGAATAAGGAAACGCGTGTGTGTGTGTGTGTGTGTGTGTGTGTGTGTGTGTGTGTGTGTGTGTGTGTGTGTGTGTGTGTGTGTGTGTCTGATAATGGTGTTTCTCCAGCTGGTCGATACTGGCAAGAACTCACTCATCTCCAATGGAGGAGGAAAATTGCTCCCAATAGTTTCAAGTCTTTGCACAGCTGAAACTTTATCCACTTCTGCATGAGCAACAGCATCTTTTGTCTATTTCAATTCGTTCCTTCATAAGGAACCTGCCTCTGTAGCTGAGGTTGCAAATGCATACTTGTTCCCTGGACAGCAGTGTGTTGTCTCTGACATGAACTTCACAGGAGCATGGCACATCTCACTGACTACCCATCTTAGGTGTGGAAGTGTGTCACAACACAAGAAATGACACACCTGATGAAGGATGTGTGGTGGCATCCCATTCTTGTCACTGTTGTCTTCTGCTACCAATGCTGTAACGTAACCAGCGTTTGCAAAACTGAAACTTTCTGGAATATTAAAACTGTGTCCCAGGCAGAGACTCGAAATTGAGGTCTTTACCTTTTGTGAGTAAGTGCTCTACTGACTGAGCTACCTGAGCACGACTCACGACCCATCCTCACATCTTTACCACCGCTAGCAAAGCTATGAGGATGGGCCATGAGTCATGCTCCAGTAGCTCAGTCAGTAGAGCACTTCCCCGCGAAGGGCAAAGGTCCTGAGTTTGAGTCTCTGTCAGGCACACAGTTTTAATCTGCTAGGAAGTTTCATATCAGCGTACATGCTGCTGCAGAGTGAAAATTTCATTCTGGATTTGCAAAACTATTCGACACAGTCTCTGTCATAACTGGATTCCATGGAACAACATGCATGTACATAGACTTTAAAATACTCATTTTCATTACTTCATTTCTCCCAGGAACTGAAATTAATCTCTACTCAACAGCTATTTTGTGTTTAGGTGTTAGAGAGTAGGTCCAAAAACAGCCTATGATGGGCAATTAGCATGGAAAAATAGTCAAGCTGCAGTGCTGGCACATCTTAGTTGGCCAGGACAATGTAGCCATCCAGCTGTATGTCTTTGTATATGTATGTTAGCTCTTAAGAACAACTAACCCAAAAGCTTAGCAATGTTCTAAGTCTCGTTTAGGCACCTATCAATGACTCAGTGCCTGAACTATGAGGCATCTTGTTACTTTTACTCTTTCTGTCATTAACATTAACATGCCTGGGAAATGTGAAGGGTTAGTGTCAATAATGTGAATGAGTTTTCTTCCTCTGCACTCATTGTGACAGCCAATCTTCTAAGAAATCCCAGAAAAAGTTACTGCAGCCATCCAGGTATTGGTGTTAACAAGATAAGTGCGAAGTAGTGCATTTATGTTCTTCAAACACTGGGTAATTCTAAGCACTGCAGTTATTAATGGTGGAAGGTTCATTATTAAAAGAAAACAGTGTTGTCCTTCTTTCTTTGCCTCCATTAAATTGTATAAAGTTCTGTGTTTGATTCTGATTTATTTTAATCACTCCAGTGAGCCATTTTAAACCCTGAATATTCAGCCTTGATGTTTAGTGCAAATGTTGTGCTTTTTGCCATACTACATTCCTGCCTATGGGGATGTTTTCTCATTGTATTCAACAATTTTAGGAGGATGGTTTTTAAATGTTTATGCTGCTTGAAGGTTCTTCAATGTAGAAAATCCTTTATTTTCATCATTTAGGAATACATTATTTTTCAATAACCCACACAGAGTATGGGCCTCTGTAATATTTCTTTGCTATGACTGAGATTTTAACATTAAGATTGTCTTCATCACTGGGAATAATTGTTAACTTACAGTACCCTGTAATTAGTAAATATTCTTTGCTTTGTTTTCCTGATTGTATTTGTACAGTATAATCAGAAATATATGATTAAGCATTTTGATGAACAACATAATATTATGAATTTACTTACTTTGATGTCATTGTAACTGAGTGCCTGTGATGTCAGATCATGTTGATTGGTAGGAATGCAAATCTGGGTAGAAATTGCCACTTCTAAATATGTTATGATTGGTTTCCTGTCTTGGCTCGGGACTATTTTCCTGTATTTACATATGTTTCACAGAACAATAACTGCTGCCATATTTGAATGTTTTCTCAACATACCGAGCGAGGTGGCGCAGTGGTTAGCACACTGGACTCGCATTCGGGAGGACGACGGTTCAATCCCATCTCCGGCCATCCTGATTTAGGTTTTCCGTGATTTCCCTAAATCGTTTGAGGCGAATGCCAAGATGGTTCCTTTGAAAGGGCATGGCCAATTTCCTTCCCAATCCTTCCCTAACCCGAGCTTGCGCTCCGTCTCTAATGACCTCGTTGTCGACGGGATGTTAAACACTAACCACCACCACCACCACCACCTTTTCTCAACATCCTGTTTGTCTACTAAGAAAGTCATGTCTTTTAAGTCCAAGATCAACTGCATCTGTGACCTGAAGTCTGGGGACTACAGGTTGTATGATTCTGCAGTTGGCACTTGCAGTGATAGGGCTTAATTTGAGACTATAGATTTATCATAAATTCCATAAAATGAAACTATAAATTATTGCCTTAAAAACTAATATCCACGTATTGACCAAAAGAATCATTTGTGTTTTCTGCAATTTATCAAAGTAGTTACATAAGAAAACTTGTTCAAAGAAAAAGAAAGAAAGACATAAACAACTTCAAATGGCTCTGAGCACTATGGGACTTAACTGCTGAGGTCATCAGTCCCCTAGAACTTAGAACTACTTAAACCTAACTAACCTAAGGATATCACACACATCCATGCCAGAGGCAGGATTCGAACCTGTGACTGTAGCGGTCGCGCGGTTCCAGACTGTAGCACCTAGAACCGCTCGGCCAGTCCGTCCGGCAACAACTTCAAACTCGCAGACATTAGGAATTCATAAAAAAATGACGTATAATTCGCAAATAGTTTCTTATTTACCCCTCAAGAGGAATTCTGTTCTAAAAAGGTAGGTTTATTAAAATCAGCTGTCTGTAACTTTGTTCTTATGATATTTTCACTGGACTGACATACAGATTTCTTAAAAGTGTGTTTCATAATACAGGGTTTTAATGTATGTATCTCACTATTTCAATGTATTTCTCATGAATGTTTTCAGTTTTGGAAGATCAAATTTACTGTGACTGAAATGTATAAGCTCACTCCTTGGCTGGGGCAGTTTGCTTGTGTCTGGGTTCATCTTGATAAGGATGCAGGTTCACATACAGTTAGCAATATGGAATCAACTTTATAACTTCATAACAAACTTATTCATCATAAATCAGTCTTAAAATTACATGATCAAATGCTCATCTGTTAATTATATTACTTAGTGTTGTAGACCTACTGTATTTGTTAATTATAGTTGAGCTGTATCTGTTGTTAAACTGGGCCTTGTAATGCTTAGTTCTGCATTCAGTAGGCACACCCTCCACACTGTAACACAATGCTGAAACATTCGTCTTTCAAACTGTTTGTCTTCGTTATCACTTAGCCACTGTTTAGCCCTTAAATCACGAGAGGGCTTTTCCGTAACATATACTGTGAGTTGCTGTCTCTGGGACCCCTATGTTTAAACCAAGATTTAAGGCATAATCATTTGAAATTTTTAATTTGTGTTATATAATATTTATTTATAGAATTGTTTAAGTGTTGTCTAAATGCTCCATGTGTATTCATTGCCCTAAATGAAACCTGCTGCATTTTACTTTTTATCACACAATTTCACATACTTTTGTGCGATTTTTTAAATATTACACAGAAATGGACTGATAGATAACTGAATTTTACATTCTGAAAAACTATATTACCACTGTAGCAAGTATATTTCCACTTGAAACTAAATTCCAGGGTTTAAACTTACAAATAAAAATTCCACTCAAAAAGTGCAAAGAGAAAGTCTGTAAAATTGACATTCAGTGCTGTCATGAAACAGACCTATTCCCATAATGATTGTCCTGAAGTTCTTCCTCAGAATGATCCATCCTCTTGTCCAGTAGAACTGCGATCATTGGTATTTGTAAAACTGTCATATTTTTCATCTATTTCTTGGTCTATAGCACTGATACAGACTAACAATTTCAGCAGACTCTGGAAATTTAAAACTGACACATTCCTGCTAACACATTTTCTGCAATACTGAAGAAAAAAGGTACGTAGCTCACAAGGCTTGGTCTAGGCGACTCTAATACCTATCAGTAATACTTGTCAACAAAACAAAGAAGGCGATAGCACAACTGACGACAAAACATTGTAGGGTTGGCAATGTAAGGAGGGTTGGTGGAGTGTAGAAGCATTCTGCCACAACTGATCTTGAAAAGCGAATTAGAAACTTTTTACACAGTCTGAGAGACAACACCTCATGAGTTAAGGGTTAAACTATGTGTACTCCCAATGTCTAAATGATCACCTTATTTAAAATACATACCATTTCTAAAGTGGGAAGGACATGTGTATCCTCTAAACTCTTGCTACCTGAACTTTGATGCTCTGTTGTTGAACAGAGCATAAGGCTGGAGGAAATAAAATTAACGTCTTGACATAAAACCCTTATTTATGCAGATTGTTTTCTGCCTTTCCTGTCGGACACTAATATTGTCTTTTGTTTTGCTCTTATATAGTAACATCTCTGGAAGTGTTATTAGCTACCACTGTGTTTCAGAATATTGTGTTGTTGTATTGGTCTAATGTTATGTCGGATATTACAGAAATTAGTTGGTGTCTTCTTAATTAGCACATGTGTGACAATTGTTGCAAATCTTCTGGGGCTGTCAACAACAATTTAATGTGGTGCAATGAACACATACAGAACTTGTGAGGAATTTTTGTCCAAAAATCAAAATAGTCTGAAAGGAGCTGAACAATATAGATGGGACTTTCCAGATATATTTTTGCCTCTAATAAGATGACCATTGTCACAAAAGTGGTTGCTGAGCTTAAAAGCATCTTTTAAAGCTATACAAAGAAACATTCATGATAGAACTGCTACTAGCTAATCAGGTGAATGCAAAGAAAAGGCTCCACTGTTGCAAATAGCACAATGCTTAAATTACTCATACATGGAAACATGTAATGTGAACTAACAATTCTACTTTTCTGCTGTTCAGACTCAGGTTTTAAGTAGTCTCTCAAAATTGATTATGACAAATGCCATGATGGTTCCTTTTTTGAAAAGGCCTTAGCTGAGCCCCCTTCCCTTTCTGTGTACAATGTGAGTGTGAACTCTCTGTAGACTCTACTGATCCTGTCATCAGAGGAGCATTAAATCCTAATCTTTATTATACTTATTTTGTTAAGCAGTAAACATTTACACTATGGACATTGGCAAGTGGTTCCCTTTGTATTAAACAGAACATTATAGTTAAAATAGTGAAATTTTGAAATGAATATTCATATATATCTTTTTTTCCTTGTTCAATGTAGAAAGTGCCACTTTAATTGAATTGTTTCATACTGAAAGGATCTACTGTCCAACTATGTAATTTCAAGTAAAATAGGGAAAAAGTTTAATTATCTTAGAGTATTCTTAAAGTTGAAATAACTATCCAGTATTGCAGCCAACAGTATGCTTAATATTATGTTATAACACTACCTGATATTCAAACATTAGTCTAGTGTGAATGATGAAATAAAGACAATGGATTTTTTCATATGTGTGCCAATACACAGAAAATGACTGAGATCCAGAAATGGTGGACCAAACACAGTAACAGTTTGAAGTAAATTACACTACTGTGAATTTACAAATGTTACGGTTAAATACAGAGTTCATTATATAACATCATCAGTAACACTTACCATCATTTACATGGTCTTTAAAGTTCCCAGTTGCCAAGCTTAACAACTGTAATAATATTGAGTTTGTGGGGGCGAAATGTTGTATTTTGATTAAAATAACTTTGTGATTGGCAAATGTCACTGGTGGAGAACAGAGCTGCTTTCTTGTACAGAGCATGCAATGTGCTCATGTGATGACTAGTTGCACAAAAAGTAAATGGAAAACAAAAACTAACCAGCCGTCTTTGTCAGCATACTGGCAGGAGTGGTGACCACAGCAGCTATAGGGACACTGATGCATACAGTACTGTAATCAAACATTTAAAGGCCAATAACAGCAGTAGGATGAGCATACACTCACATACATGTCACAAGGTAACAGTTTATCTAAATAAGTAGAAAAAGTTGTAAGGTGTGAACACAATGAACTTTCAGTAACGATGAACGCCACTTATGGATGATTCATTTTCACTGTGATCTGTGCTAGTTTCATGTTCCAAGTCTCACTTTGCATGATAAATTGTAATGAGGTGGAATGAATCAGTTGGCATTCTCATCACAAATTAATTTGTAAAAAATGGCTACATGCTGAACATTTATAAGTTTTTGATTTAATTTTTTTTAATTTTTGGATGTACAGGGATGTGTGTGTGTGTGTGTGTGTGTGTGTGTGTGTGTGTGTGTGTGTGTGTGTGTAATTCCTACCCACCACCTTTTACACATTATGGCAGTCAGTCAGACCGTGTCCACTGCAACGCAGCTCCTCTCAGCTTGCACGGTCACTGCCGCTCCCACCATTTAAAATTTTTTTAAAACAGATTTTTAATTTTTAACTACCGCTTTCACCATCAGTATATTGGACGTGAATGGTGGGGAGTGGCTACAGGGCAGTTTTCAACGTTACTATGTTATAAATATTGCCTAAGGATGCACCAATAAGTGGTGCAAAACCGGTTGCAGATTTAATGAAAAATCATCATACAGCCAGTGCGGAATTTTCTTTGAAAATAAAAATAGAAATCATTCTATAGGATGAAAAGAGTTGTCAGGGAGATTTTTTTCAGAGCTAGAACTGCTGACAGAATTTAATGAAATAATAAGTTGTCCATTGGTATTTTCCACTACACATTCATTCTTCCATGCTTTTGTTACTACTTCCTTCATGTGTCTTACACCGTTATGGCAATCTGACGACAAAGTTTGGTTTTTAGTATCCCTTGTCAATTTTTACACTTGTGACAGAGTACATTTTTTATTGTTTCTTGCCACATAACCCCCTTGAGCCAAGATGAGTTCAATGTGATTGAAAAGTCAGTAATAAGGTAGCTGTCTGATGACCTTATGGCCATCTTTTTTGCCAGTTCATCTACAACATATAGAGGCAAAGGTGGTTTATTATGGGCAATGAGATCCAGTAATTCACCCTTTATGCAGTTATCTGGCACAGGAATGTTTTTTCCTTGTAGCCAGTTGATAATGTTTTGTTTTCTAGAAGCTACTGTAGGTGCTGTATCAAGGTTAGTTGAATGATACAAGACATTGGTCATAACTGTTACTGAAGTTTTGCATAAATTTTTCAACAGTGAGTCCTGGAACCACTGCTGAAATGTCTCTCGTGTCTATTTCTTTGTGGTAATCAACAATTTTATTCACTGCTAATGTACCTGCATGGAGAAGAATGATGTTGTCCTTAATGATCAACGGCACCATGCTAAAATATTACCACTCTCCATTGTCACTTGTCACTCTTTTCCAGTTTTTTTTTTTTTTTTTTAAATATCTCATGCAGAAGCCATGCACTACATTTCACAGTGATGCTTTGCTGCTTCTGGAAAGTTCCATTTCTACTAAGAAAGCCTCCAGTTTACAGAGTGTTGGATGCTCCTTTCTTGAATAGCGATTGGTAAATATGACATCTAATTTCATCCCCCAGAAAATCATTGATTTTCATGACAAGCTTCTCCATCTGTCTCTTTTTTCCTGGAGTGCTAAAACGAGGTAGTCCATCTTCACTTTCTTCTACTTTGTGCTTCTCCTACCCTATTCTCACAATAGTGTTTTTGTGAATTTTTAAATTTTCCACAATTTTGTCTATCACTTTTTCTGGTACCACACATCGCGGAATTTGAATCCGCACCAGGTGGCATGGACGTTGAAGACCCCTAGAGGTCTCTGCACCATCGTGCTATAAGCCATGGCTGCGCATGCCTCCTGGCCCACGTTTAATGTGAGGTTGCCACAGTGGAACACGTGGTCCCAGCGGCCGGTAGCGGCGCCCTGATCATGTATTTAAGCACCCGCCTCTCGATCAATCAGTCAGTCTAATCTTTGTGTGCGTCTCTTGACATATCACCTCGACAACAGACAGCATGTTTACAGTTCTTTGTTTTCGTTACTAGTGGACGTCTTAGATTCATTTGGTTGTCTCTGTCACCCTGTTGTCTCTTGCGTGCTGTCGTCGTAAGGTCTCTCTCAATCGTCCGTTGTTGTTTCATGTCTGTCCTTTCCATTTGTTTGTTTGTTTGCGGGCCGCTCTCCGTTTGGTCCCACTGCGCTTTCTTGGCCGCCCAGCGACCGTTGCGGTCGCGGTTACAACAACTGTAGTGATTGTTTTTCTCTCGTTTGAAGTATTCCCTGACATTAATGCAGTATTGACAAGCCTGCCTTTTCAGGGCAATGCCCTGCACATGTACATACTAGTCTCTCACAGCATGGATCCTCGTACCTCTTTCTCTCTCTTTCCTCCCTTCTAATTGGAATTTCCCTATTCCCCCGGGCAGGTGCCTCACTCTGCTAGGACATACACTCAACGTGGCAGGCTCTTAATGCAAAAACCATTCATATAGTAATAGCTTTATTGCTGTTGACCATTTTGGTATGCTAAGAGGACGAACATTCTTTTAAGCAGTTAATGTTTGAAACGTTATCACGGTTTAAAGTAAAACATTTTACAAAAAAGTAGTAAATGTGCTAAATATGAGGCTGAGATCTATTGGCACAGTACAGTTTCAGGCCAGTTAGGGTTGCTAACTGAATAGTAAAATACCACATGTTCCCGAAAACTCGTTTTGATGGCTCAAAACTGTCACAAAATATTAAGCGCAGTATGACTACAGCTACTCACACTGTAAATAAACATGTCAATGGATGTGCGATAGTCTGTTCCTAACTGACATCGAAACAAAATACTACTTTGTGTCTTCTTTCCCATAACTAGTGTATAGCAAATATATGTCATGTTAAATTCGTGTTGATAATACTCTTCCGGTTCTCGATGATTTTGTACATAGGCAAATCTTCTATGTTGTTGTTACTCTGAAATTTTTATGTAAATTCTCACTTTTTTACCTGCATTCAAGAAGAAATAAAATAACGAAACACTTAGTTTAAGTAATGGTTAAATTGATAAAAAGGCTAATACTGAAATAACAAATAAACTTAAAAAAGAACAAAACAAGCTTAGCTCTGTATTTGAACTCAGGGCCATTCAATTACCAGTTCGTAGTTTATCTTTACATTAATGCATCACACAGGGGAGTGTTTCATTTGCTCTTGGTAAATATCACTGTCACTAGAATGCAAACTTAGATTGTGGCTGTGACTGCTGAGATAATTTGCATAAGAACACAATAAATTCAGCATATAACACAGGAATAGCTTCGACTGCGGCACAGTGCAGCATATCATGACTCTATAAATTATATTCACTCAACAATTTAGGTATGTCTCTCCATACACCCTTAAAAACAGTTGTTGTATGTTGGATACATTTTGTGTACAGTAACATATGCCCCAAAGTGCAGCATATGTAAAGTATCAAATGATCACATTTTTCACTGCAAACTCCCTAAATTACGTGCTGTAGATTTCTTAATTTCAAAACATCATAACAACTGTGACCAATAAAAACAAAATAACTATTCATTATCAAGCTGCAATGAGAGACTATAAGATGTGAAAGAATCTGATAGCTTTATAAAGTGTGTGAATCAGCCATCATGCTTACCAATATTTTTTTGTGCAGAAACTAAAAACATTTACCAAGGTACTAACTTCAGCAGCAGCAATAGCATTGCTTTGTTTCCTTACAAATATTTTTAGTAGTGGTGCAACAGATCATGCAAAAATCACTGTGTATTTGGTTCTCTTTCCCCTTCACTCCTCTCCCAACCCATGCAGCAAGCCCCATCTGTCCCTCCCCCTCACACCTTCCCATGCAGCTTATTTCACCTGGTGTGGCACTGTTGCTTGTGCCTGCAGAACATGCAACTTGTCAAGCATGTGCAACCTGTAACACTTGACTTACTAAAGCATCAGTCACGAAGTTATTTTAACGAAAGTATAGTAATTTCATTTTCATCCGTTAGTCCATCACTCTCGCATAAAGTTCATCATAAAATTGTTTATTCTCTTCAGGTATGTAATGAAATAGTTTTCTTACATCATTCAACTTGGTGGATTTTATTGGGATGCACCCTGTTGGGAATGCTAGGCTGTTGGGTAGACTGGTTGAGCCATGTCTGCAGCTCATGATGTAGTGGTTAGCGTTGCTGCCTCTCGATCACAGAGTCGCGGGTTCAGTTCCCACCCAGGTTGGGGACTTTCTCTGCCCGGGGACTGGGTGTATGTGTTGTCCCCATCATTTTGTCATCATCATTCATGACAGTGGCTAGATTGGACCATGTAAAAATTGGGACTTTGTATGGGTGCTGATGACTGCGCAGTTGAGCTCTCCTTGCTACTTTATCCTGTGCAAGCTTCATCATCTCCCAGTACCTCCTGCAACCTACATCCTTCTGAGTCTGCTTAGTGGATTCATCTCTTGGTCTCCCCATACAATTTTTACCCTCCACACTGCCCTCCAATACTAAATTGGTGATCCCTTGATGCCTCAGAACATGTCTAGTCAAGTTGTACCACAAATTTCTCTTCTCCCCAAATCTATTCAGTACCTCCTAATTAGTTGTGTGGTCTACCCATCTAATCTTCAGCATTCTTCTGTGGCACCACATTTCGAAAGCTTCTATTCTCTTCTTGTCTAAACTGTTTATTGTCCATGTTTCACTTCCATACATGGCTACACTCTATATAAATACTTTCCGAAACGACTTCCTGACACTTCGATGTTAACAAATTTCTCTTCTGCAGAAACCCTTTCCCGCCCATAGTCAATCTACATTTTATACCCTCTCTGCTTCGACAGCTTGAAGCTGGTGTATTGAACCCTCTGCCAGGCACTTTATTGTGAATAGCAGAGTAATCACGTAGATGTAGATCATCATTCTGGTTGAGCCACTCAAAAAGTATGTTTGATCATATTGAAAGGCTTGAATCTTTAATAGTGGCAACAATTTATTTACAATGTATACAAATTGGATACATGTCTCACAGTTTTACTGTCCTTCAAAGGAGTCATCAGCATTGGGTATAACCTATTGCCAGCAATGTGGAAGTCAGTACCAGTTGTGTTGATAGTTTGAATGGCGTAGTTTATTGCCTGTTGAATCTCTGTAACCTTTCTGAAACGAATGCTATGAAGTGCTTCCTTCAATTTAGGAATCAGTTGAAGTCACAGGGGCTTAAGTCAGGGTAGTGTGGTGGGCCCCAGCAATCAAACAGATCAGTCACAACGTGTGCCGTAAGTGCCGCTGAGCATTGTCCTGCAAAATCAGAGGTGGGTCCTGAAGTATCACCGCTTCTTTCTTTAAGCTGTTCATTTTTGGAACACAGCCTGTGACCACCTTAGAGAAAGAAGTGATGACATTTTCTGCAGGGCAATGCTCATGAGCATACGTCATGCTGCAACTGATTTGTTCGATTGATGGGGCTGGGAAATACTGTACCACCCATGACACTCCATGGAGTTCAACCATTGTGACTTACACTTGATTTTTAAATTGAAGGAAGCAGTAGTCCCATTTGTTCAGAACTGTTACAAGGATTCATTGGGCTATAGACCTCTCCACTCCTGCTATTTATTTATTTATTTATTCCATGTGATCTGATAGTACACAGTGTGTTACAGATGTCGGAAAATACCAGTTAACATTGTTAACATATATTAACATATAGTATCCTAATGTATTATATTGCAAAAATTGGTTAAATTTACTTCACTACATTGCTCAATGTTTTCAATTTAACATAAATATCAAGATTACTGTTCTATGTATTCATTTATAGAGTAAAAACAGTGGCATAACAAATATGACTTCACGGCTGTGCTAAATTTTATGTTGTCTTCGATGGATTTAATACTAGTGGGAAGATTGATGAACAGTTGGAGGCCCATGTGGAAAGCTCCCTTTTTACACAGTTGAGTGTTTGTATGTTAAACATGCAGATTTGAGTTTTTCCTGGTGTTGTGTTTATGTATTTCATTATTTTTTATAATTCTGGAGTCAGTTGGCACTGTGTGGTTTCTGAAGAATTTGAGAGTCTCGAGAATATATAGGCAAGGCAGTGTAAGGATTTCCAACTTTCTGAAGATGGGTTTGCAAGTCTCTGGATTTGCTCCCAGTGATAATCCTCATTGCTCTCTTCTGGTTTTTGAATGTGCTCAGGGCAGTTGGAGAATTTCCCCAGAATACCACACCATATTTTATGTGGGCATGTGTGTAAGTGTAGTACACGCTGGTTACTGTTTTCAGGCTAGCACATGATTTCAGTACACTCGATGCATAACAGCCAGTACTAATTCTGGCATTTACCTTTCCTGTAAGTGTATTCCATTTCAGGTTATCTTGAACTCACAGACCCAGGAATTTGAAAGCAGTGTCAGTATCTATTGGCTGGTTATTTACAGTGACAAGTGGCTGAGAGGAATTTGCATTTTGTGTTGTGTGAAAGTTCACAGAAGCTGTCTTTTTGGTGTTAATCTGTTGATTTTAGCCCAGTTGCTGAGTTGTTTGGTGGCCAAGTTCACAGCTTTTTGCACAGCCTCTGTATTCTCCCCTTTGAGGAGTACAATTGTATCATCAGTAAATATTATTGTTTTGTGTGCATCTACATTCAGGCTCAAGTTGTTAATATACAGGAGGAAAAGTAGAGGTCCCAATACTGAGCCCTGTGGTACATCTTGCTTTACAGTTTTATTACTCGATAGGATTTCAATTATTGAGTTGATTTGTCTATTAGTGTATTTCATGCTGACACTGCATCTGATTGGTTAGTAATTAAGCAATCCAATTATTTGCAATTCCTCTGATACCATTGTGTTCTGTTTTTTCCAGCAATATTTTGTGGTCAGCAGCGTCAAAAACCTTTGACAGATCCAGAAATATGTCTGTAATGGGTTGCTTTTTATCTAACAGATCTAATGGCATATTTATGCAATCATATACTGCAGTTTCAGTAGATTTGTTGCTTCTGTTGAGCTAAACTTAGTAAATCTCCCCCCCCCCCCCCCCCACCCCCCCCCCCATGAAGTCCATCAGTTTTTTGTGCATTATTTTTTCAAAAACTTTAGAAAAGCAGGATGAGATTAAGATAGGCCTGCAGTTATTCATATCGCTATTATCACCTTTTCTGAAGACAGGAATTACTTTAGAAAGTTTCAGACCTTCAGGGAAGGTACCTGCCTGGAAAGAACAGTCACAGAGGTGAGTTAATGGTTCAGCAATTGTGTGTACACAATTTTTGATGACAGCTGCTTGGATACCATCAATTCCAGCTGAATATGAATTTTTTAACTCTCTGCGGGCTTTTGCAACATCATTTTCAGTGACTTTGGTAATGGAAAATTGACTCTGCATGCGAGTGATATTTTTGATTTGCTAGTTGGTAGTTTGTGTTAGGATTGTTTTTGAACATTTTTTGATCTGTGCTCGTAAAGAATTTGTTGAAAGAGTTCACCACAACTCGGGATTAGATACAGATTCATTGTTGAGTTTGATTTCTATGTTTGTTTGTGTAGATTTGATTTCCCCTCTTTCCCTTTTTATAATATCCCACATTGCTTTCACTTTTTTGCTGGATTTGTCAATGTACTCATGATTTTGCATCGTTTTTGCCTGTCTTATCACTCTTCTTAAGATACATGTGTAGTTTTTATAGCATTCTGTTAGCGGGGGGATTCACTGCTTTGTTTACATAACATGTGTAGTATTCTTTTATGTTTGCAAGAGATTTTTATAGCTGGTGTAATCCAAGACTTGTTTCTGTTATTATTATTTATTCTTACTGGTTTTTGTGGGAAAGCCTCTTCAAAGTGGTGGAGCATTGTGTCAAAAAATATGTTGAATTTCATGTTGACGTCATTGGCTGCATACATCTCTGTCCACTTTTCTTTACAACGGGGGGGGGGGGGGGGGGCGGGGGGGGGCATTTAGCTTGTTCAAGTTAGCTTGAGTGAAAAACCTTCATAAAGTTTTAGGTGGGACTGGGTTTGAGGTATCTTCGCTAACATTGACCTTTAGAATGACAGCTTGGTGGATGCTGAATCCTGAATTGTATACTTCTAGTGTTGGGTTAAGTTTATTCCTATTTGCAAAAATTTGAACTAGAGCTGTCTTGGATGTGGGTGTTGTTCTAGTGGGCTCGTTTACAAGGCCATGCAGATTATAAGTTTTTGCAATGTTAATCAATGTCTCCCTGTTTCTGTTGTGGGTGAGAAAGTCTATATTCAAGTGACCACAATAATTACACCCTGTTTCGACTGACTTATTTTGGATAGAAACAAGTCCATTTGTAACAGAAAATCATTAATACTACTGGAGGTGGGACGGTGAATTGTAGCTACAATTCGATTTAGATGTGTAAGCATTATGGCTGCACATTCAAAGATCTTGTCTGTTCCTATTTCCTTTAGGGTAGGAAGTGGGCTATATTCAGTGTGTCGTTTTATGAAGATGGCAACCCCACCATGTCCATCATTTGATCTGGAGTAGTGTTCACACAATTTGAAATTTGGTAGAGAGATTAACTTAACTACATCAGTGCAGAGCCAGTGCTTTGCTAGGCACTCTACTGAGATATCACTGAGTTCACTAGTCAGCAAAATGCTTAAGTCATCAGTTTTACCGAGCGAGGTGGCGCAGTGGTTAGACACTGGACTCGCATTCGGGAGGACGACGGTTCAATCCCGCGTCTGGCCATCCTGATTTAGGTTTTCCGTGATTTCCCTAAATCACTCCAGGCAAATGCCGGGATGGTTCCTCTGAAAGGGCACAGCCGAAATCCTTCCCCATCCTTCCCTAATCCGATGAGACCGATGACCACGCTGTCTGGTCTCCTTCCCCAAACAACCAACCAACCATCATCAGTTTTGTTGCTTAAGGATTGGACACTATGATAATAGATATTCAGGTCTGAGTGGGGTTTACTCAGGGGGCTCGAAGTCATATTTACTGTGTCACTGACCTTTAGTTTAAATTGTGCTGTATTCCAGATATATTGACTTCCGAGCAGTTGTGCTGGTTCTTGTGGTCATCCTTGGCACAACACAGTTGGTGCTGCTAAGGGTATCCTACAACTTTCACATCTTTGATGTTGTGTTACACTCATTGCTGGTGACTGCTTTGAAGGAAAACCACAAGTAGACAACGAGTTTGCAGATGCCCACACCTCATCATAGAACATGGAGGTTGGAGGCGCAGGATATGTGGTGATCTGTGGCAATCTGATGACAGGAGTGCAATGTTGGTGCAGGTACAAGTGGCTCAGAGTACACCATTCAGACCACATTCTTGAACACAAGGCTCCACTGCAGACAACCACTGTGTGTGGTTCAGGGTACACCAGCCAGCCCACATACTTGAACACAAGGCTCCATTGCAGACAACCACTGTCGGTTCCCATGTTGGGCCAACAACATTGTCAGTTACAATTGCAGTGGGTATGGGATCATTGACATTGGATTATGGATCAATGGAAACATGCCACCTTGTCAAATGACTCAAGTTTCTTGTTATACTAGGCCAAGTGTCTGGATATGCCATCATCCAGGCAAACAGCTGCTTCAGACATGCACCATGCCACAGACGCAGGGTGGCACTGTGGGGACATTCACATGGAGTTCCATGTGCCTTGTGGTAGTACTCAAAGGCACCATTACAGCTGTGGACTTCATGAACACTTTTGTGGACCACTTGCATCCCTTCATGTTTTAGGTCTTATATGACGGTGATGGCATCTTCCACCATGATAGAGTTGGTATCTCAAAGCCAGACTCTTGCTACAGTGGGTTGAGGAGCATTATAGTAAACTCATATTGACTTCTTTACCACCAAATTTGGTTGACCTGAACCTAGTCTATCAGCTGCCAGCTCAGCACTCACTAACCACTGGCCAGTAACTTACGGGAATTGTGTGGACTGTGTATACACCTATGGAAACCTACCAAGAACTTGTCCAATCTAAGCCACACGGAAACTCTGCTGTATTGTGCTCCAAATTGTAGGATGTAGTGTGATCCTTGAACATGTGGTGTATGATGTTATGAAACTTTATTCTAGTGCATTAGAAATATTTAAAAATAATGGAGTGAATTGGCATAATACTGAAGACACTGTACTCTATTGTACACTAGTAGGGTCATATTCCCATTAGGCTGTTCTGATGTTTAATGTTTGTGGTTTTAATAAATTACATCAGGTGAATGCTGTGAACCACTCTTGTTGAAATTAGCTTCTGCTCTGTGTCTAATGACTCTGGTATCGGAGAATGATCAGTTGATCCTTAGGCTGCAATAAGCTTTAGGTGTCTGTAGGTCATACTAAATGACAAGCAAGACAAATAACTCTGCCATTCTTTGTTTGGTGATCCCAGGATGAAGAAACCTGGGAGGTGTTCTGTACCATCAGTCCTCTATTCCCCTAAACTTTGTCATAATGAATATTGGCTTAACCATCCATAGGAAAATGGAGGATGGTATAAATCTCTATTTAAAAAAATGATATATATATATATATATATACTTCTCTTTTAGCAGAGAAGGTTCAAAATTTTAAAAATGCTTGAAGATTAGCCCCATTGCAACAAAGCTACACAATTCAGTAAATATCAGCAAGGGTGTTGATTGTTGTAGATGGAGAGACGCATTGAAAGAAAACCATGAATAATGGGAAGGAGAACGTGTAAAGAGTGAAAAGAATGGTTGTCAAGAGGATAAATGATGTACTACAGGGAACAGTTGGATTTATAATTAATTTTCAAAAATCATCACTGTTGTGAGAACATATTTATGCTGGACTACTCAGGATTAGGTACATCCAGTGATACGGATATACCATTGCACAAGAGCACAAAACGTTTTAATCGTTACTCTATTGCGTAAACTACTTCTGAACTGGAGTTGTGCCTGTACAGTTTTCATTGCAGGGAAAACAGTTCAGGATGTAAAGGTCATGAAGTTGTTCTCTTTTGCTGGAGCTGAAGAAGCATGTCAGGTCATCAAACTCAAAGTAATTCGCATTATCATTTGCTTCAGTGACCAAAAAAGCAGCGAATATAAGAAACACCTCAGTGCTAACTGTAACAGTGGAAGCTGGAACAAACACATGCAACTCTGCTTCTACAGGAGGTCATGTCTTGTAAAGTTTGAACAAATATGGTAGCACACAAGACATGCATTTGGGAGAAGCAGTGTTCAAGTACCCGTCTGGCCATCCGGTTCAAAATTTTTTTTGTGGCTTCCTTAAATGGCTAAAGCTGAATGCTGGGAATCTTCCTTTGAATATGAAACAGCTATTTTTCCTTCCTCATTCTAATCGAGCCAGAACTTGTACTTTGTCTCTGATGACTTCATTGTCAATGACAAGTCATTAATCCGTAATCTTCCTCCCCCCCTTGTAAAGTTGTTGTTTCTCTCAGGACTTAAATGCAGTGTGGTATGAGGTTCTGCTACTACCTGTCCCAAGTGTCGAGCTTTGGAAGGCTTCTTGTTTTCAGAAGATGTGTTTTTCATTGAATGCAGGGCTTTGCATATATTTTAGCATTGGTACAGAATTGTTCTTCACAATCTCTCTCTCAATATGCTCTCTGGCTATAGGTCATACTGCTTAATGTAGAACAGTCAATGATCTGTACTACAATGACCATTTCTCAGGCTGAATCCACCTGCCATCTTGAGCATTGCTTGAATGAATGCTACCATGATGGATGCTTAGCAAGATAAACTGGATGCAGTAGGGGTATCTTGCTGTTTTAAAATTCAGCAACAATGCCTATGAATAGGCAGATAATTTTCTTATACTGTCCACCACTCTGATGAAGTGAACATACTACAGCCTTAAGTCCATCTAAAATGACAGCTCGTTGGCTGCTAGAGTGATGAGTGCCTATTGGAAATCAGAAGAAGACCGGTGCTTCATTTTAAATTACCAGCCAGTTGCAGAGAACCTCACTAACTTTCAGGTGGTGCTGGCAATGTAGAGGATAGGAAGAAGAGGATTGTGAGAATAATTCCTGAATAGCATAAACTGTTCCAATAAACCTACTCAAATGTAGTAAGCAATGAGGAGAGAGGGATACGAAGTGCTATTCTAATGTCTTAATGAGAAATGAAAATCTGCTTAACCAACAACGGTACTTAAGCTTTCACCATTGCTGGCCCCATCTGACTTTCTGCCACTACCAAGCAAATGCTGAGACAGCCTGTTCAGACTCTATTTACATTGATAATGAGGTTTACTACTACAGTTCTCTCGTGCAAGAACTGGCTACAGCCTTGTGTGTGTTATGTGACATGTGATCACATTACAAGAAAATTCTTTGTCCTGTATTGTGATACCTCATTTTAAGCTTGTGCTGAGCTTCCTCTTGCTTTGGGACATGTAAAGTGAGCAAACCGCTTCTGTTTTTGCATGTCTACCAATGTCGAGGGCAGCAGATGACTAATCCTTGTGCTAAGTACTGAATCCCACATTGCTGGACTAGCAGAGGAGTGGGTGCATGGTAAATTGGATGACAACATTGATTGAATCATCATTTGGTCAAAGAACACAACAGCAACTACCACTACTAAAAAAGCTGGCACAAGAAATACCGTGAAACATAACTTGCACTTATACTTATTTCGTGAGCTGTGGTGATTTTAAGCACATAGCTCAAAATTGGATCAGATAACTCTAAAGATCTTGCATTAACTTCTCTATCAGAAGCAAGACGTATAACAACATCAGGGGTTAATGATTCTGCATATGATGCGTCACATTGTTGACAGGAAAAATCATGCTTCTGTGCCTAGCCTTGCAAGTCAGCAGCCCGTGTTGTGTGGGATTGCTTATGTTGCTTAACACATTGAGTAATTTTGAGCCTAGTTGCATCTAGCGGATTTGGTGACTGTAATAGTCAGTCACCAAACCTCAGACATCAGAAAAGTTAAAATTCCTGGGGTTTGAGAGTGGCCATACTTGTGCATCATTTCATACAGTGTGTTACTAGAAGTCAGTAAGAGTGCACTCAGATATTTTGGGTCAGTTATTTGACTTGCCTTGCAGTTTCTACTGTTCCTGTTGGGATTCCCTTTTTTTCCCCTGTGGCTGCCACAACTTTTGAAACTTGGGATCCATGCTTCACTGGAACAGCTGCATAGTGATAAAGTTCTCATCACCACTTTTCTATCATACTCTGTATAGATAGAACACAATTTTTGACAACTCTCATTTTCATGAATGGCTAGCCAAAAACAAATTCCGGAGTGTAGCAAAAACACAGTCCAGGCAGCAGTCTGAATAGAAACGTAATACAGGGAATGTCAGTCACTCTGCTAATCAATGTAGCGTATCAGAGGCTTTAAGGAACTAGTGAGGCTGATTGGCAAGTATCAGGACGCAGTATTCTCTGTCACACTCATTTCAGTGGATGGGCCTGTGTATTATGTCTGTGGTTGCAGTGGCACCCCTTCCAGGAGCTTGCTGTGGCCGGAGTATGAAGCCAGAGAATCTCCGACCTCACCATATCTATACTTGGACTGGGTGGGGAATCCACATCAGTGCCAGAAACTAAAAAAATAGGGACTTCCACATTATTACTTCTTAAGAGGCCATAGTGAAGTTTATTGAAAAAACTTAATAACAAGTGTGCTGAACTAGGACTATAACATGGGATGTACACCTCTTGTTGACAAGAGCTTTATCATCTGAGCTACTTGAGCATGATTTAGTAACTATCGTCACAGCTTTACTTCCACCAGTACCTCATCCCCTACCTGGAAGTAAAGCTGTGAGAATGGGTCTTGAGTTATTCTTGGGTAGCTCAGTTAGCAGAACACTTCTCCACTAAATGCAGAGGTCCTGATTTTGAGTCCCTGTCCTGCACACAGTTTTAATTGCCAGGTTTCATATCAGTACACATTTCACTGCAGAGTGAAAATTCATTCTGGAACTCAATAACAGCTTATGCATCCACTAGAGGGCACATACTTGAAGCCTGTTATCATTGCCCTATCAGAAAATCCTAGGAAGATTCTGGACATACATAAAGTTTGTGAATGGGTTCAAACCATCTACTCAATTTCTTGTGACTCCATCTGGTGTCGAGACTGAAGAGAGTACACAGACAGCAGAAAATATTAAATATTACATTTTAAAATATATTCACATATTAGGATATTATCGTTCAAATGTCCGAATGTCACACACACTCACAAATGAGAGTTATTGATATCAGCACATGTCCCATTCCCCGGGTTGTAAAACAGTTAACCCTCAAGTGAGTGTCCTGATTTTCATAACATGAATGGGCATGCGGCATACTTTGTACACATGTAAAGAAAAGCTGTCTATGTTACCAAGGTAAACTTGTATGAGCAAAATCACAGTTTAATCGTAGTTTAATTAAACAAGGATAAAATACACTTATATAATATAACTCACTGTTTAGTTACACAATAACCCCCAAGGGGTTCATGGTTCTTTTGTGAGTCCGTGCATGGTGCCCACGAGGCCCCAAGTTATTGCAACCCATTCTGCACTGATACTGGCGCCTTTATTCTGGCTTTCGAGAGAGATACCCTCCCAGAAAAGGTTAAAGTTATGTGTTATCGATGTGACTTGAAACTGTATAGCCTGCCACCCATGAGATGCTTTCGGTGCTAACATTTGGGGCTCATGTCTTCCCAATGTTAGGTGGACCCTCTATGTTGTTACTTAGACACCCACTCCATGAGGGGACCCCGTGTGTTCTGCCATCCATGTGTGTAAGTTGTCATGACTGTCACTCACCACGGTCACCAAATTGCCCAGCTTACAAGATAAAAAAAGAAGATAAAGATTATATTTCCCTGGAAGGTCTATCTTATACTAAGGCTCGTCAAAATGACTCCACCCTGTGTCGATGACTTCTACTTTTGCTTTCATTACGTCCTTTACCCTCCTACCTCTTCCTTTCCTCAGTCGTGTCCCCCTCTCCTTTCCCCCTCCCCTGTGGTTCCCGCGCCCTCCCCTCTGTGGGCTGCTCCCCCTCCTAGGCTGAAGAAGTGCCCCCCCCCCCCCCCCCCCCCACCTTCTTCAGCACCTACTGGTGACGGGGCTGCCTCCTGGGACTCTTCCCTCCCCCCCCCTACTCCCTGACGTCCCTCAGGCCGTATGCCAGCTGCACAACTCAGCTATGGGACACACAGTCTGTGTGCCGCAAGGTTGCCTGCTCTCTTTCAGTTCCAGACCTTGCAGAAGCCTGCTTGGCCTCTGTGCCCTGCCCTCCTCAAAGTATAAAAGAGAAGAAAAAGAAGAAACGTGAGTCCCAGACCAAGCTCCCCACCCCACACCCCCACCCCCTGTCCCTTGTGCCCCTGTAGGTGCCATCTCCCCCCTCGCAACCAGAGTATGCGGTGTTATTTATGGATGTCACACTGTCATTGTTGGTGACAGATGGTGCCCCAGCAACATGATTGGCTCCAGCCTATTCGCCTCCCATTTGGATACCTGCTCCATGATTATCCAGTGAAACTGTAATGAGTACTATCATCACCTCCCAGAGTTGCAATTCCTTATTGCCTTTTACATGGCAGCTTTTGTCGTTCTCCAGGAATCTCATTTTGCTGATGATCACTCACCAACCCTTTGTGGGTTTTTGCTTTCTGTGGGAACCGTATTGGTCATTTGAGTCCTTCCGGTGGTATCTGCATGTTGCTCCGTATGGATATTATTAGTGCACAGATTCCACTTCATACCTACCTGCACCTGCAAGTTATTTGAATAGATGGTGGCTTGTTGGCTCAGTAGCAGCCTTGACTCTCAGGACCTTTTATCTCCTTACCAGTGCAGCTTTTGGAAGGAACAGTTTCTGATTGATCATCTGCTTTGATTGGAAACCACAGTTTTGTGGGCCTTTTCCCAGCACTGCCATCTTGTCACAGATTTCTTTGATCTTCTTAAGGCCTATGACACACTCGGTGCCGGTTTTGTTCTCAGCTCTTCATGGACCCAAGAGAATGGCATTCCACAGGGCTCCGTATTAAGCATCCTTCTTTTTCTAATTGAAATTAATGGACTTGTGTCCACTGCCGGGCCATTGTCACACCTGCTTTGTATGTGGATGATTTCTGTATTTGCGCTACCTTTCACTCGGTGGTCTTCGGTGGAACAACAGCTCCACGGTACCATCCGGCCACTTCCACGTAGACACTCGCATGTTTTTCATTTCTCTTCCCTTAAGCATTTCTGTCACCATACTACAGTCCATCCTGATTTGGAGCTCTACCTTGATGCCCAGTGCCTGGCCGTGGTCCCCCAGTTCCATTTCTTTGGTCTTCTTTTTGATAACAGGCTTACTGTGTTGCCCCATATCTGTCATCTGAAGGTTGACTGTTTTCGTAAACTTAACACTCTTCACTTCCTTTCCCATTGATTGTTTGACCCTTCTTCATCTTTACTAGACATTAGTTCTGTATTGTCTGGACTATGGTTGTAAGGTTTATGGATCAGCTGCCCCTTCCATGCTGCTCCTCTTGGATCCGGTTCATGACTGTGGCATTTGTTTAGCCAATGGTGCCCTTCGCATTAGCCCTGTCAATAGTATTCTGGTTGATGCTGGGATCCATCTCCTTTCAATCCAGCGGCCCTAGCTCCTGTTTTCCTATCCACTCTTTCTGCGCTCACACTTCCTATTCTATTCCTTTCATGACTTTGGGCCATTGCCTGGCTGCTGCCCACCCTTGGGCGGGTTTATCGGTTGGGCTCTGCCTCACTTCTCTCTGCAGTGAGTGACTTCCATCTCCCCTCCTTGTACCCTTTCCCCATGTTCTCTGCTGACACCCCCCCCCCCCCCCCCCCCACTCTTTGGTTAGTTCCTCAGCCACAGATTCGGATGGATCTCTTCTAAGGACCGTAAGCCTCCATCGCTCCAGTGGCGTTCCATTGCTTGTTCTGAATGCTCTTGCAGAAGTTCAGGATGCCATTGTTTTTTACACCAATGGCTCGAAATCCACTGATCATGCCGGCCGCGGTGGTCTAGTGGTTCTAGGCACGCAGTCTGGAACCGCGGGACTGCTACGGTCGCAGGTTCGAATCCTGCCTCGGGCATGGATGTGTGTGATGTCCTTAGGTTAGTTAGGTTTAAGTAGTTCTAAGTCTAGCGGACTGATGACCACAGAAGTTAAGTCCCATAGTGCTCAGAGCCATTTGAACCATTTTGAACCACTGATCATGCGGGACCTGCCTTCACTTCTGTTGGAATGGAACACCATCTCTTACCTGCCACGTGTGAGGCGTTCACTGCAGAATTGATGGCCATCTAGCAGGCCTTCTGTTGTATTAAACAGTCCTCCCTCACCCGAATTTTATTATGTATGGACTCAATGAGTGGCTTTCAGGTTATTGCTCGGTGTTTTTCCCGCCATCCCTCAGTCTCTGCCATTCACGATCACGATCTTCTTACTGGTCTTGGTGATGATGCTTGTTTAATTGATTTCCTTTGGGTTTCTGGCCATGTAGGTATCCCGGATAATGAACTTGCTCATCATCTCACTGGGGGAGCGACCACATACCCCTGGTCTCCATGACCCCTCCAGGGCTGGATTTGCGGCTTTACTTCAAATCCCTTTTTTCTCAGTTGTGGGCTGACTCTTGGGAGGCTATCCCCCCTATCTAATAAACTTCCCGCCGTCAAGGAGATTCTCACCGTGTGATGTTCTTCCCTCTGCTTCTCCGGGTGGGAATCTACCATCTTTTCTTCGTGTTGGCAACACTATGTTGACCCATGTTTTTTTACTCTACAATGAGTGCCCCCCCTTTTCCTTGTAGTTGTGGGGCTTTACTCATGGTGATCCATATTTTGCTGGACTGCCCCTGCCTGTTAGCCCTTCGCACTAAATATACCCTCCTGCCTTCCTTGTCTCGTGTGTTAGCGGATGACCCGTGCATTGTTGCATCTGTCCGTAGTTTTCCTCAGTTAATGTAGGCATTGGTTATGGAGGCCTTGACCTTCCCTCCGCACTGGCCAGGTTTCCCCTACATTTTCTCTGATCTGTTGTGCTGTTTTGTTTCCCCTTTTCTTGTGTCTTCTTCCCCTGATGTTGCCCCCGTTTTGTCATGATAATGGTTTTGTGTGTGTCAGGACTGGTCAGTGGTGATGCTGGTGTCCCACTGCACGTAGCATTTGTGGGGCACCCATGCTCTCCTTGTTTCCACCAACTCCCTCCTGTTTTTTCCTCTTCCTGCTGCCCTGATGTCCCTTTTCCATCTTTGTTTGCACCTTATCATTTCCCCTTGATGACACTGTGCTGTCTGTGTTGTTCCTCCCTTAATTTCTGCCATTTTAGATCATGGGATCAATGACCTTGCCGTTTGTTCCCTTCCCTCAAATAAATCAACCAGTCAACCAATTAAACAATAATAACAGTAATGACTTGCTCAGAGTAAACAGCGCAGTTGCATCAGATTCCAGCTAAATGCTTATTCAAGTACTAATTATCTCGTAGACAACTGTCTCATTGTGGGATTAGCTTGAAATCTGAAGCATGGATCATAAATTTTTTCTCACCTGGATCGCTGTTTATTTTATATTACAGCTGCTCACTTGGAAGCATGAAAATACAACTTCCATTGTGTTAGTTGAGAGAATTGCAGTGAGATTTTACACTGAATATGCTGCATAGTTAGCTCCTTTTCTAGCTCACATTTATCTAGAATCTCTCGTGTAATAAATAGTTTGCCGTGACTGGAAAAGAGCACAAGCCGCTTCTGTTAACAAATTGGTAAAAGAATGGCTGCACAGAATTACAGACCAATATTGCTGACATCCGATTGTTGCAGGATCCTAGGGCATATTGTAAGCTCATATATTATGATGTTCGTCTAGCAAAACAAGCTTCTTCCAAAGAATCATGACAGATTCAGCAAAAACACTTGTGTGAAACTCAGCTTGTGTTATTCGTACTGACACCTTGCAAGGATTAGATGCCTATGAATATGTAGATTCTGTCTTCGTAGATTTCTAAAAGGCATTCGACACCGTACCAAATTGTCAACAACTAACCGAAATATGGTTGTAAGCAATATCTTGGTAGCTATGTTATTGGCTTGATGAATATTTGACTGGCAGAACACAGTACTGTAATAGGACCTTTAATGTTCTCGTTACACATAAATGAATTATCGGATAGAATCAGCAGCACTACAAGAGTGTTTGCTGATTATGTTCTTATCAGCTGGAAATTATAGATTTTGGATGATCATAAGTAAATGCAAAAAGACTTGGACAAAATTTCTGACAAGTGTAGCTCTCGTTTAATGTGGATAAATGCAAGGTAATTCCTATAACAGAGACAAAGAACCTTATAGCATTTGATTACAAAATTAGTGGTGACTATCTTGAATATGTCGATTGTATAAGTATGAGGAGTAATACAGAGAAGTTTTGTGAAATGGAATGACTGCACAAAACCAATATTAGCAAAGGCAAATGGAGGACTGGATTTGTTGGTAGAATTTTGCGAGAGTTTAGTGCAGCTGTAAAAGAAATTTCATATAAGATGGTAATTGCAACCAGTTTTGTAGTATGCTACACTGTTTGGAGCTCTTATCAAAGCATGACAATAGACATCAAATGAATGTAGTGATGTGCTGTACGGGTAACAATGTGTCAGTGTAGCTGATTCAGAAGTGTAACAAAAAGTTTAGGTAACTTACATGGGAATCCTTGGAAGAAAGACAACGTAGACCCTCTGTCTGGAGAAGACTATTACCACTATTTTATATCTTGTGTAGGCATAATGAGAATAAGACATGAGGGATTAGGGTCGTACAGAGGCATATAGATAGTTATTTTTCTCTTGCATAATACACAAATGTAATAGGACTGAAAATTGGCAGTATTGTTATTAAGTACACTCTGCCATGCACTATACAGTGGCTTCATGTGTGTGTATGTAATATAAATGAATAAAGCTATTTAATCTCCTCTTCAAACGTGGAAAGGACTGAACTTGCCCTTGTGCATATCATACTTCCCTCACAAGCAGCTGAGGAAAGATCTTGGAATAGACAGTCAATCACTGTGTTGTCTGTTGCTTAGAATCAAGATAGACTAATTCTGTTTCAGTTTGAGTTCAAGAAGATACTTTCCCACTATTAATACCCCTTTCCTTTGCAAGCATAACCCAATACTTAAGAAAAACTCGTTAAAAAGCGTACAATTCTTCTTGAAGGGCATAATCTTCTTGGATAGCTCTTTTAGGGATAGCTTCAATTTTTTTTACAGTCCTTCTGTTCTATAAGGGGCAGTCAAATGAAAATGAGACAGATGGAAAAAAAGTGAGTAACCTGTTTATTATTTCAAAAATAATCCCCGTAACTGTTCACAGATGTATCCCACTGTGAGACAAGATGGTGTATCCCACTGTGAGACAAGATGGTCAATGCCTTTGTGGAAAAATGTTAGTGGTTACCTCTAGAACCATGAATGTTCCCATGGGTGCACCTCTTCATCCAAAGCAAATCAATGGCTCAAATGTCTTTCTTTAGGGCTCCAAAAATATGGAAATTACATGGGGAGAGATCAGAACTATATGGAGGATGTGTAAGGGCTTTGCAGTGAAATTTTTACAGCCCTTGACCACATGTGGCCCTTACTTCAGACGAAGAAATGCATGCCCATCTAAAATCTTTGGTTTTGTAGGCAACCACTAATATTTTTCTATGAAGGGATTGACTGTCTTGTCTCACAGTGGGATAATTTTATTAACACTTATGGCAATTACTTTTGAAATTATGAACAGTTTACTTACTTTTTTCCATCTGTATCATTTTCATTTGACTGCCCCTTATAGGTATTGAGTTGGTGCCTTCCTATTCATTTTATCCAAGAGAATGGTGCACAGGAAAGTGATTGGGACAGTGTTTTTATATCATTGTAGGTGGTATAATATCTGTGACAGAGAGATGATTAGTGCTCTTTATTAGTGGGCAACATACACAAATTTTAGTATGTCTTCCAGCCTTGCAGTCAGCATGCATATGTTACAGGAATGGGTGAATGGACAAACAAAAATTAGTTTCAAACTTTTGCACGAGAAATCTCTTTTCAGACTATTTCATATGTTGCCTTAATGTTTTAATATCCCAAAATCTAGGCTGAAGGATGCTGTATTATTTTTTAAGTTATTTTTTTAAGTTAACAAGTTTTAAGTTAACAATTTTTTTCAACTATACCTGACATCGTTGGTGTGAAGATTAATCTATAAATGTCAATGCTGTAGATTGTTTATTAAAACCTTTATTTGCCAAGATTGTAGAAAATAGTGATTACTAGTTTCAACTGCTTAAATGGTCTGCTTCAGATCTGGGGACAGGACACAAACATGAAGTGTTTACTAAGGATGAGCTGTGACTGTGCTTGAGAAATGCACATCGCTAAGGCAATTTCTCAAGAATTTCTTGGATACTCTCAAGAAGCTGCACTCTCTGAGAGATTGAGAGAAACTACTGTACAACGAAGCATTGAGACGCAGTAGTCACAATCATCTTCCACACATGCAAAGGATAATTTGGAACTTCACTTTGTACATTAAGTGTACTATCTTCCTTAATTTTTATTGAAGCAGTTGTGTATTTATCAGAAGATAAAAATTATAGAATTCTTTATTTAAAAAAGCACAGATCTAACACAAAACAAAAACTTTATTCTCATAAAAAAAACCTTATGAATTCTTCATGTACATATTATATTGTATTGAACTGGGGACCTGCCGGCCAGTGTGGCCATGCGGTTCTAGGCGCTTCAGTCTGGAACCGCGTGACCGCTACGGTCGCAGGTTCGAATCCTGCCTCGGGCATGGATGTGTGTAATGTCCTTAGGTTAGTTAGGTTTAAGTAGTTCTAAGTTCTAGGGGACTGATGACCTCAGAAGTTAAGTCCCATAGTGCTCAGAGCCATTTGAACCATTTGAAATGGGGACCTAGAAACGACAGAGAGGCTTTGTCCTCGCCGTAGCCCTCTGTGGTTCACAACCCCACAACAGGCTACAGCAGTCCACTCATACCACTGCCGCCCCACACCGAACCCAGGGTTATTGCACGGTTCAGCCCCCAGTGGACCCCCCGCGAATGTCTCACACCAGACGAGTGTAACCCCAAATGTTTGCATGGTAGAGTAATTACGGTGTACGCGTACATGGAGAGAGTGCTTGCGCAGCAATTTCTGACATAGAGTAACTGAGGCGGGAAATGGGGAACCAGCCCGCATTCGCCGAGACAGATGGAAAACCACCTTAAAAACCATCCACAGACTGGCATGCCTTCTCGTTTGGAAAGCAGTGCAGTTCAACCGCACGGCTAACTGGGCGGGCTTCACGTACATATAACTAAATAAAAGAGAAATGCTATAACCTATTATACTCAGAAACTGCTTGCATACGTTTACTTATTGTAGGGGGGGGGGGGGGGAGGAAGGCAATTGTTATTTGTCAGAAAGCATTTTTACTTCCTGGTACTGTACTGCTGTCGATTTTTGGTTAGAAGTATGATTTTCTTAACCAACTGGCATTTTAGTCTGCTTCTTTGTTTTTTTTTTTTATAAGTAGCCTTGTTTCGGAAAATATTTGATCACTGGGCACATAAGCTGTAAGGACTGCGAGATATTTTGTTGCCACAATACACAATAGCTAGACCTGGGTAACTGTTCTAATTTTCTTTCCAGAACTGTGCAGGACTGTCCATGAGTTGTAGGCATGGGTCTTCCAAACATTTCTGTACGTCCAAGTTTACACTACCACAATTCAAAAGGCTCCAGTACACTTAAACTTTCATTCAAAATTTACCACTAGTCAGCTGTGAGATTCTGAATGCCCGGATACAAACATGATAAAGAGGTTGTAATGCATTCCTTTTGCTCCAGTAGGCATTTTAGCATATAAAATGCTCTATTCCCTCAGCTTTCAGTTTCCTGAATTAATTTATGCACAGGTTTTTCATTAAATCCTGGGTTTTGTGGAGTTTTTCATTAGCATTGTGACTTGTTGTAAAATAACTGACCATTTTTCCGGCCATTTCCCACATAATGCAGAGCTCACCATTGCTGTTCAAAGAACTTTCCAAAACTAAATTGATAGTATGTGCTAAACATAACACCTGTTGCATATCTGTTCTGCCACTGTGAATAAGATGTATCGCTGCTGTCATGTTACTGGCATTGTCAGGTGTGATGCTTACAATGTTGTCTTTGATGTTCCATTTTGAAACTATGTTATCTAATGTCTCACTAATATTTAGTGCTGGGAAATAGACTGTCTTGAGAGCTCAATTTTTCAGGCACCAATTACTGTTAATGAAATGATCACTTATATGTCTCACAATCCGGCAAGGTCCAAATATCAACTGTTAAAGAAACACTGATAAGGTCTTTCACCTCCAAGTTTACAGTCTCTTTCTCTTTCCGGTAATTTTCTTCAGTCATGTGCCACATTTGGTGTTGAATACTTGGGGTCCAACAGTGTAACAAATTATCAAAAACCAGTGTTCTGTATGATTGAGAGTGGTTGAATGTCATCTGTCTGTTATCATGGCCACTAATGCTGCATCTAGTTCTTGGTGCCATTTACTTCCTCCTACAAAGTGAAACATAAAATTTAGATCAGTTGTTCAGTCCCAAGAAAAAAACAAATTAATAATGATTTTATTAAGCAATACTTGTCAGATAAAATGAGCAGAGAACAATTGTCACTTCATGAAGCTAGAAGCCTCTGAGTTTAAGCATTGAGAAACCCTAGTGGAGGATATTTGTGAAGGGGAGAGAGAGAAGATGCATACGATCAAAACACACACATTAAGACATAAGTTGAATCGCAGTTGGATGACAACTGAAGTCAGTTGGACGACAACTGAAGTTTTCCATATGTAATGTAAAGTAGGGACCTCCAGTAGCCCGTCAGATCATGGACTAAATACGTGATGGAACTATTTGAGACTGTGCCAAGGGATACAAGCCCTGACATCAACGGAAACTTTCCAGTGTACGTAAGTGGGAACATCGAGCAGAAGCCTCTAGGAGAAATCAAATCAAGGCTCAGCTGTGACTTAAACGGTATATAAGCAAGAGATAAAATGAGAAGAGTCAGTCTGATGGAGAATTCTGGTGGAGTAGTCTGATGGAGGAGTCCAAAAGCGGTAGTACACCAGTCTGCCGTGCGACATGAGTATGCAGAAGTAATATTCGCAGCGAGAAGTCGGTGATCAGATCTGGAGACACACACAGCAACTGCAAGATAAGTAATCATTACCTATTCTGGGGAATAGCTCTGAGCAGAGACGATCTGTTTTTGTCTCAAGGAACAGCTAGCATTTGCAGCTTCGTAATTAACAAGAACAATTCACGGAATAGTAATGGTCTCTTGTAAGCTCAGGCGAGGGGGCCTGCTGATAAGAGGAAGTTGAATCTGACAAGTAATATAGAAAGGGGTTAGGAACTGGCACCTCTTTTATAAGTTTTCAAAGAGAATAAAGATGTTACTTAAATAAATAATGAATTCTTCAGCACATACCCAATCTGCAGTTAATCCTAAAAGATTACCACTGTAACCAATAACCACCCAGTTCTACCTCGGAGAGCTTTCTCCCTCTCATCTCTGACAATAAAGGTGGACACTGAAACAACCCTCAGATTGTCATCAACATTATGATCGCACTAAAAAACTGTGCTGGGATGCGACATAAAATTTATGGTGCCTGGTGTGAGGTGGTTTACAAGGTGGTTTGGCAGATAAGTGGATAGTTGAACATAAAAAGCAGGAAAATAGGGAATTGCAGTAGTGTCCCAGAATTGCACCGCAAGAAGAAGAAGAAGAAGACATTTACGAACAGCAGAGCCCAAGATTCAGGAGAGCCCAGCAGACAACACGAGTAGCAACGCCCAAACACAGCAGATCAACATAAGAACAAGAAGATCCAGTCAATAAAACAGGCAAGCCAACGCGATTAATTAATAATAAGGTCCTTTGAACTTGTAATAAGATGACGTCCTCCAGTAGCGATAATATAGGTATCAGTGCTAAGGATGCGGTAGTATTTATTCTGAAAATGTTCAATGGTAATAAGAGGGAATTGCAAGAGTTCATAGAGAACGTGAATGCTGCTCTTGAAGTAGTTAAAAACAAGGATGCAAAATCACAATTTCAATACGTAAAATCTAAAATCGCTGGGGATCAAGATCAAAGTTAATCAGCATCTCCTTCTGCATACCATGTCAGTTCTCACCTACAATCACCTCATTGTCATTCTGGAAATGCCTGCCATGCAATGGTTTCTCTGTTCAAGGAAAGTGGAAGAAGTCACTGTATTCCAAGTCAGGAGAATATGTTTAGTCTTGGTACCCTGCTGTAACTTCATTGGAAGATTTCAGTGACAGTTTAATTTGTTAGCATGACACAATGACAAGCCCAAAAAATATTCAGCATCACCTTGTCTGCCGATTATTGAGTCTTGACCTTGTGGTCAGTCCACAGGATTCCATTGCTCAATTTACAAGTTATCTGAATTGGCGCGACACAGCTACAACATTTCTGCTGTGTTTAACAGTTTGGCAGGCTTTGTGGAATGGATGTGAACACTAGTGAAACCCAATGGTTGGTGACCTTTCTCATGTTCAAAATATCCCGTGAGGTATTTAAAATTGATCCATAACTGATTTTCACTTTTTCCACTATCACCCCGATTGTGTTAGACTGGTCTTCGAGCACTGGGTCCTCCACTTCTCTTACTGTTCCTCGTTCTTCACAGAGTTAGTGTCTGCTACTTCGTCATCCAGACTTGTTTGACCAAACTGGAAGTGTTTGCGCTACCTAACCACTGTACCCTGTTACCATACACTTGTAACAATTAAAATATATTGTTGTAGCATTTTTGCCTTTTGAATGTGGTGAATGAATTACCACATGACACCCCGCTTTATCAATAACCTGTGCCATTTTGTTTTGGCTTCTCTAGCAGTGTGCTGGAGTGTTGTGGTGTGGGTACTTCATTGTTTACGTGTACTTCAGATGTATAACTACAAACAAACAAACAAAAAATTAATTATTTTACATTATTTTCTCCAGGTGGTAATTAAAATTTCGTAATTCCCACTCATATACATGTTCATATGGTATACACTGATAGGTTGTAATGGTCAGTTCTACCGCTTCTCCAGTTTCACTTAAATATTTTAGGAATGCTCACCTGATAAAACATTTTTACAGGTATTGATTACTGTGTCATTAGTTGGATCCTATCAGTATGATTCTCTCAATTGACCGCCAGCAGTGGCAACATTTGAACTGAGATTTATGTGCTTTACTCTTAGCGTAACTTTGCTAAAGACAGCCTATTAATCGATCGTGATATTATTGCGCCTGGGAGTGAGAGTGCTTCGGTTGGCTTATCGTGAATTTTTACCGTGATAGTTCAGGACGACATGCTGAAATACTTGGAAATATGAGGGAAGATTGGAAAGTAACACACAATAATTTTACTAACAAAAAGTTTAATAAGTGACAAAACAAACAAAAAAATCACAAATGAACTAACCTTTTACCTACTTTTCTGCATAGTCACCAATGTTCTCAACCCATTTCTACCAATTTCTGTGTCTTTTCATAGAAGTCCATTTGGTTGGAGTATAGCCAGCTGGAGACTGCTGATTCCACTTCCCCATCTTTCGAGAAGCATTGCCCAACCAGGAATTTCTTCATGGGACCAAACAAATGAAAGTCTGATGGTGCAAGGTCTGGACTTTATGGTAGATGCTGAAGCCCCTCCCACCCAAATTTGACAATTTTCTAACAAGCACGAGCAACAGTACTGTCATCATTAATGTTGTGGCATTTCTCACGAAGGGTATTATGCAACTTAATCAAAGTTTTAATGTAGGCTGCAGCATTCACAGTGGTCATTTGTTCAGCAAAGTCCATCAGTAACACAGCACCCATGTCCCACAACACTGTCACAAACACTTTCCTAGCAAATTGAATCACTTAGAAATTTTTACTTACTGGGAAATCAGCATGATTTCACTTCGTAGACGCCTGCGCAATTTTAAGGCGTGTAGCGGTATGCCCATGATGCATTTCCAGTGATGATTTCTTTCAGAAAGTCATGCCCTTCTGCAGCGTAATGTGTTAAGTGATCCAAGTTTGTCATCATTCGCTGGCTCTTGTGGTTGTCTGTCATGTTATTAGGCACCCAGTAAGCACTAACTTTAAGAAACTTCATCGTGTCATGAACAGTATCATACACCACACCATGTGAGGTGTCGAACTGCTGATAAGATTCACAGTTGCACATGCTGCTCATTAAAAATTGCTGCCTCAATGGCTCTAATATTGTGCAGGGTTACAGCTGCTGCCGGCCATCTGGAGCATGGTGAATCTACAAGGTCCATGCAGTTGTCCCCATAGAAACAGTGTGTGTTCCTGTGAATTTCACTCAGTTTGTGCCCTTTGTTCCACATATATTAAATTACACTTCATGGCTCATCACAAGTTGATGACAGCAACATGTGTGCCATATTTGTTTCATAGTTCAGGCTTCTCTCTGTAGAGCTGCACATGAAAACAAAATACCCTCTGTAGTGCAAACTTCAAACTAGATTGTCATGAAATTTCAGCATTCCACCTGAAATACCAGGGGAGAAAATAATTATTGTGTGTTACTTTCCGATCCTCCATGCTGCAGTGAAAGTTTGTTTTTGTAATGGGGTACACTTTGTGCATAATAACTTAATCATTGTAATATTGTTCATGTAACTATTCAAAGTATATATGTTGTGTGTATTTCATTCAACGGAATAAACTAAATATTGAGCCGCCATAAAATTCTTTGGTGTTGGGCAATTTACTGCCAATGGAAATTTACCTAAACCTCATGAGTGATGATAACAGATATGCTCCTATATTTTTAACATTTAATAAAGGGGAGCTTAATTCAGATGAGACAGTACACCTTTTGAAAATTATCAACTTGAAGAATGCCCCCCAGCAGGAGCTGCAGATGAAAATAACAAAAACTGTACATTACAGTTTTGGCTTATTAATTGAAGATGTATTGAATCTCTAATGCCATAGGCATATTACTAGAAAGAGCATCACACATTTTATATGAAAAATAAACCACGAGAAAACATTGTGCAAGGTAGGTGCCACATTTGCTGAATATTGGAGGGAAAGGGTATATGATAATGAATTGTTGGGGTTTTAAAGATAATCAGACTGATTTTGTGTGCTCATTTGTTACTGTGGGTAAGTCATGGTTCAAGAACTTCACATCAGGAATGGAATAGCAATCAAAACTAGTAACTTTTGACTAGTAACAAAAAAAAAATTTAAAAATTAAACATTAAAATGGCGAGTGTTTACTGGTATGCAAAAGGGATTTTCCTTATTCATCACCTTAAAAAAAGAAAAATAATACTTGAAAAATACTATCAAGTCCATTGAACCAACTTAAATAAACTCAAGAATCAAGCTCAGACAGGTAACTATTAGAAAATACACAAATAATAAATCATAAAGGGCTATAGAGCAAACAAAATATGTCGGTTGAAATGTTGAGAGGATATGACATTGGAAAGATGAGTGGATATTAGATTAAATATAATTAAGAAAGGAGCTGTAGCATGAGTTTTTAGGAGAGATGATGATTATAATTGTGGTCAAGAGGAGGAGTGTGATGCAGCAAAGATCCTATCATTAGTTATCTTGCTTTGTGGCTGAATGAATGAATTATTGCGCAGCAGGAAATAGTTTCTGAGTAGAGCATACATGCAGACAGTGGTTACGTCTGGACACATTTGACAAGTTAAATATGTGTGCCAGAGTGGTACTTGAAGCCACAGGCTTTCATAGGCAGTGCCTTATCATGTTAGCCATAGGAGAACACCTCATAAATGACTCAAAGTTTGAATCTGCTTCTAATTGCTCTCATTACCTTGCAAATGTTCATCATTTTGTATACCCCATTTTTATTTTTGTAATATATAATACATTCATGACTTCTGAAGCTTGCTTTCAGTTTCAGCAGCACAAAGGTCTGTGATACTGGTTAGAAGTCATAAATATTAAATACGTTTCACTTCATTGCTGTGTAATGTGTTTAGTCATAAACATTTTTTTCGGGACAAGTGTGATTCGAATCACCATCTGACCATCATCATTTCTGTTTTCTGTGGTTCCTCTAAATCACTACAGGCAAATCCTGGGATACTGTCTTCCATGATCAGATCCTGGGATACTGTCTTCCATGATCAGCAGGGCTGCAGCTGAACGCCCTCCCCTCTGCCCCCCCCCCCCCCACTCCTCTGCACCCCCCTCCCATCAACCACCATCACCACCACCTCCTACTACTACTTTTCATTATTAAATTGTAGTTCAGTCTCTGATCACATCAGTGCCAGTAGCATGTTTTGTGATAATTCTTAAAACCACATATGGTCATTGTGTACAGTGAAAATTTTTGGATGTAAAAGGTTGAACAATGAAGATTACTTTTTCAGTTCCCAACCATTTGTTAAGGCATGCAAACTTCTAGTTTTGTGCTGAGCACCAGTGATTTTAATTGAAGCTACACATTTTTACAGTGTTAGTGTAATGACAAATGTAATGTGCCACAGATGTTCTATGCCTCCACGTATGTTCCTATTGTTTGTTTTGCCACTCTTAAATGTCAGCCATGTTGCTATTCAGAACTTCAAAGCTGCGGAAGAAATGATTGCCATATTTTAGTGTAAAATTGAGAGACTACTTGAATGTATATATTTCCTTTAAAAAGTCGATCCTTCCCTATTCTTCTGAGAAATGTTGATAATGAATTTAGAGATAGGATATTAAGTAAAACTGTGTCATTGACACATAAAATTTTCTCGTTGCTTGAGTCATGCCCTGTTGCATTGAAGTTCAGAATTTTATGTCACACGACATGTCTCGAACACCGAGAGAATTTTACAAATGGATGCTGTTGCAAAAAACTCTGAAACATTGTCGTTAGTACCTGTACATTTAAAAGTATACTCATCCGCCTGTTAGGACTCACACGTTTATGCTGTATTTCAAGAGTAGCAACAACATATGTTTTTCTTGTAAATCCTAGTATATTATAAACCTATTCTATGTACACTGTTGTCTGCTTTCCGTGGGAGGGAGAAAAATTCACTGCTAAATTAATGAACAAAATAGTCTACATCAGATTTCTTTTATTCAACTGTAATTACTGCTTTCAGCAAAATTGGGTCATCTTCAGATACAGGTAGATGGTTGCTACCATCGGTTTCAGCTGGTGTGCACCGTTACAACTCAACCAAATGGTGTGTGTATGTACAACTCGACAAGCTAATGCTGGCATTAGCAATTATCCTCTATTATATTACTTTTAGATCTAAAGATGGTCTAATTCAGCTGAAACCAGTCATTACAGCTGAATAAAAAAGTATCGGGACTGTTTTGTCCATAAAAATTATGAAACAAGATCACTTTTAACTACTGTGGCACAACATTGCCTTTCGTTCAGCTCTTGAGGGAAAGAAGAATTACCTAATTGATTGTCAATGTTGTCTTTGTGTAAATTGTTTATTATTATGTTCCTTAAAGTGTCGAATGATGCGCTGAATGTGGAACTGAATAATATGGATGATTGTTGTCAATGCCTGAGCAACATAATGTTGCATTTTGTTGTACAAAGTTTGAGAATGCAAGGCAAGGGCAGGAGAGTTTGATGACACCTAGTCTGATACTGTTGAAGCACATGAATGGAACTGCTGTGTTTAATGTTCTCATGTAACAATTAGATCATCATCAGTAGTTTCTTAAGGCTGTATGAGATATTGCAACAAGGTCTGAAAGTAAACTCAAGACACTGGCTTATAATTTGATGATCAAAGTCATTTCTACCAGCACAAATTAGCTACTAGTGAGTTGAGTGCCACCACATAGCCTTATTCAGTGTCCTTCTTCACAGAGGCATGCAAAAATGCAACAAAATGCAGCTAGTGGTCCATTAAAATGTGTGTGACTGCCAAAAGGACATGTAAAATATAATTGCAGCAGCTCCTGTGTTAATATTTTACATTGTCATTTTGCCAGTCTTCCACATTTTAATGGACCATTATCTGTGTATGTCATACAGCAGTTGGAAACTACAGACTGGGATCCAGTTATCAGATGGCACAAAAATAAGTCTTTAGATACTTTTTAGCAAGCCAGGGAATTGAATAAATAGTAGTAAAATGAAAATCAAAATGATTAATTTGGTCTTCAGGTATTCCTTCACAAAGGAAAGTCAAAGAATCTTGCCACCGTGCAACGGCTTTCTTCCTGCATAGATATTCAAAAAAATACCCAAAAATGTTAAAACTCAAACGGCTCAACTGAGTCCCCAGCAAGCTTTATACAAGATCCAGAACTGAATTAGGTCATCTCTTGACCATAAATGTGCACAACCACTCATATAAAAGAGGACAGAATTAATCCACAGAACTTCTGTCCTTTATCACTCATGTGTTGGTAGCAGTATTTGAGAAAACAATTGAAGTTCAAACATAGTGACGTGCCTGGAAAACAGTGTCTCTACTGAGACCACTACAGATTCCCAAAACACTGACTATACAGAACCTGACTTATGCACTTTACACATTGTGTCATAAGTGCCATAGGCAGAGGTAACTTGGTGGATTTAATGTGTGTTTCACAAACTTTTGATTCAATGTCACACCTGAGCCTATTAAAAAAGTGTGTTCATATGGGATATCTAACTAGGTTTATGAATTCATTGAAATTGCCATGACTTTCTCGATAATGGATTAAGGAACACTGTGACTATAATGTGTATAATCGAGGAAAAATTTTCAGCAATGTGATTGAAATTTCTTGTAAAATGTAAACTGTCAGAGAAGCACAATCTGTTTTAGCCTAGAGAAGTGTAATAAAACCTTTGCTATTTGTGTTATATGTTACTGATTTAAATGGGTAGGAATAATTGTGATTTTAGACTTTTTTTTTTTTAGAAATGCTGCAGTTATCTGTTTGGCAATTTTATCTGATAGAATTTTAGTAATCTCCAGTTACTTCTTGCCAAAATACCGGTATGTTGCATAGACTCACAATTAGCTAATAATACAAACAAATGTAAGGTTGTGCGTGTCGTCTTTTGATTTGCTGCTGACACTGTGGTGTACAGGAAAATATCGTCGTGTGACTGTATGAGGATATAGGATGACTTGGACACAGTTTCTGTTTGATGTGATGAATCACGGCTTTCTCTAAATGCAGAGAACTGTAAGTTGATGCAGATGAATAGGAAAAAGAACCTCGTAACATTTGGTTACAGTGTTAGGTGTGTGCTGCTTGACACAGTCATGTCATTTAAATATCTAGGCATAATGTTCCAAAGCAATATGAAATGGAACGAGCATATCAGGTCAGCAGTTGTAAAGATGAATGGCTGACATAAGTTTATTGGGAGGTTCTAGTAAAGTGTAGCTCACCTATAGAGCAGACGATGTATAGAACACTACTGCCACCCACTGTTGAGTACTGCTTGAGTGCTTGGGATTCCACCAGGTCAAATTACAGATGACATTAAAGCAATTCAAAGGTGTGCTGCTAGATTTTTTACTGGTATATTCAGTCAGCATGTAAGTATCATGGAGATGCTTTCTGAACTCAAATGGGAACCCCTGTAGAGAAGATGATTTTCTTTTTTGAAACATTATTGAGAAAATTTATAGAACCAACATTTGCAGCTGATTGCAGAAGATTCTACCACTGTCAATGTCCATTTCATGTAAGTACTATGAAGACAAGATAACAGAATTTAGGGCTCATATGGGAGCATATAGACAGACGTTTTTTCCTTGGTCCATTTAAGAATGGGATAAGGAAGGGAATGACTAGCTGTGGTATGGCTTACGGACTGTACATGTAGATGTGGAGGTAGATATTGAAAAGTACAATGTTTGATGCCATTACAAAAACATTATGTGAATTTCTGATTAAGTAATTGAGTAGTTAATGGTGCTTTGTTACTTGTAACAAATTTGGGGAGTACCATATTTACTCGAATCTAAGCCGCACTCCAATCCAAGCCGCACCTGAAAAATGAGACTCAAAATCAAGGAAAAAAATTTTTCCCGAATCTAAGCCGCTCCTGAAATTTGAGACTCGAAATTCAAGGTAAGAGAAAAGTTTTAGACCACCCCTCCAAATCAAAACAAAGTTGGTCCATTGTAACGTTAAACACAATTGATGTCGAACGGATGAAGATACAGCTACAGTAGTTTGGTTCGAGTCGTAAGCTTGACAGTTAAGCTTTACCAAGTAGCCAATGCTATGTGTCAGGCGCTCCGTCCATATTTATACGGGTACCCTTCCTTTTTCACGTGATTCATGTGGTTTGAATCGATTGCTTATTTTGCTTTGATCTGATAAGTACCGTTCTTTTTGTTATAGGTGTTTACGTCACTCTAAGCTGAAAATGCATTATTGTACTGTATCATGCATTGTTTGTCGCATTCTGATAATGAGTGTTCACGACCTGTTGCCGCTCGTGGCATGGCTTGCTTTTGTGTGCGCACGTGGCTTACAATAAAAAAAAGAGAGGAATTGTCTCATAAGCGAAACAATGGCAAGAGACTGCTATTTGTTGTTACTTACACTGCTGCTTTCTTTGATAATGATCAACAAGAACCAAATAATAGACTGCATATGATAGATGATGTTCTGAACGAGAGTTTAGCGAAAATTTTTCTCCGTTTGAAAATCTTTGCAGACGCCTCTTTAGTACATTACATTCTGCACAGAAATTAAAGTCATCTTTTATTTAAAAATCTAGTCAGTTGCCGTGCTTCATTTCTGACTGTATCACTATTCAGCATAAGAATAATATGAATATAAACATGACATGATATGTATATTGTTCCGCGTTCGCTGTTGTCTCACTCTAGTTTCGTAGTTTATTAGACAGACCAGATTTAAATGAGATAGCAGCAAACACGAAAGAATACATGGCATAATGTTTACATTCGTCTACCTTTTCTTTTAATTTATTTACTGACGCAGAGGTTTTGGCGCCAGTATTTATCTTTGTGCCTGCAAAGCATACCTGTGTTGCGCTACATGTATTTGACGGCAGAAGTTAGTTGTGGCGACACCTACCAACATTTTTCAGAACTTCCGCATACTTTGCACTCGATTCTAAGCCGCAGGCGGTTTTTTGGATTACAAAAACTGGAAAAAAAGTGCTGCTTGGATTTGAGTAAATACGGTAAGTGCACAGTGATGACACAGATAATACTCTGCCCTCCTACTAAAATGGGAGTGAGTTTTTCAGAAGCATGGCCTATCCTGAAGCAGTGTAATTTCCTTAGTAAAGGAAATCTGTAAAACATTAGCTGCATTACATGTGTGCATTGATGTGTTTAACTGTATTATGCTGTTGAAGTAAGTTAATGTTTCCAGGTCTGTGTGTAAATACTAAATGAAGAGGAGAAGTCCTTACATCAAACCATCTATCTTGTTTTTGCACTTCGTGCAGACAAATGTGCTACCAAGTCTATCCTAGCATATAGTTCCAGAAATGAGAGAACAACTATAAGCATAGTATTTATTAATCTTTCCACATCTACAATACATTTTCTCTGTCTCCCTAGTAGCCAGTTTAATGCTTAACTCAGACCTGATTCTGAAAGAACTGCACTTTTGATCAGTTAATAAACAAACCTTTGTGGCAGATTAAAACTTTGTGTTGGACCAAGACTTGAGCTTGGGACCTTTGCCTTTTGCAGTCAAGTGTTTTCAGTTTCAGTCTGGCGCGCAGTTTTAATCTGCCAGGAAGTTTAACACTCTGCTTCAGAGTGAAAAATTCATTTTGTAAAAAGAACTCGTGGTGTTTAATAGTTTTAAATGGTCACTCAGATGTTATGTAGATCATCACTTTTGGACTCCGAAAGTATGTTATTACGACTACACAGCAGGCACTGCAGAATTTATACTCAGGTCTCAGTTGTCTCTAAAAAAAAGTCCAAAATTTGCATGGACATGATCCACGAATGACTATAAACTTATACATATTCATCAAAGGACCACTATTGCACAGTTTTAATGGAAATGTTTATAGCTCTGAGCTACTTGATCTTTCATTACAAGAGCTGACTACAAAATTCTCCTGACTCATGCTAAATTCGTCTCCCAGTACCATAGAGAGTAAAAGATCTCGTCTCAAACTGGCCGAATAACATAGTAGCCAATCAGCTGTACATTGCATTCTCATGACTTGGATCAGTCCCCATTTCGAAATCAAGTTAGGTGCAATTACATATAAAACACATTCCCCAAAAACAAATAAAATGAAATTAAGCACATCTCTAAGTGTCAAAAGGATTGAAGTCAATTTTATATTTATACAATACAGAAAACTGGCTACGATACAATTAGCATTCCCACCCCCCCACCTCTCCCTGCCACGTGTATGACTCACATGAAGGCTGCACAATCAGACTACTACTACTACTACTACTACTACTCCTCCTCTCTCTCTCTCTCTCTCTCTCTCTCTCTCTCTCTCTCTCTCTCTCTCTCTCTCATAGACATTCACAGTTTCGGTGATTCCTGCTTCACATAGATGCTGCATTCGTTCTGTCACTAAGGGAGCATAACAGACCAAAATAATAATATCAAACTAACTAAAAAATAATTGCTTTTTGCAAGAGCCAAGAACATTATGTAATTTATTGTGTTAAACAAAACGTTATGTAATTAATTATTTTGGTAGCTAAGTATTGAGTTTTGCCATCATTTGATGTACTTACAAAAACATTTTAAAGTGTCTCAATGTTGAATGTAACTGGAAGTTATAAACTTCTGTTTTCTTTGGCTACTTTAATATTTCTGAAATTACTTCAAGTGTGAAACTGAAACTCGTAAAACAGCTAAATATTGTTATCTTGAAAGGCTTTATAAAGTCTTTATTAATTTCTGTGTCGACATATAATTGAGACTAAGTGTACTCATGAGACTAGGCCTGAAACAGCAACTGAGCACAGCATGACATATGGCATGCTTCCCAGCATGGGAATGTGTTCCGCAGGGCATCAAAGCAACTGAGACAAATTTTGCAGCTTCCTAAGTGTGCTCCCTGCCGCCGTTGGATAAGCAGCTGCCAGCAGCAAGTCGTATACTCTTAGCTCACTTATTTGTTACATAGTTTAATTCTTAATTTCTTTGCGTGTTTTTGGTACTTGCATTGTTTAATTCATATTTTTCGGGCGTATTATAGTATTTGAGAGTGTAGCATCGGGTCTTAGTACCTGAATAGTGTAAAATCGTGTAGTCTCCTTCCGCCGCCGAGCAGTGTGGCAGCAGTGCGCAAGTAGCAGCATTACTGCACCTATTAGGGAATCTTGTATTTTAATAACCGTTTAAATTTTGTATCGAATTGTTTGTGCTCGCTGTAGATCAATTCAGACGTTCTTTGCACAACAGTTTTTAGCATGGATAGGGACTGCAATTGCTGTGTTCGGATGCAGGCTGAGTTGGCATCCCTTCGCTCCCAGCTTCAGGCAGTGTTGGCTTCGGTCACACAGCTTGAGGCTGTTGCCAATGGGCATCACTGTGGGGGTCCAGATGGGGGTTTGTCGGGGATGGCCAGCTCATCCCACGCATCCCCCGATCGGACTACGACTGTGGCTGCCCAGGATACTGCCCACATTGAGGCTGATCCCTCACCTGTGGTAGAGTGGGAGGTCGTCTCGAGGTGTGGCAGGGGGCGAAAGACATTCCAGAGGGCTGAACGGAAGGCCTCTCCAGTTTGTCTGACGAACCGGTTTCAGGCTCTGCCTCAGACTGATATTGATCCTCGGCCAGACGTGGCTTCTTGTCCTGTTCCAGAGGTTGCCCCTCAGTCTGCAAGATCCGGGCAGTCGCAGAAGGTGGGCTTATTGGTAGTTCGGAGCTCCAACGCCAGACGCATAATGGGACCCCTTAGGGATATGGCAGCCAGAGAGGGGAAGAAAACCAATGTGCACTCTGTGTGCATACCGGGGGGAGTCATTCCAGATGTGGAAAGGGTCCTTCCGGATGCCATGAAGGGTACAGGGTGCACCCATCTGCAGGTGGTCGCTCATGTCGGCACCAATGATGTGTGTCGCTATGGATTGGAGGAAATCCTCTCTGGCTTCCGGCGGCTATCTGATTTGGTGAAGACTGCCAGTCTCGCTAGCGGGATGAAAGCAGAGCTCACCATCTGCAGCATCATCGACAGGACTGACTGCGGACCTTTGGTACTGAGCCGAGTGGAGGGTCTGAATCAGAGGCTGAGACGGTTCTGCGACCGTGTGTGCTGCAGAGTCCTTGGCTTGCGCCATAGGGTGGTGGGGTTTCGGGTTCCACTGGATAGGTCAGGAGTCCACTACATGCAGCAAGTGGCTGCACGGGTAGCAGGGGTTGTGTGGCGTGGACTGGGCAGTTTTTTTAGGTTAGATGGCCTCGGGCAAGTACAGAAAGGGCAACAGCCTCAAAGGGTGCGGGGCAAAGTCAGGACATGCGGGGACCAAGCAGCAATCGGTATTGTAATTGTAATCTGTCGAAGCTGCATTGGTAAAGTACCGGAACTTCAAGCGCTGAAAGAAAGCACCGAAGCTGAAATCATTATAGGTACAGAAAGCTGGCTGAAGCCAGAGATAAATACTGCCAAAATTTTTACAAAGGCACAGACGGTGTTTAGAAAGGATAGATTGCATGCAACCGGTGGTGGTGTGTTTGTCACTGTTAGTAGTAGTTTATCCTGTAGTGAAGTAGAAGTGGATAGTTGCTGTGAATTATTATGGGTAGAGGTTACACTCAACAACCGAGTTAGGTTAATAGTTGGCTCCTTTTACCGACCTCCCGACTCAGCAGCATTAGTGACAGAACAACTGAGAGAAAATTTGGAATACATTTCACATAAATTTTCTCAGCGTGTTATAGTCTTAGGTGGAGATTTCAGTTTATCAGATATAGACTGGGACACTCAGATGTTTAGGATGGGTGGTAGGGACAGAGCATCGAGTGACATTATACTGAGTGCACTATTCGAAAATTACCTCGAGCAATTAAACAGAGAACCGACTCGTGGAGATAACATCTTGGACCTACTGATAACAAACAGACCCGAACTTTTCGACTCTGTAAGCGCAGAACAGGCAATCAGTGATCATAAGGCCGTTGCAGCATCCCTGAATATGAAAGTAAATAGGAATATATAAAAAAAGCGGAGGAAGGTTTATCTGTTTAGTGAGAGTAATAGAAGGCAGATTTCAGACTACCTAACAGATCAAAACAAAAATTTCTGTTCCGACACTGACAATGTTGAGTGTTTATGGAAAAAGTTCAAGGCAATCGTAAAATGTGTTTTAGACAGGTACGTGCCGAGTAAAACTGTGAGGGACGGGAAAAACCGACCGTGGTTCAACAACAAAGTTAGGAAACTACTGCGAAAGCAAGTTTAAACGCAGCCAAAACCTCTCAGACAAACAGAAGCTAAACGATGTCAAAGTTAGCGTAAGGAGGGCTATGCGTGAAGCATTCAGTGAATTCGAAAGTAAAATTCTATGTACCGACTTGACAGAAAATCCTAGGAAGTTCTGGTCTTCCGTTAAGTCAGTAAGTGGCTCGAAACAGCATATCCAGACACTCCGGGACGATGATAGCATTGAAACAGAGGATGACACGCGTAAAGCTGAAATACTGAACACCTTTTTCCAAAGCTGTTTCACAGAGGAAGACCACACTGCAGTTCCTTCTCTAAATCCTCGCACAAACAAAAAAATGGCTGACATCGACATAAGTGTCCAGGGAATAGAAAAGCAACTGGAATCACTCAACAGAGGAAAGTCCACTGGACCTGACGGGATACCAATTCGATTCTACACAGAGTACGCAAAAGAACTTGCCCCCCTTCTAACAGCCGTGTATCGCAAGTCTCTAGAGGAACGGAAGGTTCCAAATGATTGGAAAAGAGCACAGGTAGTCCCAGTCTTCAAGAAGGGTCGTCGAGCAGATGCGCAAAACTATAGACCTATATCTCTGACGTCGATCTGTTGTAGAATTTTAGAACATATTTTCTGTTCGCGTATCATGTCGTTTTTGGAAACCCAGAATCTACTCTGTAGGAATCAACATGGATTCCGGAAACAGCGATCGTGTGAGACCCAACTCGCTTTATTTGTTCATGAGACCCAGAAAATATTAGATACAGGCTCCCAGGTAGATGCTATTTTCCTTGACTTCCAGAAGGCGTTCGATACAGTTCCGCACTGTCGCCTGATAAACAAAGTAAGAGCCTACGGAATATCAGACCAGCTGTGTGGCTGGATTGAAGAGTTTTTAGCAAACAGAACACAGCATGTTGTTATCAATGGAGAGGCGTCTACAGACGTTAAAGTAACATCTGTCGTGCCACAGTGGAGTGTTATGGGACCATTGCTTTTCACAATATATATAAATGAGCTAGAAGATAGTGTCGGAAGTTCCATGCGGCTTTTCGTGGATGATGCTGTAGTATACAGAGAAGTTGCAGCATTCGAAAATTGTAGCGAAATGCAGGAAGATCTGCAGCGGATAGGCACTTGGTGCAGGGAGTGGCAACTGACCCTTAACATAGATAAAGGTAATGTATTGCGAATACATAGAAAGAAGGATCCTTTAGTGTATGATTATATGATAGCGGAACAAACACTGGTAGCAGTTACTTCTGTAAAATATCTGGGAGTATGCGTGCGGAACGATTTGAAGTGGAATGATGACATAAAATTAATTGTTAGTAAGGCTGGTACCAGGTTGAGATTCATTGGGAGAGTCCTTAGAAAATGTAGTCCATCAACAAAGGAGGTGGCTTACAAAACACTCGTTCGACCTATACTTGAGTATTGCTCATCAGTGTGGGATCCGTACCAGATCGGGTTGACGGAGGAGATAGAGAAGATCCAAAGAAAAGCGGCACGTTTCGTCCCAGGGTTATCTGGTAACCGTGATAGCGTTACGGAGATGTTTAGCAAACTCAAGTGGCAGACTCTGCAAGACAGGTGCTCTGTATCGCGTTGTAGCTTGCTCACCAGGTTTCGAGAGGGTGGGTTTCTGGATGAGGTAGCAAATACACTCCTGGAAATGGAAAAAAGAGCACATTGACACCGGTGTGTCAGACCCATCATACTTGCTCCGGACACTGCGGGAGGGCTGTACAAGCAATGATCACACGCACGGCACAGCGGACACACCAGGAACCGCGGTGTTGGCCGTCGAATGGCGCTAGCTGCGCAGCATTTGTGCACCGCCGCCGTCAGTGTCAGCCAGTTTGCCGTGGCATACGGAGCTCCATCGCAGTCTTTAACACTGGTAGCATGCCGCGACAGCGTGGACGTGAACCGTATGTGCAGTTGACGGACTTTGAGCGAGGGCGTATAGTGGGCATGCGGGAGGCCGGGTGCACGTACCGCCGAATTGCTCAACACGTGGGGCGTGAGGTCTCCACAGTACATCGATGTTGTCGCCAGTGGTTGGCGGAAGGTGCACGTGCCCGTCGACCTGGGACCGGACCGCAGCGACGCACGGATGCACGCCAAGACTGTAGGATCCTACGCAGTGCCGTAGGGGACCGCACCGCCACGTCCCAGCAAATTAGGGACACTGTTGCTCCTGGGGTATCGGCGAGGACCATTCGCAACCGTCTCCATGAAGCTGGGCTACGGTCCCGCACACCGTTAGGCCGTCTTCCGCTCACGCCCCAACATCGTGCAGCCCGCCTCCAGTGGTGTCGCGACAGGCGTGAATGGAGGGACGAATGGAGACGTGTCGTCTTCAGCGATGCCAATGATGGTCGTATGCGTGTTTGGCGCCGTGCAGGTGAGCGCCACAATCAGGACTGCATACGACCGAGGCACACAGGGCCAACACCTGGCATCATGGTGTGGGGAGCGATCTCCTACACTGGCCGTACACCACTGGTGATCGTCGAGGGGACACTGAATAGTGCACGGTACATCCAAACCGTCATCGAACCCATCGTTCTACCATTCCTAGACCGGCAAGGGAACTTGCTGTTCCAACAGGACAATGCATGTCCGCATGTATCCCGTGCCACCCAACGTGCTCTAGAAGGTGTAAGTCAACTACCCTGGCCAGCAAGATCTCCGGATCTGTCCCCCATTGAGCATGTTTGGGACTGGATGAAGCGTCGTCTCACGCGGTCTGCACATCCAGCATGAATGCTGGTCCAACTGAGGCGCAAGGTGGAAATGGCATGGCAAGCCGTTCCACAGGACTACATCCAGCATCTCTACGATCGTCTCCATGGGAGAATAGCAGCCTGCATTGCTGCGAAAGGTGGATATACACTGTACTAGTGCCGACATTGTGCATGCTCTGTTGCCTGTGTCTATGTGCCTGTGGTTCTGTCAGTGTGATCATGTGATGTATCTGACCCCAGGAATGTGTCAATAAAGTTTCCCCTTCCTGGGACGATGAATTCACGGTGTTCTTATTTCAATTTCCAGGAGTGTATATTGCTTCCCCCTACTTATACCTCCCGAGGAGATCACGAATGTAAAATTAGAGAGATTCGAGCGCGCACTGAGGCTTTCAGACAGTCGTTCTTCCCGTGAACCATACGCAACTGGAACAGAAAAGAGAGGTAATGACAGTGGCACGTAAAGTGCCCTCCGCCACACACCATTGGGTGGCTTTCGGAGTATAAATGTAAGTGTAAATGTAGATGTAAATGTGTGCCGCTACACCACATACAGATTAGAAAGCATTAATTACCATTTTCTTAAATGAAAAATGATGAAGCTGATAACATTTCAAAATGTTGTCACAGTATTGGTATTTGTTCCGTGGACGCTATTAATGACCCATTCTTTCTATTTTATTTCTTATTTCATGCTGACTTTGTGTAAGTTCTTGCACATATACAGTTACTTCATAGTAACTATGTGTCATAAGTATCATACGAGTTACTCAGAATATTTTAGAATTCATAGTGGGATTTGTCAGATTTGTGGCATTGTAACATAAAGTGACAATAAAAACGGTGAATAAACATGCTCCTAGTATGTGTGGTGGTTTGGCTGGTGATTAATGGAATGGTTAAAAAAAATATCAAATTGAGATTCCAAGGCACTTACAACAACATGCATCACTTCTGTTTTCAGGTGTATTGCACTTTTTTCATATTTGTAATTTTCTCATAATTACATTATATTTTGTGTTTTTTAGGAAGAAGTCTGATGAAGTAAGACATGCAGAGCTTTTAGAACCCTTCATTAATCCTCTTTTGGAAGATATCAACACTGATCTATCCTACTGGATATCTGATGGTCGTCGAACTGTGTTGTGTTATGAAGCAATTTGTGTCAGCAAAGGTGAGTGGTAAAATGTAATATTTTGCTGCATTTGCGGGAGGTCCAGAAAAATGGTAGACATTCTTGAGGACAAAATCATGGTCATGATGGAAGCAATTGTTGTTAAAAGAAAAAGGTTGTTTTTAATTTTTAGGTAAGAAATCTCACTTGCGACGGCTAGTCGCTAATGATTGTATGTGCAGCTAATGACAAAGGAATATAAGCAGCTAACTTGTTTGCCTTCAAGTGCAGTTACTGCTGGTATCTACTCATATATATTCAGGTCTGTAAGTAAAGGGATCTTGGGGGATGTACAAAACAACATGAGGCACAGTTATAATTTATGTGCTACATTGAGAAGGGGGGGGGGGGGGCGGACTGAACATTGCATACAAACCAAAGACTTTTGATACATAAGTGTGTGGCTGCCACAAATGTAGTTATTGTCTTAACTTTTAAGGCAAACAGTTAATTGCACATCACAGCATATTTGAGTTTAGAAAACTGATGTGGGACTTCACAGATTTGTACCAAGTGTTAGCCACTGTGAAAACTTGCATTTATTTTTGGAATGACAACAATCTTCTGCAGTTGCTGTCATTACATACATTGAAATATCCTTTTATTTAGTACTCTGCACCACTGCACAGTTTCAGCTGCATAGATGATGGTCGTGGCAGCTATCTGCATGCAGATACAGGTAAGTGTGTTTTTCTTCAGATAGACACAGTGGCACAGGGTGCAATCATCTCTTCTCTTGACCCTTACGTCAAGGAATGGTGGTCTGCATTCTGTTTTGGTCACCAGTCCTTGACATCAAGTCCAGAGCAGAGCAGATGGCACTCTGGGTCACAGTATGTATCGGAAGAAAACACACATTGACTTGTACTTGCACACACACAGCTGCCATCAGCATGCGAAGAGTAACAGGATACTAAAATATTAGCACACAGGAACTGGAACACCTCAGTACCATGTCCTGAAAAAAGGGTGACTTGGAATAACAGATTGTGCGCAGTGTGCAGCCCTCTCTATAGTACTGCCTGTGGAGACAGACAAAGACATGGAGAAAGAGGCAGGCACTGCCTTCTCATTGTACACCGGCACATTATTAGGAAAAAAAATAAAGAGCAATAACCTCCTCGACTGCACCCTTGGGGTGGACTTGGCGGATTGCTGAAATATTATGCCCATTATCACAATGAAATGGCAGTACAACCGTGGACTGTTCAGTCAACAAAGAAACTGTGAGAAACTGAAGAATCATAGCATCCTAGTTATCTTTATTTGTTCAGCAGCAACTGTGACATGGTGCATGAATGAATGAATGGCAGGAAGGTAAGAAAGGTTATTGCTTTCCTTATTCTTCATCCAGGGCTCATAAAGAGGTCATATTTACATTTCTCTTGAAATGAAAGTAATTCACAGTGTCATAATTATGAATTTTACAGTAATAATGGTTTGTTTTATGTAGTATACTATAGCAAATATAAAGAATAGTGTAATCCAATTTGATGGGTTATACTAAGCAGCTGAAAATAGCTACATAGCTCACACTATGCAGTAGTGAAGAGTACAAAACTAAAAGAATATTTTAGTCCATGTAATGACAGCCAGTGTGACATATTATTCATAAAAATTTTATTGACTGCACTCCCCCCTTAAAAAAATAAATAATATGTTTTTTAAAAAAAAATCCTGTACTTGAGCAGGTGGTTGTGTACTGTCTGTGAGAGAACCAATGCTTATTATCTTAAATTAGTTATAGTTTATGTGTCCACCACTCCTGGTCTCGCGGTAGCATTCTCGCTTCCCGAGCATGGGGTCACGGGTTTAATTCCTGGCAGGGTCAGGGATTTTCACCTGTCCCTAGATGACTGGGTGTTGTTGTGTCATCATCATCATCATTATCATTCTTCATCATTACGGTCGGAGGAAGGCAACGGCAAACCGCCTCCATTAAGACCTTGCCTAGTACGGCAGTGCGTGTCTCCTGTGTCATTCCTCTACGCTCTGTCAAGCAGTATGGGGCTTTATTTCCATTTTTCCATGGTTTATGCACCACATTGGACTCTAGAGCGAACTTTGGGTTGGGCTGTTAACTGTTCGTCTTTTGAAAGAAAAGTAAAGGAAAGGAGCTTACATTGGCTATCTTTGTTGGGATCTGTGTATTCCTTTGAAAAGATCTTTTTTAATATTTATTTTCTTTTTGTATTGGATCATTCATACTGTTCACAATTTATTTGTCTATATACAAGATGTTCTTTTCCCCACCAGATTAGATACCTGACTGAAGAAAATGCTCTTGTAAGTCATTTTAATTAAAGATCAAGTAATATATTTTCAGTTTTTTGTGTGCATGTCTGTAAACAGTTGACCAATTACTTATACTGTTTATTATTCCTGTGTTACCTTTAAAACTACTTTATACAACTGAATTATTTTGGTCAAACTGTTCTTGATTTTAGTGATGTGAAATTTGAAGGTATAAAAATTTTGTTTCATATGTTAACAGTCTCTTCTCCCCCCCCCCCCCCCCCCCTCTCCTCCTCATCCTTTCACCCCACATAAAATTTTCAAGCCTATAAAATTACCTGTAAGATGTTACACAGAATAGGTGTCTTTTATAACTAACCAGCAAAATAAAAATGGAGTGATAATTTACCCCAGAACAGAAACATACATGTAAATATGAAAAGCCAACTGCAACAGAGTTGCAGTCAGAAATAAGAGGATCCATACAACTTAATCCATCTCACACTTTAAAATAAAATATAACTATCTACAGCTATATGTATCATAATGCTAACTAATACAGAACAGATTTGATGGAACTGAATTTGGAGCTCAACGTGGTCTTGAGTGAGAAATTACTGAGTACTGCTTTAAGAAACACATAATTTGAACTTAGCCTCTTGCACTGAATTACTCTTTCTAAAATCATACATAAATATGATAAATTGTTAATTTTAATGGAAAATTATTTGTAGAATCTCATTCATAGTTGCTTGTTATGTGTAAACTTGAATACATAGTGATTAAGAATGCTATTTGTGAATAATATTCATAAAGCTCAGTTTCCATGAGAGCACACCAGTGCTCATAATTGTATGATGAAGTGTTAATTGTTCTGCTACCATATCTGAGGCTACATTTCTCTAGTTATTTTCAAACAAAGTTCATACTCTTCATGAATATTATCCACTTGTCTTATTTTCCTTTGCAGGTACCGAGTTAGAGAAAGCGCTGAAAAACATTGTACACTTTGTGTGCAAGGAAAATGGCTGTTGAAACAACTGATAAAGTCAGACAAACAGCGTCTTCAAGAGAATGAAAGTAAGAGCACATGCTGTTTCCTTTCTACTGTAACTGTCACATATTTGTAAAACAATTATTGGATTTTTGTTGCGTGCAGTGCCAATTTTCTATGGAAAAGAGGTTTGTAACTGTCACATATTTGTAAAACAATTATTGGATTTTTTGTTGCTTGCAGTGCCAATTTTCTAATGGAAAAGAGGTTATCTCTTTAGTTTTCAATAGGTGTCTGCATATTGCACTGAAATACTTTCACCAATGGTTTCCACTTAGAAGATCAAGGCACTAAGTGGGACCATAAACTCCAAGCATTTGATATGACAAGGAAGAGGAGGAAACAGTCACTTAATTGAAATAGGGGTACTGTGTTAAGAGTCCCTTATTTGTTAAATTTGGAGCCTTTCTGCATTTTGGAACAAGAAAGTTCACAGAACACAAGAGAACACACCAATATTAGTACCTTTTTCTACACAATAATGAAGTTCCAGATTTGGAATCCAAAGAATCATGTTTCAGATTCTTATCCAGCAATCCTGACATTTCTGTAACTACCTTACACAAATTCTGGGAAGTTTCCTTATAGAAAACAATTGTCAGTTTCTAACAATTTCCTTCTAAAATCTGTACCAGTGTTTATTGACCAAACATTATTGTTATTTGAAACCCAACAGCAAAGAAAGTGTGTGTTAACAGTATTAATGTTGTAATCAACATTAAACTTTAGTAGATGGATTTTGGGAGGGTACATCAAAGCTTGACAGGTGGGCAAGGGGAAAACAAATTTGAAAAGCAGTGATATGCATGGGAGCAAAACAGGAGAATAATTTAGGCATGCCATTGAACAGTTTGAGTGGCTCAATGGTGTTGATCAGTAAGGAAACAGAAAGTGGTTGATAGAAATGAACCAAGTAGTGGTGGATGAAGAGGGGGACAAACAAAGTGATGCATGACAAAATAAGTAAATGTTGTCTGCAGCTTATATTTACTGTCTTGTTTGACTTTATAATGGAGGAATTCCGAAAGATGGTGAGCAATATTTACCATTAGTCTGTTTAGATTTGTTGTTTTACCTGCTATGGCAGCTTTCGCACTATGGTTTTATATCTGTGTTGTTCTTTGGAGCCTTTGTTTTGTGTAATCAGTTTTTTTTTTTTTTTAGATATGTATGCTGAATGGTACACTATTGCCCCCCCCTTTCCCTCCCTCCCTCCCTCCCCCCAATTCTAAAGCATCCTCTTCAGTTTTAACATGCATCCTCGCATCGAAGATTGCTCACACTCATACTGTGTTCTGACCTTGGTTTCTTACAGCTGCAATTTATAATTTGTTTTACCTCTTCATAAAAGTACCACTAGTGTTTTGTGTGTGTGTGTGTGTGTGTGTGTGTGTGTGTGTGTGTGTGTGTTTTAGCAACAAGACATTCTTCAGTTATAAGGTTCAAACAACCCCTGTGGGGAGGGGGGAAGGGGGGGGGGGGGGGAGTCTGCTTCCTCATGCCCTCAAGGGCTGACCATTCATTTGTTGATTGGCAACTCCAGGATTCCTGAGCTGGAGACTGGTAAGCGCTACCAGTCCTCTGTCACTGTAAACTCCGGGCGTACTTCAGGGACCATCATGCGATGCTGTAGTGTAACATTGTGTGTCACAGGGAACGGAGATCTTGACTTGACAGCCCAGACCATGAAGCTGGTAAAAACCTCCATAAAAAAAATCCTCATCTTAAGGTGTACCACGTGCCGATGAGATGCGTGACTGTTGAGGTGGAACAGTCATTAGCAGGAAACCTCTGGGGAATCTGCTGCACCTCAGTTGTATAAGGCTTATTTAGGCACATGGGGCCCTGTCTGAGTGGGTCCTTTTTTCCCTAGCTGCTCGTAGGACCAAACTGTATCCTCTGAAATTTTCTTTTCCACCTCCCAGTGGAAAGGGTGGGCAACTGGAAGGCAACAACACCCAGTCTATCAAGAGTGCTCAGATAGCCTGTCCTCCTCACTCAGTCACTTGTAACAGAACATATCTATTTTCACAGAATGTGTTTATCATACTTAAAAGGGAACAGGGCAGTTTCGACAAAGTTTCACCATTTAATATACAAAAAGTTTTGGAGGGCCTTGCAGGAACATTAAAATCCATCAAGTGTTAGCGAAATGGGATTCTGTTGGTCAAAACCTCAAATTACCAACAAATGAAGACCCTCCAAAAAGCTCAATGCCTTGGGGAGTATGCAAATGAAACTAAACTGCACAACACCTTGAATTACAGCAAAGGTGTTGAAGCAAAGGTGTTGAGACTTGCAGAAATCTGGTTGGCTTTCCCCAATAAGAACTGATACCTGAGTGGTCCTGGGAAGGCATTGTTGATGTGCAAAACATTATGAAACTGGTGGATGGTGATCTTGTCCAGTCAGACCTACCTTTTAACAGCACCAAACTACCAGAGCATGTCAGGGCAGGTTTCCTACACCTAAGTGTACAGCCTTATTTCCCATACTCAGTGCAGTGTTTTAAATGCCAGCACTTTGGGTACACTACTGTTGGTTGTAAAAGAGATGCCACTTGTGGGAAATGTGGTAAAGCTGCCCTCTATGGAGTTGGTTGTTCTTCTCCACCAAAGTGTGTTAACTGCTCTAGTGATCACTCAGTGTGAAGTAGGGACTGCAGGAATGGAAGATCCAGGAGATCAAAACAACAAAGCGCATCCCATATTGTGAAGCCAAGAAGCAGAAAACTGATGCCACTACACAAACGGAGGTTGCTGTATCAGCACTAGCACCTGCAGCTGATAATGCACTTCTACTGCTGCAGTTCCCTTCAAGCCTGCCAACCCTCCCCCTCCCACCCCCACCCCCCACCACTTCCAAAGTTGTGGCTCCAAAGCCGCCTCAGACCCAAAAATCTGAAGTCGAAGGTGATGAATTGGCCAGTGATGGAGACAGGAGGTACACAGTCTGATGATTTCAATGTCATCCTATCTGACATCTCTCCCAAATCTTCTTCGGAAGCAATGGAACTTGATGTCAGACTGGGGCAATCACCTCGTCTGAAGATTGAGCCTCCACCCATTGTGTGCTTGCTGCCCCAGCAGAAAGTCAAGCTTAAAGTACTACACCATGATAGATGGCTCCCATTATACAATGGAACATTAATGGGTTCAGGACATATGTGGAGGAACTGAAACTCCTAACACAGCAATGCTTCCTGTGCTTGTGTTGGCAGGAAACACATTTTAAAGCATGTGATGACCCTGTACTACAGGGTTATATGTTTTATCGCAAGGATGATCTGAATGGGGAAAGGGCCAAGGGAGGGGTTGCAGTGTTTGTCAACACCACACACCACTCCTCTGCTCTCCCCCTGGCTACTGACCTGCAAGCCATTGCCGTTGAAATTCATGTGTGTCAGAGGATCACAGTTTGCTCCCTTTATCTGCCTCCGCAGGATGCAATAGACTCTGAGGCTCTCACAGATCTTGTAGAACAACTCCCCCGACCATTTATCTCCTGCTGGGAAACATCAATGCCCATCACGTTTTGTAAGGTTTGACCTCTACTTGCCCTTGGGGTTGGGCTTTGGAGAGCCTCATGATTTTTCACGAGCGTTGCATCTTCAACATACGTACTCTCACCCATTTCTGTGCTACCACTGGGTCATTCTCAACCATTGACATCCCCTTTCTGCTCGCCAGCCCTTGTAGACTGTTCAGTGGGAAGTCACTGATGACCTTCATTCTAGAGACCACTTACCACTCCCCATTCACCTATTGGATGGACCTGAAGAGCAGCCACCAAAATGAATGTTTAGCAGGGCTAACTGAATGCTGTTGGTGCAGTATGCTGTGTTAGAACACCACAACAGTTTCCAGGAATGGGTGGACCACATTACATAAGTGATCCATCATGCTGCTGACTTATCCAATCTTCATGCTGCTGACTTATCCTACCTTCATGCTGCTGACTTATTCAACCCAAAGTCCTCTTGCCGTCTTCGGAGGCAACCTGTACCTTGGTGGACTGGCGAGTGCCACTCAGCAATCAGGGCCAGGCATGCAGCACTTAGACAGTTTAACTACTGCCCCACAGTGGAGAATCTCACAGCATTTTGTTTCGCAAGAGCCAAGGTTCGACGCATAATTCAGGAGAGCAAGAAAAGGTCATGGTAAATGTTTCTGGACTCCATCAATCGCTCCATTTGTTTTTCAAAAGTAGGGGAAGCCATAAGGAGGATTTCTGGTAAACACAGTTGTTTATCAGTGCTGAAACAGGGATGTTGCTCAGATGCTGGCAGAGAATTTTGCGCAAACTACTGCCAGTGCTAGCCAGGAATCAATGTTTCATTGCTACCATGAGACTGTAGATAAGAAAAAATTGGACTTTAGATCTGACAATTGTGAGACTTATAGCTGTGTTGTCTCCATGTGGGTGTTGGAATCTGCTCTGTCTGAGACTCGTGATACTGCACCTGGTCACGACCAAATTCTGTACTGCGTACCTCAGCATTTGCCAGCAATCTCAAAGGAACTCCTCATCACATGTTTTGATCTTATATGGCAGGCAGGTAACTTCTCCAACTCATGGAGAGAGGCACTGCTGATACCTCTCCTCAAACCAAGAAAAGGGCCGCACATGTCCCAGTAGTTATCGGAGTATTGCCTTAACGAGCTATGTAGGAAAGACTCTGGAGCAAATGGTTAACCATTGTCTGGTCTGGTTGTTACAGACCAGTTAAGTCCTTAGCCACTCTTAGTGTGAATTCCAGAGATTTTGGTCCACTGTTGAGAACATGACCATGTTAGATGCAGCTGTTCAGCAGGCTTTCCCACATAAACATCACCCTATTAGCATGTTTTTGATATCAGTAAGGTGTACGACACTACTTAGAAACAATGTATTCTCGAACAACTGCATCAGTGGGGCTTTCGTGCCCCCTGCCCTATCTTAATATTGTCTTTCCTGTCTCAGCAGTTTTTTAGGACCAGAGTCAGTGACTCACTGTCATATCGTTTTGAGCAGGAGAAAGGTATCCCTCAGGGCAGTGTTTTAAGTGTTACCCTCTTTGCCATAGCCATAAACAGTATGTCTATGGTAAGGAGTCCTGTACAATGCTCCTTATTTGTGGGCGATTTTGCTATTTTCTGTTCCTCCTCCAGTGTTGCAACAATGAGCTCTCAGTTGCAACTTACAGTGCGGGGGTTAGAGGAGCGGGTTGCAAAGATGGGTTTTCAGTTTTTTTGTAGATAAGTGTGTGTGTGTGCATTTTAATCATTCTCATCGTATTTTTAATTTGCCTGACTTGCATATGAGGGACACCATCCTACATTTTAGAGACTCAGTGAGGTTCCTGGGCCTCATTTTTTACTCCAAATTGTCATGGTTGCCACACCAGAGAGAATTGAAAGCCGGAACTTTGAAGGCACTGAACATAATCAAGTGACTTAGCCACAGGTCTTGGGGAGCGGACAGTGTGTGTTTGCTCCAGTTTTATAGGACTTTTGTGTGTTTGTGGCTGGACTATGGGTGCATGGTGTATGGATCACTGAGGCCTTCTTATTTGAAGATCATTGACACTGTCCACCATCAGGGAATTTAACTGGCTGTGGGTGCTTACAGGACCAGTCACATACCCAGTCGGTATTTCATTGTGCCATTCCCCTGCATGATATCACCTCGCTGTTGAGGTACAAAGTCATGCATCGATAGGAAGACAAGCGGCTGGAAGTGACTGACTATAAGCTCCATGTAGTAAAGCCCACAACTCATATGTCGCATACCTCCTTCCAGCCATGTCGATGGGACGATGGCCTTCTTTCTTGTCTTCACATAGGCCATAGCCATATGGTGCATGGCTTTTTACTCCAGCGAGAAGGACCATCCAATGATAGTGCTTGTGACATACAGATCACTGTGTGCCTCATGTTATTGGACTGTGTTTTATTTTCCGACCAGCGGGCTGCGGTGGATTTTCTGGCAGATCTGCCCTCTATTTTAAGTAACACTCAAATGAAGTTGGTTTGAGTTTTAAAGTTTTTTGAATTGTCCAACATCCTTCCCAAGATTTTAAGGAGATGGTTTTAATGCGTTAACACGGTAACTGGCTCGCCCATATCTTTTGTGAGTAGTCTGCCAGTGATATTTATCTGTGCCTTGCTTTTAGCTCCTTTCTCGTTTCACTTGTGTTTTTATCTCATGTATAGCTACTTTTACTTTATCTCCATTGTTTTAGTGCGTGCGAAATAGAGTGATTTTGTGGTCGATTCTAGTGTATGAGTGTGGAACAATTTCCCAGGTTCTAGCCACATTCGATTGTTTTCATGACTTTAAGGGCGCTGATAACCTTGCCACTGAGTGCCTGCCCATAAGCCCCAAAACACACACACACACACACACACACACACACACACACACACTCTCTCTCTCTCTCTCTCTCTCTCTCTCTCTCTCTTTCTACCTTCATGGGCATTGGCAAACTGATCATGAATAGAAAGTCTTAACTGATTTAGTATTATATTTTTGAGGGTGTACGATATGGAATTTGATGTTTTTTTTCTTCTTTTTTCAGTTACATTCAGTGGATTCTTCTTGTCAGCTGTGGCACAGGAGGATATTAAGTCATGGGTCGAAGGCAGAGCAGGCATCGTCATATTTCTTAAGTAAGTTTGCTTGTCTGAATGCATTCTGGAGTGTAACATAGTTCTATATATATATCCAACAATGAAATGATATCTTCGCTAATAGGATTGGAGTAACATACAAAAATGATTGGGTTCCTATTAATATGAATAAATTAATTTACTAAGTGTTAACAAGACACTGTAGAAATGGACACTAAGTGCATTGCTGGCCGCTGTGGCCTAGCGGTTCTAGGTGCTTCAGTCAGGAACCGCGCTGCTGCTACGGCCGCAGGTTCAAATCCTGCCTCGGGCATGGATGTGTGTAATGTCCTTAGGTTAGTTAGGTTTAAGTAGTTTTAAGTATAGGGGACTGATGACCTCAAATGTTAAGTCCTATAGTGCTTAGAGCCATTTGAACTAAGTGCATTTTATATGGAAAATTGAGATTAACTGAAACTACAATAGTAGGCACAATAAATAAATATTTTTGGAGATGCAAAATATATTTGGTCTGCCATGAACCATATGTTGATGAGACATCGCGCGTGCGCGCGCACACACACACACACACACACACACACACACACACACACACACACACGACCACTGTCTCTGGCTCCCGAAGCCAGTCTGCAAGCAACTGTGCATTATGGGAGAGGCAATCTGCGTGGTAGGGGTGAGGAGGAGGCTGGGGTGGGGAGGAGGAAGTATAGCAGGTTAGAAGTGGAGGATGATAAAGTGCTGTTTGTGAGAGCATACAGGGATGGGATGGGGTGGGGAGAGGGTAGGGCAGCTAGGTGCAGTCACAAGGTTGGACAGGGGAGAGGAAAGGGAGTAGGAAAAGAGAGAATTAAAAAGACAGTGGGTGCATTGGTGGAATAGAAGACTTGAGTAGTGCTGGAGTGGGAACAGGGAAGGGAATGTAGGACAGTGACTAATGAAGGTTCGGGCCAGGGTGGTTACGGAATGTACTCTATAGCGTAGGGAGAGTTTCCACCTGTGCAGTTCAGAAAAGCTGGTGTTGGTAGGAAGGATCCAGATGGCACAGGGTGTGAAGGAATCATTGAAATGAAGAAAACTGTATTGGGCAGCACTCTCAGTAACTGGGTGGTCCAGCTGTTTCTTGGCCACAATTTGTCAGTTGCCATTCATGCAGACAGGCAGCTTGTTGGTTGTCATGCCCACATAGAATGCAGCAGAGTGGTTGCAGCTTATCTTGTAGATCACATGACTGTTTTCACAGATAGCCCTGCCTGTGATGGGATAGGTGATGTTTGTGATCAGACTGGAGTAGGTGGGAGGATGTATGGGACAGGTCTTACATCTGGGTCTATTACAGGATATGAGCCATGAGGCAGGGGGTTGGGAGCAGGAGTGAATAGGTTTGGTGAGGAGCGGAATACGGCTGTGCGAGGGGGTGGGAAGGATAGTGGGTAGGACATTTCTCATTTCAGGACATGACAAGAGGTAGTCAAAACCCTGGTGGAGAATACGATTCGGTTGCTCCAGTGCTGGGTGGTACTGAGTCATTAGAAGAATGCTCCTCTGTGGCCTGATGGAGGGTGTTTGGGAGGTGGTGGGTGACTGGAGAGATAAGGCATGGGAGATCTGTTTCTGTGCAAGATTGGGAGGGTAATTTCAGTCAGTGCGGGCGTCAGTGTGGTGATGTGTGGGACATTTGCACCCTTTTTAATGGTACTTTTTGTATTATTATGCTTTAAAAATAGAATGTAGTAACCAAGTAATGTGCCACTGAAAATTGTCCAGAACGAACTCTGTTATTTACATGGATTAATTTTTGGAATGTATGCGGTGGGTATCTGAAATACTGAAGGAAATTCAACTGTCATGCATGGGAGTTGGTCATTGGACCTGGAATTTTTTTTCTCAGTAGTATTTAAAAACTCTGTGAACCTAAGACCATTTTACTATAATAGATGTTTTTGTTAAAACTACATAATATTAGCTACATATTAAATGTATTATATTTGAAAGAGTGAACAAATTGGCAAAAGTAAATATGTGGCCTCTGTTTTCATGTGTGGGACGCCATGTGAATTCTCATTCTTTCTTGGTTTCCCAAAGGGAAAAAAAACACACATATAATAATAACTTATTAGTTAAAGTTACATTATTGTAACATTAAAGTGACCCACATTTTTAACTACACTACTGGCCATTAAAATTGCTACACCACGTAGGTGATGTGCTGCAGACATGAAATTTAACCGACAGGAAGAGGATGCTGTGATATGCAAATGATTAGCTTTTCAGAGCATTCACACAAGGTTGGCGCCAGTGGCAACACCTACAACGTGCTGACACGAGGAAAGTTTCCAACCGATTTCTCGTACACAAACAGCAGTTGACCGCGTTGCCTGGTGAAACGTTGTTGTGATGCCTCTTGTAAGGAGGGAGGAGAAATGCGTACCATCACATTTCCGACTTTGATAAAGGTCGGATTGTAGCCTATCGCGATTGCGGTTTTATCGTATCGTGACATTGCAGCTCGCGTTGGTCTAGATCCAATGACTGTTAGCAGAATAAGGAATCGGTGGGTTCAGGAGGGTAATACGGTATGCCGTGATGGATCCCAATGGCCTCATATCACTAGCAGTCGAGATGACAGGCATCTTATCCGCAGTGCTGTAACGGATCGTGCAGCCACATCCCGATCACTGAGTCAACAGATGGGACGTTTGCAAGACAACAACCATCTGGACGAACAGATCGACGACGTTTGCAGTAGCATGGACTATCAGCTTGGAAACCATGGCTGCGGTTACCCTTGACGCTGCATCACAGACATGAGTGCCTGCGATGGTGTACTCAACGACGAGCATGGGTGCACGAATGGCAAAACGTCATTTTTTCGGATTAATCCAGGTTCTGTTTACAGCATCATGATGGTCGCATCCATGTTTGGCGACATCGCAGTGAATGCACATTGGAAGCGTGTATTCGTCACCACCATACTGACGTATCACCCGGCGTGATGGTAAGGGGTGCCATTTGGTTACACGTCTCGGTCACCTCTTGTTCGCATTGACGGCACTTTGAACAGTGGAGGCTACACTTCAGATGTGTTACGACCCGTGGCTCTACCCTTCATTCGATCCCTGCGAAACCCTACATTTCAGCAGGATAATGCATGACCGCATGTTGCAGGTCCTGTACGGGCCTTTGTGGATACAGAAAATGTTCGACTGCTGCCTGCCCTGGCCAGCACATTCTCCAGATCTCTCACCAATTGAAAACGTTTGGTCAATGGTGGGCAAGCAACTGGCTTGTCACAATGCACCAGTCACTACTCTTGATGAACTGTGGTATCGTGTTGAAGCTGCATGGGCAACTGTACCTGTACACACCATCCGAGCTCTGTTTGCCAATGCCCAGGCTATCAAGGCCATTATTACAGCCAGGGGTGGTTGTTCTGGGTACTGATTTCTCAGGATCTACGCACCCAAATTGCGTGAAAATGTAATCACATGTCAGTTGTAGTATAATAGATTTGTCCAATGAATACCCGTTTATCATATGTATTTCTTCTTGGTGTAGCAATTTTAATGGCCAGTAGTGTAGTTGTTCATACATTTGTATAGTCGCCCGTTTGTAGCAATTACTGTTCCAGGAATTATCTTCACAATTTCATCTTGGGTGTAAGTTATCTCATCCCTTTCTTTTAGCCATCTGAATAAACTGGGAACCTTCGACTCATGCATGACAGCAACTCTTATGGTGTTGTGATGAACTTCTGTTACTTCTCCTCTGTAGTGAACACCACGGTAATTAACTATCACCCACTGGTTGATAGATAGGTCCAACAAATCCATTGTACTTGTGTCAGCTTCAAAAGTAACATAATCTCGAGGAAGATGATTTGTTTTACACTATGTGGCCTGTCCTTTTGTTTTCAGTATGAAATGATGAAATCCAGGGATTGGTAGAACATCCATCCAAGGATTTTCTTTTTCAGTTTTTTTGTTGATGAATTGTTCATCAACATAGAAGATCTTTCTATTAGTTACAATTTTTGTAGCAAGATCAGCAAAGTCTTTTGCACTCTGGACAACTGGGACATTTTCTCCTTGGCTCATTATATTCTCATGAACATGTTGTTTGACATTCCCCGTATTCCATCAACAACCCTCTTGCAAAATACGTCCATGAAAAATTTCTGCCATATTTCTGGGAGAATAAGTATAGAACTTTGGCCATGTATCTGTTTTTAAATTCAGGGGCAGGTTCAACACTCCATATTACTTCTCCACTGTTTAGTTGCTCTGTATTGAAAATATTACAATAAAAAAAACAGTGAAAGTAAAAATTGCATTTTCGTCCTTATTCTTAGTGTTGGAACAAATAAGAAATGTTCCACATTTTCCTTTAAAGAATAAGGCTGCTGTGAATAACAGAACACTTTCTATGGACCAAAGTGCAGTCATAATTTCATTCTAGCATTCACATGAGAAAGACATGGCAAAATCTATCTGCAAAATACAGGTACCACTGGTTTCTAGTTTTACTATTCTCAAACGCTGCAGACTGCATTCATTTGAGATTTACATGGGCTTTAAAGCTTGGCAAGTCTTGTAGTGTGGCTTCAAATAGGTCTCCAACCTGACCTCCTTTAGTAGAAAGTTGTAGTCCTTGATCTGAGTTTTCCCAACATTTGCTAATAACGTCATCATTGCTGTTTTGTGGCGCCAGCAAAAATTTGCCGTTACAGCAGGCTTCACAACTATTTTGCCAACAAGCAGAAGTGATTATCATATCACACAGTATTTTCTCCCAGAAAGAGTTTGAATAGCTGTATTTTAAGACTTTAAGTATTCTGCACTTGCTCTGATTGGATGCAGTACTTTTCAGAAGTAAAACATTCTTTGGTAGCAAGCTACAAGATTTTGAGAAACTGATAATGAGGTCTGGGTTTTCTTCTTTAAAAACTAGGAACAATTCTTTCAAGAACAGTGTGTTTTCGTGACTTTTTCTTGATTCCATTCTCGCAGATAGTGATAAAGTCTGTAATTCCTGAGCATGTATATACAATATCTGGCCTGAAGTAGAAATCTCTCACTTTTGAATGGTTGACTTTGGATTTTGTGGTGTGCGTACTGTAAGACCTTCGGTACACACACCATCAGATTATTTGACTTGTCGCTCTAACGAAGTAGGCGAGTGTCAGCAATATGTCTCGTGGTCTTATCGTGGCGTGTTTATCTTCTGCCATTAGATCAGACGATAGAAATGCCACTTGCACGCTTAGAGTAGCAGAATGACGGTGACCAACTTTAAACAGAACTTGATTAATTTTCACACACATTTATTAAAATAGTAACAAGCATAAACCTTACGTAACCTGATTCTGGATGCTATTTACAATTGACAATCTGAAGTTCCTTTGGTCTTGGTACGTTAATCTTATTCTCACATATATCTCTGATACTTGACAAAAGTGTCTATACATTTATCTTCATGGCTATGTACAGGAATATGGTAATCTTCTTAGGTGCATACTGAAACTTGACTATAGACTGGTACAGACAGGTGCAGATAAATGCAGACTGACTAATCGGAGGTATGTACACTCGTTATAATACCTCATGCGTTCAGGTACCACTGCGCAAGTGTGATCCGCGAGGAGAAAAGGTTCTATGTTAACAGCTTTCGCATTGGCTGCATTACAGATTAATACGCGGATCGGCGGAAGCAGAATTTGGTCCATCTCTAAGGCAGCGCCATCTCGTAGTGCGGAGACGGACGAGCGCTGCGCATGCGCTGTTGTGCTTAGCGGGGCGCGCTCTAGTGCGAAAGTTGTGTACGTGCTGACTATGCGGAACTGTGTACACAACAGATTTTGTATGAGAATGATGCACTTCTGTGGCTGATAGCGACAAACGAGCACATTCTGCTAAGCATGTTAAAACTGCCATTTTCTTCCTTGGTAAATTGGGCAATGCTCATGTTGTTGTCCATACGGCCTTTCCCAGTGACTGCAGGCATTGATGTGGACCCACAGAGTCTTATGAGGAGACAGAGGGAGATCGCTGCTTAAACTTTTTCGCCCCATTTCTTTGACCTCTGCAGTCTCTTCTGATTTCTCTCATGCTTTCAGAGTTTGTCCAGCTCAGTTTCAGTCATGCCTTGCTTCTTTATCTTCCTTAATTGTGTGATCCGGTTGTTTTATTGTTTTGAAAATCTGGTTTTTCATGTTTTAGTCATTTATGCATCTTTTGCATCGAACTTGCACTTCTGTCTTTGACATTGTGTATCCCCAGAAAGAGAGAAAATATTGTAGTTTTAATTGATAATACAGTAGATATTGCAGATGTTATTTTCAAGAAAGTGTCAGCTTCTTTAATTTTGAGACTGTCAACTAGTCAAAACGTACAAAACAAAGATAGACTAAAATAATAATAACAGAAAAAAATTAAATAAGATAACAAATGCATGAACACACAAAAAGATCTGTACAAAAAAGGACAACATAAAAAAATACAGTTGTAACATTTAGGACACACATTAATACCTAACATGACCTATAATAGAAATGTGGTACAAATCATTAAAAATTATGAGAGTTTTAGAACATAAAACTAGAGCTTATAAAATAAGTGAAATTATTGAAGGATATGACCAAGAGGCAAAAACTATGTTATTTTCCGTCGTGTGTTACAAAGGAATTCTTAACTACTTAAGGGATAATTACTATTCATAATTATAAAAATCATTGAATTGAATATTGTAAATGTGTCATCAAGTACTTGCTTTCCAAAAAGTATGCAGTACAAATTTCTAAAGATCCAAAATTGATCAGGTTTTGCTTGCTTCAGAAAAATCTAGTTAGCAGTCTTGCTTCAGTACTATTAAATCAAAACTGTAAATTTCACAAAAAAAATTATTCAGTATGTTGAATTTAAATTTTAAAGACACAGTATTAGCACTTGGACTGCTCCTATATTTCAAGAGAGATTGCTCGTCACTGTAGGTATGACTGCCATGTGTTGCCAGGCTGTATGGAGGGGAATTCTTGGTATGGAATGAGTGGCAGTTATCAAAGTGGAGCTGTTGCTGGTGGTTGGTAGGTCTGATATGGACTGAGGTATTGATGTAGCCATCTTTGAGGTGGCAGACAACATAGAGGAAGGCGGCTTGTTGGTTTGAGGAGGACCAGGTAAAGCGAATGGGGAAGAAGGTGTAGGGGTTTTGAAGGACTGTGGATAGGCTGTCTTCACCCTCAATCCAGATCACGAAGATGTCATCAATGCATGTGAACCAGGTGAGGGGTTCAGGACTCTGGGTGATTAACAAGGTTTCCTTTAGATGGCCCATGAATAGGTTGGCATGGGATGGTGCCCTGTGGGTGCCCATTGCCATAACATGGATTTGTTTGTAGGTGATGTCTTCAATACTCCAACCACTTCATCCACCGACTCTCCACAGTTCCTGTCCCTTTACCATAAGGTACACTGCTTATCACTATTGATGCCATCACCCTTTACACTAACATCCCTAATGCCAATAGCCCACTACTGAACATTACCTTTTCCAATGCTTGGCAGATTCCAAACCTACAACATTCTTCTGGGTCACCATGACCAACTATATTCTCAGCCACAATTACTTTACCTTTGAAGCTATAACCTGCAAACAAATCCATGGTATGGCAAGGAGCACTTGGATGGCACCATCCTACACCAACTTCTTCATGGGGCATCTAGATTGCTAAACCCCTCACCTGGTTCAGATTCATTGATGACATCTGCATGATCTGGATCGAGAGAGAGGACACCCTATCCATATTCCTCCAGAACCTCTACATCTTCTCTCCCATTCGCTTCACCTGGTCCTCCTCAACCCAACAAGACACCTTCCTCACTCCACCTCAGAGATGGCTGCATCAGTACCTCTGTCCATATTAAATCTATCAACCACCAGTAATACCTCCACTTCAATAGCTGCCACCCATTCCGTACCAAGAAGTCCTTTCCTTACAGCCTATGGGGAATATATGCCCCAGGAAGCCTGGGATATCTTTCATGTAGAAAAAACCTGCGAATTTTTTAAAATTACAAGAATTTTTGATTGTTTTTGTTTTTAGATAAATTTTTGTAATTGTGACTGGTAAGTATTAATAGTCAAACAAAGAATTTTACAGTAATCCACTTCTGCAGCAATAAAAAATAAACTAGAGAATAAAACTTTAGTTGCAAAGAATGCCATTTGCACCAACAAAACACAGTGCACACACAAGCATCTGCCAACAGCAAAATGTGTCAGAGGCTTTTGGACGAAGCCCATGCAGTACTAAGTAACAAACCACTTTCGATGAGCATGACACCACAACTGTTTCCATTTCTAAAGGACCCCACACACGAGCTACAGATCGTAGTGCTCCTTTGCATGGGCAACTGATCGTTTCGTAGATTGCTCATGTGTGATGCTCACTGATTGCTGGTTGCCCGGAAATCTGAGGCACTCTGAAGGATCACCATGCAGTATGGCTGCCTGGCTTGTTAGCAGCAGTGTGTGGGCAATATGGCTGTGACTCGTTTCTCTGTTTATGAAGCTTGGTTGTGTAGGTCCCCCCCCCCCCCCCCCCCCACACACACACACACACACACACAGAGATGTTGAGTTAGAAATTTACTTTAGAATTTTAAGTTACCCAGGACCACAAACTTCTCTGTGAAGTGGAAGCCAAAGTTGCCATTGATATTAAGAAGTAATACAAAATATGCACTTCTATCTTGCAGTGATTAGCATTTGGAAGCTTGTGTTATAGAAGTAGAATTTATGGGAAGTTCATAGTAATAGTTGTGATGTAATGGGCTCCCTCTTATGATTTTGAGTTATTTAAGAAGTAATTATATACATTATTAATGTTTTAACTTCTAAACAAATCTATTATACAGTTGTACTCAAATCCTGTGTAATTTCATATAACATAACTCTCCTTCATACACTTTATAACAAAATTTAGGGTAATCAGTAGTGCTGCTATTAACGATGTCTCTATAGACACACTGAGTAAATTGTTTAAATACTTGCAGTTAAATTATAAGACAAATGAATAAAAAGGATTTGAGGACTAATAAACTTAAAACAGATTGTATTGGCACACTGGAAAGATGTAGACAATCAATTTGGCACCAGTGAAAATGGAAAATAACCTACAGTTCCCAACAAAAGTGTTTCAAAACAAGTTGGGTTATTCCGTGTCAGGTGTCCTAGGGTTCATGGCTTGAACATCTTCAATTTCGATGAAATTTGTAGAGTCTATACCTGAGGGACCTGCATGAACTTCTGCAAAGTTTCAGGTTCATCTGTAATTTGGCTGAGTTACTAGAGTCATTTTTGTGAAGATCACTTTTTCGGAGACCGAAAAGTCACAAAGAAATCTTTTAAGTTTGGCCTGCCACCGTTCCTAATCGAAAAGAACTAGTCCCTTTTTACTGGGTGTAGTGGTACAATTTTTGTGCTCAATACATAAATGATGCAAGTAAATTTCAGCAATGCTTTTGGGATAATCTCAGTTCAAAGTGGGCAACAAATCATGTCACAACAAATTTGCCATGTAGTTCAACAAGGTACAAGTAGTGAGGAAAGGGCACTGCGGACCTGGTCTTTTGCCAAACTATTGTCTGTCTGGCTGTTTGATATTCCATGAATTAGGGCCTAGCTTGTGTGTTTGATTACTGTGCTACCATCCTGTAAATTTTCTAAACAATGTGAATGTACCAGATTATACCCATGTTAAAAGTCATGTGTCTCAAAATGGGCACCTACCGCATTTCATTCTATTAGAAACACTTATTTCCATTTTGGTGTCTCTATGCGTAAGGTGCAAAAATTTCACCTAAACTATGAAGATTTTTTTGTAATTCAAGAAAAATCCTTGCATTGGTCCATGGTGCCTATGCCACTACCGATCTCAGTGACTGGTAACCCCATTGCCAAGTGGCCACACCCAATAGCAAGACGAGGTCAGCCACGGGTGAGTTTCTATACTGCAGGTTCCCAAGCCTGAATGTGGCTATCTGGCAGGTTCCCAAGTCTGAATGTGCATATCTAGCAGGTTTCCAAGCCTTATTTGGGTCTCTCTGTGGATCCCAAGCCATAATTCAGAATTCTTCAGTTGTTGAATGCTTTAAATTTGTTGCTGATATCCAAAACTATTGCTTCTAGCAGACTTTATTGCCACCTCATCATTGATGCAGCTGGAATTGGAATGGCTGCAATTATCTGTTGTTATGGAATCCTGCATATGTCTCTTCTAGCAGGCCAATGAAATGATTGAGCAGTTCCATGGGGATGCATGAAATTAATCGATGCATCTTTTTCTTCATATGAAACTTTACAGATATTTCCTATCCACTATTTTCCATCATAAATACAAGCAACGTACTGGCCGGGTTATAGTTCAGTAATGGTAGCATGTTTAGAACTTACTTTTGCATCTCGGTCAACATTTTCTATAAAGGACAATGTATCATTTGATACTCTATGAATCTGAAGTTGCTTTTCATCAGTTGGCACAAAATGCTGATGCTCTGTTGTACCAGAAACTGTACATCTGTCCTCAAAATGCTTTCCTTGTTCAATTTTTGTATCTTCAATAATTTCGTTTTTGATATAAATAAAATTCAGTGCCATGCACATTTGCTTTGCAGTATTGAAACAGATCAGTTGGTGTTAAGATTTGGTTTTCAATTTGACACTAAAGGCTGGCTCTTGCTGCTATACTCTTAACTGTGCCCCCAGTTCCATCACATGGCGATATCCCATGGCATGTCCCGAAAAACTTCCACTCTGCAGTAATGCCAAAATCTTTTTGATGATGGCAAAGATTTAGGAAATTCTTGAGATTTTTGTACTGGACAGCAGAACAGTCACTAAAATAATGAATACGCTTAATTTCTGTGAAAGTGCACTTCAGGGACTTGATCAAGTAAGTTAAAAAACACGTGCACTGCAACGGTATCATGTTGGAGGCAATCACTGATTGTGCAGTAGCTGATGTGTTTCAGTTCTTCATTATCATTGTAGTAAATGACAATTGGGCATAATGTATCTTGATTAGTTTTCCAATGAAATCCTTGAACTGCATCTTGGGACAATAAAGGAATAATTTTCAGCAAAATACATTAATGTAATCAATTATCCTGGTTTGAGACCTTTAGTCAGTTGCAAATGCTTGCTCTGATGGTTTGCGACGTAGTGGTGAGTAGAAAGGTCCAAAAGTTTTGCAATTAATTCTTCAGTGAATTCATCAACTGTCATTTTTCTGGTTTCAAATGGACTTCTGTCAGTGTGAATCTGTTGTTTAAATTGAATTGGATTGTCATTGTCAGGATCAATATTTGCAAAAACACTTTCCAAATATTCCTTTAGAGCATCTGTTCCTTGACATACTTCACAGTGATGAAGCACACACTCCTTTTCCAAATTACAGAAAATTTTGCTCAGTAAAATTTTTAATCTTTTATTGGATTTTGTGCCAACATTAATTTCACATTCTGATGTATCATGCAGACACAGACTGAATGTGAGCCAGTTACACCTACGGTCACACACCACTTTGGCCTTAATTCACAAAATTTGGAAAATCCAATATCCATGTTTTTGAACCTTTTCTCCATCTGTTCAAACAGTAATATAGCCTTTTTACTTGGACAAATCCAGCTAAATTCTTCATCATAAAGATACTCAGTGACTCTTGCCTTCACAGCCTGAGAAAGCGTTTTTCCACAGTTACCTTAGGAATGTGCCAATATTCCTTGTTCAGCTTTTTAACTTTCTAGCCTTTCTTACCATTCTTTCTGGAGCCCAAAATTCTTCCATAGTCTTTTTGATAGGCCGGCTTTGTGGAATTAAGCTCAAAATTGGAATTTTCTCTTTATGATTTGGTATGTGTAATTTTTCTTTCAATTCTTGGATCAGCTGGTTGTAATCGAAACAAGTCAAGCATTGCTCCAGGTCACAGGGATCAAATCCTCCAGCTGCTGCAATATTCTTAATAATTGCACCTTCAACTTTATGTATTTTTCGCTTTGCATAGCCTTTTGTATCCCTTAATTTGTTTGAATTATAATGGTGATATTCCAAGAGCTGTTAGGCTTGCAATCAAATTGTGAGAAACATTAGTCTCATCATCTTCATCTGATTGAGGTGTACCTTCCATTTGTGAATATTCATTGTATCAAAATCTTTTGTACAGAATGGGCACATTTTTTGGCCTGGTTTAATATCGGATGTGGTTATCCTTTTTAGCTGGTCAGTTGTTTTCACGTTGATTGAATGCAAACTTTTTCGTTCAGTATGGTTTTTCTTACCAAAAGGGTTGCAGCATGGTCTTTGCAAAAATTCAAACCTTTGTGGGAGTAAAGCTTCATGATGGAAGCATAGGCCATCCTGACTCCACCCCTGCTCCCAACCCCCTTGCCTCATGGGTCATATCCCTGTAATAGACTTAGATGCAAGACCTGTCCCATACATCATCCCATGACCACCACCACCACCACCACCACCACCACCACCACCACCACCACCTACTCCAGTCCAGTCACAGTCATCACCTATTCCATCAGAGGCAGGGCTGCCTGTGAAAGACGTCATGTGATTTACAAGCTAAGATGCAATCACTTTGCTGCATTCTACATGGTCATTACAAGTTGCCCAACACATTATTTTTCACTTCAATGCTGCTTCGCAGCCTGTGCCACCTGGAGCCTGGATCCTTCCTACCAACACCAGCTTTTCTGAATTGTGCAGCTAGGAACTCTCCCTGCAATATATCCTGTGCTCCTGTAATACTCCTGACCTCAACCTTCGGAAGTCACTTTCCTCTTCCCCTTCCCTGTTCCCATTCCAGCGCTACACAGCCATCTATTCCACCAACGCACCCACAGTCTTCTTTTCGCTTCTCTCCTTTTCCGCTCCCTTTCCTCGGCTCCCCCCCCCCACCACCTCTCTGCCTAACCTCCAGACTACACCTAGCTGCCCTACCCTCTCCCTACCTCATCCATGTGTGCTCAACAAGTAGCACTTTACATCCTCCACCCCTAACTTGGTATCCCTCCCCCTCCCCATGCCAGTCTCCTCGTTACCCCCCCACCACACAGACTGCTTCTCCCATTGTGCACATTTGCTCGCAGGCCATGTGTGTTTGAATTATGTTTGCATAAATATCTCTCTCTCTCTCTCTCTCTCTCTCTCTCTCTCTCTCTCTCTCTCTCTGTGTGTGTGTGTGTGTGTGTGTGTGTGTGTGTGTGTGTGTGTGTGTGTGTGTGTGTGTGTGTGTGTGGGCGCGCGTGCGCGCGCGCGCACTCCAGATCTCCAGATGAAGGCCTTTTGGCCGAAAGCTTATTTGTTTAGTAGTCTCTTTGTTGTGCTTGTCTGTTACTCAACATGTCCATCATATGGTGACTAGCAGTCTACCCTTTCCATAATATTGCAGATCTGAGTTGTGTATTTATAGTGATCATGCTGTCAGTTTGTGATGTTAACATCATTGTTTTCTGTATTTTCAGGTTGATTGACACAGAAATTCCATCCGTTCGGAGGTCTGTCAAAAAGTTGTTTACACCTGATATCAAGGCAGCTATTGATAATACTACAGCTGGTGATACGCTCCGAAACAAGCTTAAACAGTTATGAGAGATGGAGAGAGATGAACAGTGATTATATTTAAACATTGTATCTGTAGATTGCATCTGTACTGTAGAAAGATATTACCATGTATTAAGATATCATTTACTCATCATCTCTGTTGCTTGAGGAAAATAAACTTTTTCATTTCCACAACAGGAAGCATTATCTTTGTTGTATCATTGTGCATTAGTGGAATAGCATGTTTAAATTCATTATCTTTACAAGTTAATTTAAATGAACAGCAATTGTTAGATTTTTCAGAAAACCTAAGATTGGAAAAGTGACAAAAATTGAAACTGGTTTTAGAGAAAGTGTATTGTATGAATGATGTTTGGAAAATTAAGTCATATGATGTTAAAAGACAATTGCAAGTTACTTAGCCTTGAAACTGGTAACCCTTTACTTTCTTTACAGTGGACTCATAATAGACACCAGTGCTGTGATTCTTGGTTGTCAAATCAGTTCATTCTAAAACCTACATCTGTTGTGTAAATTGTGTGAGCTTTAGTTTTGACATGTAAAAGTTTTCCAGACAGATACTCAAAAGTGTGAGTTTTATAAACCTCTGAAAGAAAAAATTTAAATTAATAATGGAGTACAAAGACGAGTACAGAGACATATTTTATGCAGAGAAAACATGTTAAATGTTACATACTTCACACATGATATTTAGCATATCAGCAATGCCAGGAAAAAGTAATAGAAACTGGACTGCATTAACAGAAGCGACATTGACAACCAGGCAAAAAAAGAAACACACACACGCACACACTTTTTAAATCACAAATAACATTGAATACCAAATTCTCATTCAACAATGAGGGCGTAATAGATGGAAACAAGATGAAGATAAGAGTGGAAAGGCAGACACACTCACTGGGAGAAATGAAGGTGGAGGCAGCAGGCTATGCTATGTGGTTTCCTCCTGTGAAACTCTCGAAATACTCTCACCGGGAGGAAGCCTCACAAAAAAAAAAGGTGAAGTGTCGATGTAACTTTGTACATGTACAGACTATGTAAATGATAAAAGTTGCAATTCTCTGTGACAGGTAGAACAGCCACCAGAGTGCATTAGTGTAGTTTGTGTTTAAAATGTTGTTATCAGGCCTCGTAGGGTATGAAAGGGAGTGAACAGCATCAGATGTTGAGTGAGCACTGTGAAGGATACGGAGATACTGTCTGTTCACGTGGGATTACGTTCTCAACACCTGACGGGGTTTAAAAGAGGACTCATTGTGGGTGCACATTTTCTGGCTGGTTAAATAGTGCAGTATAGAGATTTGTGGGACATTTGGATGTGGCAGTGGCCCACTGTTGGACCTCATGGGAACGTAAGTGGAGGAACACTCTTCGTCAAGGTGCTGGTTGACTACATCTGGCCCCACAAGAAAGAATCACCATGTTGTGCACCAAGCACATTGTAACCCCTTCACTTTTGCACCTGCCATCCAAGAGCAAGTAATAGACACCCTGCAACATTGTGTGTCATCTCACACCATTGGTCATAGACTAACAGTAGCTAGAGTAGGGAATTCATATCCTGTGTGTAGGTTGCCATTAACACCATAACATGAATGGCTGCACATGACTGGACAGTGTGGACTGCTGATGAATGGCATCACATTGTGTTCATGGTTCTTCAATACCACAGACGACTATCAGTGGCGAGTATGTTACCTCTCTTTGGCACATGTCCCTGTGAATTGTCTATATGGTGTTAAGGTACTGCCCTGTGGCCCACGATATCGCTAGAGCTGTCCCTGATTGAACATGTGTGGGACCAGTTCAGACATCAACTCCTTCCTAATGACATTATCCAGAATATCAAGGAGCATTTGCAACAGTTGTGCATCAGCTTGCCCCAAAAGAGGATACAACAGCTTTATCACACTGTTTCCAACTGAATCAGTGCATGCATCCAAGCCAGAGGGATGAAATGTCATATTGATAAGTGGACTTTAGTAATAAGTCTTTATAATCACTGAAACATTACAGACCCTCTCAACCAATGAAGTTTCATTTTGTTTCCTCTGTCCTGGGTGCTTCACTCTTTTTGTCAGAGAGTGTAGTTTGCTCAAGCCTTGCTGTTGTATTGCATATAGTTCTGTGTTTGGGGATTTGCATGATAGTACAACAAATTCTTATTGATGTCCATAATACTAATTGTTGTTATGTTGACTTGAATCATGTTGATCTAGTAACTAGTGTTGTATTAGGATTTGATAAAGATTTTCCTAGTGATGGCTATAATGAGAAGAGTGCTAAGGAATTTTTTACAGCCACTGGCCTATGCATCACATGGATGGCAAGATCATGGTGTGATAGGGCATTATGTTTTGTCAGGAAAGTTTCTTATTTTGGGTGGAGGGTGGAGGGGGGGGGGGGGGGAGGAGGAGGAGGAGGAGGAGGAGGTTGTCATGAGGACTTTAGATCCCAGCATGGGTAAATATGAAACTGAAGACCCTGGTAGGGAGTTGTTCATATATTCCAGACCAGTATAGTAGCCTCTGTTGTTCATATGTATGAAAGTTATGGTAGAATGTAAATAATTCACCGAATAGCAGAAGTGTTGCATTGTCAACAGAGAAAGAGAAAGAAAGAAAACTTGCTAGCTTTTGGAATAAATCCTTTGCCAAGCTATACCCCCCCCCCCCCCCCCCCACACACACACACACACACACATACGTAACATCATCTCCTATGTATATGACATGGCTGCTTCCATGCCCACCTGGCAGCAAACCTAAAAGCTATTTTATCTGTAATTCTTTCTGTTTCAGAAGTGCCGATAACTGTTCCATATTTGATAGGCATATTCACAAAGCAAGCATGGGTGCTGTTTATACGCTGCTTTCATGGAATCCATGGAGCATCAACCCTCTGTTATGAATTTCTGACTACATTACAGGAAATTTCTATCTGTAGCCACCTATGCAATAATGTTAAAAGCAGAGCTGCATTCTCAGTTCAGTCATGATAGGACAATCTTGCTTGTGTACTCTGACCATTCTGTAAACATGCCACAAGGGACCATTTCCAGCTTACTCTGTGCGCTTGTTTCACTTTATGGCAAGAAAGGTTGTCAGTAAGGGAAGTTGCTTGCCAAACTGGCATACACTACAGTGATGTCATTCGAACACTCACCACTATCATGGAATACAAAACAATGGTTACTGCAGAAGCCACCCGCGAGTAATTTTAGATTTAGTGCAGTACAGGTGAGGTTGCACTCCCGCATATGTTTTTAATTCATTATTTTATGATATTTTAACTGAGAACCACAACTCTACAGCTGTCTTTACAGATGGGTTGAAATAGGGGGTTCTGTTACCTGCTACTTTGTTTTCCCTGACAGTGTTCTCAAAGTCTGACTGACTCAAGAGTTTACTGTCTTCGATGCAGAATTATATGTGATCTTGCAGGCACTGAAGCAGGTGAGACATGATTCGAGTACTAAATTCCTTGTCTGTTCTGATTCTCTGAGTGCCCTTCACTCTCTACTACACTTGTACACAGCAGATAAAATAGCCCAGAATATCCAGGACACCCTCTTCCAACTACAACAGCTGGGGAAGACGGTGTCTTTCTGCTAGGTGCAAGGACACAGGGGTATTGTGGGGAATGAAAGAGTAGATATAGCAGCCAAGGAGGCATTTCAGGATGCTCAGTGTACCATCTCCCTACAAATTATCACCTCGCTGTTGAGATATGGAGTCTTGCGTGAATGGAAAGACAAGTGGCTGGAATTGACTGATAATAAGATGTGTCTTGTAAAGCCCACTACGCTGCTGTGGTGTACCTCCTTCCACCCATGAAGACGGGCTGAGGTCTTCCTTACCCACCGTCACACAGGTCACAGTCCTACGATGCATGGCTTCTTGCTCCAGCGAGAGGACCCTCCAATGATGCTTGTGGCATACAGATCACTGTGTGCCACATTTTATTAGACTGTGTTTTGTTCTATTTTCCGACAAGCGGGCAGCAGTGGATCTGCTGCCAGATCTGCCCTCTGTTTTAGGTAACATTCAAATGAATGTGGTGAGAGTTTTAAGGTTTTGTGATTTGTCTGACATTTTTCTGAAAATTTTAACGAGATGTTTTTAACATGTTAACAGGGTGACCCGCTCACCCATGTTTTTTGTAAGTGGTCAGCCAGTCACATTTCCCTGAGCCTTTCTTTTAGCTCCTCTGTTGTTTTATTTCTGTTTTAATCCCATGTGTAGCTCCTTTTACCTTTTCGTCATTGTCTTAGTGCGTGTGAGATAAGAGTTATTGTGTGAGTCAATGCAAGTAGTGAGGTGAGAGTGAGTGCATCGTTGTCATTTTATAGGTTTCCTCCTCAATGTATGATAGCATTTTCGTAATTTTATCTACATTCGTTTCTTTTAGTGTGCGTAAGGGCACTGCTAACATCACTGTTGAGCTCTCGTAAGCTTCAGACAGACACGCCTGCATGTCTTCTGTCAGCTCATATTGCATCTGAAGATAAGTAGATACATATTAGCAATGGGTACTACTGACAAATATTAAAAACTAATAGAGTAAATAAACAATAAAATATTTATCTTTAGTAATGGCAAAGGTAGCATGGTGTCTGGTAGACTCCAGCACTGCAGTTTCGGTAATAAACTCTTTCCTCCAGCATTGTACTTCACCTGATGCGTTGTTGATCAGCAAAATGTGTTTGCATTTAGTTAACTGGAGGACAGACCACACCACAAGTTCGCCAGTGTATCTGATCAACAATACCGAGTAAATGAAGCATGGCCGGCAACTGTGAGAAGCCACACAACCACTCCAGGGTTAATAAATATTTATGTTAGGAACAATCAGCTGTTGGGAGCACACAGACATAAAAACAAAGAGCCTTATTTATTTCAGTAAAGTTACACTTTTTACAAAGAGATCTAAGAATAAAATTCAAATACAATTTGAACAAAAGGATTATGGAAGGCTGTTGTGACACTATAGTGTGGGCACACATAATCAAACAGCGCGTGATACAAGCGCCTCGACAGCTGGACTAGAGATGTCACCTCGCAACCTGGACCGACTGGACATTTAGTGATGTGCCGTGTTCATAACAGCCCAATATCCACTGATCCACCAGAACATTATGACCACCTCCCTACTATCAATATAATCCCACCCAGGTGACAGCAGCATCACCTAGTGAGGGATGATTGCTAGTCAGACACACGCATGGTGCATGTAGTATCAGTGAGCATACTGCCCACGTGTAGAATGTGGGAGGTATGCAATCTATCAGAGTTTGATCGAGGGCAGATTGTGATGGCCCGGAGGTTCAGCACAAGCATTTCATAAACTGCATGCCTTGGGTTTTCAAGGAGTGCTGGGATCATTGTCTTCAACACATGGCAAAAGCAAGGTGACATCATATCAAGATGTTACGGGGTTGTGCGACCACCCCTTCCAGGTGTCAGACGTTGTACGCTGGGCAGACTGGCAAAAACAGGATAGGCAGTGAACTGTGGTGGAACTAACATCACACTTCACTGCTACGCAGAGTACAAGTGTGTCTGAACACACAGTGCACCGAACACTTCTAATGAAGCCAAACACTCATAATGATGGAACTCCACAGCCAACAACCTATACATGAGCCAATTTTAACACCGTGACATCGGCAGCTACAATGAAATGAGCACGTGACCATCGGCACTGTACATTGACACAGTGGCAGAGTGTTGCACTGTCTGATGAATCCCAGTACCTTCATCATGCCGATGGCGAGACACCGAATCTGTCACCTTCCAGGTCAATAGCTTCTTGACACCTATACTGCAGTATAGAGACAAGCTGATGGTGGCTCCATTATGCCTGGGGGACATTCACATAGGCATCCATGGGTCCAATAGAGCTCATGCAAAGCAACATGACGGCCAAGGATATGTATATTGGTTGCAGACCACGTACACCCCCTTTGTGACGATCATGTTTCACAATGGCTGTGTCATTTTTCAGCAAGATCATGTGCCCTGTCACAAGACCAGGAGTGTGATGGCGTGGTTTGAGGAACACAATGGTGAGTTGCAATTGTGTTGGTCCCCAATTCACCAGATCTGAACCCAAATGAACACACCTGGGATGTGATTGAACAAGGCGTAAGAGCTCACCCCCCCCCCCCCCCCCCCCCCCCCTGAATTTGTGGGAATTAGGTGGTGTGTGTGTAAAGATGTGCTAGCTCCCTCCAGCAACCTACCAAAACCTACTTTTTTCCACGCCATAATATGTTGCCGCTATTATCTATGCAAAAGGTGGACATACTGGCTATTAGGTACCAGTAGGTGTTCATAAGATTCTGGATGGTCAGTGTAATCCTGGCATGCCAGGTCCTCGGCCTCACTTATGTTTACTTGCTTATTATATGCTTACCTATGGGACTATATATTGATGTGTTCTATAGTTATGAGACTTTGTACTGTTCCATACTTCATTCAGTGTTATTATGGAGCTCTCTATGTGGAAGCTGAATAAAACTTAGTTGGTGTTACTTCCGATATTGTGTGTGCACAATGACACAATGCACAATGTACTTGGCAATGAGTGGGGTATTCTACTCCACGTGTTTCATTTCTTTGGTTCAATACACAGCCAACATGCCAGTGGGAGAAGTTCTTTAATGTCTTGTTGAACAACAGCGAGTTCTCGCCGACCAGCTGCAGGCTCTCGCCGTGGCACTAAACAATTTGGCAGCCCTGTTTCCTTGTGTGATGAGTCTGTGGAAGATTGGAATGCTCATGAAAAAGGCCTTTGCCAACCCCAGCATGTGTAAGGGTTTCTTTCTGTTGTGGATTTCTCCTCATGTTTATCATGCTGTGTGTCAGCTAGCACCTCCTCAGCAAGCTGCCAATCCCTTTTTTGATAAAATGTGACAGTTGCTCTCTAATTATCATTGCAAACCTACTCGTGTTGGGTTCTACAGTTGTTAAAAGCGGCTGAAACAGTCAACAGAGCTCGGGCAGCTGGAAAGTAATGGGCTTAGCCGTCATTGCCAGCTTGTTACAGAGGCCCACTGGGATTCATATACTGGCACCATGGTTTGTGATGTTATACCTGGCTCCTGATAGGGAAGTTTGTGAACCTGCTTTACAATGTGAAAATGCCTCTCTCGCAGAAGTTATGAACATTGCTCAGTCTACGGCAGCAGGAAATCAGATGGAAACGTGGAGTCCTTGTGTCTAGAGCCTGAGGTGCAACTGCACCTCCACACGTACGAAGGAAGCTGAGTTTTCACAGGATATATAAATACCAGTGACATTTACGCAGCACTGCAACTGAAGGTGCACTGATCTTTACAACGTACCACTACATTGTAACATTGTTGGAAGTACGTGTAAACACAGAAATTAAATGCAACTGTGAAAATGGAATCTTTTACTTACTATATTGCGTATTTGTTCTGTGCTGATGACATCAATTAAACCCAAAATCGCACCCGAATGGCATGAGGCCACTTTCTACTGTTTTTCATCATGAGTCTAGCAGAAAAAAAACTTTTAAGAAAAAGGGAAACACACAGTACTGCATAATTCAAGTTCTTCAAATTTATTTAGGGATAATATTAATTTTTATGTCACTGACTGAAGATTTGTAGCAACACCATAATAACAATGTGGACTGCAAAACACTAAGAAAGCTCACAAAAAATTTACCAAAGATAAATTTTCCCTGCATAAAAGGCAATATCTGTTGCCTATCTTGTAACACAGAAACAGTAATGTCTTGTCTTAGCTGTACATGGTTTCTCAAAGTGCTTATGATGCACTAGTTTTCGCCTTTTCTTTGTACAGAACAGCCATCTCTGAGGCTGTATGCTTTGTCCCCTTCTTGGTGGAGCACTGCAGGGTCAAATTCTTTGATGATATATGTAGGAGTCAACAGCAGCTGAAACAGGTTTCAGGATTGACATCTGGCATTTTAAAATCTCCAGCTGCCTTGGAGAAGATGTGTCAATCAGATAGACGAATTTTCTCTTAATTTTTCTCCTCCTGTTGATTTAAATCTAAGGGCTCAATATTGTCTCTGCTTAGATAGCCCAGTATACTTTGTTTCTCACTTACTGATTCCTGTTCTTCGTAAATATGGAATGCACTCTCATGGATGTCGTCATTGACTTCACGGAAGTCATAGACGTTCCCTGAACAGGATGGCTGTCTTATTTTGTGTAGGCAAACAGACTGAATATGTTTACATATGTTCCATCTGAGATTGGAATCTACACGCGAGCATGTATATTGATACATGCAAGCTTGACATCCAATACAAATCAATTTGAAGCTGCAGTCGTGCAAACTTTTCTGAATAGAAAGTGTCATCCATCTTAGAAGCAGATGGCACAAGCCAGCCTTCTCCTCCTTCAACAATGTGTTCATGAACCACCTCTGTATTCAAGTCATGCTTTGTGTGAATTTCCTGGAGTTTGCTAAAAGGTTTTGTCAGAATAATGAGTCCGTCATGTCTTTTTGTCCCTGATGAAGCTCATTAATGCATGAATGGATTTGTCAAGATGAATTCTATTTTTACCATGCAAATATATGTTATTGTTCAGTACAGTCTTTCAACATGCATGTTTGTATTGATGCCGCTGTTGGTTCTGCAACAGCATGCCATGTGCATGTTGGCTTAATGGACGTTTTTTTGATACAAACCAAACTCAGCTGTAACAGAATCTTAAATCTGTCATTCCAGTGCTCAAATGTTATAACGCCACCTTCATGCATCAAAATCCTCACTGGCTTATAAGTGTCAGCTTGTCTTTCCTTTGATTTGATTTTAGAACATATATTTTTCCTCCATGCCCTGTCAGTGTACCATGACCAATAGTCTTCTCACAGGTTCTTCCACGTGCGAAAGTAAAGCATTATAAAACGACTCGGCTAGATCTGCCATAAGCACATGAGGACGTATTTTCCCCACTTAATCTATATTTCATTAAAAAATAGTAGAACCTCTTGATCAGACCTGTTTGAAATAAGGAAAGCACAAGGAAAATCATGTCTCATGTTTTCAAGCACAACAAGTGTAGTTAACTCAACCACTACTTCCATCGATGCAAATACTGTCACTGCTGCACTTATTCAGAATTTCACATTGAAGATTGTTCATAATGATGACAAAGTGTTTTCTCAGGAGTAAATGATGTTGGCTGCTTGTATCTTGTGGTTTATAGATCATCATTGCTAGCACTGGTTTCGTTTATCCACGCTTGTACACTGGTGCCATCACCTCACGACCTCAGAACATAAATTATTATACTACTCAGTGATACAAATATCTTTTTTGTTAGCAGATGGGTACACACTAGCTTGGAATTAAATAAAGTGGCTCTTTCTTTGTCAAGTATCACGTGGAAAGTAATTCTGTTTGTGATGTCGACAGCTAACGTGTTTCTTTCTTCTTCTGTCATATCTAAATTTTTGTAACAGATCGTACAGATACGCCAGCATACTAGGCAGCGAGAAGATAACCTTGTTAACATGATTAACCACATATTTCACTTTGCATCTTCCATCTCCAGCTTCAATTAGTTCAATGCTGGAACAATAGACACCACACACATATTATGTTAGTTCCTTGAATTTTCATGTGGCGTATGCCCTACTTTTAGATACATATTGCCCTGACCAATGGCATACAAAGAAATGCCAAGTGACGTCTGAAGTACAATACAACCCACACTTTTTGACGTATAGAGACAATGTGTTTCTCTGTCTGCTTCTTCCAGTCACTCAATTCCTGAAAAGACGCAAATTCAGTCTCTTTTGATGCGATCGACATAGCATGTTTCACTGACAAGTGATCATAATAGCGTTTCTTCGAAAGGACTGAAGTATCACACATTGGGCATTTCATTTTCATACAACTATTTTTCAATGCAACTTCGTTTCGTTCATGGCACATTAAATTGTGCCCATAGTCGAATTGTTTGCCGCATAAGCTACACAAATATTTATAAAACTATTGCACTTTTAATTATGGAGCAACATCACTTAACTTTCCCGGATGTGTCTGTGATATGTGTTTCCTCAGACTAGTTATGGTCATTGCTTCTTCCACAATCTGAAGATGCATATTTATTTTCTTGATTCATCATATTTATGATGGTACTGTCCTAGTTCAAGGAGGAGAAAACCTTCACACTTTCACACCTCCTCAAAAATTTCACACGATGCTAAGAAAACCAACTGATTGCATACTTTTACTTGGCTCATGAGAAGAGGATGCTGGGAGTGGAAGCTTGTGACTGGCTGTAGAGACAGGCCTCGCCTCCTTCTCCTAGAGCAACCAACTTAGGCTAGGCGCAAATTAAGAAGCGTATAGCACGTGTGACGTGACACGACACTACAGCGCGACACGCACGTGTCCAGCGCATATTGCGACGCGTACACCATACTTCGCATGCGCCGACTGGCGACGCTCTGCGCTGACAGAACCGAAGCGCGCGCAACCTGTCATCTTTCTCAAACGATTTTACAGAAACTATTCACTGAAAATACATGATTTTGGCCTTACTTGTAGCGTTATACGTCAGCTTCGTGACCAAGTGCCCATCAACTCGCTAATGACCATTATTATTGTGATGTACACTACGCAAAACTCAAAAAGTTTGCAACGAAAATTAGGGGTCGCTATGATTTTGCGTTTGGTGCATATTACACCATATGTTGCTGCTATGAAATTTAGCTAACATGTTGTATTTTTGTTTAGACTTGGGAGGAGGTCTCTATCTGTCTCGAGAAAATGGATCCTAAGTAGCGCGCTCACTCCCGATCTCACGCCCGCGAGAATGAAATACTCGCAACATCTCTCGTATCTCCTAAACCGCTCGAGACATCGAAACGAAAGTTTGGCGAATGATAGCACACGAGGAGGAGAGTGTTTTGCCAATTCTTAGACACACAGAACTTTCTTATCTATGGCGATATATCAGTACTTATACTTCCCTTTTTATTTATTTCACTCCAGTGACTGTAATTTAAGAGTTATCGACATCTAGCGAAACAAGAGCTTCCTAGTATGAAAATAAACATGAAATTTCTTCTTTTATGTTACTGCATACTGACACTATGAGGTTTTTCGTAAGCTAATGAGCTCTGTGATTGCCGATTACTTGTTTAATGAGGCACTCCGTTTCGGGATTCTGTCTCAATAGCTGCTGTGAGAGGAGTTTGGCAAATTACACTGTGACAAAGGAAATACAATTAAACCATTCACCAAGAGAAATGTGGCAGTTACTCACAAACGGTGATGCTTCTTCGAATGAGAAAAGATTAACAACTCTCACAAAAATAGATTGCCAATTCCGTTGGAATTTTGGTGGAATCCACGTAACCCATCGTATTTTTAACACTGAGCGACTGGAATGGAAACTTACCAAAGGATTTTATTCCTTCTCTTGATCTGAGCAGTATTAAAATAATGACGAGCGTTCCTTCAGGCGGAATGATAGGCAAATGCCAGATACTGGTTACTCACCTACGGCTTGCCAAACTGACAATGTGTGATCGCGAATAAAATAGTTGTTATTGAGAAAAATAAACAACTGACCTGTCGCACAACACAATGGTCAGTGTATCGTCAGCAGCGGAGGATAATGAGCGCGACAGGAATGCACAAGCTAGCCATGTGTGCCTTGTGAGTTGGAGTTCGAAAAACATTGTCATGAAAGTAGATCTGCCTTTGTCAGCAGTACATTCCAACAAATTAAATATATCTAATCACAACACTCTTTCAGGATATTCCTACTTTCGTAATAATACCGACCATTTTCTTCATCTGTTTAGCCTGTTGTATAATTAGTTTATTAATGCTGATAATGCGCATGCAACAATTGAAATGCTTTTTCTCATCACGGCGAACCAATTAAAACATTGTTATTTGTGACTGCTTTTCGACTGTTTCAGCTGGCCGAAGTGGCCGTGCGATTAAAGGCGCTGCAGTCTGGAACCGCAAGACAGCTGGTTCGAATCCTGCCTCGGGCATGGATGTTTGTGATGTCCTTAGGTTAGTTAGGTTTAACTAGTTCTAAGTTCTAGGGGACTAATGACCTCAGCAGTTGAGTCCCATAGTGCTCAGAGCCATTTTCGACTGTTTCTAGTTTGCAGTGGAAATGTTGATGTTCACATGCATGTAGTACAATGTGTCGTATTACATTATTACATCAATATCAGAGTAATCACAGTGAGACTTCTATAATTCAGATCTTGGACGCTTTTTACCAGGAGCACAAAGGGATCACACCTGTGGAGATTATCCCTTTCTAAATTTTTGTAACAGATCGTACAGATACGCCAGCATACTAGGCAGCGAAAAGATAACCTTGTTTTACTTTCCTACCTTGATTCTTAATCACATGATTTTATAATATTCCTTGCTTCCTTGTTCATTACCCTCTGTCCCTTCTTGCGATCTGAAAACATCGCGGAGGCATATGATACAATTCCAGCGGACAATGGCTCATCAGTTACTGAAATATGCATTTTTCTTGACAGAACAAAAACAAAACAAAACCATACAGATATAAATAACAGAAAAGTATAATGTACTAACGAAGAAAGATGGAGCGTTTAAATGGCGAAAAACGAAACACTGCCCAAAGGCAATGAAATTTAGTACACAGTAAGGCAAAATTTATCATATGGGGCAATACTACCACTGCTCATATTCACCGTTCCGATATGAGCATATGGCCGGGCTACTTTTCCGCTCCCCGTCTCAAATTTCCCACGGTGCTAGCGAAGCGCGGCGCGAGAAACTGTTCCTCAACCACAACGCCGCGTGACCCAAGTGGCGCGTGTCGCGTCCCAGTCGCGTCGCGTCGCAATTTGCGCGGTCCCATTTGAACCTGTGAGGTTACAAAAATGCGCGCTGCGCTGCGTCGCGCTATACACGTCTCAATTTGCGCCTAGCCTAAAGATTATAAAAGGTATGAAAGTGTAACAGTTTAATGCGTAGCAGAAGCTGACGAGCTGCTGAAAGGACCAGGTACAGACTCTTTGCTCACTTTCATAAATGATATTAACAATCACTAAGCACAACACCACAGACGGATCGACAGTATATTCGCAATGGCTGCTTACTGTTAAGTTGCACAATACTATTATGTAACTACTGTTGCCAGCAAACGTACACATTCCAAAGTGTCACAAAGTTAGCCGACTGCCACCAATCGCAGAGGGCTCAAGTAAACATGCACGATCTGTACACTCTTGATAGATAAAACGATAGCCCACATCGACTACTAGGTGTCAGGCAGCTATCCGCTGACCATTGCAAATTTTCCATCTGCTACCTCCTGTAGCTTCGGCCTTTTCCGTGAGAGATCAGTTCTGGAGCTGCAGTTTCACCTCAGGCTCTAGACAGAAGTGTGCGAAGTAGCCACCATTGCTTCCTTTCTTCATTGGTTAGCTCGAGGGGGGGGGGGGGGGGGGTTAGATGACATGGCAGTGGCCTCCACTCCACATCACATGGGGTAGCATCCTGTTTAGCAGCAGCAGCAGTCAGCGCCACAACAGCAGCCATGCGCTCCTTTCCTGTCATGCCCTCGTTTCATTCAACATGAGTGGGCTGCATGTACAAAGCTTTTGACAACGTGGAACTACTGTAAAAAAAAGGGGGGGCGGGGGCGGGGGCAAATTGCATCTGGGTGCAGCTCTCAATCTCCTTCACCAGTCATGAACATGGATGTGAGCAGTTTTTCCCAAGTGATGGAAGCCCAGAAAAAACTCTAAAGTATGTGTGATGGAGAAGATGTTAAGAATGCAAGTGGACACAGGTGCAGCAGTGACTTCGTTAAATTTTCAAGCCTATGTGGATCTCGGGTCACTGGCATTGTCCCGTCTCTCGTCGGCGGGTGGGTTACAACAAATACCCATATAGGGATAGTTTTCTACTTCCATAGTATACAAAGCAGTTGTTCGGCCTTCGACATTTCTAGCAGTGGATGATGCCAACACTGAAAACTTATTTGTGTTAGACAACTTCAAAATATTTTGTTCTCTATTTGTGATGAAGTGCGTATGGTATCAGATCAAGTTCTGTATCAACAATTGGACACACTTTGCTCAGAATGTTCCTCTGTGTTTTTGGAAGGTTTAGCATCTGATACCAATTTCAAGGCTTGCATCACAGTCAAACCAATGGCGTGGTTCCGTTCTTTTAGTGCCCTGCCCAGTCCCAGTAGCTTTACGGGAGCAAGTCAGATTGGAACTAGATCAACTTACATCTTTCGGTGTTGTCACGTCTGTCTCCTCTAGTGAATGGTCCACTCCATTGGTAATAGTCAAAAAATCTAATGGCGTCTTCAGCTCAGTGGAGATTTTAAAGTATCTGTAAATTTACAGTCTATTATTGATATATACACCTTACCCCATCCAAATGACTCTTAGCATGCCTTTCTGGGGGCCAACATTTTTCCTGAATAGACTCATCAGAAACCTACTCACAACTGCTTCTGGATGATGATTTCAAATGTGTCCTCATAGCGAATACGCCCTTTCTGGTATACTGTGTCAATACCAGGGCCTGCCGTTTGGCATGGCTTGCACCCCTGCCATTTCCAACGATTTTTGGAGCAACTCAAGGCTTCCGTGCCAGGATGCATTAACTACCTGGATGATATTGTGGTCTCAGGCTGCTCAACAGATGAACATTTGTAGAACCTTCGTGCCTTGTTCATGGTGCTACAGGCCACCGGTTTGAAATTTAACTTGGACAAATCACAATTTTTTCAGTCATCTATTATCTCTCGGTTTGAAGTCTTGCATGCTTGCGCCAAGCCTTTATGCCAGCATGTTGATGCTATTACAGCTTTGCCGTGTCTTACCAATGTCAAAGAGTTGCAACTCTTTCTCAGAAAAATTTGTACCACATAAATTTCTTCCTGGTACAGCCACATTGGTCCAACCACTTCATGTTCTCTTATGTAATGATGTTCCTTTACATCGGTTACCCACCTATGAGCATGCTTTTATCCTATTAAAGTCAAAACAACACAAGGCACATTGCTCGATTACCTTCCAACCAGCCCAACATCTTGTTTTGGCCACAGATGCCTCTGAGTATTGCCTTGGGGCTGTTCTTGCACACCAACATGTGGACGGTTCTTAATGCTCTATTGTGTACGCTTCCAAACTCCGAAACAGGTGTAACAGTGCTAGTCGCAGATAGAAAAGGAAGCCCTCACTATTGTGTGTGAGCTCGAAAAATTTCTTGTTTTCTATGCAGTTCCAAGTTTCATTTGATTACTGATCATAAACCTCTGGTTTCTCTTTTCAGTCCTTTGGCACCTTTACTGGAAAAAGCAGTCTGTCACCTACAAAGCTGGACTCTGTTTCTGTCATGCTATAACTGAGATTCCCTTCTGACCCACAGAACAACAGGCTAATGCAAATGCTCTTCCTCAATTGCTGATTGGCCCTATTGTATTTACATATAGATGAAAGGAGCAGCTAAGGGAGCATCTAACTGAAATTTAGTCAGAAATGACTCAACCTGAGTGTCAGTCTCAAAAAAAGGAGTTCATCTTGTCCCTCAAAGATTTGCACACTACTTGGTAATTATGACTAATGAATTCCAGTAATGACCTTAGGTTTTGGTTTTATCCCCTTCTATGCTTATTACCATGTCTGCTTCCTCCACAAAGTTTTAAACACTTAACACTTGCTGAGCCTAGACCGGTACCATTTTATTTTCCACTCACCAAACAGCACAAAACTTCTGCGGGAAAACAGAGGTGCTTGTAATATTGTAGATATAAGCTTGGTGGGATGGAATGTTTTTAAATAGATTATGTAAAGCTCTCAGAAACTGAACAATGCTCCAACCAACGCTAGTACAACCTGTCGTAAAGTTACCATGCAATGTATGTAAGCCACATGTCCAAAAACACGGACCCTCTGGATTGAGCTTGCTTTTCAGTTCTCTTATGGATGCCTTATTCATGTTAGGGCCTCCATGGGCACCTGAACAATTTGCCTTTTTAGTTTTGGGCAGAGATGTCTTTGCCTTTACAAACGTCTGCTTGTGTGTGTGTGTGTGTGTGTGTGTGTGTGTGTGTGTGTGTGTGTGTGTACCTGTCCTTTTTTTCCCCCTAAGGTAAGTCTTTCCGTTCCCGGGATTGGAACGACTCCTTACCCTCTCCCTTAAAACCCACACCCTTTCCTCTTTCCTGATGAAGCAACCGTTGGAAAGCTTGAATTTTGTGTGTATGTTTGTGTGTCATCATCTTTGTTTTTAGATATATTTTTCCCACATGGAATGTTTCCCTCTAATATATATATATGAAGGAGTATGCAAATTGGTCATAGATTGATATTCATACAGGCATCAACAGAAAATGCAAAATCTGTAAACTTCGATGGCCAGTGGATGAATGTGTTACACTGCAGTGCAATTTCACCACACAGCTAGCAAGGATAGTAAACAGAGGACATGTTGATACCAGGGCATGAAGTCTTTGTGAATTTCATTCCATGTACTCAATTGGACAGTAACTACGTATCACAGAGAGGTGGGTGAACAATACATGCAGTGTCAGCATTTCAGAGAGAATGTGTAGTAGATCTCAAAGAAGCTGGTTGGAGTAACTGGTGAATTGCTCGACATTTGAATAGGAGTCATGCGACTACTTGACAGTGTTGGCAAGGGTGGATGAACCATGCCCGAATACAGTGTCAAGTAGGAAGCGGTTGACATAGGGAGACGACAGAACGTGAGGACCAAGCAATTGTCAGAGAGACACTCAGAACCCTGGATTCGTTATCAGCATAATCAACGATTTTACATGTAACTAGTGCTTCAGTGACCAGAAGGACCTTAACAGGCAACTCACAGAAAGGGGCCTGAGCTCACGGTGCCAACCATTGACCTCTGTACAACAACAATCCCTTCTACAGTGTAGTCATATTCGCACTGAAATCTTATTGACTGGAGTATAACTGTCTTTAGTGATGAGTTCTGCTTTGAAATAAGTCCCTACGATCAGCAAAGATGGGTCTGGAGACACCCTGGACAGCGACGAGATACCAGCCTTACTGTCACCTGCCATATGGCCCGACAGCCAGAAGTGATGGTCTAGGGTGCCAATCAATTTCATAGCAGGACCCATTTGGTTGTCACCCATCACACCTTTACAGTACAGCAAAACATTGGTGATACTCTATGCCCCATTTTGTTGCCCTTCATAGCAAGCCATCCTGGGCTTACAGTACAGTGAGTTTCTACTGCCTCTCTTCATGCTTGTCAAACTCTACCTTGGGCCAGCACAGTCGCCGGATCTCTCCCCAACTGAGAACGTTTCGAACACTACAGGCAGGGCCCGCCAACCAACTCAGGATTTTGATGATCTAAGCCACCAACTGGACAGAATTAGGCACAATATTCCTTAGGGGGACACCCAACAACTTTATCAATGAATATCGAGCCAAATAACTGTTTGCATAAGGGCCAGAGATTATTGACGTGCTCAATTTGTGAAGGTCTTCCTCTTGAATAAATCATCCAATTTTTCTGAAATTGTAAATCATTGGTTTGTCTGAATGTGTACATCACATCTACTGATTTCTGTCCCATCTGGATAATTCCTTTGTGGTGCGTCTTCTTTGTCTTTTTTTCGTTAGAGTGTACTTTTTTAAAAACTCAATCTTATATATTTAGAGGTAGTAAAGAGGATGTTTTCCTGTCGTTTAACACAAATAAAATAAAAGCTGACTGACAATGCTGAAACTTCAGTGAAACATGTCTGTGTAATAGAAGAAAAGAAAGCTGTGTTTTGCTCAAGCTGAAGAAAAGAAAAAACAAGGAAAAAAAGTTCACAGGTTTGTTTAACATGTGGGACTGTGTAACTGTCACAGAGGTGTTGATAGAACTGAACTGGCACACTCTTGAAGATACATGTAAACTATCCTGAGAAAGCCTACTTAGTTTCAAGAACTGACTTTCAACGATGACTCCAGGAATATAATACAACCCCCTACGTATTGCTCCCATGCGGACAAGATTAGATTAATTATAGCACACACAGGGACATTTAAATAATGATTCTCCCCAAAGTCCATACATGAATGGAACGGGAAAAAGCCTGTATAACCGGTACAATGGGTACATAGCCTTAGTCATGCACTTCACAGTGGTTTACAGATTATAGATGTAGAAACATAAAATGGCAGATAGAAAGTTGTCAGAGGAAACCAACCAGTCCTGGGCATATTGTTCCCTGGAGGCATCTTTTTCAACTTCTTTAGCAAACAGCTGGTTGGTAATCCACTATGAGTAATGCCAGCTAATTGTTCTCGTGAAACTTCAAACTATCAATCACACAGCTGTATGCCTCAGGAAGTGGTAATTCAAGTCCCAATTATTACAACCAGTTTCTCCTCTGAAGCCTCACCTGCCATGCAGTTACAATCTTACAAGCAAGAAAAAAGGCAGATGTAGACAAATCTCACCAATAAAACGGCTCCCATACTTCAGTGAAAACTAAAGATGACCTTCCTGAGTGGAAAGCTAACATTTTCAATGAAAAATATCACCCGTCATCTCTCCACAGCACAAACATACAAGTAGTCACTGTAATAGTATACATTCATACAGTTACCTCTTTATGTTCCCTATATCTCTTTTCTGACACCAGACGGGACGGACTAACAGAATTTGCAGCAAAGCTTCTTCATCAATTTCTCTGGTATGAAGACTTTAATGTACATTACACGCTACAGGACTCTATTATCATCTGCTCGACAGGTAGTGCTGTTGAAAGCATCATGCATATGGAAACTCAAAGCATTTTAATGTTGATTTTGTTCTCTGACATAAAGCTATCAATATGCTTTCTGGGGTATTGCTCAGTGGGAAGTGGTTAATGATTTGCACTCCAGAGACTATTTTACAAGCTGCATATGTGTAACAAATAGAGCAATGCCCATAAAGAAGCTGCCAGAATGTACTCTAAGCAAGGCTAACAAGATGCTGCACAGCCAACTAATTGCATTTAAGTACTGCAACAATGCCTAGGAATATGAATGTGATTTTCTACAGATCTGATGTAGGGAGGCTAGCTATGAAGAACCTGGTTATGTGAAGTGTGCCACCTAGGCATCGCGGGCATATGAGTCTCTGATAAGGTCCATACGCTGAGCATTTGATCACCACCTAGGCTTGGGCTCTGATTTAATAACCACTGCTTTTCAATGTGGGAGATGTATTCAGCATTCTCTAAAGGTAATTTTGCACTGGACACAACTGAATCAAGTGCAGAATGCCATGACAGGTTGAAACGAACCCAAAAAACTTCTATGACTATTTAAGAAAACACGACAGATAGGACAAATTCCCAATTTGTGGAGGGAGGCAATTTGAGTCCTCTTCCTCAAACCAGTAGCAAACATAATTTGGAGATTTTTTTGAGACCAGAAAGCTACAAAGATGCTTTTAGTCTGGGTTCAGAAGTTATTGATTTAACATTGACAACCTCATCCTTTTCATATACAGGATGCCTGTGGAAGAATGGTTAATATTAAGAGATGTGACAGGAACAATCTTAGTAAACATGGGCCCTAAAATGCATACCTTCAAAGCTATGAGAATCCATTCATCTTCACTACTGTGAAAAACATCTCTTCTACTGAACAAGTGCTCGTAGCTCTTTAATAAGTTTACTCGACTTTTTTTTTTATCCATACTACCTGCTCCCAAAATCTCAAAACCGAGCAGCTTTCAGTAGAATAGATTTGTTTCACAATACTGAAGATGAATTGATTGTAGCTCTTAAGGTATGCATTTCAGAGCCACTTTTATCTCCCCCACCCCAAATGATTGTTGCTGTCATATCCCTGAATATTGACCATACCTCCTGGGGCACCCTGTATCTGTTTTGCAAACAGTGTACACTTCTATGTCTTAAATGTATCATGACAATTCTCAGCTTCATGTTTGATTTAAGACTGTCATAGTTACAACATCCCGGGACCTGAAGCTCTCTAGTGGTTTAGTCAAATGTTTTGGGGATGCCTGCCCTATTTTCAGAAAGTTTGTGTACAATTCTGACTAGATTCTGAATGCAGATAGCACTAATTAGCAATAGCAAATCTTACTTATCTGCCAATTGCCAACACTATCCATCATGAAGAGATTAGACTGGCCACATGTGCGTACTAGGACAGCTGCATACCTATCCTGTGTGTTGAGGCTGGAGAGCCAACACTTGCATCTGACAGCAACTACCTATCGTGTATCAGGGAAATGGATCACTTACTGCTGCAGTGTCACCGATACACCCAACTTTCTTGCACTGCAAGTGAATCAGTTTTTACAAATTGCCCACAAGCCACCCGTCATTAAATCCTGAGCTTTCTGGGGTCGCAGTGCATGATGTCATGCCATACGATACCAAGGCTGCCAGTAGATGTCAAACTCAGCGAAGTGTTCTTTTCCAAGCGAGGTGTTCTTTTCCAGACTTTTGAAAATGACTATGATGTATTTGATTTACTGTCAGATCTGTTACGCACTCTGTATGTGTTTGCACTCTTGTCAGACGGCAGACTGGCACTCTTTGATTTCCTTTATGTATATTTTTGCAATTTGAAATATATCAGTTTCCTACAGTTTCCTAATACAGTGCAACACAATTTTAAAACAGAAAAAGCAGCCTCTAAAAAATGAGATGATTTCAGAGCTCTGTCAGGTACAAAACAATTTGCCAAAGCGAAACAGAGCCCTGTAGCTAAATGAGTACTGTCTCTCATGCTTGAATCTACTATGGTCCAATTTTTTTTTCTTTTCTTTTCTTTAAATTTTACATCTTTTTGTCAAGCGGAAATTATAATACGAAGGTGGTTTGAAAAGTTCTTGGAATCACCACGAGAGGTCAGCACTAGCGCAACGAATTGTTCATGTGATATTCATTGGACAGTTGGCTGTAAACATGTGCCATGTCAATGCTCTTGGAAGAGAGCTGTGGCGGTGACATGGCTCTGCTGCTGTTCTCGCATTGTGATTTGCGAAGATGGAAAAAATTGAGATTCAAGCAGTGATTAAGTACTTCATAAAGAAAGGTATGAAAGCGAAGGACATTCATGCCAATTTCTAGAATACATTAGGGGGCTCTGCTGCTTCATATTCAACTGTTGCCAAGTGGAAAAATGAATTTAAATTTGGTCGGGAGAGCTTAGATGATGATCCATGCAGTGGTCAGCCAAGATGTGTTGCTACTCCAGAAATCATTGCAGAAGTCCACAAAATGGTCATGATGGATCGCCGATTGAAAGTGCATGAAGTTGCTCATGCATGCCAGATGTTGTTTGAAAGGGTATGTCACATTTTAACTGAAGAGTTAGAAATTAAAAAATTATCTGTAAGATAGGCGCCATGACTCTTGACGCTGGATCAAAAACATGTGATAATAGACATATCAGAATAATGTTTGGCCCATCCGAGGAGAAACGAACAAGATTTTTTGCACTGGTTTGTGATCACAGATGAAACTTGGGTGCATTAATATACCCCAAAGATAAAACAATAATCAAAGCAGTGGAAACATGCTGATTCTCTGGCACCAAAGAAAGCAAAGACAATTCCTTCAGCGGGAAAGGTCACGGCATCAGTGTTCTGTGATGTGAAGGGGATTCGTTTCTAAATAATCTCCCCACTGGGCAAACAACTACTAGAGAATACTATGCTAACTTCCTGGACAAATTGCAACAAAAGATGTGCGAAAAAAGGCCAGGTTTAGCAAGGAAGAAAGTCATCTTCCATCAAGACAATGCGCGCCCACATACACGTGCCGTCACCGTGGCAAAATCACACGAACTAAGGTATGAATTGTTGCCACACCCCATCTTATTCACCTGATATGGCTCCGTTAGACTTCCATCTCTTCTCAAAACTGAAAATTTTCCTTGGTGGACGAAGATGCACTTTAAACGAATAAATTATAAGAGTTGACAACTATTTTGCAGGCCTGGAGGAAACTCATTTTCGAGATGGGATCAACGCACTGGAACATTGTTGGATCAAGTGAATTAATCTACAAGGAGACTATATTGAAAGATAAAAAAGTTTCAGTGATGTAAGTACTTTTTTTCTATTCCGTTCCAAGAACTTTTCAAACCACCCTCGTAAACAAACACTGAATCATAATTTTCTAATGTAAATTAAATCCAGGAAGTTTCATCAACAACTGGTCCATTTAGTATGCTCGTTTCTCCATGGAACAAAGAAATTAGTGGGCTTCAGCAGTAAGTGACTGACACAGGAAAACATGCATTTGCAGTTGACCAGCAGATCTTTCTGTAGATATAGTCCAGCAATTCAAATTTTAAAGTACTAGAATCTACTAGATGACTAATGTCTTTTTTTTGGTTGCTGTAGCCACTGTTTACTGTAGATAAGTTTCTGCATGAAGATATTTTGCTGAACAAATGAGACTGACAATACTTCAGGTTATAAATTTCTTAGTCTCATGACATAGCACACATGCACATTTACTGTCTTAATTTATACACTAATATTTCTTGTGGGGTTTCATCTTATGTGGTGTAATGTGTGTTTCATGTTTAACTTCTTGCACTTGACACGGAAAACAAATCTTAAAACACCTAATTTGTGATTTGTCTCCTGAACAAAGATTCAAAGCAGAAATATGTAAGCTGCATAAATATCTTTTATATTCACTGTATTCAACTCCACATACCATTAGCATAAGTAGCACTAGGGAGATGTATTATTAGTGCAATAAGCGTAAGATAGTTCAAAACAAGTTAACTATTGTATTTTCTGCCATTTCATCTTATGTATTTGACTTGGTGTCTGAGGTATAACAGTGGAGTTTGAACTCTTTTACTGACAATTTGTAACTGCCGCAGCAGTTAGGCAGAAACACGGCTATCAAAGTAGCAGTGTTGCTGCCCCCCCCCCCTCTCTCTCTCTCTCTCTCTCTCTCTCTCTCTCTCTCTCTCTCTCTAAAGATGACTTGCTGAGAGGGACACCTGGAGGCAGCACTGGTTACCTGTGGCATCACATCATGAGCGCCACAACCCCCAGAATAATCAGGATTTAACGACAAGTAGCCTTTACGAATCCATTCAAAGTATGACCTCTTGGCGTTTGACAGATACCAACTCCAACCCAGATTGTCAACCAGGTTACTCAAGAAGCTCAAAATTAGACTAGATATATTGAGGGACAAGAAGACTGCACCCAATGATTTTTTTTTTAACTTTTTGTTTTATGAAATTTTAAATGAACACCACAACTATGTCACAATATTCACAGATGTGTCTCAACAGAGGTTCTCTATCAGGGCGCGTGTGTGTGTTTTTTCTTGAAACCCATTTATCTGATGATTTACAGTATATGATGTGGAGATACATGCAATTGTAGGGGTGTTGAAGCACATGACACTGGATGAGAATTTCTCCTGACTTACCCTTCAGTCTATAGAACACATGTACCCAAAACATAAAATAATCCAGACTATCCACACCTTTCTTTGTCAACAACAGGCTGGGGAAATCGGTGTTATTTTGTTACTTATTAGGGCTCATGGGAATACAAAGTGGCAGATTATGGTAGCTAGAGAAGCATGTACAACAAATTTCACAGCTCAATGTGCTATCATCTTGATGTTGAGGTAAGGTCTCGCTTATATGAAAATACGAGTGGCTGGACAATAAGCTGCAGCAGGAAAATTTACAAATTGGCTAAAATGTACTACCTTCTGGCCATGTACGATGAAAATCCTCCTCCTCCTCACTCATCCAGGCCAAAGGACAGTGTCTGATGATGCAAGGCTACGATCTCATGAGAGGACACTCCAAAGGCAAGTTCATATGGCAATACATGTTCAGTAAATGGCGACTCAGTAAAGTGAAATAATACAGCAATCATAGTGGTTGAACTTTTTTTTATTTTTCCATTTCCATACAGATCTGTCAGCAGTTTACTACAATTTTTTGATACTGCGACTTCTCTATACATGACAGTCATCAAAAAACAGTTATGTACTTTCATATCTGATGATTTATCCCAGCTAAGAACACATCATGTGCTTTTTCTGGGATGTTCTCAATCAAATCATAAATCCAGCCTAATATTCTGTAAGCTTGTAATTGTTCACTATGAGGAACTGTACTGAACACTTTGCTATCCACTGGAGGGTCAGTTTGCACTGGGCAATTTTGACATAGTTATAAATGGAAATCTTGTATGCATCCAATGTACTGAATTTTCATTCACTGCCACCTATTGCTACAGTCTGTTGGGGCAATTTATTTCTTATGCAAGAAGTATTCACTTCACTACCCTTCATAAAACAAAACTTATTTATTAAATGTGGTTTTTGCAAGCACACATTTTGCAATTATATGCATAAGCATCCTTGGCAAACAGTTATTGCTAATGAGCTTTATTATTAAATATCTTTTTCAGTTTGAGAATAACAATGACATTCAGCAGTGCTTATGTTTATGCATAATAATTTACTTCTCTAATAATTATTTATGGCCATAAGTTATGTAAGGAAGATTACGGTTTGACTTTCAGCTCAAGACAATGTCATTAGAGCTCGGTTTCAGGAGGGAAATCGGATATGTCCTTTTCAGAGGAACCATCCCCATATTTAACTTCAGCAACTTAGGAAAACCATGGAAAACAAATCCTGATGGAGATTTGGACCACCATCCTCCCAAATGAGAATACAGTGCTAATGTACCCCCCCCCCCCCCCCCCCCCCACTGCTCATGTAGAGAAGTGAAAGGCTCAGAGAGACCCAACTTAACACACATGGGAATATATGCACACTGCAAGGTGCTCTAGAAATGGGACTAAGTTTGCATGGTCATACTGCTGCCAGACATCACTAGGCACAAAAATAAAGAGAGATCACCTACAAATGGTGCATACCTTGCAAACCACTGCTGAGCACTGGAACAAGATTTTATGAAATGTTTACTGTGATATGGCACTGGCATTAAGTGTGTTGTGGCAACAGTGATATTCAGTGGAAGATGTGCAATGGTCTTGAGGTTGTGTTACTTGGTTCGGACTCAAATCATTGGTTTCCGACAAGGGCACAAATCAGTTTTGACAATATTGTCACTTTGCCTCATTCATATGGAAATTGTTGAAAATAAATTACTGTTTCAGCTGTATAGCAGATCAATTTGGCCAAGAATCTGTAACAACTATTCATGTTTCAGCAAAAATGGAAATAAATCTGAAATAGTAGCACTATTAATTACATGGCTGGCATTTGTGAAACAAACATTAGGCAACACAGTGCATGATTACAGAAGTTCCCCATCTTCTGGTTATCTAGTAGCAGTTTCATTGAAGGTTACTGGAGCAATGTAACATACTGTACAATAAAGCTTGTAGAAAAGACATGCAAAACAACAGATATGTTTCACAACTGTCAGTTTGTTGCACTATTAAAGAATACGTTTTGGACTTACGTTTCTCACATTTCTGGAGACAACACAATTCATCTGAGATGAATAATTGCTAAGGAAAGGTGTAGAAAGGGTGATGGATGTTGGGGTGGTAATACAGAGGCAACTCTGCACATTCTGAAGGGTGTGTGAGAAATTTATAGTCTTAAGTAAACAAGGCGGTAGTATGTAAAGCAAAAGGATAGAAAAATTGGGAATGAGTGAGGGCAGGAGGCTGGGAAAGTAAAGTTAGGGATATCGTCGGAATGGCGATACTTTAGCAGCTCAGATAGCAGACACCTCTATTTTCTATTTGATTGTATCTGCCAGCTACATACGTCTTTAAATGCATATTCATCTTAAAATTGACTTGCTTGTTGTTAATACGTGTTCAGACACACTGTGCAAATTTATCCATTTAATTTTTGAACACCAATGCTGGCACAATGGTGATTTCTTGACGAAAGTCTTGTTTGAAGTCCACGCTTATGCAGTTTAGCTTCATACACACTAGCTTTCACACACATCATAAGAAGGAGCAAAAAACCGATTTTGGCAACAACAGTGTAGCTTTGGGCAATCCGCTTGAAACCATATTGTTTCAAAGAGCCACACCTAGAACACATTTGGCGTGGTGATGTAGTACACGGATGTCACTGTTATTGTGACATCATACTCATCAACCAGATGATGATTCTGATCTCTGATAGACTGCACCACACTAATACCTCAAGGCTGTTAACAGAATGTTGTGGAATACCTGCCGCCGATTACATTGCACATTATTGTGTCGTAGACAAGAAGCCACTGCCACATTTTTTTGGATGTGTGGTCTTTCAACCCATGTAAGCAGAATGTTGCAGTTTGGTATTGGTGATGTTATACAACAGCAAATCTTATTATTGATATCCTTTCACCTTGAATTGATATCCTTTCACCTTTAATTTCTGAGACTGTAAGTGTGGAGTACAGCATTGTATGGTAATGATAGATGGACTGGGGAAACCAGAAAAGCACAGAATCAAAGCATTTTAGATGGAGTGCTACATAAGACTGTTGAAAATTAGTGGACCAATAAGGTAAGGAAAGAGGTGGTTCTTAAGAAAACACTGACAGGAAGAAGGGACAGAATTATAGGACATCAGTTAAGACATCGTGGAATAACTTTCACAGTACTAGAGGCAGCTGTAGAGGATAAAAACTGTACAGGAAAACAGAGATTGGAATACATACAGAAAATAACTGAGGATTTAGGTTGCAAGTGCTACTCTGGGATGAACAGGTGGTTTGTCCATTTATTCTTTTTTTTTTTATTTTTTTTTAATACAAGTTCACCAAATTCGGCATCTTTTATGCCAAATTTTACATTTTACCAAATTCTGTCCGTTTTGTCACATTCAGTGTTTTTTGCCAAATTTGGTATTATTTTTACAAATTTCTACACTATTTTTGTCATCACATCAGAATTTGTTACACAGAAAATGAACTGTGATTTTAATATTATATACATACCTCAGCCTTGTGGAGACTAGATATAAAAATGTGATTTTAACATTTAATAACTATCAGTTACTTATATAAGTAAACTCACACACTCAAATTTATAGCACATCTCGTAAAAATCATTGACTTCATGCTATTTTGCTCAAAACTGCAAATTTCACATAGTCATCTTTGTGAAATTTTCCTCTCCTTATACATACCGCACCTTGACAATCAACTGTAGTTATCAAAATCGTGGGTTGTTTAATTAATAAATATCAGTAACTGTTGTAGATGTTGGTTATTCAAATTACTATTACAAATGCAAGCTTTTTACAGATGTTGTGTGCAAGTGAAAAAAGATTATGGATAGTGAGCCTAGGAAAGATCCTAAGCTTGATTTGGCTATTTCTTTTCTGTCATGACCAATGCAAATTCTCTATGTCTACAAGAAAATAACTCTAGGACAAAACACATGAAACCTGCTGGCAAGTCATATTTTTAAATAATTCTATTCTGTAGATCCGGAATGCCAAACAAAATGTGGAACTCTAACCAAACTTACAATACAATTCTTTCAATGTTACACATCTTGGGGCACCCTTCTGCACAATCTCCTTGGTCTAGTAGTGGAAAATAAAGAATGTTCTACAAACAAACATTTTTAGAACACTTTATTTTATTTCATCCAACAGTCATAGCGGAAAATAAAAAAAATCGTCTGAATTCGGCCCATTGCAAAGTTACTTGAAGGGTGTGATAAGTTACAGTTATGGCATAATGTCTACTCCAAGGAATGAAATAAATATATTTTCAACTTTAAACAACAAAGAAATCAGAATACAAATTGGCTTGTTCATCAAATGTCCACAAAAAGTGTGTTGGCAATATGTATTTCAAAAATATACCTGGAAACAATCATTTCCAGAATTGTTACTTTTCTGTATCATAACTCTATGGACCCTTTGCAGTAAAAGATTTGTTTTATCTTGGCCGTAATACCATTTGAAGAAATTTGTACATAGTATCAAACAGTCTTTCAAGACAAGTGCACTAAAGCACTGGTATTAGGAAAAAAATAAATATTCAACAAATTATGAAAATAAGTTGATCAAATGAATGGTTCTTATCAGTTAGGAGAAAAAGTGTTTTGGACACAATTTGTGCTAAAAACTGAGATGTTATCTTTTGCTTCCCATTATAGTATAAAAGCAGTGATTTATGAAAAACAAAAGGCATTAAAACATTAAAAGGCGATAACAGTAAAGAGTCAACATTGCTTACAACAGTCAGAGGCAAACTATATAGGTTAAAGTACAAGTAACACAAAATAAAACAAATTTATACAGGCAAAATCGAGTACAATATTGCCCATTTAATGCATACTGTACAACACACAACAACAATCACAACTATGATAATTTTCATTCTTATGCTCAAAATAGAATTTGACGAAGTCAAGAAGACTGTGCTATATTGCACAATGGGTTCCAAGAGTAAAAGAAAGTGGAGACATGTGTAATAATTCTCATGTGCATCCACATAAGGCATTGGTGAGTAGTGTAACTGAATGGGATGCATTTTTAACAAGTTGGCTGCCACAAGGCCACTGGCTGATGCAGCAGTCTCATGCCCGATGTGTGTCAGCAGGCAGCCCCTAGTTCCACCCTGTTCAATACAGCATATCTTTGGAAGTTGTGTTCATAATTCCATCACAATCCCCTGCACCCTGTTAATCACATACTGCGGATCAATGCAGCCTGTAAATGGATGGTATTACCAGTTTAGCCTTCGTCATAGTTGTGGCCTCGTACAGTTCAAACTACCGTAGGTTTCTTCGTGTCTATTTCCATCATCACCACCATTACCAATACGTCATTGTCACTGGTGTTGCTATCAGTTGTGCCCACAAACACATCCTCATTACAAGAAAGCTATGATAACTCTGGTTCACCATAAAAACCTTATTTTTTCGACATCCTCAATAATTCTTCAGTGAAACCAGTCAGTTTTTGGAAATTTAAAATGTTGACAGTGTGGGATTTATTTGAGTGAAAACCATTTACAATCACGTTATATGACAGGAAGTCTCACTGTCCATATCAAAAGGTAAATTAGGAATCAGCTTCATAATGGATTTAGAGCCATGATGTAATTTTGTAAAGAATTAGTAATAAAAACCATTGAACGTAAACTTGCAAAATAATAATAATAATAATAATAATAACAATAATAAAAGTTGAACAAGATACAGTACCAGACTTACTGTATACTAGAATCAACTTAATCAAGGAATACCAGTTAATGCACACTACTAGACTGAATGTGTGGCTGTCAGCGGGCACGCAATGTCAGTCACAAGGCTCCACTGTGTCCACCAGTGGCCTCATGGTAGTCAACATGTTAAATTACTCGAGTACGGAACATGAAATGCAACTTCAGAGGATTGATGCAGCAGCAAAAAGAAATTTGCTGACATGATTTGAACATAATATCTACTTTAGGACAAGCAAAGAAAGGGCTTAATGACACTGTACCATTTCATGCAGAGAGTGGTTGAAGATGTAAAAATGTGTAGAGATGATAATTAGATTTATTAATCTACTCAGGAATTTGTCTAAGCAAGTAATAAATATCTTAATTTCTCCTACAGTATGCTACACACTCACTCTTACTCTCTCTTGTTATGGAACACGTCCAAAAAGGCAGACATTCTGGATGTATGAAATAATACTGCTACGCTGCAGTTTGAAGTTATATTTTGCAGATGTTGTAAGTGATAGTAATGAAAGTTATCATCATTTCATTCATATAAGAAGACAAAAGGATATAGCAGACATGAATAATGCCTTTTTTGCCAAAAGACCATTGAGAATGCATAACAACAGGCAAGATGTTAATAATATATATATATATATCTATTTTATTGAGGGAGGTAAAAATCATTTATTATATTATTTGTTGTACAGCCATTGAACTCAGTTTCTCCCTCTCAAAATTTACAGTATTGTGAACAGCACAAAAGTACACCTTACAATTGAACAACCACTGTTGGGACCAGGAAACTGAAAGTTAAAGCTGCTCCCCACTGAAACGATTTTCTGAACCTTCATAATGCATACTGCTCAGCTCTTACATGCTGCAAAACAAAATATACAATGTAGTCAGAGGATTTGTTATGTAAGTGGACAAAGATTGAATACTTGAGTAAAGCAGTCCTGTGGACTAACAAGCAAACAAGCTTTAGAATTTAAAAATCCTATTTGATGATTGGCAATTTTGATGCAAAACACATTTTAAGGGGAAATGTGTGTTTCTGTTAAATTTGGGCCGTCCTGTGATGGAGTATATAAGATTTTTTCTGTAACTGTCAAATATATGTTAAGCAAATATACCTACAACCCAATCTACCTTCCATACAAAATAATACTTTTTTAATTACATAAAAATTCTTTGTTACTTCTTGAACACAAACAATTATTTTTAAAAGTAAGCAATATACCCTAATAAATCACTCCATGGAGAAACATAATTTTCCATCAGAATCACATTATATACGTATACAGTCATAACGTTAGAAATTTTTAGGGTATGTGTGGACAAAATTCTTCAAATCAAACCATAAATTTGTATAAGACAGAACACTTTACTAATCTATTGATGTCATGTGAGTAAGGTGTCAATCATGAAAACAACTGCACAACTATCAAGGGAAAACTTATTGTAAGTATGTATGAAGTACACCACTAACAAGTTACAAGAACGACAAATCTTGCACTGCAAGGAACAGAAGGCTTGTTTCCAAATGACTGTTTCTTTAATAAACTAAAAAATCGAATAGCAATAGTAATCTTACATGAAGGACATTAGAACAAAGTGAGAAATTTTGCAAAACAATTGAAACAGCCATCCTTATAGTGCTCAATATTGGTAATTCAGCTCTCTGATAAATATATCTTTGTAAGTGAGAGTAAATTCATAACTGGATTTGAACTAACAGAAATACTTGAAAATACAAAGTCTCATTTTTAAAATTCTGAGCAATTCCAGCTTATAATATGAAATCATTTGAATACACTGCATCACAAACTTGGAGTTACTGTCATACATAACTAGACACATTTAATGCACACAAAGTGATAACATGAAAAGAAATGTACATGCTCATAACAAGTACCTCTGAACTCTACAAACAATAAAACTTTTCAGAAGGAGGAACTAAAGTACACCATGTTAATGGGAGAATGTAGGACACTTGTTTCTAATTTAAAGTAAGTTTCATATTTAAAGCACATTTTACAGAAATAATAGTTTTAATGTAGCTGCCTTTTGTTGGAAGGATGCTTGAGAAAAACAATCCAAATACATCACTGGTCACATACAAGCTCTCCCTCACCCTTCTAAATCCTAAGAAAAGCAAAAACTTGTTATAAAATTTTTGCATGTTCTACATTTTGAAATGGTGGAATTTACATCCAGGTCCAGGTGTAGTTGCAGTTGTAGTTCAGTGTGCTCACCAAATTTCAGTTTAATAAGGTTGGTAAATAACACTAAATGTACTGACTTCTGCACATATACTTTTTACCGACTGAACAGAACACACACTAACCAAGAAGTAAGTCTTAGAATGTACAAAATCCTTAAAATAAACTAACAGTTCATTTCAGTCCACGAAAGGAATACGTTCTTAGAAGAATAGTATATTCATTTCACAAGCCTGAGCCCAATTTTTAAATGTTTTAAGGGCTTGGTATTATAGATCTGCACTTTCTAGTGCTCTTCTGCACATTTGTTGAGTGGAACTTTATTTCTTCCCTGCTTCCATAATGCTTGATAGTACATTTATGAATAAAAATTTGTGTAATAGTGAATGGAATCAACATCATGTTTTCATAGATGCATAGGTAAACTGATAATTCACAACTCTTGTACAAATGTTCATGTTCCAGTGCAGACTTTTTTTTCCAGTAATTTATATTTAACAGCACCTTAAGGAAGCATCCACAGTCTAAAATATTCCAGATATACCATAATATGGACTAAGCAATCTGCAAACACAATCACACAGTACACACTTCACAAGTAACTTTCTAAAAGAATATAATATGAAAAGTTTGCGCCTTGAACATGGGAAACAGAGGAGCAGCAGCAGTTGCAGCTACTATTACTTCAGAATATAATGGTGGTGTAATTATAAATGTTAATATTGCCAACAATATGCTCCTGCTAACAGTCCTTCACAAGCAACTGTACGAGTCAGAACTGGTGGGCACGAGAAACAGTCATATTAAATATTGCCATGTAATTTCTCAAGTAATTTTCTTGTAGAATGGTTCACACTACTATGGTTCATGCTGAACTAAGAGTTGAAAACAAAGTCCAAAAACCATCTACTGAATTGTGCTACTGAAAGAAGAAGGCTTTACAGCTCATGTATTACAAATACCAATCTAGAACTTACTTCTCAAACACATTCCAAGTTTAATAATTACAAATGAACAGAATATATGTTACAGCAACGTATGTGGCAGTACTCTGGAATATCACAGCTGATTGTGTAAGAAGTGTACAGTACTTATTTCATACAAACAAGGTTGGGGCATACAACTGTCTATAAAATTACACACTGTTTCATTTGCCTTCCTTGAATCTTTCCATTTTTTCAACAATTTTAAATCTTTGTTACACCATATTCTGTTTTAGAATTTAGTAGCCATGTTTACTCTAAAAGTGTAACAAATGGCATCTTATAACTGTTCAAACTGGCAGTCTTGGTCATGGTATTTCTAAATATATTTACAATTTTCTTTTGGAGTGTGCACCCACAATCAGCCCAAAAAAAAAGACATCCATGAATTGCTTCATTTGACATCCTGTCAGCAGGAACCATCGGTCAGGTTCTCATTATACAAAATATGTTGTCAAAATCGCAACTTCATGTGACCACTCAATTACGCAAATTCAAATTAGTCTGGTGTAATACTAAGTACAAGGATATATACCAGCAATGGCAGCAGAACATCAACAATCATTGTTTCTGGCAGCAAAATAGTGTATTTGTCCAAGTGTGGTATACTTTCATGGTCACAGCTGACGACACTGTGATGAGATCATGAAGACAGGTTGCTCAACTTCAAATGCTTAGATGCAAATTTTAATGTTTTGTTGCTGTCCTTATCCCTTGCACAATATCTCATTCATGTGGTGAGCAGATGTCTGTCTATTCCAGTGAAGATTTTCTGTTATACTAATGTATGTATACTTGCTTCTACATAAGGAGGTTATACTTCCCCTTTTCTCAGCAATCTCCTAATGTTATGTCTCCGTCACATCTGACAACAAATTTTGCAATGGCAGGACCCAAATTGCCTAGTTTGAAGACGTTGTAGTGGATGCAGATCAAGTCTACCCTGTCCCATTACCAAATGTATACCAATAGTACAGTTGCCGCTAACGAGTCTGACACTGTTCAGCCAGATAAAAAGAGTATGCCTCTTCACTGATGTCTCAGTTCAGTGTCATGGGAGCATACATGATAATGCGGCTCAGAAGAAATTTAAATACAATGATCTGAGCATCAAGGTCAGTTCACTGTATGGAATTCCAGGATGTTGTAAAGACAGTAAAATAAAAGATAAGGTACTGTTTGATACTGCCTATATCTTGCTTAAAGTACTATAAAATCACTCAGGTCACCAGGCCTACTCTTGAGGAAGCAGAAGTAACCTGGAGTAGACGTCAATGTGCAACAATGTGAGCTCTGTTGTGAAAAACAGAAATCATAATAATAATAATAATAATAATAGTCTGTCATTTAACTGCAACCTTTGATTGCTCAGTGCCATGACTACCTTATGTGCATCAAAGCAATAGAGCAAGGGAAACTGCTCACAATTTGTTTCACTCAAAAACGTGTACTAGGATTCTATAGTCTGACTGAAATTACTTATTGGTCAACACTTCACACGGAGCTGGTTTCCTCAATCAGAGCACTCCACATCATGCTACTGCCAAAATAAATAGTTCACTGTGTGTGTGTGTGTGTTTTCACATCTGATGAAATGCGAAACAAAAGGATCAGTTTTAAATGCAAAGATATCTCAGGTCATAAAATGTTGATGGAACTGGAAGACATAAATGCATGGCGACAAAGATTTTTGTGCGACATAAGAGAGACATTAATTTCAAGGACATTTTGGACTGATAAAGCATGAGTGAATGCTGTTCATACCATTACTAAAGATTGGAATGACTACGAAGGATAAGGTATAGCACTCTCCACAGGCAAAGAAGGTAGGATTATTCTTTTTCATGTTGGTATCTACCATGGCTTCATTTCTGCCTATCCACTTTTTAAATTGAAGAAAAGTGAGAGTATACAAATCTAAGAGAAGTCAGAGTACCATCACAAAATTTTGGTGTTGTCTGCAGAACAAGGTCACATGCTGACGTTGGTACCTCAAGACAGCACCACAAGTAAGACTTTTGTTACGCTGTGTGTTTCCTTACAGCACTGCAAACGGAAAGTTATTTATGTCCAAGTGCAGTGCCACTCAGCCCAGTCCCTCTGTAATCAGCAACCACTTTTAACCATTACTAAGAACAATAGTATTGTGTTAGCACAGATCTGGCTGTGTGCTAACAGAACAGTTATTCTGAAATTATATCCACTTAAGGCCAACTGTGCTCTGATGTGAAACTATAACCATGCAATGGATTTTTTCCAAAGTTAAGTGTATACAAAGTTCAAGTTTTAATAAATTACTAATAATTTGTGTGTGTGTGTGTGTGTGTGGGTGGGGGGGGAAGGTGTTTATCTGCTCAACCTTCTCCTGAAGTACACCACAGAAACTGGTTCAAAAATATGTTGTTACCAAGTTCAGGAAACTCATCAGACATTAGACATCATTCAGGGGTTACGATAACACTAAGTTACTTTGGATGATACACAGAGAAACTATAATTATTAGAACCCTTGCCACTTCATAAAACCAATTAACTACCAGGGCCTGGAAACGTTACTGAAATGGGCTAGGGGCCTGTTGCTATGCATTCAAAGTGAGTAACTGATGTGTGGAATAATGATGGTTTTCTTGAAGATAATGTTAAGGAACTACTTATTGCTTCCAGCTGTTCATCCACTTTGGAAAGTTCCAGTGACTCTGAAATCAGTGGTATCTACTGTTTTTCAGACAAAGAAGCTGTCTGCAGTTAGCAACTGGTGGAGATATGTACACAGAAAACATTTCCTTACTTTTTAACAGGAAGGCTTTATTTTGTATATGCCGTACTCATGTTAACCCATAATGTGTCAGCTCATGTCATCAGTGTGAGACTAGTTTCAGGTAACCAACAAAAGTGAGAAATGATAGTTTGCTTTTAGCACTCTTCTTTCTAGAGTTTGCTTGTATATGTTAGTTTTAACTGCTGTGAACAAAGAGTGTGTGTTTAATAGTTGTTGGCTGCCATTATCTTGGACACATTGCACATCACTTGGTTGTGGTTACGATAGCAGTTCAAAGTTAAAATCACTGTCAACACATCATCTTGCGTTCCAGTCATACCTCATGACAACACTGTTCCATGTTACACGTGGGTAAAGTGGCCCTCACACATTCAAAAATATTGTTGAATATATTGACCCACCGAGGATGTGTAGTGGCGTATTGTCAATAATAGATATACCAGATATATTGACAATCAGTACTGATGGCCTTCAAACATATTCTCAATACACACCGAGTGTGTAAGGTCAAGAACTGACAGTTTCACAATATTCACTATTAACATGTTGACAGAGCTTCATGAACCAGCCACACAATGTTACTATGCACCATTTATGTTTTCAGTTCGTCTTTAAGCATAACATCCCTCTGATTCAATTTTTTAAGAAGTCTTAGCACAAAAAAGTTTCAATAGGACTATGCAGTGGTAGTCATAACATTTACCACTTTAAGGTGGTCAGTGAAGGCTTCATTATGGCACTTACTTCTTTATTGATTTGGAAACCTAGTAGAGTGAGATGAGTGAAAAATACAGGTCAGCCTCACAACAATATCAAAAAACATAAATTACATTGCTTACATGAATTTATCATTGTAGGACTGACTGAATTACTTCACAGGTTTAAATAACAGTTTTGCTAATTGTATTCGCTGATAATACAGTACTACAATAAAAATGTTCGAATGATCTGCCTGTTGTCAGAAAAAACAGCTACATCTGATCTCTCTTTGACTGTGATTGCCTCTTTTGTTATTAATGAATTTTGCTTCCTATTTTATGCCATACAAACATTAATAATTTGTTGTAAGAGGCAGGATTCATAAGAAAATAATTTACAAAATCTTGTGTCCATGGTTAAGATTTTAGTCAGTAAATAAACATGCAACAAGTCACCTCTCTTTTTAGCCATTCTTGGACCTATTTCCACTTATCATTTTCTGTTGTTTACCAGCTAAAGCTAGAAAAATTGTGGCACATGCTTTCTTTTGGGTTTTCAACATCTTAACCTTGTAAAATCGCTCTGTCAACTGAGAATATTGACAAAATCATTGATAGTGTGACAATTGCTTCACTATACTGAAAATTTGACAAACTAGTTTTGTCAATAAATATCAAACAGTGCAGGTTCCTTAACAGCACTTGTGAAGTGACCAGCCACATTTGTGTGTCGTCTGTAACAGAGCAGCAGCCAATGTGACAACACTGTAGCAGTAAGTGACAGAAGTCAACTAAAAGGTAATTTTAATCAGACTATAGTGATACTGGTATTTGCTTTTTCAGACCATGAATAACAGCTTAATTTCTGCAAAAAACTTGCTTTAGTCCTACAAAATGTACCATTAACCCATTAGCATTGTGCGTTGTCATATGGCAATGCTTGTTACACTATTTTAAAATCGTTTCCATGACATCAATGAAGCAAGAGTGTTGGTAGCACTTGCTTCTATTTCATAAGACTGTAAAGATCACTACAATGCAAGTTTTAACAGTACATTTAAAAGTCGCAATGTATGCAGTGTTGGAATTTGTCATTTGCCGAATGAGAAAGAAAAATGGAATATAATTTTGAGTAAGTATGTTTTACACAATAATATACGAAATATGACTTTGTTTTTAGTATGGTTATACTTTGTATACTCAAATATAAATTCTTTGAAAATTATTGCTTGTTGTGCAATAAATTATGTTGAGCTAGGCTGTTTGAACTTTGGTGTTGCCATGAGGCACTTCTACTCAGTAAAATGAAAAAAATTCCCTTTCTTGTTTTGGAAGAGGTTTATTGCTTTCTGATGCACTGGGTGTTCTTAATAATGATGATACTGATGGTGATGTGTTTGTTGAGCCATCAGATCTGAATTTAAACACAGATGAAGATTCAGGAAATTATGTTGGCAGGTAAGTAGGCCTATCACTGGTTTGTTTTGAATTGCCTGTTTACTGATACTGACACAGACTACTTTATGATTTTTTTATTCCATTTTGTATTGTTAAAGATTAGTAGACAACCTATCCTCTCCCCAGTTATGAGCTAATGCTGAAATAAGGCTGCCAAACAACAAAAGGATTTGTGTTTATTATGAGGACCATGACCCGCTGGCACAATCAATGAATGCTGCGCAGATCCTATTGCATCTGAACCAGCTGCACCATGTCCAAGTCTACCAGAGCACTCTGTATACAAAGAAGGATCGACCTTATTATCTGGCAATATTGTGAACTGGTCTTCTAATGGAGATACATGTGGGCAGAGGTGGGAGAAAGGAGCTGACTTTGACATTCAAAATCCCTCTACATTTCCAAGGCCTGCGTACTCAAGATACAGAATCATGTTGATCATCAATACATTTGAACTTTTTATTGACCAGGAATTTATTGAGTATTTGATGAAAGAAACAAAGCATTAATATTAGTTCTCAATTGTCAAGACCCAAAAATTACAGCAGACAAGATATAGTGTTTAATCTCCATTTTGTATGTTAGTGGCTACAACAAGTTACCTTCTAAAAGGGACTATTGGGACTCAAAAGATGAGATGCAAAACTTGGCTGTGACTCAGCCTGCAAGAAGAGAGGTTTTTACACTGTGCACATAATACTAAGATCGATCAAAATGACAAAGCACGGAAAATCTGTCCAGTTATGGAGATGATGATGATGATTATGATGATGAGTTGGGTTGAGGGGGGCGCTTGACATCACGGTCATCAGTGCCCTGACGAAAAGTCAACATGAAATCTCATGGGTGGGGACGAAGGCTGTCCCCACATGCAGAGCAGTTTATAACATACTAAAGTCTGCTGCCCTTCCCCACCACTTTAGGGACGAGGCCTGATAGTTCACAAAATTTCACCAAACTGTTAACACTGGTATCGGTATCTGTGAGGATGGTGGGCAGATCTCCGGCGAGACCAAGGGCTGCAGTTATGGAGATGAAGCACTGCATTGAGAATTTCATACCTGAGGAACATCTGTCATACTATGAATGTATGTTGAAGTACTCTGGCTGAGATGGACACAAACAATTCAGCTGTGGTAAGCCTATTAGGTTCAGCTACAAGATTTGGAGCCTCAACACCAAAGATGGATATTTGGTAAATTATGGACTTTATAAGGGCAAAGGTCCTAAAGAAAATACAGTCTATGAGCAGTTTTTTGACAAGGCAACAAGTCCTTAACTTGTTTTATTATATGAAATTCCTGAAGTGAAGAGAGAACTTTGCTACAGTTTCCACATGGACAATCTACTTTCAGGTGCATCTCTGTTTTCATTTCTCAAGTACTGTGGATACTCTGCCATTGGTACCATGAGAGAAAACACAATTCCTAAAGAATGTCCACTGGGAAACAAAAAAATCATTTTCCAATACATTTTGAGCCAGCAGTTGAGAATCAATAGAGCAGTACGTGCAGTGGCTGGACAACTCAGTTGTCACAGCAATCTCTTCTTCATGTGATGGTGCTCCAGAAGTTGAGCAAGTCCAGAGATTTCCGCAACTAAAAAAGTGAGCGCGCGCGTGCACACACACACACACACACACACACACACACACACACACACACACACAGACAGATGTAAGATGTTGGCATACAAAAGAGTTGGATTTTGTATAATAAAAGAAGAAACAAAATATTTCTCACCTGGAATTCAACGGCGAAGTAGCAGCTGTGTACTTGCAGAGATAAAAAGCTTTACCCAAAGGAGCTGGAAGAACTTCTGCATCAAAGGCATCTTCTGAGAGCTGTATATCAGGTTCAATTAGATTTGATAAAACTCACCACCTCATCTGACATACAGGAGGGAAGAAGAAGAAGAACAAGAAGAAGAAGAAGAAGAATACATGTTCTCACAATGACTGTAAATCTACTGTGAGAACACTGTTCCAAGTGTAATGTGGGATTGTGTATGAGGTATTTGATTCTTTTAGCCATGTATTGTTAGCAATTGTATTGTATCATAAAATATCAATTGTATAACGAAGAGTTAATAATAATTTTAAATGAAAGTTATATATGCAATAAGAACTTTCAATAATTTATTTATTTTGTTGAAGTACTAATCCATATAAATTTAGGTACTGAAAACACCTAGCATTGCCATATGGCAACATCAAATACCTCGCTAAAGGCGGTACTGACTTTTGTGAAAACAATTATGTTGTGTAATTTATGCTTTTATAGACACAGTAAAAAAAAAAAAAAAATCAAGAAAAAAATAAATTCAAGCATTAACAAAGAATCAACACCGGGATTTGAGAGATCAGCTCAATTACCATTGGTAGACTAACTAGCAATCATTACATGAAGGATTCTGCACAACACAACATCCCCACTTCCACTTCATTTTCATCACTTAGTAACACCACAGTCTAACACACAGAGTCATGACATTTTTGTTATACACTGTGACAGCAGCACTCTAACCAGCCAGTAAGTTATGCTTCTGAAAATGATATCGCATGAGTGCGAATACTATCACTCATATCGATTTGCAACATAGTTTTTACAATGGACACCATATATAGTGCCATAAAAATTGATGGTAACACCACATTTGACTTTCTTTAGTTTTCTAAGGACCTTGGGATGTACGAAATAGTACATTACAGACCACTTTATTTACAATTATCTTGTAACCTACAGATATTTATTGAAGAATACCATTTTCTTTTATGAACAAGAAGAAAGGATTAGTAAAGAGCATAAACCCAACCTTTTGCAAAAATATGTCGTACGCCTGTTTCCCAACACAGAAGAAAGCAATTCTCTTATTGCTGCTACATCTGAACCACAAATGGCAAGAATCTTCAACGCATTCACTTTTGAAGCAATAGCAGCTGCATTTACAAAAATATTCACACTTTGGAAAGTTGAGAGAAGTGTAAGAATGTGCAAATCATTAGACTTCACAGAAAATTGTTACATGTCAAAGAAAGTGCTTATCATAATAAGAACAGACAACAGAATTAAGTGTTTCTCAGGCATAAAATATGCGTATGTATTCTCTCAATTTCAGCTGTATAAGCTGCAATTATACACATATTAAAAAGTATTTATTCATGACTAAGTTGTAGCTTATAGTGCTGATCAGTGAGATTTAGCTGTTTTAACATTTATTTCAGGATCAATCACATCTTTCGATAATTTACCAATAATTGAACTGCAGAAATATAGTAACTATTTTGTTAATCAAGTAGAAAAATAATTAAACACATAATGTCATCTTACAGTTGCTCCCTCACCACAAGGGGAGCTAGTGTTGTTCCAACTTCTGGGGTAACAACTTTCACAGCAGTGTGTGTCGTAACTGTATGTGTTACACATTGGTAACACCAATTGAGCTAGCACTTAAGATGGGACTAGCATGAAAAGTAAAGCTGTGTCTAAACTTGTCTTTTAGTATAATTTAACCTAATAATTCCAATACTTTCCGATATTCAATAAATGTTTCACAGCTCTACATTTGATTTTTGCATGCCTACATAACATATATCACAATGTTTTACAGTCAGAAAGTAAATTAATACACTTTGACATAGTATTTATATTGATGTATTCTTTTACCACCAATTTACAATGACTATGAATCGATACTTAGCCCATTTTGTAACAATGAAGATACCCCTGTGTACCATGAAAACAATCTGCCTACAGTTTTGTGGTGGCTATCTTCACACCGCCAATGACTAATTATACAACATACAAACAATTTTGCTATTGCCACCAAACCAAAATGTGCAGATGAACAGAACTTGTCAGATATTTATAAGCTGTTATTTAAGACATCTACTATGCATCATCATATAACACTTCTTTTTTAATGCCTCTTGTAGTGTTTTGTTAACACTAAAGCACCAAAATATGAAGCCCTCTAGCAATTTATGGCACACTATTAAATCTGAGTGATTTCCAAAGCCCATAAAGATGCTCTGCTGCTTAACCCACACAACACTAGCACACCTGAGAGAAAGGATGTGGTGGAGAACTGCTTTGAACAGTTCATTAATGAACTATTTGGCTTTTAATTACTATCTCCATATTATTCCACTTAAGGGAGAACCTTACACACCTGAAATGTGCCGCTAAAATGTTGCAAAATAGTTTGATACATGGTTTCTTTTATTCTGTGGTTACAATATTTTTCTCGCATTCATTTCATGGAGGGTAACCAGTTGTCTCCAAACTCTATAATAAGTCAGATTATCTTCAGCAAAAACCACTAATTTCTCCTTAAGAAAACCTACAGCTCAAGTATACATCACTTCAACCACACTACAAAAAGTTATGTTTACTTCAAGCTGGTCTTTGACATAATAAATGGATTACCAGTGTTCATCACTTCACACAAATGATGAAAGAATATAAGCCATCCAATAGTTATCGGCAATGCATTTTTAGTACTACCTTCAGCATTTTCAAAAACCTTCTCTTCCTTGCCTATGTCTGGACCTTTCTGAAAGACAGTTACAGCATGGAGAAACAAGTATTCCATTCTGGTTCAGATCAGTTGAACAAATAAGAAATCAAAAACACCACATATATGGTAGCAACCAGAAAGGAGATTGGTTTATTTATAGTCCCACTGCCAAAGCTTCAAATAGCCAACTAAGGACAATGATGCCACAATCTTGCTAGTTAAGAGACAATGCATGTTAACACCAGGGCAACTCGCACGTGTCATTCCACATGTGCCACAAATGGCGGACACTAAAACATGTTTAACAATGGTAACGTAAATTCCTCTTTTTCAAAAAGTGGGCAATCTTTCTTCAGCTTGACAAAATGGTATGTGGTAATATAAGTTGAATTATGCTTTAATAGCTGTTGACTATGACAGATTCCCACCAGAGTAGACTGATTACCTGACAAATACTGCATTGTGTCATTAGCTAGTCTAATCCACATATATCACCCACACTGCTTCTAGAAAGTAGTAGAAAGACATCCATTTTGTGATAACTGAAGGCAGTCACGTTCCAAAAATTTTTCACAACTCATTCTCTATAAAGGACTCTATTAAACATTTTAAAGTACTACTAAAAAATTACAACAAAAGGAAGCTAATTTCTTTGTCAGTATTACCTTTTAACAAAATGCACTTAGTCTGGCACGTGTGTGTGTGTGTGTGTGTGTGTGTGTGTGTGTGTGTGTGTGTGTGTGTGTGTGTGTGTGGAGGGGGGGGGGGCACTTGCATTTAAATATATCTCACAAGATACTACTATGAAGTTTCCTGTAAATCAAGCAGGGTTTAATTTTTCTGGTCACTTGCTGTGACTACTGTGATATACAGTGTCCCACAAGAAATGGTCAGTATTCAGGAATATGACAGGAACACTAATTCATAGCAAAAAGGACTTCATATGCACACATGTCCTATTCTGAATGGTTTCTGGGATAGGACACATATAATGTACATTTGTTTTCGGGCTAGTGGCACACATGATTGTGTGTCTTATCCACTCAACCTCTGAAATTTCATGTTAGCCCAACCTACCTCATTGCTTTCAAACCTTTTTGCTCAAGATGTCTTTTTGCCAATAAAATAGCCCATGGAATGCACAGCTGTCCATCGTGTGTTGTGAGTAAAGTAGTGTGGGAGTCTGAGCATGTAGCAGAGAGAAGTGTCTGTTAACTGAGTTTATACATAGCTGCTGCAATGGTAGTGCTCCTGCTGCCCTTTAGCAATACAATTGCTAATTTCTGACTCATTGAATTCCTGATGACAGAGAGTTTACCAGAGGTTTCAGCACATTGTGTGAAACAGGTATTCTTCCAAGTTCTCATTTTTCTTCTGATCATGTAGTTCAACAACCTGTCTAGGAACAGCAACACATTGTTGAAATGGTGTAGTATAATCTTACTAGCAGCACACGGTGACTTTCTACACATGTCAATGTCCCATGAACATGTATACAGCAAAGATTACACTGGGAAAAACTGCACTCATTTCACATACATTGTGTCTACAATCTTCACATTGACAACAATACCACAGGACTAATACTGTCACTGGTTAAATGACAATCATCATCTGCTTCCATTAATACTATTCACCGATCAGGTCACCTTTGCACAAAAGTGAAACAACAACACACACAATAATCATCTAGGAAAATTTATATGCTACAGAGGAAACTGATTTCCAAGTTTGTTTTTCAATCAATGTTTGGTGGAGCATGTTTTGTAACAAACAGATCCAGTCATGTTCGAAGAGTGAATGACGAGACAGAATAACTTGCCCCCCCCCCCCCCCTTTTATGGGAAAATTCATTTGTTAAACACCTTGGTGATGGTTGTTCCTTTGGCCCCACAGACTGTGTTGTATTTCTGCATGACAGAGTCTCTCCACATTTTCCCCAGACATTTGAGGGAACATCTCGCACAAACTTACCATAATCGCTGGATTGGTCATGGTAGTACAATTAACAGGCCACCAAGATCGCCAGACCTTATGCCATTAGATTTTTGTAAAAGGGGTTGGATGATGTCTCATGTGTACAAACAAAAAGTGGATATGCAAGATGTACTGCTTGGTCACATCATGGATGCTGCTGCCGTCATTATGTAACATGCAGAGGCACTCAGATATGCAACACAAATGTTCTCCGAAGAGTGCACAAATGCCTTGAAGTTGACGGTGGGATACTGAAACATTTATTGGGAACTGTACAACAGCCGTAATGTGAAGTGTATGATCTTGCTTACAGATAAATGTGTTATAAAATGTACAAATCAGTTGACACTTTGTAAAACACATACTATAATATTTACTAACTACTGTACATGAATAAATCTGACTATGTATTGAATAATACAGACAAGTTTCAAGTATGTCTCACTTGGAACAAAGAACAAATGAGGATGTACGGGATACCATACTGGATGAAATGAAATGCAGACAACTTTTCTGGTTTTGACATTTAATGAGAATGAGACAAGGAAGACTACCTAAAAATCTATTTGAACACAGACAAACAAACAGAAGGTGCAGAGGAAGACCAGGACTTAAATGTATTCAAAGGATAGGAAGGGGTGTCAGCGATAGAAGCTTGACCACTGAAAACACAAAATAGGTTATTATGGAGGCCGAGATACGGGATGTGGCAGGAGCCATAGGGCTCTTGTCAAAATATATATATATATATATTTATTTTACATGAGTTCTATCTCGGAAACCATTTGGCATAGAGCAAATGTTCATACAAAGTTTTTCGATCCAAATGATCATTCCTGTCATTTCCCTGAATACTGACTATTCTTCCTGGGACGACCTGTATATCTACACAACAGTGAATTTTACATAGTAATTTCACTAAACTTACAATGACGTTAAAAATCAAAGAAAAATCCCATACTTAAATGCTTTTGGAGTTAGTATGAGCTTTTACACTGAGTTATAAACTGTTCCCAAGATCAGAGTGAATTTCTACATAACTATCTTGGAATAACATTGAATTAAAGACGAAAGATGACAAGTTATTAGAAAACAGAAATCACTGCAATGAACCACAATCTGAAATTGAAAGTCATAGCATTAACAATACAAGAATAAATTGTTAAATTACTGTTGTTGCTGAGAATAAACACACCAGCATGCTATTCAATCTCTTAAAAAACACTGCATCTTGGTAAAGGAATTAATACAAAGTGCTGAACAGCTATCAATCCATTTATCCCTCTCTCTCACTACACCATAGATTATTAAGATAGGCCATAAGCTCAGCTACAGTACACTTATTTTTATAGAAGTACAGCTGGCTGAGATATCTTAACATGACTGGATAAATGATTAACTTTTTTTCTGCTTCACATTCCATTTCACATACCAGAACTGTCAGCCAATTTCTCCACCTCAGAACACATTGCATTTCCCAGTTTCTTGTCTTCTTGCACTCTTTCTTATTTTTTAGCATGCAGGGAAAGTCCTGTGAACAATAATGATTTTTTTGTTTTATGTACAATCAATCATTGCTTAGTCCATACTACTACTCATTACAAGAAGACCAAAAATTTAACTTAAGATTTAAAGAACACTATTTGCAGTTGGTCCGTTAGCAAATGGGTTGGAAACATAATATGGTAATTTTTTGAAAATTTCTTCAACTTCTACTTCATTGGGGAAAAGCTAATGACATTCACTCAATTCCAATGTAATGAGAAGAAGCTGAGTCTATTGCTGGTACTACAGATTTATGTTACAGGAAAAAGGGATGGTCAGTCTTCAACAGGGTGGCAGTGATGTTCCTGATCACCCAACCAAGCAGATCAATTAGGAAGCTACAGTCTTTATACATGTGGTTACAAGAAATATTTCTTCCTTGTCATAGACCTCACAATTACGGTTAGTATTAGTCTTGTATACATCTCCAATTTAGGCACAATAGTTTGATGGTGATGGATAACTAACATCTTTCATGGTGTGTACTATTTGTATCATTCATGAATTTTCCGTTATATTGTTCACCTCATGGCACAAGAATCTGGAGGAGGAAGCTTAGTTTGTAGTATTCAAATATTCCACAAAATGTTTCACTATTTGTACATTAGGACCAGATGGTGCATAATACAGCTATCCACTGAATCCTAAAAAAGATCCTTTCATTTCAAAGACAATAATTTGTCTAGTATCATTGTTTGGAAATAGGTACTGATCAAAAGCCTACAGAATGGACATAAACAAGCCATAGTCTGCACAGTAAGAGAGCTAAGATGGGTTATCCCACATACATCCACAGAATGATTAAATGTATCACAGTATTGTTTTCAGTAAGTTACTGTGGACAATGTGGTGAATTTTCTAAACGAACAAAATCAACATTGTTAACAATGTTCTTCAGTCACAGACATCAACATAATCTCTGGTAACACATGAAAGTTTCGTTATTTTATGATATTTCCGTGACGTAATTCAGCCAACTTTAGTACCTATAACAAATGCCTGAAATTTGACAATGATTAAAGAGGATGCCATCAAGTGCTGAAGATTGAAAAATCAGACATGGCAAGAACTCTGAAGGATTTATACAAGAATGTCGCCACAAAAAAGTACATTGTCAAATGAAAATTTTATTGGAGATTCAAATAAAAGCAAATTAATTGCTTTAGAGCAGCTACTGAAAAACATTTCATCATTCCACAACACCAATACATACCGCTGAAAGTTTGCTGTTGGCTCTGCAAATTTATATCTCACCATAAATGATGCCATTATATCTGCTAGTTTTTCTGGAACATCTTCATGCACAGCATGGCCACACTGTCCCAAAACTTGCAACTGGAATTTACCTGCACAAGAGAAGCAATATTCAAAACAAAATAGGTAAACATATTATAAACCAACTATATTCACAAAATAAAGAGTATTTCTATCTCTCATTAGAAACACTCAAGACAACAATTCCACAGAATTTGAGTGAGATGTTAGTAGTTGTGTAACACAGCAAGTTTATCTCCCAAAAACATGCAATACACATGCACAATATCACAATGATAGCTGCCCTCTAAATATTAACATTCCTAACATTGGCGATACAGAAAATTAAGTAAAAGTTGCATGGATATTTATTTTTATCAGGGGATATACAGGGTTTATTACAACAGTTCAAAACAACTAATGCTCTCTACAGTTTTCAGCAAAATGGTAACACATATTATCCAGGCTCAAAACTTGTTTGAACACATTACCTTGCATTTGCCCAACCATGAGCTCTTTGTCCAGCCTATCTATTCCAGCCAACAATAACATTTTTGGCACTGGACAATTCAAAAAAATGTTGGACAGTCCTTTGAACCATCCAGACCAATATTTCTCTGTCTTTGCTAGGTCTATTCGCCACGTATATTTGTCAGCTGTTCTACTGCGTTTCTTTTCCTGGAAAATTATAAGATTTTCAGTAGCAAATGCAAATTACACAAGGTTTCAGTAATATTCCTGGTACGCAAAAGCCTTAAATACAAAATAAAACATAGCATCTGCATAGGGTGGTTTTTGATTTTCACTAGGGTAACAAAAAAGTTATGTTAATCATTAGGGAATAACTTTACTGAAGAAACTGATCGTTCCTTCAGGTACTGATTCAACCTCTCTTACAGAAGGAGAGATATGCAGGGAGACTGGAGAATAAAATAGGAAGAAGAGAGCAAAACAGGAAGAATGAAGGGAAGAATGCAATAGAACTATGTGCTACCTTCGGGGCAACAAGGACATATTACCCCAGAAAGTACACACCCGTCTCCACATGATCAATTTTGAATTTACATGTCCATTACAAAGAACAGTACAAACCCTCCTGCAATGAGGTTTGTGGAGGGGGAGGGGGGGACAAGGGGTCATCTGAAATGAAACCTGGATAACTTGTGTTTGGTTTCCTACATTGACAAATGTAGGAATTGTGTGACACATGACGACTGTAGTAGAGGAGGATCACGTCCGTGGTATGCATGTCCACGTGTTCAGCAGGGAGATGGATCAATCATGTTTTGAGCCACGTACAGATGTCTGACACAGCTTACTGCAATTTACGTAATTTCAGTTGTGCACTACCAGGAGAGTATCCTCCAAGCTACTGTCGATTCTCTATAGTGAACGTTTCGGCAAAGGATTTGCCTTTCAAGATGATAATGAATGAAAAGATCAGATCCGTACCCAAACTCTTGGAGGCAATAATCGACTGAATGGAGAGGACTGCTGCATCTACAGACTTGAACCAGAGCACATGTGGGGTCAGTTGAAACTTGCAAATCATCATCACAGGAACCTGATTCACACACCGGAATACCTCTTGAGGGCTGATATCATCTTGAGCACCTTATAGACAATATGCCAAGGGAGGATGTTACTCAGCATCAAATTTTGATACCACACCTGTGTAAAAATGCTCACTTTCGAGTAAACTGTCTTTATTTAAGCTATTGTTTCGTTTTTATTTCATTACAATATTTTTCCGTCTCACAAAGCTTACTATTTCATTTCCCACTCTCCTTGAATGTAAGCCCACACGTTTGCAGATATCCAGCTGGTGCTAAACTTTTAATGAGCAGTTTATACACGATTTTGAGTAATATTTCTCTCGTATTATAGAATTTTTGGGTCAAGATTTCTTAAAACCAAACGTGTGAACAGTGTCATAGCTTTAAGTAACAATTTTCGCACCTGACCCTCCAAAGTACACCTGTATCATAAATGACCATGCTGCTGTTGGGAACTTGTACTTTGTAGCCTGGTGATCAACGTCATTAGTAATGTACCTTATACGCAATTTGCATGAAAGCAATTAGCAGCTTATCATATTCAACAGATACACTGGATGCTTCATTTGTCTTGTAGGTTCCAGTGCCAAGTCCAAATGTTTATTAAGTGTGGTATTTCAGATTTTCAAATAAGATGCTGAAACTTGTATGGTGCTACAACTAAACAAATCCTTTTAAAATTGTAACATGCAAAACCTGTCTGCATCAGAGTGTTTGTCATAGAAGAATTTGGGATGTTTAGCTCCTTCAGCGTTCTTATTTTAATGTTCCCTAAATGTCAAAATCATGAGTTTCTCATGAATTTTTAGCCTCATTAGCTTCTAAAGCTGCTGAAAGTTACAAACAAAAATTCTGCTGTCTAACTATCTCAGCCTCAACCTATGGGAACATATGGTCCCCACACCCTCCACCCGACAGTTTCCACCCCCTCTGTCCTATCACCTCCTTTCCATTCTTTTCTCCCACCCTCTAACAGTGCACCCACCCATTTTCCCCACTTCTTTCCTTTTTTAATTCATTTTCCCCACAACCTGCTGACACTATGCCTGTTGGCATTCTAGTCACTCCGCCAGATAATGCTCCTCTCTTCGCCCACCTGTATATTTCCCTCTCTTCGCCCACCTGTATATTTCCCTCGCTTCCCCACCCTCTCCAAATTGCCGCTTCCACCCCAAGTGGTAGACATGATTGCCAACTCCGGCAGCTCAGGGCCAGAATACAGCTGAGTGAGGCCTGCTTGCTTGCGTGAATGAATGGTGTGTTTCTCTTTTTCCGATGAAAGCAGAGGCTGAAAGCTTATGTGTAAGTGTCTTAATTGTACCTGCCTGTGACTTAGTGTGTTCTCTTTAAGGTAAGTAGCCCTCTATCTTTTCCTACATTGTTGATAATCATCAAAGTAACATATACAGCTGACAAGTCACAGTGAAATGGAAGATAACTAGGTGTTGTGAATTGGACTAGTAACTGTTGATCAAATATGTAAATATTATGGATTGCTGTGGTGAAAAAAGTTACAACTGGTATGTTCCTGAAGAATGCTATACTAAGGGAAATAGTCCAAGAGCTGTAAAATAAATTGTTCTTGGTACGGAATATGGTTATATTACCTTAGAGTAAAAATTAACAATGTAGTTTATTTCATATGTGAGACACACTGATAAATCAAATACTCTGAAGATCCATCAAAGTGATGTGGTTCCTGCTTGGTGCTCCAATTTAAGCATGTCACATACTAGAAGGCTTACACTGCCTATGTTCTGTGAAACTTTAGTCCTGTGCAGTTTTTGGATTACATTTCTTGGGCATTTTATATCTGTCTTTAAAATTATTCTCTCAGAGAAATTCCTTTTCGTGCGAATACCTTTGACAATGCATATACAAAATACTTTCACAGCCATTGACACACCTGGGGATCTTAATTTGGAGAGGACATGCATTTGTGATACCAAGGAAGTGGAAATGGAAAAAATTCTGGGCAGTTACTTTCAGCTTTTCCTGTCAATTTTATATCATATTTCCAAGATGTCTGTCTACTTCACGAACATATCCCACTTATTTCTTATTGTCTATGTAAGTTGTACAACTGGAACATTGTCATTGGTTCCACCCATACTTCTGTGTAACACTGCTGTTTCTCCCTTTGGACATCAAAAGTTCAGAAGATACAAAGCACTTTTCTGTCCCACATTTGAAAGCTGTGAGGGCAATAAAATATTCCCTTTCAAACTGAATCATTTCTAACACACAATTTTCTGTAAAGCCTTTTCTGCTGTTCTTTACTCTTCTTACACACACATAAATTTGACACTGTAAAAGAGATGTGAAGTAATTTTCAAAGCACAGCTCATAATAATTCCCTTAGGTGTACGTGAAAGACTTTTTTTTTTTTATACGACCTTACATCCCTCTGTGTGGTTTTCACTTTACACTGTGCATCTGAAATATAGCAACATATCACAGAAATTAACCTAGACTGTGTTACCTCATTCTGTTTTGGATAAACATAGACTTTCCTAGAATATACAACTAACATAAAGCTGGTTTGCAGCCAGCAGTAGTATTTAGACACTGAGAAGTTCTGGTGAATGTCAAACAAATCATCTTCTGGTGGTGTTGAGACACTGCAGCTCTTCCTACACTTCTAATACTCTACTGGCAGTGGGGAGCACCCCCTCCACCTAGTTAAATCTTGTGTACGTTGTGGGCAGGTTGAGATGGTGTGAGGGCGAATTGAGGTGGGGTTGGGAGCCAAGAGAGAGACATTTTAACCTTTGCATGGGCATTTTTGATCTGTCTCATGTGCTGTCCACTGTTGGATGTGCTCTATGCATATAGCCTCCAACAAGGAATTTCACATCTGACTTAGCTGATAACTTTTGCCACCATTAACAAAACTCTCTTCTTCCACTGGCAGTAAACTGAAGAGCGAGCGAGCAAGTCCCCACTCTGCCTACCCTGCTACGTCACGAGGTGCTTCCACAGGCTGTTTCACAACGTAGTTCCGGCCCTGCCCCGGCGCGCGTTTAAATCTGTGGCGACGCCGTGTGCAGATACGTCCCGGCTGCGTTTATTTTTAGACAAATGCTTCAAGAGTATAAGGAAAACAAAAGACGATAGCTTCTTCGAAACAAAACGTTATAGAGTAACTGATATTAACATAAGAACGGAAGTCAGGATTCTGCTACAAACATAGAACCGAATGACTACTCATGTGAATGTATGTTCCTCTATTCGTAAGACGAACCAGATATAGCGCAATAAATCTGTAGAATTTAAGGCTTGTTCCTACTTTGTGTTTCTACTAAAAGGTTGAAGTTTTCTTCGAAGGGCTGCATTGAAACTTAACAACTCTTGCATCATGAAGAGTGTTTAAAAAGTGACCAGAAATTTATAATTTCGTGTGTTATGCTAGTTCGATTCGCACTGCTTTTTTTGTCACCGTCTTCGTAAACATGTCTGAAAAGTATTTCCAGGTAAATCCCATTTCTCGCAATGTCTTGTGTGAAACATCTTTCTGCCAAGGAAAACGTATGTTTTGTTTCACGGCAGTAAATAATTTCCGTAATGGGGGCACTATTTTTTGGTTTATGTAAAAGTCCTCCGTCGTTTGTCGAATGACCGATTTTGTTAAACTGTCTATAACGGTGGGTTTCCTCCCTAAATTATTGGTTTTCCTTTGCGACGATTCCAGTAAACCGTGCGGCTTATTTTCGCGTTCCTTCCTTATGCGTCCTATTGTGGCGAGGCTGACGTTTGCATAAAGTGCAGCCCTTTGATTGGGACTGGTAATATTAGCCAACAGTTGGTTTTGTGTACACGCTGTAATACAAAATTGTTAAGGCTTTCGTGGCCACTTGTTGACAAACTGCCAATTGGCTTCTGTCTCGGGTTCTTCAGCCGACGTTCATCTAATGATTTTTCTGACGTTTCGCCAGCACGAGTGGCTGACATTGTCAAAGCTTCACTCTCCATTGCCGGTGGTGAACTGGAGCCGAGCTCGCGGCCGCAGACTATATGTACCTGGCGCGCCAACGTCCGAGGGCTTCTCCGCGGTCACTTCCGGTGCGGTTCTCCTCTTGCTACCTGCGACGGTCGTTCGCTGCAGTACGGGAAGCCAGGACCCGTTTACCTTAAGGCTTTCCTCTTTCTTGTTGAAACTGTTCGCGTGTTTTTGTATTTCTACAGCTTCTCCGAACAAGCGCGTGTGATTTCTCCGAACAAGCGCGTGTGATAGTGCCGACACGGAAGTTCCTCGTATTCTGCACATTTTCTTGCAATGCAGGGCGATTATCCATCACTTCCGGATACTGAAGTATATCAGTGAGTATACAAAGTCAACTGACTGAGATTGGCAACTAAGATCCCACGAACAGAAACGACGTATATCACTGCACGCCGAACTACACCGCTAGACAGGAAAGGGGCAGTTGATTTTGGGTTGCCCTGTAGGCCAGTGGCAGGGTTCTTCCGGGAAAGGCCACTTCCCCCACCAAAAGCGCTGCTCGCTCTTCAGTTTACAGACAGACTATAATCTCAGGATGGGACTTGGCCTCCTCAATAAAACAAAATTCTCAAGGATCCTCATTTACATGGGTTTCCCCATAATAATACCTCCCCAGCAGCAGTTTGCTCAACACAGCAACTTTGTGTTCTCAAAACCATCTGTCTCCTATGCTACTACACCATGAATGTATCTTTGATGTAGAGGAAGATGTGCTTGGGTGCAAGGCAAGCAGTTTGAGGTACTGCTGAGCTGACAAATCTCTATCATAGTCTTTGATTAGTATTTGGGGACTATGTCCTGATGCCCATTTCTTCATACACAAAATGCTACATTATCCTTCTGGACAACAAGCACTAAAGTACTATATAATACACACCAGGGTCATTACAAATTTTCCTATTTATCACCACACACATCCGAATAGATCATTTTCAATACGAAGAGGCAAGTGCTGCTGCCTAATAATGTGGAGGTTAGAGGTTCAGTTCTGTCACTGATATTTTTTTTTTCCCCTTTCAGATAAGTTGTGAAAGTGGCATCAAATGGTGATACCTGCATTAAGATGAGAATGACAAGGGCCTGTTAATTTCCTCCTGCACATCTTTGCTTGATTATTGTATACTTATTACAACTCTCATGTCCCCAACAGTCGTAGATATTATTGCTCCAGTAAAGTACATACCTAACCTTGTTGACAAGTACATTGTACGGCTGTGCTATAACCACAAGTTAAACACAGGGTGTTCACCAATGAAAAGCCGAACTACTTTTGATATGAAAAATATGTTCTACAAATATAACACAGTTCGCACCACAAGTCACTGAGGATATGTCTGTGTACCATGAAAAACTTTCAAAGTAAGATAATTAAAAAGTGTAATTCCCTAAAAGTGCTCAAACTTTTAGGCATCAGCAGTGATGTGAACTGTTGACAATTACTCTGAAACCACAATCTTAATGCGATCACACACACACAACTGCATGTTTGACATGCGCGCATGGGCAATGTGCTTGCACAAGAATGCACAAATTCCTCGCACTTTCAGTTCATTCAACTATACTTGTACAAGCACCAGTTTGTTTAACAAAAAATGTCAAGCTCAGATGACGATGCGCTGGTTTTGGCAGCCTTTTTGCTTGGGTTACAGGAAAAAATGGAAATGTGTTATTTGGAGTAAAGATAGAAAATATTATTCCCATGTTAACTATTCAAGAGAGACACACTATAGAAACTGTCTCACAGTACTGCTGTTTTTCCTTCTCTTTTTCTCCATGTAATATTGTATTATTTGACTTGTCCTACATTACAGAACAACCTCCGTACACAATGTAATTTAACAGGACCAATTAAAAATTAAACCAAATCAAATCACTGACGAATGCTTGCATAAGCTTTCCTATTATTCGTACACATGCTCAAGCACCCATATGCTTGAACACTTGCACAAGCATGCATAACTGACTTTTGATCATGCATCAAGTTGCCTGTACAATCATGATACTTGTACAAATTTATCCTACACATGCTCAAGTATGTTTGGCCAAGCATGCTTGTGCATCCATGCTTGTCAAGCACGCAGTTACGTGTGTGGGCACTTCTAGATATTATTTCCTGGTTCCGATGAGATCCAGCAATTTATCATCAATCTTGTAATCAAACAGCAATGGGCTTTCCCCACCTATTTATGCATAATATGTTAAATCTGTTTACACCGAGAGTAACACAAGTAATGGGCAAGGTGAACTCTAGATTGCGGTTTATTGGTAGAATCCTGAAGCGATGCAGTCCTTCAACAAAGGAAATTGCTTACAACACATTAGTTCGTGCAGTTTTGGTGTACTGTTTGTCTGTATGGGACCCTTACCAGTTGGGTCTCATTCAAGAGATTGAGAAGGTCCAAAGAAGAGCAGCAAGATTTGACTGGTACATTTAGCCATCACAAGAGCGTTACAAATCTCATAGAAAGTCTGAAGTGTTACACACCAGCAGATAGACGACGCGCTAAACAGAAGAGGCTGCTCACTAAATTCTGAAATCCGATCTTCGTCGAGGATGAAGAGCATACATTATTACCAGCAACTTTCAAATCGCACAATGATCACCATTCAAAGATAAGGGAAATTAGAGCTTGTACTGAGGTATTCAGACAGTCGTTTTTCCCTCGCACAATCTGTGAGGGAACAGGGGTGGGGATATGACTTTGGCGCGAATTGTGCCCTCCGCCACACACCGCTTGGTAGCTGGCGGAATATATATGTAGATGTAACTGCCTGTACCAGTGCCAAGCAGTGAATGCTGACAAAGGCTGAGTAGAGCAATATGGTTCTTCACCCTACTGAATAACCACGTGTACATCTAATTACTTTGTGTGACTGCACTGTTGTTAATTATTAATTCTACATCATAGGTTGTCAGATTTCAGTGCAGTCATTATAAATATGGTGCCATATACACACTATATATGGGTCATTTCTTTTGTTATGGTTTTAACACTTTGCTGGTCATACATACATATCAAAACTGGAGTTTTTTAGTTTACTGGAATTAATATGTAACCAATTTCGAAGTAAATATAGGTAGTTCGATATTGCATTGTGTACAATTACAACAAAGATAGTATACTGCATTCATAGGTCGGAGGATGGTGTAATGCAACACTAAAATTGATTGGGGGGGGGGGGGGGGGAGGGGGAATTACGGCACATAAATACATTTGAAGATGTCATACCTACTTGAGGTAGCTGATCTTTCTCTGAATTTAGTATCTACTTCATCGTTGGACATACAGACATGTTCCTCTAGCCTCAAAAACCTATCCCCATGTAAACACCACATGTAACATGCCAGGCTACATATACACTTCGCTTAGTGAGTAACCACTTTCTGTGGTTGGTTGGTTGGCTGTGGTGGTGGTGGTGGTGGTGGTGGTGGTGGTGGTGGTTTGTGGGGCACTCAACATCGTGGTCATCAGCGCCTGAACGAGTTCCAATCTTTCCATTTCCAGTCTCGCCACTATCCGAATGAGGATCTGATGATGAGGACAACACATACACCCAGTCCCCGGGTGGAGAAAATCACAGACCCACCTGGGAATCAAACCCAGGACCCCATGATCCAGAGGCAGCAACACTAGCCACTAGATCATGAGGTGCAGATGCTTTCTGTGGGTGGTGCTCATTTGACCTATTAACACTTTCAAGATGAATGACATAGCTCTTATGACGCACAGGTTTACTCCAAAAAGGATAATTTATGTAGGAGCTAAATTTGCAGTTTCTCAGCTTCATATGTGAATCCCAAAATTTGTTTTACGTCTCCTCTGCATGAAGGGATTCTTTAACACTTGTGCGACCATAAAAAAATGCTATTGGCAGCCTGTGTCACTTGTCTTAGTGGGAAAGGAATGTTGCTTGCTTTGTTTTGTTTCACCTAGCTGCCATATGCAGTGTCTCCCAATGTCACACACACAGCAAAGGACTTCCAATGTTGTCTGTGTTGCCAGTTTACACTACATGTTTGTCTTCAAGATGAACTTATGTGATGATAGAGTTTCTGTTGAACAACAGTGACTCTGGGCATGATGAACAAATTTCTAGTTTTGAATGCAGTGATGGTAAGCTACTTGTTTCACCACATTTTTCCGTAAGAGTACATATTGTCTACTGTACACAAGAAAGTTAATTTTTGTGATTTATTATATAGAAGAAGGAGGCATTTCTATGAGTCCAGGAGCCCTCATGGTGAAGCTGCTGATGTTGATGCTGCTTCAGAGATCCCCCATCTCAAAATATCAATCTGCGTCTTTCAACTGTGCACTGAAGAGGTAACACTACTACACCAAAGCTTCAAGGTTTTGGAGAATCAATTGGAATTCAAACTCAGATTGACAAGAACTCTACAGTGTTTGATTGCTTCACCTACTTTTTCGGCAAAGAACTGCTGAAGAAGGTAATACGAGAGAGAAACCGCTGTGCTAGAACAACTACTGACAAGTTAAATGTAACATGGAACCTGGAGCCACGCACAGTTTGGCATTAGTGGAGTCAATTGAAACTCAGTGAACTGCACAAGTTTTTTGTTGTGGTTTTACATATGTGACTTGTTAGAAAACAGAAATTGACTATTAGTCTACAAATTCTGTACTGTAGACCCCCTTTATAGGAAAGGATGTGCCACAAGATCACCCAGAATGCTTCAGAAGTTTTCACACTAAACCAAATATAACTAAACAATTTTAGACAAAAAAATACATTTTCAAACAGTCTTATTTTTAATACCAACAAATTATAATCTTATCTCCATTTAGGAAATAATGTCAGAAAAAAATGTTGTTGTTGTGAAAATAACACATTTTTATTTAGATATAAAATATTTGTCATACATGTACATTTATGTTTCTTTGCAGCATTTCACAGAAACAAAAGCTGTCTTCCAAATGCAACAAACTAATCTTAGTTCTGTGCAATAGAACCTCCTACATAAAATTCAGAAAAATTGTGGAAATGTGCAGTATAAGCCACTTAAATGACACCCTAGCTGCCCAGCCCTCAAAGTGTTAAGGGGAATGACTCTCTATTTGATGAAATAGGTGAAGTAATCTACATCAAAGCTAGGCACAGAAACTTCTGAGATTCTAGTTTAACACCTCAATCAGCTCCAAACTAGAGGATTAAAAGCAGTTCTGTGAATTATGTTGTAAATCAAGAATTGTGTTTCCACCCCTCGTACAAGACTAGCGGTACACGTAACTCAACTTTGTGTGATGTGGGCCTCAATCTACATACAGCCAGTCACAACCAGTGTATTCAATGGCTACTGGCAGAGCCTCCTCTCTACCTACGATTAAATATGAATGTATTTAACACTTGTTTAAAATGTAACACACATATTAGAGAAGGCACATGCCATCATCAAGGATAACACTAACAATCATTTAAGAAATAAAATTCCTACCTGAAAAATAAGAAAAGAAGAAACTGCCCAGTGGTTCAAAAACAAAATATTCAAATTTCTGGAAACTATACAAAAGTGGAGATGTTTGGGGAAGTTAAGCACCATATGCAATTTCAATACAGTAGTGGAAAGTCCTCTGTGGAAAAAAAATACAAACAATTTCTAAGAATTCTGAATGTTCAATAGAAAAGTCTAGATAGTAAAATGTAAAAATAAAAATTAATGCATCCAGTTAAGAAAGTAGAAGAGGAAAAAAGAATCTAACATAGTTCTTGGGGCTCAGATCATCTGGAATCAACAGGGTAATTTGAAGGACTTATTAAAAGATAATTAAGTACCACTAATATGACAGGGAGGGGGGGAAAAAGACAGCAAGTTGAAGATCAGTAACAATATGACAGTTCAAAACTAGTACCAAATTGTCACAGAACATAATTACGAGCTTTGATGAAGTATGTTGGTGATTGTACTGTGATGAGCAAAACAACATGGCATATTTGGACAATACATGAACATAGTTAATCTCAAGCTGACACTGATCGACAGTGATGGCCACGAACACAAAAATAACAACAAATTTGGAACTGTCCTACTGTATCATGATGTTGAGGAAGCCAAATGGGGTGGACATGGAGTTATAGAAAGACTTCATCATAAATTCTTAAAATATAACCATTCAAAGTAGTAAGAGTCCAAAGGAATACATAAAGATTACAAAAAAGGTGAGATGTCAGAACCATGGAGAGAGCTGTATTTGACAAGTTGGAATGTGAGAGCCAAAGAATTGTAAAGAAAATGAAGAGAGAAATAATCAAAATATGTGCAGAAGCTTCAGCAGGTGACAGCTTGGCAACCAACAAAGCTCAGAGGTAGGAGCTTACGCATGGCACTGCTGAGAGACCAGATTTGTGGACAGGATGGTGGTCAGTCTGGTCTGACACGTGGACAACCAGGCTGGCAACTTAACACGATTTAAAGACCCACAGTATAATACAGTTAAATGCAGGGTGTTACAAAAAGGTACGGCCAAACTTTCAGGAAACATTCCTCACACACAAAGAAAGAAAATATGTTATGTGGACATGTGTCTGGAAATGCTTACTTTCCACGTTAGAGCTCATTTTATTACTTCTCTTCAAATCACTTTAATCATGGAATGGAAACACACAGCAACAGAACGCACCAGCATGACTTCAAACACTTTGTTACAGGAAATGTTCAAAATGTCCTCCGTTACATGCAACCACCCTCCGTCGCATGGAATCCCTGATGCGCTGATGCAGCCCTGGAGAATGGCGTATTGTATCACAGCCGTCCACAATACGAGCACGAAGAGTCTCTGCATTTGGTACCGGGGTTGCATAGGCAAGAGCTTTCAAATGCACCCATAAATGACAGTCAAGAGGGTTGAGGTCAGGAGAGCGTGGAGGCCATGGAATTGGCCCGCCTCTACCAATCCATCGGTCACCGAATCTGTTGTTGAGAAGCGTACGAACACTTCGACTGAAATGTGCAGGACCTCCATCGTGCATAAACCACATGTTGTGTCGTACTTATAAAGGCACATGTTCTAGCAGCACAGGTAGAGTATCCCGTATGAAATCATGATAACGTGCTCCACTGAGCGTAGGTGTAAGAACATGGGGCCCAATCAAGACATCACCAACAATGCCTGCCCAAACGTGCACAGAAAATCTGTGTTGATGACGCGATTGCACAATTGCGTGCGGATTCTCGTCAGCCCACACATGTTGATTGTGAAAATTTACAATTTGATCACGTTGGAATGAAGCCTCATCCGTAAAGAGAACATTTGCACTGAAATGAGGATTGACACATTGTCGGATGAACCATTCGCAGAAGTGTACCAGTGGAGGCCAATCAACTGCTGATAGTGCCTGCACACGCTGTACATGGTATGGAAACAACTGGTTCTCCCGTAGCACTCTCCATACAGTAACGTGGTCAACGTGACCTTGTACAGCAGCAACTTCTCTGACGCTGACATTAGGGTTATCGTCAACTGCACGAAGAATTGACTCGTCCATTGCAGGTGTACTCGTCGTTCTAGGTCTTCCCCAGTCGCGAGTCATAGGCTGGAATGTTCCGTGCTCCCTAAGACAATGATCAATTGCTTCGAACGTCTTCCTGTCGTGACACCTTTGTTCTGGAAATCTGTCTCGATACAAACGTACTGCGCCACGGCTATTGCCCCGTGCTAATCCATACATCAAATAGGCATCTGCCAACTCCGCATTTGTAAACATTGCACTGACTGCAAAACCACATTTGTAATGAACACTAACCTGTTGATGCTGCGTACTGATGTGCTTGACGCTAGTACTGTAGAGCAATGAGTCGCATGTCAACTCAAGCACCGAAGTCAACATTACCTTCCTTCAATTGGGCCAACTGGCGGTGAATCGAGGAAGTACAGTACATACTGACGAAACTAAAATGAGCTCTAAGATGGAAATTAAGCGTTTCCAGACACATGTCCACATAACATCTTTTCTTTATTTGTGTGTGAGGAATGTTTCCTGAAAGTTTAGCCGTACGTTTTTGTAACACCCTGTATATCTATGCACCATGTTCACACGTATAGGGCAGCCAAGTTTTTACAGCTTTTCTTATCTGAAGAACATTACATTTCAACTCAGGACAGTTCTTTCTCTGAAAGGACTCAGTGAAGTAAGTAATTACTATGGTAGTAGTAAGTAATTACTATGGTAGTAGGAAGGTAAAACATTAACTATGCTGTCATGAAATATTTTACAGTGAATTTCTGCCACACTGTGCCGTCTACACTTAGAAATCAGACCAATAACTACAGTGATATTTTCGTTCAAATTTCATTTCCCAAAGAGAAAGGAAGAACAGTATGATAATGTTTTAGTACTCATTTACATCCTATTGTGCTAATAAAATGTGCTCATTGCAGATCATATTTTCTAGCTGATCTGCCCAAACTTTTGATACGTACACCAAGTTACCATGTTCTTGTAAAGAGGAACCAACCTCTTTGATGAGGTGTGAAATATCCTCAGGTCCAAAAATTAAACAGAGTACTTACACTTCACACCACAATAGGGTGCACCACAGGTGTGGTAAGTAGTACCTTTGCCGTGGTTGGGGGCGTAAATGGACAAAAAAAGAATCCAACAGGAGAGGTATGTGGTGGGCTTTTCTACCCTTTGTTCTCTTCTGCACATGACAAAAAGTCTTTCCTTCAGCCAACAACTGTGAACAAACTCTGTTGTCACAGTGAACTATTTCAGTTTGATTGCTTCAAAGTATATGAGAGGAGGAGGAGGAGGAGGAGGAGGAGGAGGACTGAAATGGACAACCAATCTTCAGCCGTATCACATAATTTATCCTGATTAATATCCTGTCAGCATATGCCTTAAATGAAATCTCTATCTTATCTCAAAAAAATATGGAGTTGTTTATGGTGCCAAATATAAGAGGTAATAAATTTTGTTTCCGTGAGGACCCCTAAATGAAAACACAGACAGTTCTAGGCCGTAATGTGAATGTTCTTTATTTGAATCACAACATCTGGTTAATTTCGACCTTAAGTCATTTTCAAAGCACATGTGGTGTAACATAACACCCCACTTAGACAATTAAGGAGCATCATTTAGCTCCAGTGCAATGGATGCAAAGGGATTGTGGGCAATGTTTAAACTGACTGTTAATCACACTATGGAGACATGTGGTTTGATGGCTTAAGGATGGGGAAGGACCTTCCGCAGTTTAATAATCAACTTTAGAAAATGCTGAGGAAACAGAGATAGTTGCACTCTTGGCTTAAAAAAAAACCCACACACAAAATGTCGACAGGTAGACAGGTAAAAGTTAGTAGAAATTCGTGTGTAACTAAGAAGATCAATTCATGATGCATACAACTACAACTTCTACTGTTGCACATTAGTGAAAAATCTTGCTAAGAACCTGAGAAAATTCAGGTCATACATAGTAAAATCAGTAAGCGGGTTGAAGGCTTCTATCCAGCCATTCCTCATTAAGTCTGATGTGGCTGTAGAAGACAGCAAAACGAAAGCTGTAGTTTTAAATTTCACACTTGCATGCATGAGGATTGTACAAACATACCATTGTTTGACTGTCACACACACTCTCACCTGGGGGACAAAGAATCTGCATCTGTGCATAAAGAAGCAACTGAAAGAGTTGAAACCAAGTAAGTCACCAGGTGCAGATGGAATCCAAATTCAGATTTACAGAGAGTACTGGGCAGCATTGGTTCCTTTGGACCCTTAATTAGCTTGCATTTATCGCAAACCCCTCACCCAGCCAAAAGCCCCAAGTGAATGGAAAAAAGTGCAGGTGACTCCTGTATATAACAAAGGTAAAAGAACTGACCCACATAATTAAATACCAGTATCCTTAACATCGGTTTGCTGCAGGATTCTTTAACACATTCCAGGTCCTAATGTAACAAATTTCCTTGAGACAAAAAAGGTGTGTGTCCACAAATTAGCACAGATTTAGAAAACATCACTTGTGTCAAACTCAGCTTACCGTTTTCTCACATGATGTCCTACAAACCATGAATGGAGGGCAGACAGACAGATTCCATATTCCCAGATTTGCAGAAAGCATTTGACTTGGTGCCATGACTGCAGAATGGAGACAAAGGTCCGCGCATATGGTTTAGGTTCCCTGATGTGTGAATTGCTCAAGGACTTTTTAAGTAATGGAAGCCAGTAAGCAGTCCTCAAAGAGGAGACAGTGTATCATCAGGACTTCCCCAGGACATCAACATCTACATCTACATCTCCATCTCTACAGCTACATCTACATCTATATGGATACTCTGCAAATCACATTCAAGTGCCTGGCAAAGGGTTCATCGAACCATCTTCACAATTCTCTATTACTCCAATCTCGTATAGCGCGTGGAAAGAATGAACACCTATATCTTTCTGTACGAGCTCTGATTTCCCTTATTTTATCGTGGTGATTGTTCCTCCCTATATAGGTCGGTGTCAACAAAATATTTTCGCATTCGGAGGAGGACTGTGTGACAGAACTATTTTCTTTTTTTCCCTCTACCTGACTGACAGACAGGGTGAGCAGCAATGTTCGGCTGTTTGCTGATGACACTGTGGTGTATGGGAAGGTGGTAAATAAATGTCGTGTGGCTAGGGCCTCCCATCAGGTAGACCATTCGCCTGATGCAAGTCTTTCGAGTTGACGCCACTTTGGTGACTTGCGTGTTGATGGGGATGAAATGGTGATGATAACGACAACACAACACCCAGTCCCTGAGCGGAGAAAATCTCAGACCCAGCCAGGAATCAAACCCGGGTGTTAGGTATGACATTCCGTCATGCTGACCACTCAGCTACCAGGGGTGAACTGGGAAGGTGGTGTCATTGAGTGCCTGTAGGAATATACAAGATGACTTAGACAAAATTTCTAGTTTGTGTGATAATTGGTAGCTTGCTCCAAATCAATAATAATTTAAGGTGATGTGGATAAGCAGAAGAAATAGCCCTGTAACATTCAAATACAGGATTAGCAGGATGCAGCTTGACAGTGTTATAAATATCTAGGCGTAATGGCACAAAGCAAGATGAAATGGAACAGGCATGTAAGGTTTGTGGTAGGGAAGGTGAATGTTTGACTTCATTTCATTGGGAGAATTTTGGGAAACTGCAGCTCACTCATAAAGGAGACAGCATACAGAACACTAGTACGACCCATTCTTGAGGACTGTTCAAGTATTTGAGATCCCCACAAGGTCAAATTAAAGGAAGGCTCAAAGCAATTCAGAGGCGTGCTGCTTGATTTGTTAATGGTAGATACCATAAGCATGCAAGTATTTACAGATATGCTTCATGAACTCAAATGAAAGCATCTGGAGGGAAAACAGCAATCTTTCTGCAAGGCACTATTGTGCAAATTTAGAGAACAGGCATTTGAGGCTGACTGCAGAGCTATTCTACTGTTATTGAATATTGAAATTGCATTTTGCTACAACTTGTGATGTTTGGATTCAAATGTGTCTGAATCTTGTTGCCACAGCATGTGTGGCAGTGACAGTGACCACTACTAGTCTTTTCAGCAAAACACAGGTGCAGACGTGATGGTTGTTATGAAATTATGAAATAAATACCTGATTTTAAGAAAACTATTCTATGAAAACATTTGATTCTTCTGCACCTTGCAGCTTGATATCTTCGCTCAATGGAGGGCTGAATTTCTTTTCATTATTTGTCATAGTTACTGTGCTGCACGAAACTAAATAAATGACTGCACAAAATTTTTAAGAGTTTCCGGAGATAAAATCACACTGAGTAGACTTTGCATGTAGTTCATTTTAAGCCATATATTATTGCATATTAAATGCAGCCAACACATCGAAATTGTATTTAAAGTTGAGAGCAGAATGATAGCTCTTTTCATTCTTGAGCTATTGGTTCTTATATCAAATGACAGGTCGCTTGCAGCACACCCGAATGAGTTCCTTGGGACCTGCAATCAAGTGACCGTAAAAATCATCGTATTTTATAAATGATTCAAGATATCAAGATGAGGTTTTTGGAAATGACAGCAGACAAAAAGGATGTGTTTTGGTGTATGAGTAACACTCTAAACATTTTGGTCAAATGTTTGAGCGGAGGAAAAACAAGACTTCCTATAAATTACACAAAGAGATTTTGTCCAAATTTTCATAGCCAAACAAAGAGTGAGAAATGGGCAAATGAGGTATCAAAGTGACCAGTGTGAGGTCCAGTATTACAAGAAAATATTTAATTGTTTATAAGTAATCAGGGTAATTAAGGAAAATTTAATTACCGATTTGAGGAAAACTGAAATATTTCATGAACAGCTGCTGCCAGCTATGTAAATTAAGTGTGAAAAAGTTCATCTCTTCAAGGTCTGGCTACCTTGTGCATAAAAAGATACATTGGTGCTACATTTAACTGCCCAAAGGGCTTCCTTCAAAATCAAGTGCTAAATTTAGAAATTTTGAGAACAGAAGATACTAGGAAGGCAAATGGGGTGTCAATGAAATCGTGCTTTCTGAATTAAAAATAAATAAATAAATAAATAAAAATAAAAAATGAAAGAAATCTGTTAAATATTTTGTGAAAATGATTTGTCTGAAAAAATAAAACAGATCAGAGACATTTGATGTGCCTTTGCCTCGAAATCATGTACAGAAAATGAGATGTATCAAATATTCGTCTAACCTGTTTTCTTACTTTTCTTATGTCATTTCACAAAAATTTTCACTTTCTTTTCAAAGATTTGGTACGCTTTACTTACACATACTATTTAGATGAATTGAAACACTTGGCCTTAACAATGATTGCTGATGAATTACGTTGCCAACAATAAAATATCAGTAAAATTTCATGCTTGTTCATTGTGTTTTATTAAGAATTTAATGTGTGTGATATATTCTGGGATAGGTGATAAAATATAAGTAGTAGCCAGGATCGAACCTGGGACCTAATAATGATACCAGTTACTACTTTATGATGCAACCGTTACACCATGTATACCTTCAGCAGTAAATCGCTCATTATTCCATATTTACCTAGTCACTCTCCCGCACTTACTAGTTGTTGAAAGTTCTTGGTCATGTCACAAACATTCATCTTTAATTTATTGACGAGACATCTGAATGTGTCTCTGCTCATCCACTTATAATCAAAGCATTTGTGTGGCAATCTTCACATTTTATGATATAAATTACGAAATTCTCCATGAAGATACCTCCCTTCATAAATTTCATGCACAGTGCTTCTGTATCACTTTATTTTCCTAAGCAAAGCTAATTTTGCTGCCTTACCCTCAAGCTACAATGTTCTACAGTTTAGAGGTGCCATTTTATAGAAACAGATGGTCAGTTCTAGAAGCCATCTTATAGCAGGAGACTATCATTTGCATGCAGCACACCCAAGCACATCGCCTGATGTTGCCACTTGTTTCTGGAGTGTCGCATATCCAAATGTTCCTTGCTGTAGGGTATGGCCTTAGGGACAGCACGGGAACACCAGAGTGAACATCAATTCTGCTACTAAGGACAATTGCAACCGATGATCGGGTCCAAACCATCAATGCAAATAAGGCTTATCAACCGAGGAAGTTGCTCGATGTGTGCACCAGAGTCAAAGTGATGTGCTGTGGATGGGGTATCAGTCCCGCCTGGAAGATAGTTTTGAGGACTCACACCACACATACTGTCCACATTTGCAAAGTGCACAAGACGGCAGATATCTACAACTTTTGAGTCAAAGGAACCATGGGCTGAGTGCTCCAGAACTGTATTCAGCATGTGAAGGGCTACAGGATGTTGCAGATTGCACCAAACGATAAGGAGAAGAGTGCATGATGCGAATCTCCACTCTCAACAACATGGCGAGAACCAGATCATCACCACCGATTAGCAAGAAATCTTACAGTATGGATGCACCAGAGTTGGGGTCAAGTGGTGTTGATGCATGCAGCTCTGATATTTGGACAGCGATCATTGCAGACTACGTGTCTGGAGACAACCAGATAATACTGAATGTCTCCCAACACTGTTTCCCATGTGCATCAAGGTGGTGGCAGAGAGATGTTCTGGGGTGCATGAGGCCATGTACAGCTCTTCTGATTGTTGAGGGAAAACTCACCACTCTAATGTACAGGGACGAAATTCTGTAACCAACAACGCAACCATGCTGTCAACATTTTAGTGACAATTTCATCTTGATGGATGATAACTCTCACGTTCAAGGTGCTCTTCTCGTGAACACATACTTTCAGCATGCTAGGATCACCACCACAGAGTGGCCTGCCTGTTCCAAAATATGAGACCAATTGAACATGGGTAGGATCAATTGAAACAAGCTGTTTTTGGGTGTTGACAATGACCACACACTTTGTGCGACTCATGCAGGATTGCCATTGAAGAGTGGGACAATTTGGACCAAGGCTGACTTGATGATCTCATCAAAGGTATGCCACTACAGACTCAAGCCTGTACAGAAGTAAAGAGTGCTGTAAAAAAACTTCAATGTGAAACTGATTTTGTCACTACACGATTTTCTTTCCATTTGGTGATCTAGAAACATTGCAAAGAAATTATGTGCATGCCTCAGAGAATTATGTTTCTGTGCCATGCATTTTGAAATATAGGGGTGATGCAAAACTGTGTGTGTGTGTGTGTGTGTGTGTGTGTGTGTGTGTGTTAATACTAAGTTCAATGTACCATAGTTGCCATAAACAATAAGATGTAGATTTCTAAATCTGCATGGTTAAATGGCAGAAAGGAGATAGTATTGCAGATAGTGGGACGGTAGTGTCTGTGACACCATATAGTGTGTTCCATTCAATATTGTGACTGCACAGAATAGAAAATAGCATCAGTTTTTTTCTTCAATTATGTTGCTAAAATTGTTTATCGTTTCCACCACTGACAATCTAGACACAGTACTTCATAGCCCACTAACTTCAAAACTCTAGTAAGATGAAATGGTGAACAGACTTTACAACCAGGAATTAATATGCAAATAAAGTACCACAATTTTTGTGTGACTTATCAGAATTAAGTTTCACTTCATTTGTAGAGAACAGCTAATTTACAAAGAATCTACCCTTACTTGGACAGAACAGCTTTGTTGATCCCACGTATCATCTGTATCTGAAGAGTCTCTGGTATGATGAGTTGCATTTGTACCACTACAAGAAGTGTTGTCATTTTCTTCTCCACTTGGTTCTTCTTGGATAACATTCTCGGAAGATAATATCTCAGCAACGAGTGATTCCTCTGAAGGTTCATACAAATTAAGGTCATTTGTAGCTGCCTTGTTAGTAACACAGCTGTGTATACAAGAGAAAGAACAATAATTTAATTCATCAATGAAATTATAAGCAATGGCAAAGCAATCAAATCCAAATAAACGTTTAATGACTTGACAGGTAAGATGACAATGCAATAAATTGTGGGAAGTGGAAAATGTAGTAACATTTTCAGAATGTTCACCACCCCAGTAACGGAAATTATAATCAAAGTCTGTGAAAACATTAAGATACAAAAGGACCTCAGATCAGACAAGATAGAGACATGTATATAGATTTGATTCCTTGTTTCTAGGCCAATTAGTACAGACACTTATTGCGGTCAATGTTCAAAAAATTACTAGCTAGCACAAAGAAACAGACTAAAAGAATGCTTTTCTAAGCTAGTTCCTGAAAATATTGCAAGCATTTACTAGTAACTGAATATTATTATGTCCTCAATTCCTGTGAGACCATTAAACATTTCAAGCAACTGTTTAAAACAAATGTAGCACAACTCATTATGTAAGAAAACGATTTGGGTATTTTATCCTTTCAAAAGCAGTCATACGGATGGATGGTTTAAGGCAACATTTCATCATTCAACACACTCAGATAAGGATAGCATGAGAAGGAAGTGACCAACTTTGTCAGATGAAGTATCTTGGCATCTGTATAAAACAACACACATTAGAACATAACACAACACTTTATTATACAAATAGCAATATGTAGCCTTCACATGAAGAGGAGTTGGTATATCTTCAGAGGATGTTGTTTTTGTGGTCTTCAGTCCAGAGACTGGTTTGATGCAGCTCTCCATGCTACTCTATCCTGTGCAAGCTTCTTCATCTCCCAGTACCATCCTTCTGAATCTTTTTAGTGTATTCATCTCTTGGTCTCCCTCTACTATTTTTACCCTCCACACTGCCCTCCAATACTAAATTGGTGATCCCTTGATGACTCAGAATATGTCCCACCAAGCGATCCCTTCTCCTAGTCAAGTTGTGCCACAAACTCCTCTTCTCCCCAATTCTATTCAATACCTCCTCATTAGTTATGTGATCTACCCATCCAATCTACAGCATTCTTCCGTAGCACCACATTTCGAAAGCTTCGATTCTCTTCTTGTCCAAACTATTTATCGTCCACGTTTCACTTCCAACCATGGCTAGACTCCATACAAATACTTTCATAAACAACTTCCTGACACTTAAATCTATACTCGATGTTAACAAATTTCTCTTCTTCAGAAACTCTTTCCTTGCCATTGCCAGTCTACACTTTATATCCTCTCTACTTCGACCATGATCAGTTATTTTGCTCCCCAAATAGCAAAACTCCTTTACTACTTTAAGTGTCTCATTTCCTAATCTAATTCCCTCAGCATCACCCGACTTAATTTGACTGCATTCTATGATCCTCGTTTTGCTTTTATTGATGTTCATCTTATATCCTCCTTTCAAGACACTATCCATTCCGTTCAACTGCTCTTCCAAGTCCTTTGCTGTCTCTGACAGAATTACAATGTCATAGGCGAACCTCAAAGTTTTTATTTCTTCTCCATGGATTTTAATACCTACTCCGAATTTTTCTTTTGTTTCCTTCACTGCTTGCTCAATATACAGATTGAATAACATCGGGGAGAGGCTACAACCCTGTCTCACTCCCTTCCCAACCACTGCTTCCCTTTCATGTCCCTCAACTCTTATAACTGTCATCTGGTTTCTGTACAAATTGTAAATAGTCTTTCGCTCCCTGTATTTTACCCCTGCCACCTTCAGAATTTGAAAGAGAGTATTCCAGTCAACATTGTCAAAAGTTTTCTCTAAGTCTACAAATGCTAGAAACATAGGTTTGCCTTTCCTTAATCTATTATCTAAGATAAGTCGTAGGGTCAGTATTGCCTCTCGTGTTCCAACATTTCTACGGAATCCAAACTGATCTTCGCCAAGGTCAGCTTCTACAAGTTTTTCCATTCGTCTGTAAAGAATTCGTGTTAGTACTTTGCAGCTGTGGCTTATTAAACTGATTGTTCGGTAATTTTCACATCTGTCAACACCTGCTTTCTTTGGGATTGGAATTATTATATTCTTCTTGAAGTCTGAGGGTATTTCGCCTGTTTCATACATCTTGCTCACCCAGATGGTAGAGTTTTGTCAGGACTGGCTCTCCCAAGGTTATCAGTAGTTCTAGTGGAATGTTGTCTACTCCGAGGGCCTTGTTTCGACTCAGGTCTTTTAGTGCTCTGTCAAACTGTTCACGCAGTATCATATCTCCCATTTCATCTTCATCCTCTTCCATTTCCATAATACTATCCTCAAGTACATCGCCCTTGTATAGACCCTCTATATACTCCTTCCACCTTTCTGCTTTCCCATCTTTGCTTAGAACTGGGTTGCCATCTGAGCTCTTGATATTCATACAAGTGGTTCTCTTTTCTCAAAAGGTCTCTTTAATTTTCCTGTAGGCAGTATCTATCTTAACCCTAGTAATATACGTCTCTACATCCTTACATTTGTCCTCTAGCCATCCCTGCTTAGCCATTTTGCACTTCCTGTCGATCTCATTTTTGAGACGTTTGTATTCCTTTTTGCCTGCTTCATTTACCGCATTTTTATATTTTCTTCTTTCATCAATTAAATTCAATATCTCTTCTGTTACCCAAGAATTTCTATTAGCCCTTGTCTTTTTACCTACTTGATCCTCTGCTGCCTTCACTATTTCATCCCTCAAAGCTATCCATTCTTCTTCTACTATATTTCTTTCCCCCATTCTTGTCGATCGTCCCCTAATGCTCTCCCTGAAACTCTCTACAACCTCTGGTTCTGTCAGTTTATCCAGGTCCCACCTCCTTAAATTTCCACCTTTTTGCAGTTTCTTCAGTTGTAATCTTCAGTTCATAACCAATAGATTGTGGTCAGAGTCCACATCTGCCCCTGGAAATGTCTTACAATTTAAAACCTGGTTCCTAAATCTCTGTCTTATCATTATATAATCTATCTGACACCTTCGAGTATCTCCAGGCTTCTTCCATGTATACAACCTTCTTTCATGACTCTTGAACCTAGTGTTAGCTATGACTAAGTTATGCTCTGCGCAAAATCCTACCAGGCAGCATCCTCTTTCATTCCTTACCATCATTCCATATTCACCTACTACATTTCCTTCTCTTCTTTTTCCTACTATCGAATTCCAGTCACCCATGACTATTAAATTTTCATCTCCCTTCACTACCTGAGTAATTTCTTTTATCTCCATCATACATTTCATCAATCTCTTCATCATCTTCGGAGCTAGTTGGCATATAAACTTGTACTACTGTGGTAGGCGTGGGCTTCATATCTATCTTGGCCACAATAATGCGTTCATTTTGCTGTTTGTAGTAGCTTACCCGCATTCCTATTTTTTTTTATTCATTATTAAACCTTCTGCTGCATTACCCCTATTTGATTTTGTATGTATAACCCTGTATTCACCTGACCAGAGTCTTGTTCCTCCTGCCACCGAACTTCACTAATTCCCACTACATCTAACTTTAACCTATCCATTTCCCTTTTTAAATTTTCTAACCTACCTGCCTGATTAAGGGCTCTGACATTCCATGCTCCGACCAAAGAATGCCAGTTTTCTTTCTCCTGATAACGTCCTCCTGATCTTCAGAGGATACGAGGATTAAAATGAAGGTAGAATTGAGATATCTGAATATGAAGAGGATGACACTTCTAGTGATATCACAAGAGAGAGGCATTTATCTTCACAAAAGGGAAAGCTAATATTGTTATGAATACGACATCCTCGAGTTTGAACTGTTTGGTTGCATCAACCTTGAGATAAATAATAATACTTTAACAGTAAGCTATATTTAGCTTCAAAAATACAGGGCATTTCATGTACAATTCAGTGCAGTCTCCAGCTTCGAGTTGAATCAGTACCTACATGGACTGTTTGTGGTCATCACATGACATTCTGGTCAAGTGCTTGGACAGTGTGGCAGGTGGTGTATTTATTTTGTGTGTGTGTGTGTGTGTGTGTGTGTGTGTGTGTGTGTGTGTGTGTGTGTGTGTGTGTGTGAGAGAGAGAGAGAGAGAGAGAGAGAGAGAGAGAGAGAGAGAGAGAGAGAGAGAGAGAGAGGGGGGGGGGGGGGGACACTTCAGTGACAATCTGTGCTCTGGGACTAATAAATGTTGCTACAGTGATGGTGTGACACTGCCACACTTACACAACTCAAGGCTGCACATTTGTTGCAGATCATGAGTTACTGATACAGATTTTGTTAACAGTGAGGTGTGTGTAGTGTAGTACTGGCAATTTCAAATGTGTCTGGAAGTATGATCTCTTCCTCAAGCTACAGGAAAGTAGATATGGGAGCTACCTCTGCCAAAATTATGGGTTTGTATATAATATACGATGCTATTTTGATGAAGAAAATGATAACAGTGGGCCTCTTACATCTTTGTCGAACAAGTAGCTGCAGCTCTGAAAATTGTAACTATCGCTATGAAGGAAATAAGAGAGAAGTGAGATGAAGATTTAAAAGAAACAACTGCTACTCTTTTGACTTGAGGAAAAACCAGAGAGTGTGTTGCTAAAATGATGGAACTGGATCATTTTCAAGAAGACGCAATTCAGCAACATATATAAGACTGTTATGTGCAGAAAATATATCTCACATGGAAGAAGTTCAATCTCTCACTATGAGATCCTGAGGTTTTTTTTTAATGAAAACCCGGACTTTCAGTGGCGCTAAAGAAGATGAGATTTCAATGGAAAACAATTCCTGGAAGAGGAGTTTTGCTTGAATGGGAAGGTATTGTTGCCTGAAGATGCCAGTTTTTGAGGGAGGTATGCAAATGCAAACCTCACGAAATCATTTGTTTGGACTAAATGCAGGTAAATATTAGTCATTTCAAACCAACTGCATAGATCCATGACACTGCAAGTTCCAAATGGAGAAGACAGTCAGTTCATTGTTTTAGATGCTAGAACGATCAGTGGGTTTGTTCCAAACGTTTTGTTGCTTACATAGAAGAAATCTGTAGACTACCATGAAGAAATTACAGCAACAGAACTTAAAGAATGGTTAGCACACTCTTTGCTTCCAAACACAGAAGAAAACTCAACTGAATAATTTTTGATAATGCATCTTATACCTGTTCAGTTAAATAAAGCTTCTACATGCAGCAGCAGGAAGTGACACAGTGGACTAAGTAGGCAAGAACGGCATATATTCATTTAATAGTAAAATGAAAAAAAGCACGAACAGGGTGTATACGCAGACAAGGAAAAAAATTTCGCGGATTTTTCCCGGTTAAAATTTAATCTTCTCCTGGGTGAAAATACACTTTTCCATGTTACGTCACAGTATACTTTATCTCGGAACTGTAAGAGTTATCAATCCTTTGAATGGCTATGGTTTTAAACATTGGTGTAGACTTTCTTAGCACTTTAGAAAACAAAACTCAGTAGGGGAACATGTTTTGGAAAGATCTTTGACGTGCAGCAACATGTACGCTGCATATTTTCGTTTTACGGAAGTATAAATGCGAATTTCACCTAATACCACATGTTACTTTCTGAACCATTGAAATCAAGATTGTGATGTGCTTTTTTCAGCCAGTCACAGCTCAAGTCACATGATCTTGCCAGCTGATGACAGCGGATATTCAGAGTACAGGATACATGATGTAGTCAGCCAATAGCAATATCACTGTTAAGTAGCGCGAAAAGACAAACAGGAAAAAGTTGATGGTTTAAATTAATATACATAGCGTTGCTATGAGAATAACAGCTCATTCACATATAATATTGGTCTCTACGATTTTTGGGGACGTAGAACTCTGGCTCACTCCCCAATAATGTCACTACCCTACCATAGCGAGAACAACTGTATCTTTGTCAGATCAGTTCTCTGTAGTACGCACTCTACGCTACACGCATTGTGTATACACTGCGAGAATAAAAGTATTCATAGAAAGTGATGGAAGAATGAGTGATTATCTTCTTAATTACCACGCCTGCTCTCCACTACCTATAGATTAAGAAGCTGCGGAGAAAAGCTATGCTTTCCCATATAATGTTGATTTTTTTTTGCGCGTGTTACACTTTAAGATACATCACACAAATGTGCCAGAAAAATGTTTAATAATGACATAAATGTCTGATCTTCTGGACTCTAAATTCTTCTAAATGGCTTGTCCTCAAAGAGTTGATTTTTAAATGAGAGACAAACGCTCTTTGATTTTAAAAATTCATCTTAAAAATTCATCGTACATTCTCGCACATAGTTCATCTTGCGTAAAAGGAAATTTACTTTGAAAGTAAAGCCTAGTTTACACAACACTAGGTTGCAGGCAACTGCACTACCGGCCACTGCACATGCACAGTCGCCCAACTCTGTCAAACTAAACACTTTCGGCATATTCCAACTTTGGCAACACTAGTTGCGCGAGTTTTGAGATTACGTGTGTTCATGGTGTGTGGACGAACTGAAATATGAAGTGGGGGAACAGAGAATAATGTTCCCTTTTCGGATATCTGCACACAGTCGTTGTGCAAAATAGGCTTAATGCTTTTCAAACCACCATTCGCAATATTTTCCCGTGACCTGTTAGAAATAGGTTCGTTTCAGCACTTGGCAGAGAGTAGCAGATAACAGTCGTCCCTGCACTTGTGCAGCTACAATTACGTAGGAAGCCCATATGTTTGTACATTAAAATATCTTACATTATGTCCTAAAAGAAACAAGACATCAGTGGATACTCCACGAGCATTTGAATTTCATGAACCATACTAAAATGCATAATTCGGCTTATAGTGCACATTTGTATGTCCAGATTCCCAATGAAGTAGGCCTTGACATGATATTAAGCTTTTCAGTCTGGTTTTAAAGACTTAAACGTTCTTGGAGTACCAGTACTGTATTATTTCTTGATTGGTTCTTTATTATGGCATAATGCCATATGTGCTAGAAGATGAAAATGTGCACTTGAAATGCAGTGAACAGTTGAAACTAGCCAAAAGCGTGGAATGAAACACTTCGTTTCAAATAAATTGACTGCCTCAGCAGAAAAGATTAATAAAAGCCAAATTTCTTTAGCAAACTGACAAAAATAACTTCATTGTTCTGCAAGGCAATTAATGCTTGACTGTCAGAAACATGGAAATAAAATAAGATCTGAAACTAATAACATTTTAGGCCTTCATAATTATGTGAACGTATTTTAATTCACTTGATAGCTTCAGGCCACAGAAATCTGTTTTGTTTTCATTTTACTGGAGAGCAGTGAACAAAGAGGAAACAGCAAAATCACTAAACGTAAACACGGGTCACGTGGAGACTACCCACCTTCCCACTATAATTCAGACTGCTCTGTGCATCTTCCCCAGATCTACGATATTTCCAAACAGCCGACCCAGACACCCCAGTTCTCCCCCCTCCCCCCCCACCACTGGCCGCAAGATCCGCGCCTGCTGTGCACGTGTGAATCTGGCAGATTGGACGCACCAGTAAAATTTTTTCAGGTAGCATTTGGCTGCTTACTGCTACTGCTTATACACGTGACAGTCACACTTCTGTAGCCAGAAACGGGAGAATGTACTACTCATATGTGACTCAACTGCGCATGCGCATGAGCCTGCTCTCAACTGTTCGAATGACTCTAATGTAAACAGTTGTGACGTCACGCTCATCAGAGGCAATTTGTTGTTATGAAGTATTTCATAGTCTTCCTAAAAGCTTTGACACATTTTGCTGTTGGCAGACACTTGTATGAGCACTGTGTTTTGATGATGTACGTGGCACATTTCCTTCGGAAATGAAGTTTTATTTTCATTTTTCTCTCTCGTTTACATTTTATTGCTGCAGTAGCGGGATACAGTAATATCCTTTCTTAGATTATCGGTTCAACCAGCCAAAATTACAAAAATTTAACTGAAAACTAAAACAATGAAAAATTCCTGGAATTCTAAAAAATTCCCAGGTTTTCCCAGTTTTCTCCCAGATGAAAAAATTACCGGGTTTTTCCCAGATCTCCCGGGTCATATACACCTTGACAAATCTTGAAATCTGGAAACACCATAAATCGTATATCATTTATGACATTGACAAAATTGCAAGGAAAACGGTCATAAAGTATTGTGCCATCCACCATATCATTGCCATTTCAACACAGAGGAATTCGTTTGGGCTCAGGAGAAATCTGAATGTTGCAGACAGAAATAAAAATTTGAATTTAAAAGGTATTGAATTTTTAATGTGTACGAGGCATTGGGCAGTATTACTCCCATACAGGAATGGTAATGAGAAGTTGCACAGGAACACAGAGTGGAAGAATCAGTAAAAGGTTAGGGGATTATAGCAGCAGCAGCAGCAGCAGCAGCAGCAGCAAGAGTACAGTAAAGACAGTGATGATGAAACAGGAGATGTTGATCTTGAATGCACATACACTGGAGACTGTGGTGTCTACTCTCTTCCGTAAGATGCAGACAACAGGTGCAGCTATGCATTTAAATACATACTGAAACATTAAAATCTTTTCTTTACCTCACAATATATTTCCAAACCTTTTCTTTTTAATTATGAAGATAAGAGTGTTTTGATCCTCGAGATTATTAATGTTTTTTCACATTTCAGTAGTTTGGCACTGCAATGGCTCTAAAATCTTCTGGTGTGATGGTCGTAATCATGTAATTTACATCGTTTAACAACAAACAGCCATGTAGAAGCACTGGCAAAAGAGACACTGGCTGCCCCAGACCTTCTTTCAGTGGCCCAACTGTAGCACTTCAGACTGATTCACCAATAGCATCGGCTCACGGAGCTGTGCACAAACTCAAACTTGACCAAGTTACTCTAGCGCACTGACTGACCAATGCACATACTGTAGCTTGGCATTAGTACTCCAACTGCCCATGATGAAGATAATCCTGAAATGTCCTTTTATCTGATGAAGCATGGCTGCATTTATCGGAGTATGTGAACTAGCAGAACATTCGGCATTGGAATTCTGAAGCTGTAAGTGAAAAGTGTCCAAACTCTGACATTCCATAGTTTACTTCTCACTATACTATTTAATACAAAATATTGAAATTTTATGAACTTGCCTTATTTCTCAAACTCTTTCACACATGCAAACAATTCAAGCAAGTAAAACTCTTTCATATATTTCTTACTTTGGGTGCAAAACATTCTACTAAAATGTTACATAGAAGTTACTGGGTTTTAAAATCTGCTGTAGGTTAGATAATGGTTTCATTCATTCACTACTACAACATTACTTCACTACTTTCCTTCATAAGCCTATATTGTACTTACTTCTTTATTTGGCCAGGCATAGAAACTTTAGCTGACTCCAAATTTCTGACTTGTCCACTACGAACACTGAAATACATAAATAAATAGTATATAACTTTATGTCATATTAATTGTTGCATGTAAGTATTTTTTTCCAATCTACGTGATATGAAACAAAGACTTAACATTCACAGAGAATAACAAAACATAGCTACGGGATGTGTGTGTGTGTGTGTGTGTGTGTGTGTGTGTGTGTGTGTGTGTGTGTGTGTGTGAAAGAAAATGATTATCATAGCTATGACAATATAAAAAAATTTCTTATTGAAAATATTGTCGCAGAAGAAGTTGAGTATCACCGTCACTGTGGTGTAGCGGATATGATACTAAACTGTTGCATGGAGGGTCGTGAATTCAAAACTCACCTGGACTGTACAATTTTAATTTGTATATTCAGTTCGAGTAGATTCTATAAGTATCCCAAATGTCAAGACTCATTGTACTGGAATGCTCTGTAGCTGTATATATATTGTATGTGTTCTGGCCGGAGGCAGTTCGCTCCGCACTCTTGTATATGCATGTGTTGAATAAACTTTCATTAAGTGAAGTTAGTGTTTGTCATTCATCTACTTACACCTTCCTCTAAGCGACATTATTCTGGTGAAGGCGCCGGGTATTGGAACCTGTTACACAGCACATTATTGACGACACAGTGGCTCCCATCAGGCAACGACAGAGCCGCCGTTTACGTGGCGAGAAACCCCAGTTCATGCCATATTCAACAGATTGCAATCCATCAGAGGCAGAAGAAGAAGAGGATGTTATGATGACAGCAACTGTGTGCCACCACATGAGACATCGTTCTGGGTTCTCTGGTGACAATGGCCAAGATCCAAGCAAGTGGCTGAAAGTGTATGAGCGTATAGCCAAATTTAACAAATGGGATGACACCGTGTGTTTGGCTAATGGATTTTTCTACTTCGAGGGCACTGCCAAGCAATGGTATGAGAACAACGAGGAGAAGTTCACAAGCTGGGAAGTATTCCTGGCGGAAATGCGCAAGTATTTCGGTGACACGCAACAACAACAGGACAAGGCTGAAGAAAGATTAAAGTGGAGGGCACAACATCTAGGAGAAACTACAGCATCCTACATTCAAGATGTCTTGGGGCTGTGAAAAATAGTGGATCCTAGAATGAAGGAGGAAGATAAGGTTGCACATCTCATAAAGGGTGTTTCTCAGGACATGTATCAAGCCCTACTCCTGAAAGTGGTTTCAACAGCAGATGACTTCATAAAATGGTGCCAGTATATCGAGACAATGCATAAAAAAAATTACACGCAAGAAGATCGAACAGCTTCCAAAAGTTATATCGATGTCTGTGATGGAGGAAGGAACTGATTTCACAAGTGTTCTTCGTCAGATAGTGAGAGAGGAAGTTCAGAAGGCATTTGGATTGCACAGTGAGCAAAAAACTCAGACGTTTCAAGAGGTCATAAGGGAGGAAGTGGAACAAACACTGAACCCAATTTCTCATCCTTCATTTGCCTTTAAAACGTTGAAAAAGTCGAGACCAAGGCGAAGTTATGTTCCTACAATGCCACATGAGGAACCTGTTTGGGCACCAATGAAGACTGACGTCTGGAGGACCCAGGATAACCAACCAGTATGTTTCCACTGCGGACGACTGGGACATGTGGTGCACTATTGTCTAGAAAGGCAGCAGATATTTGATGACGACCGCGCCAGAAGACAGCGGACCGATCTTAGCTGACGCCAACTCCGGGACGACAAAGATGAACAAAAAGATGTGGGTGCAGGATGACGTAGGTCACCATCAACACAAGCTAGCTGCTGGAGAGGACACTCCCAAACATGCCAATCAAGGTCTCCATTGCCGTTTAGAAGCGCCAGCCAATCACTTAGCCACCACAACCTGGAAAACTAAAGGGTGCGACCTTTCTTGGAGGTGAGGCCGTCGAAGAGAAAAATCTTCCGCCGTCGATCACTACAAAAACGATAGGAAACTACGTTGATATCCTCATGGATGGCCGATCAGCCCAAGCTCTTGGGGACTCTGGAGCACCATATTCAGTCATTTCAGAGAAATTGCATCGCCACTTGCAGAAAACCGTATTCGTCGACAACAAAACATCTCTGCTGAAGGTGGCTAATGGGAAATATGTAAAATGTACACAAAGATATGTGTGGGTATAAGTGGCCATGCACAGCCCTTAGAATTAATCGTCATTCTCGGATAGGACTTTTTTAAAGCTCGTCAGGCAATTATAGATTGTGGTCGCTCGAAGATTATGCTAGATGAGATGAGATACTGTGGATAGGAAGATGCGCATCCAAGTGTGTGGAGACTACGTGTGCTCCTCCAGATGTTAGTCTTCCTTGGTCCTGCAGTCAGCACTAAAAAGGTAACTGTCACATGTCATGCCATGCAGCAACCCATGGATCTTGTCGTGGAATGTAAGAGAAGCATACCACTGAAGAATAACTTAGTCATCCCAGCCTCCGGCGTCTCGTTTAAGAATGGATTCGCTGAATTGTGTATAGTTAAATGTCGCTGAGAACTGCAGATCCTTCCAAGACACACGTGCGTAGCAAACACTGAGCCGTTAATCGAAGAACAGCTGAGCGTCACAGAAACCTCCCATGCCAAGTCTGTGGCAAAATTAGTGCTACCACTACGAGACAAGATCTTCTAGCTCGACTATCTAACTAAGGAACAACAGAAGAAGCTACTTGCCGTTCTTCAAGAGTTCTCTGAATGCTTCAATAAACAGGTGAAGAACAAACCATGTGTCAGCAACGGAACGTCGAATAATTCACGACGAGTTAGAGAAAGTGATGAAGAATGACATCATTCAGCCTTCGCAGAACCCATGGTCGTCACCAGCACTCCTCGTTAAGAAGAAGGATGGCAGTTGCCGCTTCTGTGTTGATTACAGGAAGCTTAGTAAGGTAACTAAAAAGAACGTTTACCATCTTCCACGAACTGATGATACATTAGATTGCTTGAATGGGGCTAAGTTTTTCTCAATCATGGACATGTACTCGGGATACTGGTAAACCAAAGTAGATGAAGCTGATCATGAGGAAACTGCATTCATCACCCCTGCGGGCCTGTATGAGTTTAAGGGAATGCCGTTTGGTTTGTGTAATGCACCAGCAACTTTTGAACGGATGATAGATAATCTTCTAAGTCACCTGAAGTGTACGATGTGTCTTTGTTATTTAGATAGCATTATAGTGTTCGCAGAGACATTTGATGAATACATAAAAAGACTGAGGGCTGTTCTTAAGTGTCTCCAACAAGCCAGACTGAAACTTAATCTAAGAAAGTGTCTCTTTGGAGCAAAAGAAATCTAAATACTTGGACACCTTGTGTCAAACGAAGGTGTGCGGCCAGACCCAGAAAAGGTGAGATCTATAACAGAATTTCCTATTCCTACAAGTATTAGAGGTGTGAGAAGCTTCCTCAGATTATGTTCTTATTACCGATGTTTTATCAAAGACTTTTGTATCAAAGCCTGGCCACTCCAAGAGTTGTAAAAGCCGATGCTAAATTTATCTGGGGTGGTGCTCAACAAGATTCTTTCGATGTGCTGCAAAATGTTCTGACTGACCGACCTCGTACTTGGTTTGTATGATGAGAGAGCACCTACAGAACTACACACAGATGCCAGTAGGTATGGGATCGGTGCTGATCTGGTACAAATTTCAGATGGAAAAGAGAAGGTTATAGCCTCTGCTACTAAGACACTTACAAAAGCTGAGAGAAACTACTCAACTACAGAAAGAGAATGTCTTGCTGTGATCTGGGCCATGTGCAAATTTCGACAGTATCTCTATGGAAGGCCATTCACAATTGTTACAGACCATCATTCACTTTGTTGGATGACAGGTCTTAAGGATCCAACAGGACGACTCGCCAGGTGGGCACTACATCTTCAAGAATATGACATTACCATAGTGTAAAAAATTGGAAGAAAACACGAAGATGCCGAATGTCTCTCAAGAAACCCTGTGCAAGACCATCAAGACTGATGAAGATCGTGACTGTCTCGCTGCACTCCAAGATCTCTCTGCTGAGCAGGAGGAGGATGCCAAGATATCTCAAATTATGCTCGCCTTAAGTCTGTCAGAGGATGTGAAAGGACAATTTAAGGTAGTTAATGGATTACTTCACAGGAAAAACTTTGATCCGTTTGGAAAGAGATGGCTACCAGTGATTCTTAAACACATGCGCTTAGATGTTCTACAGAAATTCTATGACACACCTGATGCCAGACATTTAGGATTTATTCAGACATATGATAGAATCCGCAAGAGATTTTTCTGGCCAGGTTTATTTAGGAGTGTCCGCCACTATATTTCGCACTGTCAAGAGTGCCAGAGGAGAAAGGCAGTTCCTCAGAAACCACGTGGCCGACTCATACCAATTCCACCAGCCGAAATGCCTTTCAGCATGTTGGGATTGACCTCCTCGGACGATTTCCAACATCTGCTAGTGGCAATACAATTATTATTGTTTGCACTGATTATCTGACATGCAATGTCATTACAAAAACCATAGAAACAGCCGAAGCATCCGAGGTAGCCAAATTCATCGTGGAAGACAATGTATTAAAACACGGTGCCCCAAGGTCGTTGATTACGGATCGAGGGAAAGTTTTTCAATCGAATCTTGTGACAGAGATAAACCATTAGTCCAACATTACTCATCACATGACGACTGCCTACCATCCGAAAACTAACGGGCTAACTGAACACATTAATAAGACCTTGGCCAGCATGCTATCAATGTTCATCAATGTTGAGCGTAGCAACTGGGATGAAGTGCTACCTTTCGTGATGTTTGCCCTCAACACTGCCAAACAAGACACCACAGGATTTACGCCATTTTTTTTCTGGTGCACTGGCGTGAGGCGACTACGACGGTGGACACTGTGTTTCCGTTACATCCTGATGACGTGGACGATGACTACATCAGCCAGGTGTTAACCAGAGTTGAGGAAGCTTGGCACTTAGCTCAACTCTACATGCTGCAGGCTCAAGAAAACAATTGCCAAAGGTATAACGCGAGCCACTGCCCCGTTGTCTACCAGCCTTGTGACCTCATCTGGATCTTCACTCCTGTATGGAAGGTTGGTCTCTGAGAAGTTCCTCTGGTGCTACTTTGGACCTTATAAGGTTGTAATACAGTTGTCTAATTTCACTTATGATGTTGAAGATTTCGACCCCAACACAAAACGATGAAAGATCAGAGATACGGTCCACATCCTTCGAATGAAGCCCCACAAGGATCCTGCAACCCAGGGTAAATTTGCAGCTCCAGCAACAGGCAACAAGCGGAAAGGTGATGAAGAGCGTAGCAGCATAGGAAGTTCTAAGAGGATCACCACCAGGGTGAACATCAGTTATCGGGAGTCTGAGTATGCAGGACCGATGACTTGGTCCCAGACTATGAGAACGTAACACTGAGACGCTGTTCTCTTAAGGAGGGAGCAATGTCGCAGAAGAAGCCGAGTAGCACCATCACTGTGGTGTACCGGTTATGATATTAAACAGTTGCAGGGAGGGTCGCGAGTTCAAAACTTACCTGGGCTGTACAATTTTATTTTCTATATTTGGTTCGAGTACATTCTAGAAGTATCCACAAATGTCAAGAATCAGTGTACTGGAATGTTCTGTAACTGTACATATACTGTATGTGTTCTGGTCAGAGGCAATTCACTCCACACTCTTGTATGTGCAAGTGCTGAATAAACCTTCGTTAAGTGAAGTCATTCATATAATTACACCTTCTTCTACATGACAATATTATTTAAAATCACAGTTAGAGCTGAAATAATGAATGCTTCCAAATGGTGAATTATTAATTTTGGATAGTGTGGCTGAAGAAGAAAGAACATTTTGTGAGACACTGAGTAACATTATACACTGGAAACAATTAACTCCGAAAATATGATTTATTACCTTCAGAAAAAAGTTTATGTTATTTAACCTGATGACCTAAATAGCCTATTTCATGTCACATCAATTATTGCATCACATTACATAACAAACACATTACTGTCTAATGTTAATCATCATAAAACACACACACACACACACACACACACACACACACACACACACACACACACACACACACGGAACCCCCTGAGTGTGAGGTCATAAGTTCGAATCACCATGTTCATCAGAAGGGTGACAAAATGAGTGTCCAGGAGGTGCAGAGATCAACCTTCAATGGGATGTATGTATTACACTTCACAAAATGGAAATCAACAACATTCAAGAAATGTTCAACACAGACCACTAACTTACACCATAAAAACCGCATGAAAAAAGGTGTGTCAGTGATCACAAAGATTTGCACCTTCAAGATCAAAGGTGAACTTCTTGGGAGTTACAAACCGTGCAGGATGTTCAGCTACGTTTCCACTCTTAAAGAATGCATGTACACTCATAGTGGTGTAACATGGTAATGAGAACTGATTGACTGTGATGGCATAAAACCAAATGCGAAACAGTCTGTCATTGAAATCATTATGAAACTGGATATCCTGGAAGGCGGAGCTGCAGATAGTGTGATAATGTGTTTTAGAGGCATGATAGAAAACAAACATACTGAGGCTGAATTTGTTCAGTGGTTCCAGGTGGTATCACTTACAATGTCACAAATTTTTCAGGAGGGATAGTTTGCTCTAAAAAAGTATTATTTTTACACACAGACCAGGAATCAAGCAAAAGCAATTTATTTTGACCAGCTACTGGCCAAAAACAGTGATCATACCACAGTTTTAGTTCTCTTACACCAATTTTCCGATTCTTGCTTGCTGTGACATAAATATTCCTTCTGAAGATCACGCACATGTGAAAGAATTGTAGGAGGCAGAGCACCGCCAACTTCTTGTAGCACAATAACTAATAACTTTCCAGCCAATTTACCATCCAGATTAACAACTAGCATAATTGTCTACAAATGTGTTAAGGCATTGATGTTAGTCGATTTTCACACAACTGTCTTGGTACCTATAATTTACAGAGCTTCTTTCACATGCATTTGCTCTTCAAATCCCCATTGGTCAGAGTAAAACACAAATTCCGTACTGAATGATGGGATAAGTTTGTTTATCTATCTACAAATTTTCAGGCCAATTCTGCAGTTTGGTGTGCATCGTCAAGTTAACGCTTTGTTTGAAACTTCATTATCTTACGTTTTCCAGTTCTGTAATATTGTTTCAAGTTATGCAAACATCCACTATTTCCCCTGAAATGACTAATCTATGTTGCATGCAGCATGACATAGTAGGTCACTGCCATGCAAAGCCCTCAAACTGAATCAAGCATCCTTGAAATTCGCAAACACCAGTTTTTGTAACAGGTGCACCTTGTTCTCTCTTGAATATCTGTAGTTTTTCTGATGAGTTACACTGTTATATTGCTGCACACTTATTGAATATCTATTCACAATTTTATTTGCTTATTATTTTTACTATGCTATGGATAATCCTCCACATATGTAATTATGTTTAGTACCAGCTCCTTGGACGATTGTCCTTTACTATGTTTCACTGTAGACGGGATTTGTGGCTCCCTGTCCAACAATGATGATGCACTGCATGGCTCCACACCTGTTTCAATATCACTTTCATTTGTTAAGCATCATCATTGTACTCCTCATGTACATTGTCCACACTGTCGGGTGTATACAGCACCACACATTCCACTGACTCATCTTGCAGAAATGCTAATATTTCATCTGCCATTTCTTTCTTATTCTGCGAAATCCCTTGGGTTCCTTTCTGACCAAATGTCAAATTCGGCAACTGTTGTACATATAATGCAATGTTTGCTTTGATTATCGTTGCTATTGCTCAGCTTTGTATCAACACCACTAGCACTGTAGCACTGTTGTGAGTTACTAGTCAACTAAGCAGTTCAACTATACTCGAAAGCCTCATGCTATGCTCACTATTTGATATATCCAGTGCCGACTACTGTTGCCATTTGCAGCCAATACTGTGGTTGCATGGTAGAGAACATGGGGGGCACCATATGCTGAAAACATCATTGGCCTTCTGCAACCTAGCACTCAAGGGGTTCCTTGTCAATAGAATCAACCGTTCATAAGAAAGTAAGTCATTTGTTTATCAAACTGAGTAGGACAATATAAACTAATTGTGCCCTGAAGTGAGCAGACACCAAACAAAATGGATCCATAAGAGAGTAATATTGTTTACAACAACATTTTAACCATGGATTAAGTTTCTCATTTTATACATGTGGCAGAAAGAATCTGATAACTTGCAAAACTATTTCCCATTAAAATGTTCGGTGATGCCTTGTAAAATTACTTGAATGGCTAAATTCAAAGGTAAAACATGGGAATTTTAGTAGAATATATGTTGCTAATTACATTTTTAGGCTTCTTCAGCAACATAAAAACACTCAAAACAAAATCAATTAGGTGCTAATAAGACACCCACATACGCAACAACTGAGAATGAAGGATGTGTCTCTTGTACACAGTATTTAACTGATATTCTTTATTTACTACTAAGCCCCTTAATTAAAGATAGCATACATATTTTTGCCAGCTGAAAGTTTTGAGCACTTACCTGTATTCGACAGCTTGTTCTATTGATTTGAACCCAGTGGGGCGGCTACGTAAGAAACTCTGCATACTTGTAAGAGCATCCATAGCAGTCCCTTCAACAACATCTATTACCACTAGTCCACAAAGTGATGGTATTAAATCAGCAGCAGCAACATGAACTGCAATTGCCCCACCCATGCTGTGACCAATCAAAATTACTGGGGGAGCATCAGTGCCATACAGCATGCTTATAGTATCTCCAACATCGCTAAAAAATAAAATAAGAACACTCAAAAAACAATATCATCGCTCATGAAAATTATAGCTGGTCACTGTAAGACATTACTCAAGATTCAAATTTAATACTGTCTGTAGATGTAATAGTTAAAATTGGAATGGCACTTCAAATATTTATGACGACTCATTTCTTTGGAAAATTAGAAAAGTGAGAACTGGGTACAAAATGAAAAGTGTTACTACTGTTACTCTGTAAAAATCTTACTATCATCCTATGTCAAAACTCTTTACAAAATATTTTTCTCATTTAGCAATACTTTTTAGCTAACTTCACGAGGAAGATTTAGAAATTTACAAAACTTTTTGTTTAATGAACCTACCTTGCCATTGTCTTAGCAGACAGGTCCTCATCATCTGTCGTTTCACTGTCACCATGGCCCCTCAGGTCAATAGCCAGAACTCGGCACGCAACCAAGTTTGTCACCGATGCCTATGAACATTGAGACTTTGACACTATCATATAAATTAATTGTGCAACAGTTGTAGATTGGAGAATTTACTTACTGAAAAGACTGCCCAAGTAAGTGCAGAGAATCCTCCACCATGTAATAAAACCAAAGCAGGACCACTGTCACCTCGCTTATACACACGAAATGTGTTTTCTCGAACATGCACATCTTCATATTCACTGAAATATTTATTCCATTTTGTGGGAGCGTAATCACGTTTACTGCCCACTGCAAGGCGCCTTCTGTAAAACAATAACACGTTTAAATTATTTAATGATACCAGCAGTTGCCATTTGTTCTGTAGACCCAGTCTCAAAGAAGAAAAGAATGTATATCCTAAAAGACAAAAATCACTAGGGGCTGTGAGTGAGAACAAAATGTAGCTCTGCATTGTAGAATGATTATACTACACAACACTAATGACAAGGGCAGCACCACGCAGGTAAAACTATTAGATTCTGAAACCGAATACTCTAGAACCTTAAACTTCATTTTCCACCTGTTTTAAGTGTGAACTTCTCATACCTGGCTAACTGTCTTTTCCTAGCAAACAATGGTGTCAACTGCAGACAAAGCCCAATAAAAACTGTAAACTTAACACTACCACTTTTTATTGAAAGAGCGCAAGAAACACAAGGATACAGGGAGATGAAATGAAGTAAAAAAAGTAAAGAGAGGGAGGGGGAAAGTGAGAGAGACAGAGACAGAGACAGAGACAGAGACAGAGAGAGAGAGAGAGAGAGAGAGAGAGAGAGAGAGACACAACAACAACAAAAATTTAAGATTCCATCCCCAAGAAAATGTTATAACACAAGAATTAGAGGCTGATGTAAACAGACAAGAAAAAATGCATAATTCACACATCAAAAAGAAAACAGTACAAATATACAACGAAGTCATAGAACCAGCTGGATTAGTTTCAGTACTACAGGTAACTGAAGACAATGATCACACTTACACAAACCGAAATTGGCATAAAAAGGTGTGGCGTGCTTTTGCTAAACTACAGAGTTTTTAAAATGAAGATCCAGATGTACCTGAAATGAAAGCTCTCCATCAATGTGACTTACCAGTTTTGCCTTTTGTCACTGAGGTGGGCTTTTAATGCAAAAACAATCTTAAAAACTTAGGGTTGCTCAGTGGGTAGTTGAGAGGATTATGGCAAGAATTATTAAGAGATACGGTAAAAGAAAATAAATGGATCAAGGGAACAGCATACAGTGCAGGATGCAATTACAACTATGATCAAAATGAAATAGGTTAGCATGATACATAGCCAGATGAATGGATTGAAGATATACCGATCAAGGAAGTTTGTTTCTGGATATAAGTAGACAAGACTAAGAAGAGTGCCTAATGAAAGGTGAGAACATAGCAATACAACACATGCAGGGCCAAATGAGTGTGTATAGTTTCAAACAGAAATGGATGGGAAAGACTCATCAGTCTGCCAGTAGTTCACATAATGGATTACATTTGTGTACCGCAATAACACTACAAGTCAATGGACACTTTGCTATGAAACATTGGTAACACTGGAAAGTTTGTGTGTGATGTTCAGGTGTTAGAGAAACAGTGAGCAGAAATTATGACCTTGTACAGTATTCAGCATATGTAAACATCACGAGAATTAAAATATGGAAAAAAAGGAGAGAGTAATGAATCAACAAAGACAACGGATCAATATATGCACTAGTACAGTGACAGTAATATACAAATTATAATACAAGTAGAATTTGAAACTTAACAATCACAGTGCAAAAATGTGGAACAAGGTAACATAAATGTGAGGAAACTAAAAAAGACAGAGTACCTGAAGCATGAAATGACAAAAACAAGAAAATTGGTAGTTTTTAATAGTAAACATTTTTTTTCTTAAATTAAATGACTATCAGTAACACTATATCGATTGACCTCATCAGCTCCTGTAACTCACAGTTTTGTGAGATTATAATGCTTAAAGCATTTTTCAATGCCAATTGGATGTTTCTGAGTATAGCATATATATAGTTATAATAGAGGGAAACATTCCACGTAGGAAATATATATCTAAAAACAAAGACGATGTGACTTACCAAATGAAAGTGCTGGCAGGTCGACAGACACACAAACATACACACAAAATTCAAGCTTTCGCAACAAACTGTTGCCTCATCAGGAAAGAGGGAAGGAGAGGGAAAAGACAAAAGGATGTGGGTTTTAAGGGAGAGGGTAAGGAGTCATTCCAATCCCGGGAGCGGAAAGACTTCCCTTAGGGGGAAAAAAGGACGGGTATACACTCGCGCGCACACACATATCCATCCACACATATACAGACACAAGCAGACATATTTAAAGACAAAGACAAGTCTTTGTCTTTAAATATGTCTGCTTGTGTCTGTATATGTGTGGATGGATGTGTGTGTGTGTGTGTGTGTGTGTGCGCGCGAGTGTATACCCGTCCTTTTTTCCCCCTAAGGGAAGTCTTTCCGCTCCCGGGATTGGAATGACTCCTTACCCTCTCCCTTAAAACCCACATCCTTTCGTCTTTTCCCTCTCCTTCCCTCTTTCTTGATGAGGCAACAGTTTGTCGCGAAAGCTTGAATTTTGTGTGTATGTTTGTGTGTCTGTCGACCTGCCAGCACTTTCATTTGGTAAGTCACATCATCTTTGATAGATTATATATATATATCTAACACCTTGCTATTTAGGACTGGACATCTAATCTTGTCACAACCCATTTTTTATGTCTTTGCTTACTGATTTTATTAAACCGAACATCTGCGATGATTATAGTGTCACAGATTATAATATAACACACACTGAACTTAATTGGGTAGAAGCATATAAAAAATAAATAAATAAAATAAAGTAAAAACAGATTAATAAAGGAACCATGAAATTTCAAAATTAAACAACACCATGACAATAATAAACAGTGTGTCCAAATTTACTTCATTCTGCTAATATTATCAACGGGAATTTAAGGTGGAAAATGCCTTATTTACTAGAAACCTTCACAAATTTACTTGTAATGATTTGGGAAAACCATCAATACCTCAAGTAAAGAAGAAGACTGGATCATGTAAACATGGCTGTATCCATTTCATTTGAACAACTTGCAACCTTCTCAAAGCATTTTAGTGACAGTTATGACCATACAATCTAGCAAATTACACCATATGCCCTCTCTCTTCACCAACTGTCTTGCAGATATAAAACCTACATCTACACCGATTCTCTGCAAAACACAATTAAGCATCTGGCAGTGGCTTCGATGAACCCTCTGCCAAATAATTCTGTATAATTCTGGTCTGTAACAGTGTCCGGAAAAAATGAACACCTGCATCTTTCTGTGCGATCTCCGATTTCCCTTATTTTATTATGATGACCATTTCTTCCTCTGTAGATCTGCGTCAACAAAATATTTTCACATTCAGAGGAGAAAGTTGGTGACTGAAATTTCATGAGAAGATTACGCCGCAACAAAAAACGCCTTTGTTTTGATGATGTCCACTCCAAGTCCTGTATCATGTCAATGACACACTCGCCCCTATTTCTCGATAACACGAAATGTGTTGCTCTACTCTGAACTTTCTCAATGTACTCTTAATCCTATCTGGTAAGAATCCCACACCGCACAACAGTATTCCGACAGTGGACAGACAAGTGTAGTGCAGGCGGTCTCATTAGTAAATCGATTGCATCTTCTAAGTGTTCTGCCAACAAAACGCAACCTTTTTGTTATGGTTTTAGGGTGTAAAATTGTTATGGTCATAAGTGTCCATTCTGTGGCTTAGCAAAGGGTAAAAAGATGAATTTCAAATGAGCAGCAATGGGAGCAAAACTCAAGGAGGAGGGTAACAAAACTGAAGGAAATCTTAGAAAATTGCTATTGAAGGTGGGGTGGTTTCCCCGAAAAAGAGCTTCAAATGACTGATGTCATCTCACTGACACTGATAAACTCAAGGATGTGATCGGCTGAGCGGGTATCATCTGCTAAAAGTGAAGGTATGTCAGGTGACAGCTGTAAATGGGCATGTAGCGGATTAAAATAGGGGCAGTGAAGTAAAAGGTGTCTCACCGTCCATGGTTGAGAGCAGTGGGGACAAAGCAGGGGAGGACTGCCACTTAAAGGATGCTGATGGCTAAAACGACAGTGCCCTATCTGGAGACTAGTTAAAATTACCTCCTCCGGACTACAAGACCGAGAGGAAGAGGTCCAAGGACAGGGAAGAGGTTTGACGTCCTGTAATTTATTATTGGGAAGTGCAGACCAATGTGTGTACCATAAATGAGCAACACGATGACATAAAACACTCTGTAGATCGGCAAAGGGAACCATGAAAACAGCGGGCCAAGGGAGAGAGACTACTGCAGCCTTTGCTGCTATATCAGCTGCCTTGTTTCCACAGATACCAACATCATGCCCTGGAAGCCAGTGGAATTCCACAGAGATGCCTCCCAAGTGGAGCATGTGGAGGCAGTCCTGAAACCGGTGGACCAGAGGATGAATGGGATAAAGAGCTTGGAGGTTGAGAAGAGAGCCGAGCGGATCCGAGCATATAATATAGTGTATCCCCTTATGGTGACGGATGTATTGGACAGCCTGGAGAACAGCATAAAGCTCTGCAATAAAAAACAACGGAGTCTTTGGTTCACCTTTCCCCACAACATTTTCTATGTGTTAATTCCAATTTAAGTTGTTCTTAATTGTAATTCTGAATTTACGACCTTTACATTTGACTGATTTATCATATAACCAAAGTGTAACAAATTCGTTCTAGCAGTCATGTGGATGACCTAACACTTTTCATTATTTAGGGTTAATTGCTAATTTTTGTAACATACATAGGTATCTATTCTAAATCACTTTGCAATTTGTTTTGATCTTCTGATGACTTTACTAGACTATAAATGATAGCATCATCTGCAAACAACCAAGACGGCTGCTAAGATTGTCCCCTAAATTGTTTAGCAGAGGGCCTATAACACTGCTTAGGGGAACACCAGAAATCATTTCTGTTTTACTTAATGACTTTCTGTCAGTTACTACAAACTGCGACCTTTCTGACAGGAAGTCACGAATCCAGTTACATAACAGAGAGATATTCCGTAAGTATACAACTTGACTGCAAGCCGACTGAGGTACAGTGTCAAAAGCCTTCTGGAGTCTAGAAATACAGAATCAAAAGCACTCAACACTTCGTATGAGTGAAGAGCTAGTTGTGCTTCACAAGAACAATGATTTCTAGATCCGTGTTGACTGTGTGTCACAGACCATTCTCTTTGAGGTAATTCATAAATGTTCAAACACAATATATGTTCCAAAATCCTGCTGCACATCGACGTGGATTACTCCTACTGCCTTTCTTGAATATTGGATGACCTGTGCAACTTTCCAATCTTTGGGTACAGATCTTTCGTTGAGTGAGCAGTTTTACATGATTGATAAGCATGGAGCTATTGCATCAGCATACTCTGAAAGGAATCTAATTGGTACATAGTCTGGGCCAGAACACTTGCTTTTATTAAGTGATTTAAGTTGCTTCACTACCCCGAGGAGACCTACTTCTATGTTACTCATGTTGGCAGCTGATCTTGATTCAAATTCCAGAATGTTTACGCTGTCTTCTTAGGAGCTGTGTTTAGTAACTCTGCTTTAGCAACACTGTCATCAATAGTATTTCCATTGCTATCACGCAGAGAGGACATTTCTTGTCTCTTGCTGCTAGCATACTTTACATTATGACCAGAATCTCTTTAGATTTTCGGCCAGGATTCGAGACAAACTTTCGTTGTGGAAACTATTATAAGCAACTCTCATTAAGTCCGCACTAAATTTCAAGCTTCCGTAAAAGATAGCCAATCTTGGGAGGTTTCGCGTTCATTTAAATTTGGCATGTTTTTTTTGTTGTCTCTGCAACAGTGTTTTGACACTTTTTGTGTACAAAGGAGTATCAGCTCCACTGCTGGTTAATTTATTTGAATTCAAGCTAGTACATTGCTAATTTGGAAGGAGTGGAGATTGTCTCTCAGAAAGGCGTCAAATGAAGCAGTATTAGATGTATAACCACATTAGCCAACATACAAACTTATTTCTCTTCTGTATTAAATGGTCTCGGAGCACTTGTCACTTTAATTCCAAATGAGAATTCAAGCTTTTCACAATGTCCACTGCTGCCAGTGCCAAGAAAGCAACTGACTGTAAAAAAAAAAAAAAAGTATTAAACAGATTTATCTGATGTAGTGGTGACTGCTGTGGTGGATGATTCTTAGAGGTACAGGAGTAAAAACGACATACTTTGATGCAAATAAAGACAATGTCAGTGAAGTTTCATTGCTGGCTCTAATGTAACATCGGGTCACAGTGGGCACTATTACATAGTATCAGTTATATCTGTGTAATTCTTTTCCTTTAACTGTCAGGTGCTTTCCTGCCAATATAATGGCGAATACTGCCAAAAGCTCATTTTTTTCGTTGAAATTTAATGCGGTAAGTACACTGAGAACATTTACAACAATAAATCTGTTGTGAAAGATTTCATAGTCACACTTCCCCCGTTCTGCTTACAAATCAAATATAGTATTTTTCTTGTGCAGGAGTAATAGTCCAAATATCACATCTGCATTAATATCCTAGCTGAGTGTTACCATAAGGCTTTACCCAACCCCCCCCCCTCTTATGTTTTGTATTTGGGCAATCGCTCCAAATACAGAAAGTGTTTAACATATCTCCCCCACATTTCACTGTAACCAACCAGGTATCAATTATTAAAGGTAAGGTTCCATATAAAGTGAGCCACTTTTTTTAAGAACTGTGTACCATCCATATCGATACCTAATAGTTATAAAAAATGATGTCAGTGAGAAATTCTCTACTAGTTGCAACTGACAACTCACCTGTTCCAGTGCATATGCCAGTTTTCTGGAAATGTACATTCATTCTGCGTTGAGGCTTTTTTAATTCCAGCAACTTTGCAAATTATCTCAACTTGACTGGTCTTCCACTTATTAATGTCAGATGTCACTAACCTAACTGAACCTGACTTAAACTAGAAAGTTTTTAGTCTTGGTTGTGCATAATTTGATGATTTTTTAGTAAAATGTCCAGCAAAAATATCTGACGATATGAAGTTAGTAGTGATACTACCTACAACAGTAGGAGGGAGATAATAGGAGAGTGGATGAACACCACTGACATCAGTTAATGTGTCATGAGATTATGGAACATAATATATCAAGCATTTTATGTATACATATATATGAAAGCAGACGAATTTATGAGAACAAAATAAAGATTTTGAAGCAAATTTTCTGAGGTTACCATAGGGATATTCCTCCCAGAACATAAATCTTGCTACTGGTGAACAATTACCCTGAAACTGCAACATCATGTCAATCAGGAATTTAAAAAAAAGGCTGAAATGGCCCAGTAAATAAGAAGTCTTTCTCAGAAACTGCACTCTAAAAAGATTCAGGTTATAAGGCAAATTTTGAACAGTTCTGTTTTACCAAGAGACAAGCAACACACAATCAAGAACAAGATACATAAAATTATTCACATTATTGGTCAATCCCACTAAATGTAAGCATCATATTCTTAACTTCAAAGTAAGAATTAAATGGATTACCCACAATTAAGGACAGAATTTGATTAATGGAATTTTGCAAACTCAGTGACAACAATAACTGACAGTTTTTCTACTTACCACAGTTAGACAAATATCAAGAACATTGTAGTTAATATAGCCCGAGTTTTCTTTAGCATCCAAATCAATTTGAATTCTGGTGGTGATCTATACACATATCTTCACCATGTCAGATGGAAAGAGGGGGGTCAAAGGAATTCAGATGCATATTTTTAGATTTGTAACTGGAGTCTTTGGTAATGTTACAAATGCTCTGAGATCTTACTTATAAATATTTGTTAGAAAAGTGAGATTCTTTTAAGAATGCGATATTGGAAAAAGTACACTTTTTCCATTAAAATTGGAACAGCACAAATGCGGCAAGCTACAAATGTCAAATTGGCAAAAAATGTAGTACATGTCTGCATTTGCAAAATACAAATTAGATAGGACTAATACCGTCCAAATTCAGTATATAAGGAACAATTACGAAGTGGATTTCTCAATCAGAATATCATATTTGAATGTTGGTTGTATGTGATAAAATCATGTTGCGTTTCATGTAACAGGGATAAATGTCTACCACCAAGTCAGAATTCGACAGCAGAAGGTTTGTGATCTATCAAGACCTGCGGTTCATTGGTCTGCAATATTGCTGCTCACACTGGTTGGGACCCCATAACTGTCATGCAAATACGTAATTCAGGGGCACTGGAGCGCCACTTTCATTGCCATGCAGGACTCTATAGAGTTCCATGTGATTAGCACCCGGGAGGACAGATGTGTTGTTTAGTCAGCAGTGCAGGTTCAGACAGACATATCATATTGTGCACCTCAAGTCATAAAATTGGCTTCTTTGCAGCAAGACAACTATTCACATGGACAGTACACTGATGTCTTGAGCTCCACAAACTGTCAGTCTGGTGGCCATTGTTGAGGCTTCCCTTGATGCAGCAACAAAGGGAAGCACGTCAATGAATATGCCTCCGACAAAAGCAGTAACAGATCAGTGACACCATGCCTTTTTTAGATGAGTCTCAGTTCAGCATACAACTTCACGATGTATGTAACTGTGTGTGGAGGCTCCAAAGAGAATGAACATTTTCAGTTTATTTTACAAATTGAAATTGCCATTTTCTTGGTGCAAACTATACAGGGTTATTACAAATGATTGAAGCGATTTCACAGCTCTACAATAACTTTATTATTTGAGATATTTTCACAATGCTTTGCACACACATACAAAAACTCAAAAAGTTTTTTTAGGCATTCACAAATGTTCGATATGTGCCCCTTTAGTGATTCAGCAGACATCAAGCCGATAATCAAGTTCCTCCCACACTCGGCACAGCATGTCCCCATCAATGAGTACGAAAGCATCGTTGATGCGAGCTCGCAGTTCTGGCACGTTTCTTGGTAGAGGATGTTTAAACACTGAATCTTTCACATAACCCCACAGAAAGAAATCGCAAGGGGTTAAGTCGGGAGAGCGTGGAGGCCATGACATGAATTGCTGATCATGATCTCCACCACGACCGATCCATCGGCTTTCCAATCTCCTGTTTAAGAAATGCCGAACATCATAATGAAAGTGCGGCGGAGCACCATCCTGTTGAAAGATGAAGTCGGCGCTGTCGGTCTCCAGTTGTGGCATGAGCCAATTTTCCAGCATGTCCAGATACACGTGTCCTGTAACGTTTTTTTCGCAGAAGAAAAAGGGGCCGTAAACTTTAAACCGTGAGATTGCACAAAACACGTTAACATTTGGTGAATTGCGAATTTGCTGCACGAATGCGTGAGGATTCTCTACCGCCCAGATTCACACATTGTGTCTGTTCACTTCACCATTAAGAAAAAATGTTGCTTCATCACTGAAAACGAGTTTCGCACTGAACGCATCCTCTTCCATGAGCTGTTGCAACCGTGCCGAAAATTCAAAGCGTTTGACTTTGTCATCGGGTGTCAGGGCTTGTAGCAATTGCAAACGGTAAGGCTTCTGCTTTAGCCTTTTCCGTAAGATTTTCCAAACCGTCGGCTGTGGTACGTTTAGCTCCCTGCTTGCTTCATTCGTCAACTTCCGCAGGCTACGTGTGAAACTTGCCTGCACGCGTTCAACCGTTTCTTCGCTCACTGCAGGCCGACCCGTTGATTTCCCCTTACAGAGGCATCCAGAAGCTTTAAACTGCGCATACCATCGCCGAATGGGTTGGTTGGTTTGGGGAAGGAGACCAGACAGCTAGGTCATCGGTCTCATCGGATTAGGGAAGGACGGGGAAGGAAGTCGGCCGTGCCCTTTGAAAGGAACCATCCCGGCATTTGCCTGGAGCAATTTAGGGAAATCACGGAAAACCTAAATCAGGATGGCCGGACGCGGGATTGAACCGTCGTCCTCCCGAATGCGAGCGCCGAATGGAGTTAGCGGTTGGTGGATCTTTGTTGAACTTCGTCCTGAAGTGTTGTTGCACTGTTATGACTGACTGATGTGAGTGCATTTCAAGCACGACATACGCTTTCTCGGCTCCTGTCGCCATTTTGTCTCACTGCGCTCTCGAGCGCTCTGGCGGCAGAAACCTGAAGTGCGGCTTCAGCCGAACAAAACTGAGTTTTTCTACGTATCTGTAGTGTGTCGTGACCATATGTCAATGAATGGAGCTACAGTGAATTTATGAAATCGCTTCAATCATTTGTAATAGCCCTGTATTTATGTCTCAGACATGTTTTGCGTGTTACATCTTCAGTAGACTTAATATGGAAAAAATACAGGTTTGTTTTTATATGTGACATTTACAGGTGAGGAAACGGTTCATGTTATTCGTTTTTCCAGTCAAAATCTGCATTTCCTCTCATCTAGTCTTTGGTTAGAGGATGTACACTCATTTCACTTATAAAGCATTGACACATTTTCATGTGACAATCATTGTGTATTGTCTTCATATTTCATAAGCTAAATTTTGTGGAAAATGTGTCTACATTTTATAAGTGATGTGACAGTGTGACGCCTAGCCTATGACCAGATGAGAACATGCTGATTTTGGCCAGAAAAGCAAATGATGATAAGTAATAATCTAGTAATGTACAAATTAGGACATGAGGTGTTTTCTAATCTATTAATATAGTATAAAAACAAACTATATTATTCCAGATTAAATCCATGGAAGATGCCTTAACACAAAGGCAAAATGCACCTGTAAAACAAATAAATATAGATCGCAGCAAGAAAATAGCATTTTTAATTTATAAAATGAATATTTATGTACTTGCTGCAGAAAACAGCCACACCAGCAAACATGACCAGACTGCATTTGTCAACTTCATGCAAGACCATAATGTGATGTGATGGTATGGGTGCCACTGGGTACATATCATCATCACATCTGGTTTATATAGGCAGTTATTTTGACAGCAGCTGTTTTGAGGGCCTTGTGACATTAGCTTTCAACAGGATAATGCAGACCATACAATGCCCAGGCTGTCCTGACATACCTCAATGCACAGGGTGTTCAACTGTTGCCCCGACCAGCACAGCCACCACTCACCAGCCATTGTGACTGATGGACTCTATGCCACAGTTGAAGCATCATGGAATGACATACCAATTTCTGTCATCCAAGCCTAGCTCAACTCTATGCCTAGTTGGGTTAGAGCCATTCTTTCTGCCTGAGGTGACAGTTCTGTGTACTTAATTTCCCCTGTGAAGCCCCACATCGCCTACAAATTTAAACTATGTATTTTCCTACTGTACTGCATACATACAACAAATAAAATGTTTTTCGCTACCTTTCGAGGAGTTGCAACATTAATGGCCAACAGTCTACTTACTTAAGACAGACTGCAGTATGATTCTATAACCCCCATCATATTTCACAAATGTATCATATGGATAAAGTAAGAGAACTCAGGCTGTAAGCAGATCAACTTTTTTTTCCATAATTAGCAAATAGAATGCAGAGGAAAGGTCAAACAAGGGTCCAAAGAATTATCAGGCATCAACATGTGGTGAGTAGTAGGCCTATATAGTATTCACTCATTCAGTTATGTGAAAAATGGTGTTCAATGATATTTTATACTGTTCCTCACAAAGAAACTACGCCAATATCACGTGAGACAATATACAAGCATTGGACATGGCCAGGAGACACTGGCTGACCAACCGAGGGCATCAATGGTGAGCCGCCAAATATCACGGAAAGCCAACAACAGCAATGGATGGACAATGAATACAACATTTCAGAATGACAAGTCCAGAGAGTGGCAGAATGACAATTCCAGAGAGTGAACCAAATCTAGAGCCCAGACATAGCAATATCAGGAACCAAACAACAATGAATACACTGAACAATACTACAGCACAGTCTGAACATGACTGAGGTCCAGGCTCCTGCGCTGCTAGCTTTGTAGTGCAGCCGCAAGTGTCAATAGGCTTGCATGTGTGGAGTGCCCCACATATAGCACTAAGGTGGCGACAGCAGTACTTGCAAATTTTAGGAGTGCCACGTAGAGGCTGTCGTTTAGGCCCATGTGTTCTGGCGGGCTTTCAAAATCATCAGGCCAGGATACCAGATTCCCCCCCCCCCCCCCCCTCTACTCCAAAATGGGCACATAGGACCTAAAGCACCCAGGACAATGTTTCACAAGGAGAACTAATAGCAGTGTTGGTGGAGAAGCTCACCAGCTGGGAGAAGGAACAAGGGACTTTGCACAATGGGCTGGCAAATGGCTGTGTGGGAGACTGCAGTGAGATCCATATCCACGTCCACGGGAACCACTGACAGTGTCCTGGAGCTCCTACTGTACCACCCATTTGGTTGAGGAATTTGCATAAGCAGGCGCTACAACTCCCAAGTTACTCAGTGATGGGGCAGTCAGTAGGCAGTTAGTGGGCCAATGTTCCAAAGCCCTCAGAGTATCAAGCATAATGAGGTGCCACATATGGGTGGCCACCACTGTAGCAGGCATCCGTGAAGGTTTTGCTCCTCATGAGTGTGCCCATACCACTGAACCTGGGGGTATCGTCTAGCACGTTGGATCTGGCATTCAGAGGGCTGTGGTGAAGGAAGGTGGAGTAGAACACGCAGCGGACACCCATGGAGGAGACCCGTCGGGCTGCGGTCATGGACAGCAGCTGTCATGTAGGTACTCAGGAACCCTAAGTTCTCCTGCATTAATGGATGCTCTCACAGCTTTCAAAATTTGTTGTTTCAATGTTTGCACCATCCAGCTACTTCGTAATTGAAGGATGAGTGAAAATGTGGGCTGAACAGGTGTTTGATGCCAATGGCTTTGCAGAACTGTTCGAAGGGCACTGCCGTGAATTGGGGCCTGTTGTCTGACATGAGGATGCGGGGAAGCCCTTTGATGGCAAAACTCTGGTTTAAGTGTATTGAGTGATGTGGTGGTAGTGGTGCATACCATGCTCACCCCATGTGGATAGCTGGAATAAGCATGCACGACAATGAGCCACATAGATCCCAGAAAGGGACCAGCAAAGTCCAGACGAATGTGGTCGCAAAGGCGACGGAGTGAGAGAGGTTGGTTGGTTGGTTGGTTGGTTTAAAAGGGGGGACAAAAGGATCAAACTGCAAGGTCATCGGTCCCTTGTTCCAAGTAGAACAATTATCAAAGGGAAAGAAGGAAAGAAAGAAGACGTACAGCACAATAACAGGAGAAAGGGAGAACCATAAGAAAGACAGGACAACAAACACTACACTGGACAAAACAAGAAAACCAAAGAGAGATGGAAGAAACAGGGAGAAGAGATTAAAAACAAGAAAGCAGATTAACATGGCTGGCTGACAATGAGCATAAAAAAGGAGAACCCAGCCACTCTGCAACACATTAAAACCTCCACCCTAAAAGCCGTAGGTCAGAGGACACAGAGGACCAAAGAAAATGCACTAAAATTAGCCTCGAGGGACACGAGATTATCAGTGGTAGAGCGAGCCTGGCGGAAGCCATCCTGACATGGAGCCAGTAGGCCACGTAATTCCAGGACCCAACCCAACTGCTGGTCACCGTATGAGGATGCTTACAGAGAATGTTGTTGAGGCTGATGGGCTGATAGCTATTCAAATCAAGCGGATTTTTACCAGGTCTTAGCACCAGAATGATGGTGCTCACCAGCCATTGAGATGGAGAGATACCATCTCACCAGATATGGTTGAAGGTGACGAGGAGATATCGCTCACAGGCAGATGAGAGATGGTTAATCATCTGACTGTGGATCCAATCAGGCCCAGTAGCCATGCCGGGGCAATGTGCAAAGGTGATGAGGAGCTCCCACTCTGTAAATGTGGCATTATAGGGTTCACTGTGGCGTGTAGTGAACAAGAGGATTTTCCTTCCCATCCGCCGTTTGAGGGTGCAAAAGGCTGGGGGGTAGTTCTCCGATGCAGAGCCTCGAGCATTGTGCTCAGTAAAGTGCTCGGCCATCGCGTTTGTGTCGGTAGAGAGCACACCATTGATGTTAACGCCAGGGACACCTGTAGGGGTCTGGTACCCAAAAAGATGGACGATCTTCTTCCAGACTTGGGAAGGTGATGTATGGCACCCAATGGTTGACATGTACCTCTCACAACACCCTTGTTTTCATCATTTTATAAGCTGGCGAATGAGGGCATGGAGCTGTTTGAAGGCTATTAGGTGCCGGTTATGCCCCTGTAGAGCTCGCCGATGCTCCTTAATTGCCGCAGCGACTTCCAGCGACCACCAAGGGACTGTCTTTCGCCGGGGGCACCTTATAGAACGAGGGATCGCATTTGCTGATGCAGAAACTATTGTTGTAGTTATGTGTTGAATCACAACATCAATGGCACCATTTGGGGGCAATTCAACAGTGTCAGCAGAGGTGAAGGCTACCCAGTCTGCCTTGTTTAAAGCACATATGGGTAGGCGTCCACTGGCATGATGCCGAGGGAGTGACAGGAAGATGGGGAAGCAGTCACTACCACACAGGTCGTCATGTGCTCTCCAGTGGATACATGGGAGAAGTCCTGGGCTGCAAACTGATAAATCAATGGCAGAATAACTACCATGAGCCACACTGAAATGTGTGGCAACCCCAGTATTTAAGAGACAGAAGTCGAACTGAGACAGTAAAGTTTCGACATCTCTGCCTTGGCCAGTAAGCATGGTGCCACCCCACAAGGGGTTATGCGCATTACAATATCCCAAAAGTAGGAAAGGTTCAGGGAGTTGATCAATCAATGCAGCCAATACGTTCAACGATACCGCAATATCTGGAGGGAGATATATGTTGCAGACAGTTACTTCCTGCGTCGGCCGTATCCTGACAGCCACAGCTGCAAGAGGAGTTTGAAGGTGCACAGGTTCACTACATACCGAGTTCAAGGTATAAATGCAAACTCCACCTGACACTATTATATTCGCTATGGTTCTTGTAATATCCCCTGTAGCCGCGTAGGGCAGGAGTCCGCATTGCCGGGAACCAGGTTTCCTGGAGGTCAATGCAGAAAGCAGGTGTAAATTTTAACAATTGCTGTAGCTCAGCCAGGTGGTGGAAAAAACCACTGCAGTTCCACTAGAGGATGATGTGATCATGAGACTGGGAAGGCATGAAACACACAATGAGGCAGTCTACACCTCAGGGTCACCTGCTGCCACTGACTTATTTCCTGAGCAGGCTATACCCATTGTGTCTGAGGGTCTGGCGATATCTAGGTCCTCAGTGGACACCAGAGCTTGTAGGCAGTGGTGGTGTGGGTGCCACCGCAATTCCCTTGGTCTTGGACGTCTTCTTTCTGGATTTCTCTTGTTGATCCTTGGTTTTATCAGGCTGGGAGGGCTTCACTGATTCAGTCTCTTGGACTGAGGCTGATCGTGAAGCCATACAACCAGCTGCTTTTGAGCACTTCAGCCTCTGGCAGTAGTCATCTTTCCCACTATCAGAAACCTGGGGAGGGAGTGATACAAGGGACAACTTCCTAGCAAGAGGAGCCGAAGAATACTTACACTTCTCCAGCTGAGAAGTGGGGACTGGTGTCCCCAGTGGTTGGGGGACAGTGCTCCTGAGGTATATGGTATGGGAGCAACAGGAAGGGAAGTGCCCCCTACCATCAAGGAGGCAGGTGTAGTCTTCCAGCTCTGAGAGCTGACTGGAACTCATGGAACTGATGGGGCTACAACTGTTCTTGTAGTAGCGGTATAAGAGGAGGTCACGGTCACAGGATGTGGGCACTCAAAATTCCTCTTGGCCTCAGTGTAGGTCAGTCAGTCCAGGGTCTTATATTCCATGATTTTCTTCTCTTTCTGTAAAATCCTGCAGTCTGGCGAGCAAGGTGAATGATGCTCTCCACAGTTGACAAAGATGGGAAGTGGGGCACATGGAGTATTGGGATGGGATGGATGTCCACAATCTTGGCATGTGATGCTGGAAGTACAGCGGGAAGACATTTGGCCAAACTTCCAGCACTTAAAGTACCACATTTGGGGAGGGATACATGGCTCGAAATGACAGTGACAGACCATTATCTTGACCTTCTTGGTTAATGTGTCACCCTCGAACGCCAAGACGAAGGCACCAGTGGCAGGCACCAGTGGCAACCCGATTATCCCTCAGACCCCAATGGATGCGCAGGATGAAATGAACTCCTCATTGCTCTAAGTTGGCGCGCAGCTCGTTGTCGGACTGCAAAAGACGGTCCATGTGGAATATAATACCCTGAACCATATTTAAGCTCTTATGAGGCACAATGGTGACGGAAACATCCCCCAGCTTATCACAAGCGAGTAATGCCTGTGACTGGGCAGAGTATGTCGTTTTTATCAAGACTGACCCTGACCACATATTGGACAAGCCCTCCACCTCCCCAAACCTGTCCTCTAAAAAAAAAAAAAAAAAAAAAAAAACTGAGACTTTACTGAGACAAAGGAGTCCCCATCACTCTCGTACATATGAGGTAACGGGGCGAGAAAGGTTAGCTGCCATCCTTAGCCTGGCGTTCCTCCCATAGTGTTGCCAGGGAGGGTAACTATTTAGGATCATACTTTCTTGCAGTGTACTGAGACTTGGAACACTTGGAGACTGATGGCATTTGATCACCAGCAAGTGATGACATGGTACCTTAATCGCGTGTCATTCACCCTGATGCCACGCACTCTGAGCAGGGGACCTCCCCACGAGCACCACCCAGCTGCAGCAAAGGCCACCTGGCAGGATGCCCACTGCAGGGAGTCCCAATGCCCCAGGGTGACGGGCATCTACTCTTGGGCATACATGGGGAGTTAATGGCGCAGGCATCAGCAGAGCAATCCTTGTGTAGTCAGGGGGCTACAACCAACAGGGTACATGTCAGTCCCACCACAACGGACTGGCTACCGTGCTGGATATGAGGTGCAAAGAATTCCATGGTCATCGTTGGTGCAGAAAATGACACTGCATAGTGGGTGAAGGCAAACACACCCAGGAAAGTGTCCTCGCCCAAGAGATGGAAGATGAGTGGAACTGCAATGCCAAGACGAGAAAGTGTGCTAAAGATCTAATGCACAAAGGACACAATGCACCTTGTAAGGTGCACCTTCCTCAATTGGCTCGCTCTTTGGGAAAATTTTTGAAAAATGGAGGTCAAACCCTACAGAGGACCATCACATAAAGGCCGAAATGTGTGAGGCTCCTTTTAGTCGCCTCTTACGGCAGGCAGGAATACCTCGGGCCTATTCTAACCCTGGGCCCGCAGGGGGGTAGTGAGGGAGGTGAGCCCTGGCTTAGAGTTGTGGATCAGCTGATTTTAAAAAACAAGTGGGCCACCCACACACAGTAACACACCGTAAAATAGGGTCCCAGCACTTAACTGCATTGATGTGAGTAGCAGTAATGGGAAATCCATCCAAGTAGCATTGTTCTATGTCAATGTGGAAACAGAAGATCTGTCAGTCAAATGCCAGGTCTGGTACGGAGGATAGACGAGAGAGTGCCTCTATGTTTGCATGTTGCATGGTAGGCTTGCACTTAGTAGTGTAATTATAAGAACTAAGGCAAAGAGCCCAATGCTGGAGCCTTTCAGCCATCCACTCTGGAAGTTGAGAATGTGGCCAATGGTTTGTGGTTGGTAGTGAGGGTAATCTTGGTCCTAAAAAGGTACACATGGAATTTCTTATAAGCAAAGATGGTCACCAAAACCTCTTTATCTGTGAGTAGTTTCTCTAAGCAGGTGTCAGTATCTCAGATGTACAGGCAATGGGTTGCTCAGTACCATCATCGTTTCGATGCGCAAGCACTGCAGCAATGCGACAGGGGGAAGCATCAGCAGCCGAAACAAGGGGAAATATGGAGAAAAGGGCGTAACACAGGGCCCTGAGCATAAAAGGTATTTCAGCTAGCTGAAAGCATGCTCACAGGCAGCCAGTTACCTGAACTGAACTCCCTTCTTGCACAACTGGTTAAGTGGGTACATAATGTGTGCTGCTTGAGGGAGCAACTTAGAATAATAACTAACTTTACCCAAAAAGGCCTGCAGTTGTTTGTTTTGTTTTAGGGCTCAAAAATAACTAGGGTCATACGTGCCCATGTCAGAACCATGTAGACAATGACGGGATTTAAAAACGACTACATGTTAAGCCCAACCAAAGGAAGGAAAAACAGCTAATACCAGGGATGTGGAGAAAGGTCTATAAAATAAGCCATAGAGAAATGCAGCTTCTAGACTAAAGATTAAATGTCATTTGTCATACTGTGAGAAAGATAAAAAGTGAAATGCTGTCGACAGCTCGCGCGTCATTTCTAAAATGGCCAATAACTCAGATGGCAAATACAAATGAGAACATAAGTGGTTGAAAACAAGATATTCTGTCAGGAAATGGCAGCCTGTCTGAGGTTGAGGGCAATGAGCACAAAGTGTTGGGGGAGCACCACTTAACAAATGGCGATGGCTAAAAAGACAGTGTCCAATACGCAACCTAGCTAAAATGATCCCATGGCGAGAGGGCCAGAGGTGGTCATCCAAGCCACTCCAAAAAGCTTCTTTCCCTGGAGCTTGATCCCACAAAGGGATGCCAAAGTGAAACCACCTGCTGACAGGCAGCAACAGAGAGATCATCAGAGGGATTGGACGAACTAGCGGCCTGAGGTACAAGGACTGCAGCCTTGGCAGCAGTCTGTTACTCTCAGAGTGATATGACCAGGAAACCACATAATCATAGCGGCTCCATCAAGAATGAGCTAATTGGTTGGTTGGATTAAAAGAGGGAGAAGGGACACAACTACAAGGTCATCAGTCCCTTGTTCCAAATAAAACAATGCCACAAGTGTGAGAAGAAAACAAAAGAGACTGACAACTCAAAACAGAATGAAAGGGAAAATCACAAGAACGATGAAGGGCAACAAACATGTAAATGGACAAAAGTGGACAAGAAAACCACAGAAATACAAGAAACGGGATGAAGAGAATAAAACAACAAAGCAGGTTACCATGGTTGGCTCACCATGAGAATAAAAAAGGAGAAGCCAGCCACTCTGCAACACATTAAAACCTTCACACTATAAGCACTGGGTCTGACAATAAGTACGGAGTGCCCTGACCTCCTAACTGATATTTATCATAAGCTAATAACCACTGATAATAATTACTGACATGGACTTAAATCATCCCATCTCCCACAAGTGAGTACATTTCCTTTCTACGTTCAATATGCTTGCTGAACAACTTAAGGATGACACTATTAGAAAAGACGCATGAAAAGTTCTGGTTGAGAGAAATGAATTATTAAGGAATAAAGAGATGACTCACTGAAAGGCAGAAGTGCTGCGTCCTCGACAGATACAAAAACAAAAGGTACAGAGCTTTGCTTTGCTAGCTTTCGGAATGAAATTCTTTTCTCACGCTGTAGGAGGAACAAGCGTGCATGCATGTGTGCTCCTCCCCCCTCCTCTCTCTCTCTCGCACGCACGCACGCACGCACGCACGCACGCACACACACACACACACACACAAAAAAAACCAGCCAGCTCTTTCCCGGCCCATAGTGAGTGTACTGGGGTGAGGTCTCACGAAGGCCTTCACAGACAGGCAAACATACGTCCCGTGCCATACTCACACACAACCCATCCCAAGAACCAATCAAAAAGAAGTGCCCCCTTGTCACCCAATACCTCCTGGGACTGGAACAACTGAACCATGTTCTTTGCCAGGACTATGATTATCTATCATCATGCTCTGAAATGAGGCACACTCCACCAAAGGTACTTCCATACCCTCCCAAAGTGGTGTTCCACTGCCCACCCAACCTACTTAAAATCCTAGTCCATCACTATGCCATTCCCACTCCAACCCCTGCCCCATGGATCCTACCCTTATTGAAGACCCAGATGGCAGACCTGCCCTACCCACCTACTCAGCACCTAACTCCAGTCCTATCACAGGATTGTCCTATCCCATCAGAGGCTGGGCCACCTGTGGAAGCAGCCATGTTATATACCAGCTCTGCTGCAACCACTGCACAGTGTTTTACATTGATCTGACAACCAACCAGTTATCAACCAGAAATAAATGACCACAATCAAACTGCTTCCAAACAGAAGAAGTGGCACAACACACAGCAGAGCACAAAATGCCAGGTTTCAGTGGCTGCTTCACAATCCGTGCCATCTGGATCCTCTCCACCATCTCCAGCTTTTCTGAACTGCGCAGATGGCAGCTATCCATAAAGCAAATCTTTCGCTCCTGTAGCCTCCCAAGCCTAAACCAAAGGTAACTTGCTGCCCCCCCAATAATGTGTGTGTGTGTGTGTGTGTGTGTGTGTGTGTGTGTCCTACAGCTTGAGAAAGGAATTTCATTCCGAAATTTGCAACTATTAGAAAAGGAACTGACATCATAACTGAAGTTGGAATTGCCAACGGAGATGCCGAAAGCTTTATTCGTGCAATGGGTGATAACATTCTGAACAGAGAAAAACCACCTACTTGCACCATTTACTGAGAAAACCAAGTTTGCTTCCCTATCTTACTTTGGCCCTGTTTATGATAAGAGGCTATACCTTCAAGAGAGCCAATGTGAAAATAGCCCCCCCCCCCTTTTTTTTTTTTTTTTTTACACACACACACACACACACACACACACACACACACACACACACACACACACAATTGCCTGATGGCAGGAGAAATTTAAAATATCTGGAGCATAAATTAACTGTGGCTCATGTGATAATGTTTACATATGGCAGATTCAAAAGGACTGTCACACATTTAAGGGAACACACATAAAAACAACAGTACCCATTGCTCATTTTAAAAATGAAGGCCATCTACTATCCTTGATTAACGATAACTCAGAAATCTTGCATACCAAGCCTAAAGGGCAGGATTTAGACATTCTTCAGGAGCTTTAAATTTATATTCATCATTCTATCAGTCATCCAAAAGTGGTTAACCAACAAACAGGGTTGGCTCACCAATAGTTTTTCAATGTACCTGATGACCTGTTGTTTACATAGTTTATTTCCACGTTCCACTATACAGCCTGCTTATTATTTTTCCTGTATAGGTTCATTATTTTATATGTGGTTCTTGTGCTTCTCTGTTACCTCCCCTCTTTAGAATACTGTGCAACAATGTACCATTACTTTTCATTTACAGTTTGTCAATTTCTGCTCTTGCACAGTGCTTATCTGTTTCCCTGTATCACTGTTCTCTTTATTTCCGACCCATGTTGTCCCTTCCCCTTTATGTCTTTCTAACAAAATTTTTTACACCCATCTCCATGCCCTTACTTTATTTTCCGCTTTCCCCTTTATTTACCTTTACTCTTTATTGATGTACCTACCATTCATAAATTACAATGGAGCCCATGTAAATCCAGACGACATTTACGATTCTGTTGATGTACATGCATTTTACACCAGTATATTTCAACCAGCACTTTGACAACATTCGGCCTTCATTCAAATTTGATCATGTAAACCATTTTTCTCTTCAACCTTTGCAATGGAGTTGCATATCCATTTCTTTAGGCTCTTTATCATTGATTTAACAATAAAACTGTACTTATTTTAATTATATACTATGTTATGTTATTCACTGTTTGTGAATGTAAGTATTAAACAAAAATTGTCAATGGGCACCTCTGTCCCCTTCTCTTCACATTCTTAATTTAATCATATGAATTTGACTTTCATAGTGCAGCTTAATAAGAGTCTGTCTTCTGTAAAATGTAATATTTATGTATTTCCTTCATGTAATATGACATGTGCCTAATGTGCCATCCAGCTTTCATTCGTTTCTTGCCCCACGTCCGTCCGTTATCTTACATTTAGGTTTTACATTTTTATTGTAAGTCTCTTATTTCTGATATATGGCAACTAGGTATTTTATGATCTTTGCTGTATCACATTCTTATTGATGTGCTTTGTTTTTAAGTAATTTTGCATCTATTTGGCTTGTCAACCACATTCAGTGCTCCTTGTGCTACTATTCACACCACGTACTGGCCACTTTGTTACTTTTTGTAAATAACCTTATATTTCCTCATTCATTTGTATTCTGATGCTGGTATTTTTACATGATGCCATATCATCTTTATGATGCTCCCTACGCCCTTTAGTACATTATGTGATCAAAAGTGTCCACACACCTGGCTGAAAATGACTTGCAAGTTTGTGGTGCCCTCCATCGGTAATGCTGGAATTCAATATGGCATTGGCCCACCCTCAACCTTGATAACAGCTTCCACTCTCACAGGCATACATTCAATCAGGTGCTGGAAGGTTTCTTGGGGAATAGCAGCCCATTCTTCACTGAGTGCTGTACTGAGGAGAGGTATCGATGTCTGTCAGTGAGGTCTGGCACAAAGTCTGTGTTCCAAAACATCCCGAAGGTGTTCTATAGGATTCAGGTCGGGACTCTCTGCAGGTAGCCTGTTACAGGGATGTTGTTGTTGTGCAACCACTCTACCACAGGCCATGATTATGAAGAGGTGCTCGATCGTGTTGAAAGATGCAATCACCATCCCCAAATTGCTCTTCAACAGTGGCAAGCAACAAGTTGCTTAAACATCAATGTAGGCCTGTGCTGTGATAGTGCCATGCAAAACAACAAGGGATGCAAGCCCCCTCCATGAAAAACATGACCATATCATAACACCACAACCTCCGAATTTTACTGTTGGCATTATACACGCTGGCAGATGACTTCCACCAGGCATTTGCCATACCCACACCCTGCCATCATATCGCCACATTGTGCACAGTGTTTTGTCACTCCACACAATGTTTTTCCAGCGTTCAATCATCCAATGTTTCCACTCCGTGCATCAAGCGAGGCGTTGTTTGGCATTTACTGGCATGATGTGTAGATTATTACCAGCCGCTCGATCACGAAATCCAAGTTTTCTCATCTCCTGCCTAACTGTCATAGTATTTGCAGTGGATCCTGACACAGTCTGGAATTCCTATGTGATGGTCTGCATAGATGTCTGCCTATTACACATTACGACCCTCTTCAACTGTCCGCGGTCTCTGTCTGTCAACAGGTGAGGTCAGCCCGTACGCTTTTGCGCTGTACGTGTCCCTTCACGTTTCCACTTCACTATAACATCGGAAACAGTGGACCTAGGGATGTTTAGGAGCATGGAAACCTCACATACAAATGTAAGACACAAGTGACACCCAAGCACCTGACCACTTTCGAAGTCCATGAGTTCCGCGGAGTGCCCCATTCTCCTGTCTCACAATGTCTAATGACTACTGAGGTTGCTGATATGGAGTACCTGGCAGTAGGTGGCAGCACAATGCACCTAATATGAAAAATGTATGTTTTTGGGGGTGTTCGGATACTTTCGATCACATAATGTATGTTCATTTTAATTTACGTTCTTCTAAACTATTGTCCATTTCATTATTTGGTAATTACTTTAAAAAAAAGCTGTGTTCCTCAAGACATTTGTAACCTTTCTGCATATATTCTGGAGATGAGTTTGCTGATAATGCTCAACATCAAGTGACTAAATTTTTCTCCAGTGATCACAAAATCGTGACCACAACAACAGCGTATATAAAAAAGCTCCCCATCTATAAAAGGTTGCATGCCTCTTACATGGCTATATGACGCACCTGAAATGTACATGTTTTGCCTATCCATGCTAGGCATCTTCAGTGGTCCGTAATACAAAGCAAATTAATTATACAGGTACTGATTCTTGGCAGCTCTTTTGAATCCAACTATTTCTATTTAGAACCGGTTTTCCTTCATTTACATTCATTTGCTGTTCTATTAATGAAGCCACTTGTTATTCTGTATGTACTTTATGTACATAGTACACATTTTTTCCAATTGATATGCCACATTTTCTACACGTAACCTACACTATAGCACACTGTTCTTGCTCACACGCTCTAGGTCTGACTTATCAGAGGGTGAGAGTGGTGTGGTGTAGGGTGGGAAATGAAGGAGGCAAAATTTTGTGTGTGATCTAAGCAAAAAGAACTATCAGGAAGAAATAAACATGTTAGTTAGATGTTCCACGAATCATTTTGCCTTTTTTTTTTTTTTTTTTTTTTTTTTTTTTTAACACAAAAAGAAAAAATATATACGTATGTGAGTTCAGTTAGTAATTCCTACTACATACTACTGGTGCTACTTGCTACATTTATCATTGGTGTAGTACCCTTAAATGTGCAGAACTGAATACATTGTGTCTTTTTAAAACAGAGTGAAACCATTCACAGAGATCCAGTCAATGATACTTTTAAGAACATTGTTTACCATTTCTTCTCATTCTGTATGTATGCTTGGATTGACTACAATACTGGTTTCATCTGCAAAAACAACTATTCTGCTCATTGTATATTACACAGAAGATCATTTATGCAGGTGAGGAAAAATAGTAAATGTGAGATTGAGCCTTGGGGAACTCCATATGTAACTTCACCCCAGTCAGAATTAGGTCCCCAGACTAAAAGTACAAATTTCTGCATTCTTCTGGTTAGATCTAGAAGAATACTGTGAGTCATACTGTCAAGTGCCTTAGATAGGTCACAAAGAACAACTGTTATCAACATAGCACAAAAAATAGACACAAAGGCAACATAGTACACAAACCATGCAACACCACTTAAAGGAAAATACGGACAGAAGACAGGGAGATCAAAAACAATCCAGATACACAAACAGACAACAACAACAACACAATGTGTGTACATATAACAACCCCCCCCCATACACACACACACACACACACACACACACACACACACACACACACACACACACACACACCAGAAAAGATATACTTCAACACCATAATACATCACAACCAATGCACACACAATATTAGTAAAGCATTAAAACAAAATTAATATATCCCCCAAGTCAGCACAATACAAAACTAACTGTAACAGAAGAGAAACATACATACAACAGTTCAGTAATGTAGGCATGATCCCTCAATGATTCCTAAAGCATGTGAGCAAGAACATGAGCAAAGTGCTATAGTATATGTCGTGTGCGAAGAAAAATGTGACATAATAATTGCAAGAAATCTGTAATATGCACATTTAGTACTTACACAGCAACTAATGGATGCTTGAACAGGGTACTTTTTAAAAACATATAGTTGTAAAACAAAAGTGTTTTATACACCCTGTTCTTTTTGAAACTTGAACTCTCCATAGATAGAATTGTTTAATACACATCCATTATGCCTGTGTCCAAAATCACATAGGCTACTTATGTTCTCTACTGAAATCTCCCCTTCACAAATTGGAGATTCCAGATGGACACATGAAAGAAACTCTAGTGTTCTGAGATCTCACAAATTAGCTGTTAGATATTGTGTCCACAAGCAATCACTATCAAAGGATCCAGATGACCTTTAACTTTCCTCAATAATGTTCTGTATTTACATGATTGGTCAACAAACTTCTGAAAATATTTCCTAAAAAGATCAAAGATACAAATATATTCATGAATGATAAAACTATTGTAAATATCTGCCACACACTGTCAAATTATCTATAAATGTTGACCCTTATTGCACGTTCTATTGTGCCACTACATTACTTCCCAGTGTCAGCCCGTGCCCATTTTCACATCTGTAGTAATGATATCAACAAAGTAAGAAGGTAAGACACTTATCTGACTGTGTTACACTTTGCATACGTTAACTGTTGTTACATTACTTTCAAATAGGCCTACATTTCTCCTATCCGTGTTAATTGTAGCACCTATGGCCTTAAGTTATGAAAACATGTTACACCAGATATCAACACTGTTTTTGTCACTGTGTATATATTAGAGTGCCCAGAGGGTCCACTTTTTTACACTTGTGCATATTATGAGTCTACCTACAATCTCCCTTTCAAAAATTGTTAATGGGGGAACACTGGTCTTGCATCTGATGTATAATGCAGTTCCACAATTCTAGCTTCTTTTATTAGTCTCCTGCAGCAATGCTTGTACCTTCTGCATGTGAAATGGATGCAAATTGTGTGTGTGCCATACTGGCATGATGGAGAGACTTGTGACACTCCTAATCCAGTGTTGTGGTACTCTGGTGCTTCTTATTCAGTTCTCCATGATCGTTTGCATCTAATTCTCCGCATCATTAGCACTTTGTGTCAATGGCATTCCAAGACCACTAAATTTTAGAGGCACTACAAGTGCATCATACTTCTTGAAGTACATAGCCACAGAGCATGTTCATGTACACAAGGGAGCTTCATGGAATTGTGCATGTTTGTGTACAGTGTACAAGAGGAAATGAGAAGAATCAAGTCTTGTATTTTTGTATATTCTGATAGCACTAAAAATGAGAGTCAAATTTGAATAGTGGATTTATTGTTTTAAAACTTAATTTTCTGTGTTTTGTCATCCATGTTCCTTGCCACAGAACCTTTTTTCAAGTTTGAGGACCCCCACCCTGTTTGGATCTGTGATTAATTGCCCGTTGAAATCGAAGATAGATTAGCCACATTACTCTTAGACACTATTTGGCCTCACAGGTTGGAAATAGAAAAGTTTAATATGATATTATTAAACTGCAGGAGTATCTATGGTACAGTCCCACAACTAGTGTGACTTATTTAAGATAATACTGCCCATATAGTATCAGGAACAGAATGTTAGTTGAAAACAAATGTGAACAGCAACAAAATCCTAAATACAGATTGAAATATTAATTGTAAGGATAGGTTATAGGCCAATGGTGGCACTGGAGTAAAGAATTCAATAATATCCAGTGAAGTTGTTAAGGGTACTGCATGTGAAATTATGTGGGTGAATTTAAGCATCAAATGTAGTTCAGAAAGGGGAGTTTCAATTTGACACGTGTAGACTACGAGACTCATACAATCAAAACAAGTGCTACAGACAAGGATTCACCTGACATCATTCTGAATGTCTTGCCCAAAAATAACTTCAAGCAGGCAGAGAACCAATTCCTGAAGGCAACATCTTAAACCTCATATTAACATCCTGAACTACTCAACTCAATGTAAGTTAGGCCACCAATGCTGATAAGGCTGTGATGGCATCATTGGTTATATACAGTGTAATTATGACTGTTATGAAAGACAGGAAAATAATCTTGCTTAGCAACAGTGACAGGATACAAATGGAGTTGTCAATATAAAATATTAAGTGCTGAGGACAAAGATATGGAGCAGAAATGGATAAAATTCAAAAGCTTACAATATGCTCAGTAACAAATTGTCACAAAGAGGAAAACCACTATAGTTTCCTTCACACACATGGAATTAGGCCTCTCTTAACAGATGAACCTGTCCATTGCATGATGAGGGGGAGGGGGGTGCAGAAAGAGGCACCTTACACCACATAAAATTACACCTATCCTGTGCATTTCCAGTAAGCCTATTCACAAAAGATACTATCTATTTGTAGACAGAAGTTGATATTATTGTTTGACAAACATCCAATACCTTCTGTGTTATAGCTAACATATTTGATGGAACACAAACAAAAAAAATAATATGATTAAACTCCTACATTTAATAAAATTACTTGCTTTCTCGACCGCTCACAGGGAAAATTTTCATAAATTTATGCAGTTTAGGGCAATCATTCAACATTCCATCCCTTCTCAATACAACTATCACAGTAAACAAACTGTATACAAGGGTAATATCAGTGGTTTAAAAGTATACAGCTAGGTACAACGAGTCTACGAAATTTCCACTTAACGTTTTTCTTAACATGACAAACGCCGGTAAGAAAAACTTGTTAAATGATATAAAAAGTATACAGTTCAAAAGAGTCACGACATACTACTGATTGTGTACAAATAGCAGTAGTGAAAGAACTATCACTAACGACATCAAATTGAATCTTACCAAAATCAGTAACAAGATGTCATTTATAGACACTTGATACGACAATAGTGTTTCATTTTGACATAGTAATTTCTAACCATAATGTTTCATTTTACACCGAAAGAATCCAATATTAAACAACCTCAACCATTTCTAACATTAATAATCATGAACAAATTTAACAATACCTTGCAACAGACGGGCCAGGAGGGAGATTAGTTTTAAGAACTTTCTTCTGAAGCGATGACATTATTTAATTCTACGTCTGAAGTGAAATCACGCTCGAGTCACGACTGCTACAGATGATGACATTTAACAAAACCAAAAAAATTTCGATGAGTCGGTTTCGGGATAGAGTCTGTACACCACTACATTTTCTACAACACTTCACTGGACACTAAACTGAAGTTAATACGAATGAAATAATCACATTTCACCAACCAATACACACAAACTCCTCGGGCACAAATTACAACACACCACTAGCCATCGCGCCAATTAGCATTCTCTCTTTCGTCCCCAAAGCATACAATCGCCCATAAAGATATTACCACAGAGACTACCTACCACCCGTACATACAAGCCTGCTCATTTTTGTTGAACACTGCGAAAACAACGCTCCCAGCGGACCGAAACCTACACTTTTGAATACGATGTCGGACGAACGCGAATAGCACCGTTTATATTGATTTGTAACATAGATTTACAACAGGGGGCGTATGCTGTGCCACCAAAATCGGTACTAATTAAGAAATGGCGCCACATTTGTCTTTCTATTTCTCTCCTAAGGACCCTACGAGGTATGAAATGGTACATTACAGGACAGTTTATTTACGATTCTGTTGTAACTTACAGATATTTACTGAAGAATGTCGTCTTCTTTTCAGTGCAAGTGAATAGCTAGTAAAAGAAATAACCTTTTACAAAAAATTGTCGTATATCTACTGAGCAACATAAAATTTTCTTCACAACACTTCCAGTCAAAACAGTGAAATTAGAACATAGGAAACTGTTATGAAATACAATACTTGCATCTGGTTGATTTTACATTTATTTTACGATCATGCACGTCTCTTGATAATTTAGTAATGCTTGGAATGCAAAAACATAATATCTATTTCGTTAATGACGAAGAAAAATTATTAAAAACAAACATTAATTTTACGGCAGGCTTTCTCGCAGCTAGCGCTCCTAGTGTCATTCCAACTAACAGATAGAAATATTTTTGCAGCAGTGAGTGATGCAAATGTATATATTGGGCTGTAATATTAATGTAACTTGACACCAAAGGCATATGTTACAAGGAGGTTAGAATAAGAAGAAAAGGAAAATAGCGTTACCTAGGCACTAGATGATGGCGGGGGGGGGGGGGAGGGGGGGGGGGGGGTCACAGAAATCCGCCATCTTGTTGAGACCGAAATAAGGATTTCTCTCATAAAACCCTGTGTGAAACTTGTCCTCTCTACTTAAGGTCATTGAATTGACAGTTACATCCGAGTATGTACTTAGACATGACATACTTTCATAGAGGAATGCTCATAGCTGAGCACTTAATCTGTCGATGCAAAAATTCATTCATTAGGCATTGACCATACCGTGGCAAATCAGATGACCATTTTAACTTTAGTCTATCTGTTACTTTTAATGGTTAACAGTACAAATGGCACAAGATCCTTCCTACCATTTTATTATTACAATGCAAGATTTTCAGAACATAAGTGCCAAACTGACACTTTTTAGTTATCTGTAAAGGAACATGACAATTCTGACAGTACTGTATGAAAATTATTGACTGAGCTTAGATGCAATTAAGCGTTACTATTAGAATCATAAGCTTAATGCTAAGCAAAGCCTATCTATCATAGTATGAAAGCTTTCACGACCGGATGACATATCTTCTGGTAAACCATGAAACTCTTCAGCTCCTAACGTTTCGTCCAGAGCTGCGCTGGACGAAACGTTAGGAGCTGAAGAGTTTCATGGACCACAACCTTACATCCCGGAAGGTTTACCAGAAAAAGCCTATCTATGTTTCTCTCTCGTACACACATTTCTTCTCTCTCTAGGAATGTTTAGGTCATTTTATACACTATCAATTTCGTTTTACAATTTTACTTAAATGGCACTAGATAAATACTGACGGGAAAAATCACAACACCAAAAAATATTTTGTGTAGAGTAATGAAATTTTGGGAATACATTTGTCTAGGAAACATATTTAAGTGATTAACATTGCAAGGTCACAGGTTAATGTAAGTGAGAGATAAAACATTGCAAATATGAACTGCTGGTACATTAATTACTGGTGTAACTGACATAATGTTGAATGCAAGCATGCAAACATGAATGTATTATGTTGTACAGGTGCTCGATGTCAGTTTGTGGGATGGAGTTCCAAATGCCTGTTGCACTTGGTCAGTCAATACAAGGACAGTTCATGCTGTTGTGGATGATGCTTCAGTTGTCATCCAATGATGTCCCATGTGCTCGTTTGGAGACAGATCTGGTTATCGAGCAGGTCACGACAGCATGTCAATGTGTCGACACTCTGTAGAGCATGTTAGGTTACAACAGCAGTATGTGGGCGAGTGTATCCTGGTGCAAAACACCCTCTGGAATGCTGTTCATGAATGACAGCACAGCAGGTCGGATCACCAGGTTGACATACAATTTTGCAGTCAGCATGTGTGGGATAACCACACCTGCTGTAATAAGAATTCACATCCCAGACTATAACTCCAGGTGTAGGTTCTGGGTGTCTATCACGCATACAGATTGGTTACATGCCCTCAAATGGCCTCCTCCTAACCAGCACACGGCCATCACTAGTACTGAGGCAGAATCGGCTTTCATCAGCAAACACAACAAACCTCCATCCTGCCCTCCAATAACGAGCTCTGGCTTGACGCCACTCAAGTGGCATATCGCAGTGGTATGTGGTCTGTAGAATGCACACTACAGGGCATCTGCCTCGAAGCTATACTTGAAGTAACTGATTTGTGAAAGCTCATTGTGTCATTGTGATCCTAACTGTGCTCAAATTACTGCTGCAGATGCAGTATAATGCACAATAGCCATACGCTAAACACAATGGTCTTCCCTCTTGGCAGCGCCACGTGGCCATCCAGAGTCTGGTCTTTTGTGACTGTAAATTCTCCCGACCACTGCTGCCAGCAATCATATACTGTGGCCACATTCCTGCCAAGTCATTGTGTTGTATCGCAGAAGGAACATCTGGCCTCTCATGGCCCTAGTACACATCTTCATTCAAACTCAGTGCGATGTTGATAATGCCATCTTTGTCGCCTTAAAGGCATTCTTGACTAACATCAGCTCACCACATCCAATCTCAAAGGTAGTGAAGGCTAACGACTGTGCAGTTGGTATTTAAAACGAACCTGACCTACATCTTCATGGTGACACTACTAGCACCACTCTTACACGAGTGATGCTAAATTTGAACAGATGTCATCTTTCAGCTGTAGAACCATACCTACCAACTTTCGTTTACGTTACACAACTCCTTGCTGGTATTGCGTTTTTGTTTTCCATCAGTATTTCAGTAGTGATCTTAGCCAACCATTACAATCACTGTTCCACATATAAGCAGTTAGAATGTCTGTAAAAACGTATTTCAGCAACAAATGGGTTATATACCTAAATTATCATTTTAAATTCAGCAAAACATATTCCACTGCTTTATGAAATTAAATCTTTATTCCACTTTTGCAAACAACACAGCTTTGCTACTTATTAAGCAGTGTACTTTATCACAAATCTGGTTCACTATCTTTTAAAGATAATACGATTCCTGTGTTTGCATTCACCTTTGTTCATGTGATAAAAAGACTTTCACTCAACATTCTCACTGCGTGAACCATACTACATTGTAATACTAAGTGATTATCAGGTGGCAATTGATGTCTCACATGACAGACACTTACTCATAACTGCACTAAAGATTAAATCAGTGGAATTCTGTGGATGTACATACTGCATCACCTCTGAAACCAAGTGCCTCATTTGCTACCAGTTATTATTACAGGATATTGTCTTGGCAAACTGAATGACAACTGTTCCTCAAATCTAGATTGAGGGGAATGTCTTTTGGCAACAATAGAAAACAAACAGATGTGTAGAATTTGCATGAAATGTTGAACTTTTTGATACACATCGGTCATTATTACTTTCTGGAGCAACAGTTCCAATAATAAAGAAAACTCTTCCATCATAACAATTAGCACAGAGCAGAATAATCATACACGCACAGAAAAGAATTCGTATGTTGAAAATTTTAAACAAATAATTTGTTACCTACTCACAAAATTCAACCACTGGATTATCTTAAAGGTAAATATTCAAGTAAAACATGTAATGCATAGTCAGCTGTTGTGAACAGAACTGCCAAGAGCAAAGTAAAACAAGTTTAATATCAAATTCTGTCAAATAAATAGGTATCATACACAGAAACATTACATTCATTTATGAAAACTGTAGTGCAGCAAACATGCTGCATGCATGAGAGAAAATATGAAAAAAGTGCTAGGCTGTGATGTGAATATATGACGCCGACCTTCAGTCAAACTGAGTTTTGAGGACACATTCTGAACATACTGTACTGTATTTGAGTGTGTGCTATATTTCGTCACAAAGCCTTGACCCACAAGCTTTTCCATGTGCTATTCCTCAGGAACCTACATATTATAAGTATAAAAGTCAGTCTCTAAAAACTTCGAAACGAATAGTCTATTTTTAAAGCCGTTGCATTATTGTAGCTAAAGCATTTACCTACAGACAGTAATATTTGACTCTCCACTCGTGTTTTTGCATCTGTAGGTAATATAAGTAATCATTTTTACACAAATTTAGGTTTGTATTTTTATTAATCATCCTACAGTACTCATACCCTACTCGCAATGTTTTTGTCTAAATGAAATGCGTAATTCGCTGGCTTCATATATATGGCCTTAAGCCAACATCATACAGGGTGAGATATCCCATTGTCACATAGGACGAGGCAGCTACTGTCAATGTGGATGTAGACTAGTCTCCAAAATTAAAGAAACAAACGAAAATTTTGCAAGTTTGCTTTTATTTTGGCACAAAACAGTGTAAACAGGTGATAGTAAAGTAGAATCAATGAAAAGAAAACAGAACGTAATCAACTGCAACATGGATAATGTCAGACAAAAATGTTCTCCGTTTTTTTCTAACTTAACGCCGACTACCACTGACCTTTGTACACCAACAAGCCCATCTGCAGTAGTCATGGGCACACTTGGCCCGAAATCTCATTGACTGGAGTAGAATCGCCTTCAGTGATAAGTTCAGCTTCGAACTGATTCCCAAACAACAGCAAAGATGTGTCTGGAGATACCTCAGACAACAGTGGGATAACAACTTGATTGTCATATGCTATGAAGCCTGACAGCAAGGAGTGATGGTCTGGGTGCCATTACATTTCATTGCAGCACACATTAAGTTTTCATCCACGGAACCCCTACAGCATGGCAGTATGTGGACGATATTCTACACCCCGTTTGTTGACCTTCACAGCATGCCATCCTAGGGTTACATTTCAGCAATATAATGCCCGCTCTCACACAGCAAGAGTTTTTCTGCTTGTCTCCGTGCTCGCCAAACCCTGTCTTTGCCAGCAAGGTCACCGGATGTCTCCTCAATTGAGAATGTTTGGAACATTATGGGCAGGGCTCTCCAACCAGGCCGGAATTTTGACTATGTAAGGCGCCAATTGGACAGAATTTGACATGATATACCTCTCGAGGACACCCAACAACTCCGTCAATCAATGTCAAGCCGAATAACCGCTTGCATGAGGACCAAAGGTAGACCAACGATTACTGACTTTCTCTAATTGTGAAGTCCTTTACATGTTCCATATGTCGGTTCAAAAATGGTTCAAATGGCTCTGAGCACTATGGGACTCAACATCTGAGGTCATCAGTCCCCTAGAACTTAGAACTACTTAAACCTAACTAACCTAAGGACATCACACACATCCATGCCCGAGGCAGGATTCGAACCTGCGACCGTAGCGGTCACGCGGTTCCAAACCGAAGCGCTTAGAACGACACGGCCACATCGGCCGGCTAAATGTGGGATCACTTTGGAATGGAAAAAAGTAATGGATTGCAGTATACGAATTCTGCAACGAAGTCCATGAAAGTGGATAGGTGGCTTACACCTAAAGAGCACTGTATGCTGAGATTGTCAGGTAGCAGATATACTTCTTTCCAGACAGAAGGAAGTATGCCATTGTATGGCTGCTCTTTTAAAAATAGTAGTAGGACAGACGTTCATAACTATAAACCTGTTTCACTACTAACTTCTTTCTCAAAAATTTTGAAAGAGGTACTGTATTTATCAGAATTTGGGCATACACGTAAATTTAGGAGGAAGAGAAGATTAGTGTTTAGTGTTCTGTTGACACCGAGGTCACTAGAGATGGAGCAGAAGCTCGGATTAGGGAAGGATGGGGAAGGAAATTGGCCGTGCCCTTTCAAAGGAACCATCCTGGCATTTGCCTGAAGCAATTTAGGGAAATCATGGAAAACCTAAATCAGGATGGCCAGACATTAGCTTGAACCATCGTCCTCCTGCATGCAAGTCCACTGTGCTGACCACTGTGCCACCTCGTTCGGTATATGTAAATATAAGATAATGTTAAGTAATACGAAGCAAAGGGTCATGTTAGATGACTCATGCAGCTCTCATGATGAATATTCTTCTGAGTGGTGATAAATTACTATGGGCATCCCACAGGCTCTATCTTGGAACCAGTCCCATTCTTGCAGTATGTAGATGACCTTCCATCTTACACTGAAGAAGCAGAAAGTGAGTGCTTTACTAATGACGCAAGTATAAAATCAATGCCAACAGAGCTGCAACAACAGATTGAGTAACAAATGAAATATTGGAAAGTGTTATTGATTTGTTTCTTGCTAACTGGTCTACCACTTACACCTGAAGCAATACAGTTCTTTCAATTGTCTACAAGGTAAGACATATCATACAGCACAACACACAGAGCACAGATTGAAGGAAATAAATAAAACTGATTAGTTTTGTGTGGTCTGAACTTGAACTGTAAATTTGCTTATTTGCCTACTTCTATTCACTGGTCTGTCAGATATCTTACTGAAGGTAATAACAAATGTCTGATGCTTAAGAAGAGAGTTTTGTGAGATTTCTCATCATTTTTCCTTTCCTGAAACCTCTTTGACTTCTAAGGGGTACAGTGATAACACACTTATCGCACAGAACTATGTACGACGCATATTTTTTATTTCCAAGGATTTCACTCCACAGAAAATAAGTTTGTTATGAAGGAAATTGCATTTCAGGTGTTGGGTGGTGTTGAAGTAGCATTGTTGTTTCTGGTGGTTTTATTCTACAGTGGACAACACCCTACTATGAATTGGTTATAACTTCGGCAATATGGCTGATCGAAAATCACCATCAGCACAGCATGGGCTCAGTGAGTACTCCTTTAGATATGGAGCTGAATGATACATGCTCAGTTATTCCACCCAAGCTGTGAGTCTTCGTGTAGGACTTGAAGAAAGTGAGATGGGTTAAAGACTTGTTACCAGAATATGACGTGCATTATATTGAGAACAGGGGTTGCCCCTAACTCCTTGTGCTCTGATTGAAAATGGCTCTTGATAAATATGAACCAGTGATTGGAGATTTAAATGTAAAGTTGCTGGAGCAGTGATGGTGTGATACTCTTTTGCGAGATTTCCCATATGCCATTAGTGAGGAAAATGGACGTTGTTGTCAAATAATAAGAAAAATCAAATGTGTTTTTATGTTAAAAACCAATGACCAAAAAATGAACGTTTGTTGTTTGTTGGTCAATAATTTGTAATGGGTTATTCATACTAAAAATTTATGTGAAGAGTATTTTTAGTGTTTTTTGGTTCCTATTCCTTCTGCAATATATTATGCATATGCACAAAAAATGTTATTACTTGATTGTAAAAGTTTCTGATAACTTTCACTACAAATACAAGGGACTGCTGAAATTCCTAACATGAGAATTCTGAATTCTTCTTAAATGAAACGATCGTTTTCAACTTTCTACATACTTATCCTTCAGTCAACAAATTTATTTCTCAACAGAGTGACGAAAACATTTCCCCCAACGAGAGACCATTTCGTTCATACCACCACTGACCTTGTTGGCGGAGCCACAACCTCACCTCTGCTTGCACAACTTCATCACTATCAAAGTGAAGTTCTTGAAGATGTTCTTTAAATTCTTAAATGGAGAATGATTGATGACAGTGAATTCAAGATGTCTAATTATTGCAGATATCACATCTCTCATGTGTGATGTAGCTTTGTTGTGTTGAATAAGGTGCTACATGCGTGGACGAAATCTTCAAATTCGAAACTCGATTACATTACACATTGCCATGTTACACGCTACAATTTGGAGCACTCCAGCGGCAGAGGACTGTAAATACGTAGACATGCAAGACAGTGATGTATAATATTAATAACGTTTGTTTTCTTTCAACAATGTTAAGGTTCAAATGGCTCTGAGCACTATGGGACTCAACTGCTGAGGTCATTAGTCCCCTAGAGCTTAGAACTAGTTAAACCTAACTAACCTAAGGACATCACAAACATCCATGCCCAAGGCAGGATTCGAACCTGCGACCGTAGCGGTCTTGCGGTTCCAGACTGCAGCGCCTTTAACCCTTTAGCTGCACGGCCACTTCGGCCGGCCACATAGCTATATAAACAGACTTTGTGAACTGCACTGAGATCTTAGTCATCTCCACAGCGACTAGTGCTTTATTGAAGATGGTGACCCACGTGCTATTTGGTCTGGCGATGTAATCTGTTGTACTAAACAACCCCCCCTACCCCACCGGTAAACTAAATGAATTATGTGGTATTCTACAACATTTACCACGATTTTTCAGAAAATTGAATTGTTCATTTATTTGTAAAAATCTTTTTCAGAATCATACATCGCAAGAACCCTCCTTTTGGTGTTCACATCAATGTACTCCTTCAACCAGCAATGCTGCTTGAAGGAGATACCATGGGTGATTCTAAAAAGTTACATACCCCAACTGAGACAATGCTGAAGTTTTCTGTAGTTTAGAATCTCTCGCTGCTTATTCCCTAGCATTAATAACAGCTTCGGGATGGAACCATTTCATGGGACTAGGTATTCTGGACACAGTGGTAACTCGCTGTGCTCGTCATGCAGATGAGTGAGATAAGCCAGTTCTACCTCTTGAAGATAACTCTCACTGGCATCCTCTGAAACGTTATGGATCTTTCTCTTCAATTTGGCGATTTCCTCCTCAAGCAGCCATTGTAACCCTTTGTTCAATGGCATACCCATAGAGTTTTTTACGTCCAGGTAAATGATGTAACTTAAATCGTCAGTAGCCTGTACTACCGCTCACTCATTCGTGGGTCATTTGCCTTGGCGTAACTGTTCATGCACATGGAATCTAGGTATTTATAAGGAAAGACCCTTTTCTCCATCACAAGCTGAAACTTTACATGACCAGGAGTTGCAGCCCTGGTGATGAGAATATCCTTCTCACACATCGTCTCAGAAAATTTCTGAAGAGAAGCATTAATGAAACGCAGCAAATCCATGATACAGGGAGTTATTTTTGGTGTGATTCATTTGTAGGATGAAATGTACTATTCAACAGTGCCACAATGATACTGGCCTAATCATCTATCGAAGCCAAAATGACCCAACTGCTCAAGAAGGAAGTAGGCATCATACCCACTCAAATTATGGAAGAACACATTGATATGTCACAGCAATTGGCACTCAAGTTGGATGCATTGTGGGGTAAGCTGTGGAACTTATGCATTAGATTTTAGTGGTCTCCACATGGACTTTCCAGTTTTCTATCCAATGGCAGCTTACAAATATGCCTGCTCAAATAAGGCATCATTCTCCTGCGAGTCGGTCATGGGAATGTTGTTGTGGTAAATCCCATCAACTTCTTAACACAAGTTTTTGATCTCTGAGAACAGCCAGCCATCTACATTTCGAATTTTTTGACATTTGAGTCATACGAACATACAACTTAATACTCTGCTGCATATGACATGTGTCTTCTGTAAAGATAGTCTGTGAGGTATTGGTGCCTTCACAATGCATCACAGTAGGTAGGAGGTACTCTAAGTCAGTGTATATGACAAAGGGACATCATTCTTGGTGGTTGAGTGTTCTTCAGCTTTAAGAACTTTTTACTTTAGGTAGGCATTTCCACATGTACTGGTTTCTGGCTCAAGTAGTCAATGAGGTCCAGACAGGCACGTGAGGGCAGGGGTTTGTTAGTTATTGGGAGCTCCAATGTAAGGTGGGTCATGGAGCCCCTCAGGAACATAGCAGCTAGGGCGGGGAAGAAGTCCAAAGTTCACTTGGTGTGCTTGCCAGGGGGCCTTGTCCAGGATGTGGAAGAGGCTCTTCTGGCAGCTATCGAGCTTACATCCACTTTTCGCCAATTAAGCTATAAATGTAACTTTCACACAATGTTGTAAACAACACAAATGTTAAAATGTAACAACAATTTTACAGTTAAAAATAAAAATTGAACCCACGGACGATAGCACAAAAGTGATGAAACATATATGGGGGAAACAAAACAAAAAAAGTTGTCTTGCATAAGGTGGAACTTCTCATCCCATTTTCATAGCAAGCATGGACACAACAAGAAGAACTGCACCATAAGATGATCGTTTCTATGCCAAGCCAGGTATTTCCTTCGCAGCTCTTCAACAAATATCAGAACACAACCATCAGACTTCATAAAACCATACTCAACATAAAGTTCAACAAACTATGTTTGGCTTATAAAATAGTACCTAATTATGTAACCATAACTGTAAACAACATGCCAACAGCAGCACAGCAGACAAAATGTAAGGCAGTAATCATGTGGATAAAGCAAGAAATCCGGTTTTTGTATTCCAAAAAACAAACTCTGAATATTGAACTATACAGATTGCATATAGAACTAGCAAATCACATAACATATCTACCATTTTTAGATAAACTAATTTATAGGCTCAGAATATACACCGATACCATAATAGGCAGAAAACAGACACTCCAACAAAAGAAACTCACCAAAATGTTAAACCACACAAACACATATCAATCCCACCACCAATACAACAAACACACCTTTCACAAAAGAGTGATTAATCTAACAGACATAAAATTATCTGAACAAGAACATAGCCTACTTGAAAAGGGACCCAAACATAACATAAACACAGTGGTGTCACACAGGACAGTAGAAAATATGATAACAGAAACTGAACACATCATAAAGCAACAAGAAAAACTAAACACACCTGAATTCAATGCAAATCTAACAAGAGAACTAGCTGCTGAGGAAATAAGAAACATAATCAAAGCGAACAAAACTATCATAAAAGAAAACACTAGGACTGCTGAAGAAAAAACAAACAGAAAACTACAGAACAAATTAACACAAGAAAATGCCATCGGCACAAAATCTGACAATGGTAATTCAATAGTAGTCATAAACAAATAGGAATACATTCACAAAACATTAGAATTCATCCAAAGCAACAACATCACAGAATTAATAAGTGACCCAACAAACCGATACCAAAGAAAGTTACAGAAACTCCTGAAAAACATAAAAACAATTTTCACAGAAACACAGATTAAAAGAATGATACAAAAAATTCCCAAAGCCCCCACCCCAAAATCATTGCCTAAAGTTCAGAAACCCGGAATACCTATACGTCCATTGATAAACTACACCAAAGTACTGCCATACCACTTAGACAAACACACACACACACACTCTGCTACAGACAATATACAGATACACTGAAAACAGAAGTCTAAAGAACTCAAGTGATTTAATAGAAAAAATAAGAAATGAAAACATACCAAGTCTCGCATAAAAGAACTTAATGAAAACATAAACATCCACCCACAAATACACTTCACCATTGAAACACAAACAGATGAAAAAGTTAATTTCTTACCATACAGAAGAGAAACAATAAACATGAATTCACAATCTACAGAAAACCCACAGTCACCAGCACCATTATTCATAACCAATCCAATCACCCCATAACTCACAAAGAAGCCAGCTTCAGATATTTACTTCACAGACTGAATAAAATACCCAGGAACAAACATGATCACACAGAAGAACTGAACACAATAAAACAAATTGCACAGGAGAATGGATATGATGCAAAGAGAGTAGACAAAATAAACCACAAAACACAAAAACAAACAACACATAACCACAAAACACACACACAAACAACCACAACACAACACACAATAAATCAGCAGACAGTAAGCAACAAATGACACATAATGACTTACAACAACAAAGTCACACACAGGGTGGTTAATATATTAAAGAAACAAGGACTCAACATCGCATACAGAACCAACAACACAATACAAAGCAGACGTGGAAGAAATACCACTAACACTGACAAATACGTCCAGTCCATTATTTACAAACTTACTTCCAACTGATGTCAATCTGTATATGTGGGCCAAACATGTAGGAATTTCAGAACCAGGTATACAGAACACCTCCATGCACTGAGAAGCAATAGCTCACACCCATTTGCAGATCACCTGATAGCACACATTCAACGCCCAATAAACATTGAGACTGACTTACACATCCTAAAAGCTAGTAGCAGCCTATATCAAAAATTAACTATAGAAGAAAACTATCACATCCAAAAATTAATATCCCAAGGAAAGAAAGCACTCAATGACTACACATTATTGTGCAACAAAACCCTCTTCACCACAATTCAAGAACTATACAAATAACACCCACACCAAAAATACCCATGGGGGAAAAGAACAAATAAATAAATAAATAAAAATAAAAATCTTTCTACCTCTCCCTCCCTCTCTTTCTCTATCTCTACCTCTATCAATCCCTCCCTCCCTCCCCCTCCCTCCCCCCATCTCTCTCTCTCTCTCTCTCTCTCTCTGCCCCAGTGCTCAACACACACATGCGAACCCACACAAACCACACACCACTAACGCCAAATACAATTCAAACTCGCGCGCTTCACCCAGCAAAACACACTACAAAACAAATGAACACCACACAGCAACAATAACATCAACAACAATAATAATAATAATAATTTTATTGTCTTTGAGCCATTACAGCAATAGACAAAGTCATACACATATTACAATACAGAACATGCTATAAAAGAACAGAATTGTTAATAACGTTACAGTTTAATATCATAGGTCATGAAATCCTTTATATTGTAGAATGGGTTTACAACTAACCAGTCATAAAGTGTTTATTTGTATTGTTGCTCTGGTACATTTTGTATAGCTTGTGGAAGTTTGTTAAATAATTTGTGGCCCATAAGTTCATAACTGTTAACTGATTTTGACAGTCTGTAGTAGGGTGTATAGATACAGCTGTTTGTCCTAGTGTTGTAACAATGTATATTTGCCCTGCGTTTTACTTTAGGGAAGTTCTTTTTTGTGTAGATTAAAACATAATAAATATATAGGTTTATTACTGTTATGATTTTTTGTTGAGTAAACAAAGGTTTACAATGAGCCTTGTATGGTGGGCCTGTAATTATCCTAATAGCTTTCTTTTGAAGCAATAGTATATCATGCACACAAGTGGAGTTTCCTAATAAAATAATACCATAGGATATGATGCTTTGGAAAAATGAGTAGCAAGATACTCTAACATAATTTTTAGGTACACAGTACATTAATCGCCTTAACAAATAGATTACCCTAGACAATTTACCACTAATATACTTAATATGTGGATTCCAAGAAAGTTTATCATCCAAATAGAACCCCAAAAATTTAACACAACTAGGATCATATGTTGGAAACTTGTCTTTTAAACTAAATACAATCTGATGGGTTTTACTTTCATTAAGCAAGAACCCATTTGCTTTAAACAGAGTGAAGATTGCTCAATTGTCTCTGTAACACATGTTTTAAGGCTATTAAGATCATTACTGCCTTTCAGAAACGTTGTATCATCAGCATAGAGTACTGTTCTGGATTTAAAAAATGATGACAGGTCATTTATCATTATTAGGAAAAGGAAAGGGCCCAGCACGGATCCCTGCGGAACACCTACCTTAAATTGTTCTCTACTGGACATTTCTTTCCCAACACAGACTGCTTGCTTACGGTTTTGTAAATATGATCTTAATAGCTTCAGGCTGTTACCCTTAACACTATAATAGTCCATTTTTTCCAGTAGCAGTTTATGTTCTACACATTCAAAGGCTTTGCTTAGGTCACAAAAAGTCACTTGAGCAAATCATTTATCTTCAAATACTTGATGGATGTATTTAACAACATTGTCTATGGCATCAATGGTTGACAGGTTTTTCCTAAAGCCATACTGTGATCCACTTATTAATCCTATGTTATCAAAGTAAACAGATAATTGTTGGTAAATTATGCATTCTAGAACTTTTGAAAAAAACTGGGACTATGGATATTGTCCTTTAACTTGAGACATAATTTTTATCTCCTTTTTATGTACTGGAACAACCCTAGACAGTTTAAGCTCATCAGGGAAAAAACCCTCCAGTATACACTTGTTTATACAATATGTTAGGGGGTACACTATACAGTCTATTACTTTCTTCAGCATGTTACAAGACAGCTCATATATGTCTACACTGTCTGATGATTTTAACTGCATCACTATTCTTAACACAAAACCTGGTGAGACCTCAGATAAATTGAAATTACTTGTGTTTGTTGATGACCTAGCAATATTTTTTGACAGTAACTGTGATGAGCTGACTTCAGGTTTAATTATAGCACTGCCTACTTCCTCAACTGATTTAATAAAAAAGTCATTAAATTCCTGGGGAGAGATACTAATTTTGTCACTTCTTTTATCTTTGGCGACACTATTTATTAGTGTCCATGCTGCTTTGCACTTATTGGTGGATTTCTCAATACTTCTGAAATTGTGTGCTTGTTTGACTTCCACAATTGCTTTTTTGTTCTCATTCCTAGATCTAACATAGGCTAATTTAGCATGGTTGCTTTTCAGATTTTTATAAATATTGTACAACAACATAACTTGATTTTTCATAGTAGACAGCTGTTTTTTATACCATGTATTTTGTCTATTTGGAACTTTTTCTTTTAGGACTCTGTCAGTTACTTTGGATTTCTTTAGTGGAATGCAGTCATTAAAGTGTCCCAAAAATGCTTTAAGAAACCTATCAAATAGTACATTTGCTGGCAGATAATTGCTTAAAGTATAATGTGTCTCATCATAACAGAGGCCAAACCAATCTCTGTTAGAAAGGGACGAACAAAACCTGTCAATTTTCTCATCTGTGACTGGTCTAGTGACCACAACTTCTGGGACAGGCTTATTTACATTACTCTTATCAAGAGGGAACCTATTTGTATAATTTAAAGATACTGAATCATGATCAGAATATGGAAATACTGTCACAAAACATGATTCTTCTGTTGTTTTAAAATTTACAAAAATATTGTCAAGACATGCATGTTCTCTTGTAGGCTTGTTATTGACTGTATGTAAGTTGCACTGTCTTAGTAGGTTTTGGAGTTCAGTAACAGTACGTTTTTGTGTTGTAACATCGAATTCAGCGTTCACATCTCCACCTATCACAATATCATAATGTATCCATCTAGTATCTGTAAGTACAGGTAACAGCAGTTCCAGTTTTTCTAAAAATACATTGGTTATACCCTTAGGTGACCTGAACAGGGAAATTACAACTAACTTAAAATTGTCTATTACTATACCAGCAGCTTCAAAGTTTTGTTCATCACACAGAAAATCTAGATCTAATCTATTGACTGTACCACTAAGTGACCTGTTAACATATATTGCCACACTACCTCTTAAATGCAATTTTCTGCAGTAGCTACTGGTTAGATTATAATTATCAAATTTAATAAATGTAAGTTCACTCTCACTAGCCCAGTGTTCACTTAAACAAAAGATATCAACCTTATTTTCTAATCCAAAGTCATTGACAATAAATTCTTTATCCGTTACTCCTTCAATGTTAAGATAACAGATTATAAAGTCAAACCTGTCTTTCTTTACAGATGCACTATTTTGCTGAGAGGCTATTAAATCTTTGGCACTATTTATCTTATGGGCTTCTTCCCCTTGCTGCCTTCTACTAAAAATCATTTAGACGTAATGGATATACAGTTTTCCGTTTGCCCACTACAGTTGATACTGCTTCTACTCTTGGAGGTCTCTTCTCTTCTTCTTGTTCATGACATAATCTAAGTGGCTGGGTTCCCACTGTAGGTAGTTCAAATGTTGCTGCCGAATGGGCAGCTGGATCACCTGTTGGTACACTTGTTGCTGAATATGCTGCCACCTTTGCTGTTTCTATTACCTTAGTTCAAGAATGGGGTGTTCTACCTGTTGTAACTGTAGTTACAGCTTCTTCTCTCCCAGCACATTCTTTTGTAATCAGTGATACCTGATGTTTTGTTACTGCTGCAACTGGAGTACATGGTAGGGAAGATACTTTGCAGGTGTCCTTTACCAGTGGTAGTGGAATAGGATCACTTTTCATACATCTAGGAGAAACACTATCCACTAACATGTTGATCTTTTGACTGAGCAGCGATTTGCCCCATTTATTTAAATGCATTCCATGTGTTGTGAAGTGCTGTCATTCAAGATCGTCAATACTGAGGAAAAAAGCATTTGAAGTGGTCTTGCAGATCTTTTTATACATCCTGTTTGCTTTTTGGATTTCTCTGTTCACACAAGAAGATTCAGTAAGGTCATGTTTGTGTGGTATGCCTACAACAATAACTTTTTGATCCTCTGTTGTACATAGCGCATCTCTTAGCACTCTGTTTGCTACTATGAGTTCATTCTTATATACATCGTTTGCGCCGCCCAATATTACAATGCATCTACTTTATGTCACGTGATTATTGTTTTTATAGTCTTTCAAAACTTCTTTTAGGCCTGCTCCAGGTTTCACAACACTTGTAATATTCAGATCCTGCTGGAAACGAAGAATTCCTGCAATTCCTCTTCCGTGGCTGTCGGCAAGCAAAACTGTAGGCCCACTAAAGTTTTTAGGAGTCACTTTGTTTGCAGTATCGAGACAGTTACGTTTTACTGACTTTTTACGCTTGGTAAATTTCCTGCCCGCCGATTCCGATTCATAGTCTTGGAGTGAGTTGCTTGTTTCAACATTTTTAAGTTCACAATCCGTAATAAGATGTTGAAATCGATTTCTTAACGGAACTTTTAACTCACTGGAAACAAATTTAGGTTTTGCACATTTCTTTGGGTCACTGTACTCCTGAAATTGACTGAGTTCTTTATGTGATGGGTCAGATAGGCTTTCAATAATGTTTTCCAACAACAGAGCATGTTCTCTTGTGGCTTTCAGTTCTTTCTGCAGTGATTCGAGTACTATTATTTCACGATTTGCGCGGCACATTTCACTCGCTGCCAGACGTCCGTTACACTTTGTTCCACACGTACACGAAATGTTTTCTTGATTTATTTTCGCGAAGAAATGCGAATGATACCAAATATGCAACACTGAACAAATTCTAATGCCACTTGATACAATTTTGCATAATTTGCACCTTATTGACGCTAAATACTTGCAATTTATGGACCGACTTACTACCACATCTATATTCGTCGCCATGTAATTAATGGCAGCGAAAACTCCGCCTATGTTTTGAGAAATCGAAAAAAGTGCAGTGCCAAGCGACCATAGGTTAAGAAGTAAGCCTATGTACTTCGCCAACAACACAGCAGAACGCACCAAAACTTCGAAACTGTAAGTTACATACAAAAAAGTGATGCAGACTCATTTCCGTTCGTAAATGCATAACAAATAGAACATAAATTACGATTTGCTGTTTGCAGATGACAAGTTGTATATTGTGTAGCTGAATAGCTACCAAAATAAATGGACAATAACATCATGTAAGGTATGTTAACTAATGCTTACATCCAGTTTTCGCCAATTAAGCTATAAATGGAACTTTTACATAATGTTGTACACAACACAAAAGTTAATATGTAACAACAATTTTACAGTTAAAAATAAAAATTGAACACACTGACGATAGCACAAATGTGCTGAAACATGTATGGGTGAAACAAAAGAACAAAAAAAGTGTCTTGCATAAGGCGGAACTTCTCATCCCAATCTCTAGAGTCAAGTTGGAGACACTTATTAGTCCCTGATAAACCATCATCATAACCATTTCCATTATGGCATTTCACCTCTGCTGATTCTAGCGCAATGATGATGTTGCTGCTACGAGATCTCAGACTTTTCACATCGAGACGATCCGTATTTATACCCAAAAGTCTCTTTCCTTTGCTTATTTCAACCAATAGAATTCGAATATTCTTACTTCCTGTCATGCAATTTTAGAGATGGTAGCACCAGCTCACTGCTGCACACAGGAAACACTCTCTTAAACCGGTTCCACCAGTATTCTTAAATACCCATACATATCATAAAAATGGATGGATGTCTATCAATCAATCAGTCTCTTTATTCATCCGTTAACAATATATATTGTATGGATGCAGTCAATTACAATACTGTTTCTTATCTTTAATTTGTTTCAAAAACTTGGATAATAAATACAAATATTTTTCATCAGTATATATAAATAATATTACTTTTCCATATTCAGATAGTCTTCAATGCTATAAAAACTATGTGTTAGTAAAAATTGTTTAAGATATATGTATGAATGTATGTTTCTCATCTCCTACTAAATAACTGGATCGATTTCAACCACACTCGAGACATATATCACTTACTGTCTAGAAAGAATTGCTGTGGGGGGTAACAACCACATACCTACCTAGAGAGGGGGTGGGGATGGGCTTGAAGAAGCTGTGTAGCCCATGATGCTCGTATACCCCTCCTTTAGTCATCCAGTATGTGAGAATGAGAGCACTTAGTGACTTGCAACAAACTTTACACGTAATTTCAAACCTTTAAAAAACTTTTTCTTGGGGACAACCTACACAAACTGCAGAAGGGAAAGAAGTTTATCTCTTACTATGTTTTCGCTGTTCAGCAGTAAAACTGTCGCATGATGCATGACGTTTTAATTTATTACTTCTTTGCTACTAACTGTACTCACGACACATTTTGCAGACAATATTCACATGTAAAACTGAATGTACCAGCAAAATTATATCATTGTACGATATGCAGTTTAGGAGAAATGACGCCATAAACACTGAGATGCCTGAAAAACTGTCACATCATGCAAGTCATTTAAATTCAAATTTATTACTTTGTTGATACTAACTCTATTTGCATAAATTTTGACAGACAGTATCCATATAGGCCACTGAATGTATCCACAATAATATTTAATTCTACAACTCAATTCAGGAAATGTGACGTCAAATACTGAGATGTGTGAAAAACTACAACATCAAGCATGAAGTTTCAGTTCACCCCTTCTTTATTACAGACTCTATTCGCAATACATTTCTCAGACAGTAGTCACATATACTATTAGACATAACTGCAATATTACATCATTCACATTATATCAACACAGTTCAGGAGATATGTCGTAAACATTGATATGTGTGAAAATGAAACAGCAGAGAGATATTCACAAGATATAAGTGAAATATGTATACAAACATATGTGAAATACGTTAAATGTGTGTGAAATATATTTGATATGTGCGTATGTAGGCACAGTCGTGGGTAGAGAGCTGATTTTAAACCTCTGGGATGATTTCAACCAAATTTGCTTCTCATATTAGCTAGAATCTGGAAAGGACTACTGTGGTTGTAAGAACCATCAGCCTCTTCTTTCGATGAGAATGTTAACATAGAGAAGGAAAGGGGGAGGAGGAGATGGACAGAAGGGGAAGGGGAAGATGGATAGAGGGGAGGACCAAATGGGCAGAGAGAGTGGGGAGGATGAGATGGACTAATAAAAGATTAGAATAAATACATAGCCAGGCAACAGTATGTACTCAGATAGCAGGATTGTATTTCAGAACAGGTGCAGGCACTGGTCTGTCATGTGGACAGTGGATCCACTAATGATAGAGAGGAATAATTTTCTGATGTTTTGAGACTTGTTGTGCAACACAACAACTATCTGTGGTGTACTACCCTGACCTCAGACACCGCTGTTGGATTCATTCAAAGAATACCATACATACTATAGTAATGCAGCTTTGCAGGTGCATGCTGTTTTGGAACCTGTCTTTGCCATATGTAAGCATCAGACATCACTTGGAATCCAGTATCTATCACGATATGCACCGCTTCCACAATAATACTAATGGCTGGTAGTGAGAATAATTTTTTACTCTGTCAGTGAGACAACACCTGACAGCTGTGCAGCATCCATTAGCGGACAGCTGTTACCGTGCACAGCATGCCCATGGTCTAGCTGGAAACAGAGGTGCACGCCTGAATCAAGATCTTATTAGCCTCTGGCATGTGTTAAAAATATGATAAAAACGAGTATGTTTTTTCGGCAATAGTACTCTGTGAGGAGTGAGCATAACTCGTTCCTTGGTATTTTATATGAACACCAACAGCGCAAGTTTGCTTAATTGATGTCCATGTTAGATTGTTAAAATTTTTGACTGACAGATTATATTTTGAAATAGCTCCCACCTGTTAAACAAAGTTTAGTCGACAATTTGTATTGGTAGAAAAATCTCTGAGTAAAGACCCAATGTGGCAGCACTTTTGGTCATGCCTCTAAGAGTGGATGTAAGTAACTGCAATCTAACACTATCTTGTGTGTGTGCTGCCATCTCAGCCAAGGGTAGGGAGGATGTGATTTTTTTGTGTATAGTGTTACTTAACACATCGATACATGTACTAATGAAGGAAAATCATTTTTTTAAAGTCGCTCACGTCCACTCCATAGCAAAAGCGTACTTGCTTATTTTAAAATAATAATAATTCACAGTGGTAAAATGTTAAACATTAAAACCATGGGGCCATGACAAGAGCTTTCAGCCTGGGAGATAATGATAACAGGCATTCTTGATGAATTAGCAGAGGCAGACTTAACCTTCCACATTAGCGATGAGCTATGAACAACAGTCGAGCTGACAGCATTTCCAGACTTCTCTCTCTGCAGTGTGTGTTAACTATGCTCCAAAACAGTCAATCATGTATTGTAAAAAGCTGTATATTTCCCATGACTCATACTGCCAGAGAGAACAATCGAAAAAAGGTTAGTAGTAAGATAAATGGTTAAAAATTAGACAAATGCCATGCAATAGTATTAGGTGTTAATCTAAGTCATGTGAATAAAACGCCAACTCACATAACACCAACTACCAATGCGAAAGCTAAAACATATGCACATACATGGATTGCTATGTAAATAAAACGCCAACTCACATAACACCAACTACCAATGCGAAAGCTAAAACATATGCACATATATGGATTGCTATGGAGGTAGACTGTTGACATTATTCTGCAGTAAACCCATACACAACTTAGTTTTGTGTGTCATTTTCCCATGGGGGTCCCCACCGTCCAAAATAGACTTGGAATATGGTGCAGAACTCATGCAGTGATGGATCCATCAGTATTATGCCCGGAATATTGCTGAGCATGGGTCCACCAACAATAAATCTGGGGTAATATCCAAAGGTGGATCCACTACCATTATGCCTCGGATATCGTTCAGGGTGGTTCCAAATGCATTACATCTAGAACAGAGTGTGAAGATGAGTCCACATGTGTCAAGCCGGAGTAGGACCAAAATGTGGATTCATCCTGCAGTTGGTCCCAGGTACTGTCTGGAAGTGAATCCAACCACTGTAAGTCCAGGATAGTGTGTAGAAGTGAATCCACCAGCACTAAATCCGGGTGGTGTCTGAAGATGGATCCACTGTAGTAAGCTGGAGCTGAGGGTTGGGGTAGGGATTCGAGGGGATCCCATGGAAAAACAACACACAAAATTGTGTATCTGAGCTACGGGTGTGTGTTTATAACAAAATAACATCAACATACTACCTCCACAGCAATCTATGTACATGCTTTGGAAGTCAGCATTATGTGGGTTGGGTTTTGGAAAAAGTATTATTTGTAGATACTCTGGTGGTATAGGGGCTCTGCATCACACCTGGATGGTAAAAAAGGCGACCCACACCCGGTAACATAAGCAATAACATCATATATACACTTATACATTTATATATAGAACACTGAAATGTATGGAAAGAAATTGGAAGAACGAAAAAATATGGGGAAAACGCAAAAAATGATAAAATATGAAAAACCAGTAAAAGTGTTAAAAATATGTTAAAATGGATACAAAATGGTCATACATCTGTATTTATACATAGGAGGTAGTCGAAATTTGTGAGATAAGCACCTGCGGGCGCCTTTGAGGAGCGAATCTTGTTCACTAGAATCGCGAATCCGGCAAGAGGGTACTGCGACCATGTTGGGCTTCTAAGAGCGTACCTTCCTGTCGTGGAAACTGAGCTGCTCAAAGTGGTTAATGACCCTTGGTGTCCTGCCGTTAAATGCGGTGCAGTGTTGTGCATTGAACTGTTGCATTCCCCTTAAGATCTACATCTACATCTACATCCATACTCCGCAAGCCACCTGACGGTGTGTGGCGGAGGGTACCTTGGGTGCCTCTATCGGTTCTCCCTTCTATTCCAGTCTCGTATTGCTCGTGGAAAGAAGGATTGTCGGTATGCCTCTGTGTGGGCTCTAATCTCTCTGATTTTATCCTCACGGTCTCTTCGCGAGATATACATAGGAGGGAGCAATATACTGCTTGATTCTTCGGTGAAGGTACGTTCTCGAAACTTTAACAAAAGCCCGTACCGAGCTACTGAGCGTCTCTCCTGCAGAGTCTTCCACTGGAGTTTATCTATCATCTCCGTAACGCTTTCGCGATTACTAAATGATCCTGCAACGAAGCGCGCTGCTCTCCGTTGGATCTTCTCTATCTCTTCTATCAACCCTATCTGGTACAGATCCCACACTGCTGAGCAGTACTCAAGCAGTGGCCGAACAAGCGTACTGTAACCTACTTCCTTTGTTTTCGGATTGCATTTCCTTAGGATTCTTGCAATGAATCTCAGTGTGGCATCTGCTTTACCGACGATTAACTTTATATGATCATTCCATTTTAAATCACTCCTAATACGTACTCCCAGATAATTTATGGAATTCACTGCTTCCTGTTGCTGACCTACTGTTTTGTAGCTAAATGATAAGGGATTTATCTTTCTATGTATTCGCAGCACATTACACTTGTCTGCATTAAGATTCAGTTGCCATTCCCTACACCATGCGTCAATTCGCTGCAGATCCTCCTGCATTTCAGTATAATTTTCCATTGTTACAACCTCTCGATATACCACAGCATCATCCGCAAAAAGCCTCAGTGAACTTCCGATGTCATCCACAAGGTCATTTATGTATAATGTGAATAGCAACGGTCGTACGACACTCCCCTGCGGCACACCTGTAATCACTATTTCTTCGGAAGACTTCTTTCCATTGAGAATGACATGGTGCGTTCTGTTATCTAGGAACTTTTCAATCCAATCACATAATTGGTCTGATAGTCCATATGCTCTTACTTTGGTCACTAAACGACTGTGGGGAACTGTATCGAACGCCTTGCGGAAGTCAAGAAACACGACATCTACCTGGGAACCCGTGTCTATGGCCCTCCGAGTCTCGTGGACGAATAGCGCGAGCTGGGTTTCACACGACCGTCTTTTTCGAAACCCATGCTGATTCCTTTGCTGATGCCTTTGGCATTGAACAGACAAGTCTTAATTGTCTTTGGGCGATAATGACGTGGTAACACAGAGCACATCAGCCACTGAGTGGTTTCGTGAGTCCACTTTGAGTGCTATAACAGACCGGTTTTCTGATATAGAAGTAAATGTAAGCTTATTCTACCTATTAAGATGTCACTCTACCCATTTACACGCCCACAAACTTCACGGAAGAATGTTTTATCTTATTTATCGAGAAAACAAATGACGGAACTTCTACTGCTAATTGTCTCTTGGTAAAAATCTTCGTTTTAGCTCCTAATTTTCTCACTGCAGTCACTTCATGTGACATATGTGAGAGGTGGTAATATGTTTGCCCATAACAGAAGAAGCATTATAGAGCTCACCTATCAATTCCTCTTTCCTCAGAGTATTGCTTACCTGCTGTATTCTCACGACTATTCCAGTGTTCGATATATAGCATTTGAATCCACATTATTTCCACGAGTAAGAGATGTCCCCCGCCAAGTCACAGACTCCTGCTAATTCTCTTGAAATCCCATCATGTTCCGACAGCACTTCTCCATTAGTTAGGAGGCTTTCTAGTCCTCCGCCCATCACTAACTACATAGGGAGCTTTCACAACGAGAAAAATAGCACATTAATGTGCAGGAGGAAATTCACAATCATGCAGAGTATACAAAGTTTGCACAAAGAAACTCAGAAGCATAACACCTATACTTCATAGATATCAAATGACGGTGAACAAATATCAACCTGTACATGTCCTGATCTCCTTTATCGTATTCCTATGATTACTACGTAAGAAACACGACAACATAATGGTGTCAGAGATTTCATTGACAGCACAGTCTCTCTCTCTCTCTCTCTCCTCATTATTTTTATAACAACCAACGGAGTAAAACAGCAAACCATAAAAACTTTGTTAATCTCACTCGGTAGAGAACTTGATCAGTTATTACCAGATCCCTCTCTTCCGATATATCGAAAAGAAATACCGTCTGCTTGTTGACATCGAGCATATGCGGTGGTCCTATTTAATATACACATATTGATCCACTGGAGCAGGTACCCAGTGATCGAAATCGCCTGCATAGACCTGTATAAAGTTTTATCACCTGCACTGTAATGGGACCATATCGCACAGACTGTCAAACGCAAGAGAGGATTTCTGTGTTGTTGTTTCATAAGCAGTTTGATACATTGTTTTTTTGCTGTAACACATCCAAGCAGTCTATGACTACTGCTTTGTACACAGCCATACATTTTGGTTTTCCGCCATGACTTTGAGGTCTATGTCAAGTGTTAAACTGGCATTAACACATTTCGATCCATCAGTGCTCAAAGAAAACTGGACCTGGGGAGTGTTCCGTTTTCAAAGAGACCATGAGCATTGATACCTCATATTGGTGGAGCATATTACACCTGGGTATAAGGTCATTGTTTCAGTGCCCTAGGTGTTGATCACCAGGACCACCAAATTTTTGGGCACTGCATCTTTCATTTTTATGGCTTTCAATGCATAACTGCATGTGGAACAAGGGGTATTTTGCAGAACTTAAACCCATACAGCACCCATGTTATGGGCCTTCAGTTGTCAATCACACCAGTGGAGGGATGAAATGATTTTCATAAACCCAGGTGAGCATGTAAGTACCCTCATTCGTCCACGTTTTTCTCATATTTCCCTCAATTTTACTTATTCTCCATCAATTTTCGTAATTTTACCATGTTTCCCGTAATTTGAACGCATTTTACCCCGTTATTCAAGTTCCAAATCACCACACTCGACGACTTGTCATGTCAACAAAACGTCTCATTGTGTCTATCTTGTGATGCTATCAGCCAATGACACTGCAGCATGATTCTCAATTTCTGTGTCGTTACTAAGCCTCCCCCCTCCATAACTTTGCGATGGCTCTGTACATGTGGACACATTGTTAACTCTGTTACACTGTGTACACCACATAACGAAAATATTGTTTCTTAGTGTAGGAAATACCGATCAGCAGAGAGGAGGTGCAAAAACTGCATTCCTTAGCCGAAACACTTTATAAATTCGGTAAGATTTTATTACGATTGGCCATCTCTCTCTGTGTGAATAGGGCTAACTAAGTATTCTCGCATTCATGGATCCTGAGCAAAACTCTAAATGGTCTCTCTATGCATCTTGCAACTGTTCCTCTGTCTTTAACCAACCCTCCTCGCAACATTGTCTCCAATTTAATTTGGAACTGACCAGAAATAGAAGCACACTATACCCACTGCATTCTATGTCTTGTTAAGGAACAGAATGAGCTGAATTCCATGTAATCAATGCACTGCAATATTTTTCTTTAGGGAAGAGCCTAACACGTGTTCCAGCCTTGCACAGCCGACCAACGCCAATGATATAGACCAGCATTCTCATTCCAATACCGTAACTTCCGTTCCATGAAGGCTGTTCTGTACCAATCTTACTCATATCGCTCATCCAATTACACACGATCTCTCTAGATGCATGCATGCTGAGGAAGCTAGCACCCTTTATTGGTGTATAACAGATACAAGTCTGATACATTTGAGAACGTTGTGGTGATATAACAGACGATTAAGAAGAAGAAGCATCATGGAGCTCCAGATGTAAGGAGTCTGAAACATTTTATGCAAATCACTTGCGGTATCAATTGTGTAATATTGTTGTAGTGTATCTATTAAATAACAAGAAGATGTTGGAAAGAGAGAAACGATTGTAGAACATAAACACACACTCCTAAGGCTACACAGTTCTGCGCTTAAACATGCTATAAGTTAAAGCAGTGTGGTTTCCAATATATTAGTTGCATGGAATGCAATGCTGTTAATACCCCAATGCAGGAAACATATTTCGAACACCTGACACACATTCACCCTGCAAGCTTTCTGTCCTTCTCTCTATGGCAAGAAACTTTAAGATAATAAAACTACTACTTTATACACACAAAGGAAGGACACATAGACTCTTTGCGATACATTCACTATATAGCTCTCCAGAGGTCTATGGCGCTCAATGTTCACATCTGATTTCGGTTAAAAAATTATGGTATGCTGGCATCAGTCCTATAAAATGATCGTCAGCAACAGAAAATGCATGAAATTACGACTTCTTATTATACTGGTTAAAAACAGTCTTGGTTGCAATTTTACTTTTCTTATTTGTCAACGACGTGTTTCGTCTTATTTAGGCATCTTCAGATTATCTAAATAGAAAACAGAGAACAAATACATTTATTTAAGAATCGCGATCGCGTTGTGCAGACTTGGATAACCTATAAGTATGTATAAACAGATCACCTATTAAAAATATAAACAGATCACCTATTGAAAGAGCAAATACCTTAATTTGGTATTTCTTAAGAATCCTTTAGACAGTGTAGCCAAAGGACATCGTCGACTATATCAGGCCAACGTCGCCTTCGTTAAACCCAGTAAAAACTAGAAATATAAAATAGTAAAATCATTACTTTTTCTAGATGGACGCAAGAGGCACCAAGATCTGCATAACGCGTTCCCGTTCACCTCATGAGGTGGCGCTGCTACGCAACTGTGATTAAAAGTGAGAGATCGTAAACTTGATATACATACCCACTAAAACTTTATAAATGTAATGCACTTAAAAGATTGATAAGATGGAATTACTAGGGGCAACACCTGTGCATAACTTATCCTAAAATTTTGACGAAGTAAGATATAAATGAAGGCGGTAAATTTAAAATGAGAAAACAAGGTGTGTAATACAACACACAGATGCAGTACATATACAGATTTTTCGTATCATATACCACTAGAACGAGAACATTAAAAACACACGACCGTAATTTCAAATAAAGAGGCTGCCCATATAACACTCAATACTGCGTCATTCGGAGCTAGAAAGTCTAGCAAGAAAACTTTTTTTATAAAATACGAGTAAAATTATTAGGCTTAAAAAATACACACCAACGTGGAAGACGGGCGTTATGCAGGGTAAACTCCCCCCCTTTTTTTATAGCTACATTGAAATATGTAAAATGCGCCATCATTTAAAGCGACAAACTCGCAAGTATCCTATTTGAGTCGAGAAACCCTAATGGCTTTGCTAAGAAGACGACATAAGACCAGAGAGGAACAGGGCTCATATTTAGGCAGAACAACGAGAGCTCCAGGATTACATTAATAACACCGATTTTATAACTTCTAAAAAGGCCTGATTGGCGCCAAATATTTGGCCGTTAAGGAGAGACAAATCTTTGTCTTCCATATGCCTAAATATTTCAATTTCTTCCAAAATGTTTAACTTCTTACCCTTTTGCGCAAATTGCAAAATCTTAAGATGTTGGACAAACAGGCAGAACCTTCAAAATTAGATTGCAAGAACATCTTATTAATAGATGGGGACATGTAAAACAGAGTTCTTCCTTTGCCCAACGCCTTAAAGCCAGTGGCCACAGTCCTCCACAAGTACAAAATGCACTATGTGCAAATATCAATACACTTAAATCTGGAATAGGGACAATGAATGCAACGATTGACTTTAACCAGAAATGTTCAATAGGATGGCTACTGGGTTTCACAGGACAAGTTTTGAAGAAGGATCCTAATAAATTCTACAGATCCGACTAGTCAGTTGATATACTCCCTGTTAGTACAGTCTGTGTCAACTGTAACAGTGCAACATACTCTTATCTTGACAACAGGTTGATTCATACAATTTATGGAGTCTTCCAATCAGTGGAAGCAGGGAATAAGATCGTTGAGACCCCTACCAAGCCTATTTACCTCTTAGTAACAGTTCAGGCACTGGACTATCTAGAGATGCATATTGTGGACCAGGATAATCAAATGGTCGATTTTTGCAACCTGTTGAACGCAGATGTGGTGACCTTTAACTTGCCAGACCAGAAGCACTGGCGGCGACATTCAACAAGTCAGGGATCGCAGCGTCCCCGTATTGTCAATGAAGAGAGGAGGGATGTAAGGTATAAAACCAAAGTGCACACTGCACAGCACAGCATTTGACAACAGAACAGCAAGGTGATAGATAACACGTGAAAACTGCGAGTTTCTTAAATCAATAGCTGAGTTGCATAATTATGTCGTTTGATATAACAAGCCCAGTGGAATATAACAAGTGTATTATATGGTAGGAATACATATCGCATAAACCTTATGCATCAACCACATTTAACAAGAACGATGAAATTAGGATTTTCATCCAACACAAAGACGCTTTAACCCTCCCTTGCTGGAGTTTCATATATGTTGATGGGTCATTTACGAAAAGGGATGGTACTGCTAAAATGTTATAAAACCTTACACACAATGCTTTAGCGTTCGTATTTCATGAGATACTATATGAACTTAACGTGGCCGAGACTGACCACACATGCAATAAAGGCATAACATCAGCTCTTAAAACGTATGACTCTGCTTATGTCTCAGATTTGAACCATTTAGAAAATGCTGGGTGGTTCATAGACAAGTCGGTGGTTCGAACAGTGGAATAGTACAAGAGACATACTGCATGTATACCTTTAAAACTGCATATGGGATACTTTGAGGACATGCAGCGAATTATTCTGAATGTTAAACAGGAACTTATTCTGGTATGGAGTGCAACAGATAATAACTTATACATTCAAAGAATTCAAGAGGAGAACGAGATCATCATCAATAAAATAATATGGAAAGTGGCACACATCATTGTATCAGATGAGCAGCAGTTGAAGGTTTTAAAAGTTCTGAATGCTGGTGCATTCCTACCATTATCTTTCCGTTCATGGATGTTTTTGAGTATCCAGTGCTACCGACTGCAAGCAGACAAACAGGATCTATTAAAGCCTCCGCTCAACTGGAGACGCCTAGTTTCAGCAAACTCACCTTTCAGACCAATATAAGAGGGAATATAGCAAATGATTGCACCAAATTTGATAACTGCAAGTTCACTAATTCCAGAGTGTACCTGAACTCCGAATTCTACCCGTTGATTATTTACAACGGCCGTGGGATGAAAATGTATACAGTCTAGCATATGACATGTATACAAGGTTCCATGCTTCACACCATGAAGAGGAGGGATGTCCATGGAAGTTCAAGGAGCTGGCGCCAATCGTCATAATAGACTGCTCAAGCAGAACGAGATAATTAAATCTGGAAGCATAGCTGTGCGAATTGTACTCGAATTTTCGGAAAATTTCATGGGACATACTGCAGTGTATGCTCTAGTACTACATGACTGTGTGATTAACTACTGACCACTCACCAGTGTTGCACAATGAACTGTATAAAAGAACATGTGCTGCGCTATACCCAGAGCATTCCACAATGTTATCTCTAGGTGTGAACATCATTGCAGGTGCTCAGAGTTTCTATGATGATGAGCTTAGACAGTTCATATTTAAAGATTTTGCATACATAGCATATACAAAAGATGCCGAAATAACATAGACATTCTCAGCAAACATTGTATCACTGACGTTTTTCAGATATGTGAAATGTACTAAAACACGGAGGTGTGCAAAATAGATAACACGTTTCTACCATGGAATTCACTGAGGCAATCCTGGCATATCCTATAAAGATATGGTGACGCCGTTTCGATTATTCGACCGCATTGATACCATCATGTAGATGAAGGAGAAGGTTGCATAGATCCGTCGAATCTTCAAGTATGCTGCTATTCAGGACCTGGAATTCTACAGGGCTATTACAAATGATTGAAGCGATTTCATAAATTCACTGTAGCTCCATTCATTGACATATGGTCACGACACACTACAGATAATTAGAAAAACTCATAAAGTTCTGTTCGGCTGAAGCCGCACTTCAGGTTTCTGCCGCCAGAGCGCTCGAGAGCGCAGTGAGACAAAATGGTGACAGGAGCCGAGAAAGCTTATGTCGTGCTTCAAATGCACTCACATCAGTCAGTCATAACAGTGCAACGACACTTCAGGACGAAGTTCAACAAAGATCCACCAACTGCTAACTCCATTCAGCGATCGTATGCGCAGTTTAAAGCTTCTGGATGCCTCTGTAAGGGGAAATCAATGGGTCGGCCTGCAGTGAGCGAAGAAACGGTTGAACGCGTGCGGGCAAGTTTCACGCATAGTGATGTGAAAGATTCAGTGTTTAAACCTCCTCTACCAAGAAACGTGCCAGAACTGCGAGCTCGCATCAACAATGCTTTCGAACTCATTGATGGGGACATGCTGCGCCGAGTGTGGGAGGAACTTGATTATCGGCTTGATGTCTGCCGAATCACTAAAGGGGCACATATCGAACATTTGTGAATGCCTAAAAAACTTTTTGAGTTTTTGTATGTGTGTGCAAAGCATTGTGAAAATATCTCAAATAATAAAGTTATTGTAGAGCTGTGAAATCGCTTCAATCTTTTGTAATAACCCTGTATAAGTGTCCTGCGCTCCATTGACTCAGGATGATGTGTGACAATAGTATTGCTATATCTGCTTATGAAAATATAAAATTACTGTTAAATTGGATGAGAAATAAATGAATTTTTACCTCATACATTGTGTGTACTTTTTTTAATGATTTCGCCATGCTTGTACACTTTGATAGTCAAATATATACAATTTTGCTCAGATACTATGTCTGCGGTTTTCTTCAAGCGCAGGAGATATAAAGGAGATATCATTTTTGACACGTCTGCTATATGTCTTTGGAAGCAGACACAGTCACATGCCTCCTGTCCCCACAACCCAATTCATGCTGCACCATAGGCATAATCCAATGTAACCAATCTATATATTCCGTTATCTTCGATGTTAAACTTCACCTTCATGTTCAAAAGTAATGTCATTTGTGTCCTGCATATTCTTTATATATACAGCTGGGATAAGTTTTTGTAAATAGTAACTAACACATATGGTGACGAATTTTTTCGTTTTTTCAGTTCTCACAGATACAGTTCAGTTCTTGAGATTACAATCCAGTTCTTGAGATTACAAGTTGACTCTTTTTCACGTAACACTATTTTTTAAGAATAACAAATGAAAAAATCACGGGTTGAAATATTTACAGTTTTAAGATATATATAAATCTACTCTAAACACTAATGCAGAGATACTTTTATTCCTAAACTGCAGCAGTCCCAAAAGTACCATTTACATGAATGAGCAACAAGAGTTCTAATGGACTGTGAACTGCATACACTTAAAAACTAATCTGACTTGGATGGCTAGTGGCAGGTGAAACTTAAAGACTATTCTATTTACAAATGTAGATGGCACAATTACATTTTTTGGAGTCTGATGTGCAATTCTATACTTTTTACCTTGGTGCAGATGGTATGTGCCTATATATTTATAAACTTTTTTTAGCATCCATGGTGTGCATATGTACACTCCTGGAAATGGAAAAAAGAACACATTGACACCGGTGTGTCAGACCCACCATACTTGCTCCGGACACTGCGAGAGGGCTGTACAAGCAATGATCACACGCACGGCACAGTGGACACACCAGGAACCGCGGTGTTGGCAGTCGAATGGCGCTAGCTGTGCAGCATTTGTGCACCGCCGCCGTCAGTGTCAGCCAGTTTGCCGTGGCATACGGAGCTCCATCGCAGTCTTTAACACTGGTAGCATGCCGCGACAGCGCGGACGTGAACCGTATGTGCAGTTGACGGACTTTGAGCGAGGGCGTATAGTGGGCATGCGGGAGGCCGGGTGGACGTACCGCCGAATTGCTCAACACGTGGGGCGTGAGGTCTCCACAGTACATCGATGTTGTCGCCAGTGGTCGGCGGAAGGTGCACGTGCCCGTCGACCTGGGACCGAACCGCAGCGACGCACGGATGCACGCCAAGACCGTAGGATCCTACGCAGTGCCGTAGGGGACCGCACCGCCACTTCCCAGCAAATTAGGGACACTGTTGCTCCTGGGGTATCGGCGAGGACCATTCGCAACCGTCTCCATGAAGCTGGGCTACGGTCCCGCACACCGTTAGGCCGTCTTCCGCTCACGCCCCAACATCGTGCAGCCCGCCTCCAGTGGTGTCGCGACAGGCGTGAATGGAGGGACGAATGGAGACGTGTCGTCTTCAGCGATGAGAGTCGCTTCTGCCTTGGTGCCAATGATGGTCGTATGCGTGTTTGGCGCCGTGCAGGTGAGCGCCACAATCAGGACTGCATACGACCGAGGCACACAGGGCCAACACCCGGCATCATGGTGTGGGGAGCGATCTCCTACACTGGCCGTACACCACTGGTGATCGTCGAGGGGACACTGAATAGTGCACGGTACATCCAAACCATCATCGAACCCATCGTTCTACCATTCCTAGACCGGCAAGGGAACTTGCTGTTCCAACAGGACAATGCACGTCCGCATGTATCCCGTGCCACCCAACGTGCTCTAGAAGGTGTAAGTCAACTACCCTGGCCAGCAAGATCTCCGGATCTGTCCCCCATTGAGCATGTTTGGGACTGGATGAAGCGTCGTCTCACGCGGTCTGCACGTCCAGCACGAACGCTGGTCCAACTGAGGCGCCAGGTGGAAATGGCATGGCAAGCCGTTCCACAGGACTACATCCAGCATCTCTACGACCGTCTCCATGGGAGAATAGCAGCCTGCATTGCTGCGAAAGGTGGATATACACTGTACTAGTGCCGACATTGTGCATGCTCTGTTGCCTGTGTCTATGTGCCTGTGGTTCTGTCAGTGTGATCATGTGATGTATCTGACCCCAGGAATGTGTCAATAAAGTTTCCCCTTCCTGGGACAATGAATTCACGGTGTTCTTATTTCAATTTCCAGGAGTGTATTTACAAACATGTTCACAGTACACAAACTAAGCTAGCATACATAGTGTACACAAATAAATATTTACATCACACACACACACACACACACATACACACACACACCCACACACACACACACACACACACCCACACCCAGTCTCGTTGTCTTCCTCTCAGAAAATCAGTCCCCACCCCTCCCACACACTCAGCAAGTGAATAGTGTGAGAATCTTGGCATCACAAATGACCCTTTTATCATTATGAGGGACACGCCGATTTTACACTGCAGCACAGAGCACACCTCATGTCCTCTTGATCAGATAGTAGTTTGCCACACAATGCGCTGCAGCTGTGGCGGAACACTGCGAACACCACTGTACACACACCGCAAACAGTCTTTGATAGATAGGGCTCTCGTTGCCACATGATGCACACCCTTAGCCCACCTCTGGGTGGCACCTTCCAGTGTGTGACAGGCACACATTTTTGCTTGCAGATCTACAAGTTCCATAATCAGTAATCCATTCACCTCATCATTAATTAGGATAATAACCTTCTTGTTATGTGGAACAATACTTCAGGATTATTGGCTGTGTATGAGGATGTGTCTAATTCATTGCCATGTACCTCATTACTTCATATGGATCACAGTTCATCACCCAACAGGTGAAGTTATCTGCATGCATATAAAGTAATTTAGGATCAGCGAAATGGGGTTTCACAAGTTCATAATGAAAGCGGTACATGTAGCGTTTGGATAGGTCTAGTATGCACACCCTCACATATTGTACATAGGTTTCATAAACTCTACTCCAACCTTCACCATCTCCTCAGCAATAAAGTCCTCATTTCAGATTGTAACCCCTTTAAATTTTGATCTGGTGATACATTTTTATGCCATTACACTCATCCCATTTGGTTCTGATCAAAATTTCACGTTGTTCAGTCAAATTCTCCATAGTTTTATCGGAAATTGAATTATTAATTAGTCTTAAAAAATCTATCTCAAAGTCATGTCGTGGAAGTCTTCAGTGTCATACTCAAATTAACATAGTTCTTTAACTATGGGATTGCTTGAAGGAGATAGGTTGGGTGATTCTAACCAGCTCCATCCTCAATCTGAGACACTGCTGGAGGCTATGATAGTGAATAATGTATCTCCACTTATTCCCCAGCATTGTCATCAGTTTTAGAGTGGATCCTCCTTGTGGAACTACTTGCTCTGGACACAGCTGCAAATTGGCGTGCACATCATGCAGACTAATAGAGTATGTCAGGTCATTCTTCACCACATACCCCACATCAGAATCAGCTGCCATACCCTCCATTTTTCCACCTAATCCCTTAGATTCTTCTTTGGGCACCCACAGAAACTCCCCAATAGGCAGTGTGGTTGCACGGTGTGCCCATATAACTTATTGACTTCCAAATATATGATGTAGCTCAAACCAAGGGATGCATTGAACCTGTCATCCGTATGTGTCTTATTTGCCTTGGTGTGCATGTGGACATGATGACAGTCTCCCACAAGCCCGTCGCTGAAAGAAAAGAAGCATGTCAGCATTGGTCAATAATACGATGCCGTGCTTCGTTTTCTTGAGCATAGCGTCCCAAGACAACCTAGGTGCTGTGTAATAAAAGGCGGGATCCACAGAATATGTGGTCATGAATAAACTCTAGAATTTCACGGAAACGTACGCAAAGATAGTGGATGTCTGTGTCCTTGTAAAGACGTGCATGCTCTCCTAAAGTGGAGGTGTTGAATTGCTGCCAGACATTCACAGTATGCTCTTACTCAGCATTCGTTATGGTATCGCCTGTAAGGTGCTGGGGTCTGCAGTTATGTCAGGTAGTCTGGTTTCGTTGAGTTTTTTTACACTGTACAGATACCTATATGGGAAACCCCCTTCGTAGTCATAAGTTGAAACTTTTCCTCATTGGGAAACAGAGCTTGGGTGATATGTACATCCTCCCTAAGTACAGTTTCTGGAGTGGTGCCTGCATGAGACGTAGTGAGTCAAGAAAGCAGAGCGTAATTCATGATGTCATTCATCTGGAGAATACTTCTCGGCCCTCTCAGGTAGGACGGTGATCTGATTTTTCTCGCAGCCGAAATTAGTGAAGTGCTCAATAGGAAAGCGAGCGCCACATCCACTTAAATTCTGAAAGAAAACGGGTATGTGCCATGGTAACTGGTGCTTCAAATTGCATGTATTGTGAGCTGCACCATGCAGCTTCCCCGTAAGATGACAGTGATCCCTATGATGACTTCCCACTTTTATATTTAACTGTAGCCCAAAAATATGATAGTCAACCACGTGTGCAAATCTTCATTCTCATTCGATTTGGTCAAAGGAACGTTGTCACTGTAAAGCTCATCAACCTCCCGTGAAAGTTTTTCAAGCCCAGTGAGAAGCCACACTGCACGATTATCCCCGACGTAATATTTGTAGCGGTTAAGACGATACAATCTGGTACGCTACCGCATATGGTACGTGTTTTATATGTCAGGGTAGTAGGTGAGGCCATAGCGTCAATTTCAGAGCAGGTCACAGGAGCGAGGAGGCATTCGAAGTCGGCATACATAACAAACGAGCGTCGCTGCTGATGGTGAGCATTATTAAACTGTATGAATTTGTTTCCCTCAGTAGCCATAATAAAACGTACCATGCTTGTGGAAGTGCAATCTTCTAGATGTTTTGCTAAAATGTCACTTGTTGAAGAGGCGTTGCAGCACCTTGAGCAAAGTGCTTTGCAATGTGTATTATTTGACAATTGGGAGGAAAGGAGTTGTGACATGCGTTTGATCCGAACATAATGATAATTGCCAATCTCTGTATTTTTCTCATCTGAGAATAACAGTGTGTTTACATGTATATTACACTCACCGGCAAATTTTGAGGAATGGAGAGTGCTGACAACAATATGCTCGTTCTGCTCATCTGACTTACATTTCTCCAGGCCATAAACATGAGGTGACAGTCCAGTACTCTGAGGTTCAAATATAAGTATGTGCTGGATCTTGATGGGGAACTCGATACTGACAAACTTCTATCTTCTGGAGGTAGTATCTTTACCCATGTGGTATCAACCTGTACGCTCTGGATGTACATTGTAATTTATCTCGCAAGTCAGAATTAATCATGCAAAACAAGACTGAACCATTTTATTTTTTTTACATTAATGAAAGCCTTCTTGTCTGCTACATTTCAGGTAGCTCTATATAGCTAGACCCTCCATTTACCAGATCATAGACATGCTTATGGATGTCTAGATGTAGTATTCAGCTCAGTGCTTCAGCTGACCCCTAACTTTCATCTCGGCAAACCAGTCCATAGCACTCAAGTGGATACATTAAACTACTCATCGATTGATATACTCCCTGTTATCGCCCAAAAATAATTAACATTTGTCTGTTCAATGCCAAAGGTATCTTTAGGGGAATGCGACAGTTAAATGCACAGCACTGCACTGCATTTAATGGCAGGACACGAAGGATCATTAACCACTTTGAGGAGCACAGTTTCCACGATAGGAAGACACGCTCTTAGAAACCGAACAGGGTCGCGATACCCTCCTGCAGGATTCTCAGTTCTAGTGAACGAGGTCCGCTCCAAAAAGGCGTCCGCAATCACTGAGTATTCTAGCCACAGGATCATCGCCATTACTACAACTATAACTAGATGATGACCACGTCCACCTCATTGGTGAGGTGGCTGTGGTGAATTGTTGAGGGGTACACACTGAGGTGCACATTCCTTGTGAGATGGGCGAGGACGAGAAGCTGGATGAGCAGGAGATGATGTGGTATCAGCCCTGTGTGTGCAGATTGGCTGCAGCTGCTGCAGCCCTGAGCGGCTTACATGAGGGACGAGAGTCCGATCTTCAACTATCCCTGGACGCCAAAGCAGTGCTGGGACTGTAAACTGCACCGGCAGCGGCAGCTTCTCATGTGGTGACTAGTGGCGACCTTGCTGAGGAGGGATATCTCACCAGATCCCACTTTGGAGAAGAAGGCTTTGCTGACCCAGTACCAGGGCCACAGTGTTTTGTGGAAATGGTTCTCCTGATGTAGTCATTGGAGAAGAGAGAGAATAGCGAAAAAAATTAAGTACAGATTTCCAGACATCATTAGCTGCTGCAAGGAAAGAAAGCACACTGATTATTATTATTATTTGTAAGTAGAATGAGTACATATATATATAAATTACCTAGTTCCCGCTGGCTGCTTGGCATCTCCGTCAGGTTACCCAACACCCTCTCATACCGATGAAGGTCTCTCTCCGTCTCCTTCACTCGCTGTGGCATTTTGTCCTCGCCCAAACTGGCGAAAACCCGTCTGTCCCTCTCACTGATATCACCTGTAACATAATGATCTAGTAAAAAACACATAAACTCAAAAATTATGAGAAAAAATGTTTTTTAGAAATGCACATAAAGAAGATCTGCGATGGCACTTGCTTATCCTCGACACATACCCCTCCCTCTTACTCTTCTTCTGCCAGGAAATTATCTACAACAACAAGAAAGGATATGTACCATATTACATATACAATGAAATTTTTGTCAAACAGCAGCATACTACGTACACACAGTACTACCAAGAAGAAAAATATACATACTAGTTACAACGCTGTTGCTGCTGATCCTGTCGCTGCTGCTAGCTTTCAGCTCACCAATTACATGTTGGACATATACTGAAACATTAAGACGAAATGTGTTTATACCGCTACTACGAAATTCTTAGTGGAAGAAAAAGTTACAGTTGCCGATTTGGATCTGTACTTTCCAGGTAATTCTCGTTGCTGTGGCTGCCTTGGATGATTGCTACCACTGGCACTACTGTTCCTGTTGTCTGATACTGCTGCAGAACGCATCATGTTGGTACAGAGAAGATGACGATGAAGGAAACAGACTAGTAATGCATGCAGAAGGAATCAAATCAAGCTTACCCAACGGTGAACGATAGCAGAATGTGGCCGAGGGTTGAGGGGTAGGGCTTATATAGATTCAAGCTCCTCCCACTAATTTGGTGTGAACCAATAAGGCAGTATTTGGGGATATTTTGGTTGACAGTTTTGGTAAGGTTGGTTCATGCACCCACAAACAAGAAGTAGCCAATTGAGGTGGCAAAGAACAAAGCCATGAACAAAGGCGACCACAGCTGTAGGGTGATCTGGCTACTGGATGGTCACAAAAAAAGGAATACACAATTCCGAGACACCATGTTGTGCTGGTTTGGACAGGTTGGGCGGAATTCCCCCAAGTAATGGCATGCAACAGAAGGTAGCCACTCAAGGCATGCTTATACTGCGAGACGGCTGCCGGTCCTTCACAGGGCAGTGTGGGAGCCAACATTAGTCACGCCACTCCTTCTAGCAATGCGTGGTGCAGCCCAGCAGTCGCCAGATATACTTAGCGCGATATCTGACAGTGTAATTACGTGCATTGAGTGTTTCATGATGGTATTCCTTGCATGATTTTATAAAAAAGCGCCGAAGTTGTTTTAATATTCCTCAAACTGTATCCCATAAATTGTTTAAATAAACAATATTCCATACACTGTCCTCTTGCCAATTAATCAATATTTTCAGAAGGGGGTAGTATCCACCAAAGACAACTGTCCCATACAAAAGGATGTCGATTTAATTAATTAGTCAATCAATTTGATTGAGTGGTAGAGAAGCTATTCTAATAACACAGGCTTCATCTGAAGCAGCTCGTATTCACAACAGAATACCAATGGATTAATCGGAGGTCCCTCAATTGAGCTATTTCTGGTCAATTTTTTCAATAAACTTAATTAATTAGTCAATTAATTTGATATAAAAGGTGGCCCAGGGTTTCTGGGAGGGAAAAAGGCTGGGAATTTCCCAGAGGGGAAGGTGGCAAGGAAAAGTGCACCAGAAACCCCATTCCAAAGCACACGGAATTCAAAAAGTGCCTTGTAAAAGCGAGGTTTGAGGGAGGGGGGAGAGGGGAGAAGGTAGGATTTCCCAGAGGGGAAGGTGACAAAGAAAAGTGCGCTCATATTGGTGGCCATGGGTCCGTTGCGGAAATCCCATGATGTCATCAGGAGGAGGGGGTGATTAGGTGATCAATTAATTTCATATTCATTTGATATGAGAAATGTCCCAGAACAGACATTCCCCTGCTACTGACGTCTCCATATATATTTCATTTTACACATAATAGATATGAATTTCCTTCTTGCCATGTACTGGGTGGTTATAATCAAGCTTTCCCTACACAGGGTGAAGCTAAATTCGCCCTCTCGGGCTTCGCAGTGCGATTCCTCACATGCCAGCAACATCAAAAATGCCTGTCACAAAATTTCGTCCTGCGAGTACATCTGGCAGAAAACGGACGTTAAAGAGTGGCAATCTGGCAACACTGTAACCACATGTATGGTAACTACCTCTGCCATGTGGTAGTGCTTGGGTGTACAGTTGAAGCAGAAGTTAGAGTTTTGGGTTAGCATGCAGGAGATTGAGGGTTCGATCGCAGGTTGAGGTATATGTTTTTTATTTGGCAAATGTAGTCCAGGTGTTGCGGTATTTGGCATCTTAATCGACAACAGTGATTTCAGCGGATTCTCTAGAAAACATTTGCACTTACATACTGTGGTGTCACCGCCAGACACCACACTTGCTAGGTGGTAGCTTAAATCGGCCGCGGTCCATTTAGTACATGTCGGACCCGCGTGTCGCCACTGTGTGATCGCAGACCTAGCGCCACCACAAGGCGGGTCTCGAGAGACGGGATAGCACTCGCCTCAGTTGTACGACGACATTGCTGGCGACAATACGGACGAAGCCTTCCTCTCATTTGCCAAGAGACAGTTAGAATAGCTTTCTGCTAAGTCCATGGCTACGACCTAGCAAGGCGCCATTAGCCTTACCTACTTTGAGAGTTATAGTATAAATGTCTCCAGAAGAACGCTGTATTCATCAACGAATAAAAGTTAAGTATAAAGCAGCTACGCACTTTTCTTGCTACCATTCAATAGTTATCCTGTTCCAGACTTGACGCCAGTCGGCGTGTGTGTACGCGTGCCTTTCTTTCGGCTCACCTCGCAACGTGGCGTAACTAGCTTGTTACGCCACAACAGATTGACGACGAGGATTCAAAGAGGATTACAGGATCGTGTTCTTTCTACTTGCTTTGCTCTGATTTATTTGTGTCATGGCTTCGCCACAATCTCCAGATGTACTGTCCGAATTTTATCGCTTGCAGAATCAGCAGACGCAGGCGTTATTGGATGCCCTTGGACAGCTCGTCCAGGTTCAACGTGCCATTCAAACCGATGCGGCAGCCGCCGCTTCACCGCTACCGCAGCCACAATATGCAGTTGCACCGCCGTTTCGCAGTTTTAATGCGGCGCACGAATCGTGGACAGAATGGTCCTGACAGTTCGCCTTCCATCTAGCCGCCTACAGAATTCAAGGTAATGAGCGGCAGCCGTTTTTGCTTTCTTGTGTCGGTGTGTCCACCTACCGTGTTATAGTGAAATTGTTTCCCCGACGCGACGTAGCCACTCTGTCCTACGAAGAAATTTTGTCTGCTTTAGATGCCTATTTCAAAGAAACAGTTAATGTGGTTGCAAAACGGTATACGTTTTTTCATACAAAACGTACGGCCGGTCAAACTAATAGGGAGTGGGTAGCAACATTGCAAGGACTTACTAGGGACTGTGCCTTTGAATGTGACTGTGGCCTTTCTTATTCAGATACAATGGTGCGTGATGCAATTGCACAGAACGTTTCTGATGTTCGCATACGGGAGCACATTTTGAAACTAGTTAATCCCTCCCTTCAACAAGTGATAGACATATTAGATAGACAAGACACACTTGACTGTGCTCAGGAATCTTTTGAAACTTCGCCAGCCGTGTGTAACATTAACCGGCCCTCTGGACGCGCTGCGCGGCCCGGTAACCGGCCCTCGCACACGTCGACGCAGCTGCCGCTGTGCTCTAAACCAGGTGTGCCGCACCAGCACACAAATGCAGTGAAATCATGCCCGCGGTGTGCTACTAGACATTCGCGTGAACATTGCCCGTCACACCAAGCTATTTGCTTTTTCTGCAATAGGAAAGGACATGTTCAAAGTGTTTGCCAGAAAAAGCTCAGATCAGACAATCACAATCATTCCAGGCCCTTTGCTTCGCGCCAGAATCGAACCAAGAATACTCAGGCTCGTGGACCTTCGCCCATGGACATTCATGTAGTTAATTCCACTTCGTCCAATGCCACTTTCTCTAACAGTGACTGTGTTCGCCCCACAAAAAGTGTGCGTCGACGTCGCCGGCAATCACGTAAATTAGCAAGTGATTCTGTACCAGTGTCTGTTCAAATTGCACAAAACAGTCGCTCTTGTCGTCAGCAGGACAATAAACTTTTTGTAGATTTGGACTTTAATGGCAAGGTCATACCATTCCAGCTCGATACCGGAGCTGCAGTTTCATTGCTCAATCATGACACGTACAAACAACTGGGCAAACCTCCGTTGCGTTCCGCAAATGTTAGGCTAACAGGTTATTCAGGACAGCATATACCTGTGTTAGGACAGTGCACTCTTCTTGCAACATACAAGGGACAAACAAAACTTGTGTCATTTTACGTTCTTCGTTCTTCTACTGCAGTGAACTTGTTTGGTTTAGATTTATTTCAGTTGTTTAACATGTCTATTGTAAATCAGGTCCTATCAGTGAATCAGACTGTGCCTTCAGACAGTGTTTCTCGCTTATGTGAAGAATTTGCAGACATTTTTGCACCGGGCTTAGGTTGCGCTAAAAACTATGAAGCACATTTGGAACTGAAAGTAAACACGCAACCGAAATTTTTCAGAGCGCGCAATGTTCCCCACGCATTGCATGATGAGGTCGCAAGAACATTAAACGATCTAGAATCACAGGGTGTAATTGAACGTGTGCAAGCTTCTCTCTGGGCCTCACCCTTAGTAATTTTGCCAAAACCTTCCGGAAAATTGAGACTTTGCGTGGACTTCAAGGCCACAGTGAATCCACAACTAGTGACTGCTACTTTTCCTTTGCCCCGCCCGGAAGATCTTTTTGCTAAACTGTGCCCGGGAAAATATTTTTCAAAGTTGGACCTAGCCGATGCGTACTTGCAAATACCGGTGGACGACGAATCCCAGCGCGTATTGGTGGTTAACACGCATCTTGGATTGTACAGGTTCAAAAGACTGCCGTTCGGGTGTGCATCCGCCCCTGCATTGTTTCAGCAATATTTACAAACTATTTGTGCGTCGGTCCCTACTGCAGCAAACTATCTGGACGATATAGTGATCTCCGGACAGACAGAAGAAGATCATCTTGCGAACCTACGAGCGTTATTTCAGGTCTTGCGACAAAATGGTCTTCGCTTGAGGAAGGACAAATGTGTGTTTTTTGCTCGTGACTTACCATACCTGGGCCATGTCATCAATGCCCAAGGCATACATCCGGGTCCAGAGCACCTCCGTGCCATACAAGATTTGACTTCCCCTCAAAATGTGAAACAGCTACAGAGTGTGTTGGGTAAAGTTAACTATTATCATAAATTTGTGCCGCGCGCTTCTTCCATTTCAGCTCCGCTTCATCGCTTACACCGTAAAGGTGTTCCGTTCGTCTGGACGACGGAATGCGAACGCGCCTTTCGCCAGCTGCAATCGGCGTTGCTTTCTAATACTTGCCTTACGCCATTCGATCCCCAGAAACCCCTTTTGTTGATGGTAGATGCATCGGATTTCGGGATCGGTGCTGTGCTTGCGCACAAAGTTGGCTCGCATGATCGCCCTATTGCCTTTGCGTCCAAATTGCTCTTGTCTGCGCAAAGAAATTATTCACAGATAGAGAAAGAAGCTTTGGCTCTCGTGTTTGGTGTTACTAAGTTCCATGATTTCTTGTATGGTCGTCACTTTACCATCATCACAGACCACAAACCTTTGACATCGCTTTTTCATCCGAACAAGCCTGTATCTCCACGTACAGTGCAGAAATTCATTCGCTGGTCTATTTTCCTCTCGCAGTACCGCTACGATATCTTGTATCGGTCCACTGCTAAGCACGGCAACGCTGATGCGTTGTCCCGTTTGCCTGTTGCTGAGGATAAAGCATTCGATTCTTCCGAACTTGCTTGCATGCTCATTGATTCGGAAACGGATGAAGTGGTCGAATCGTTTCCGATTGATTTTCGTCGTGTAGCTACAGCCACCGCTGCTGACCCTGTCCTTGCTACTGTTTTGCGTTTTGTTGCTACGCAATGGCCTTTGTCAAAGTCTCGGATCGAGGATCCGTTGGTTCGCCGATTTTTTGCTCACAAGGAGAGACTTTTTGTTCGACGTGGTGTTTTGTTGTTGCGTTCTGATAATGATCAGTCCAGAGTGGTGGTCCCACGTTCGTTACAGTCCTCTGTTTTACGGCTTCTTCACCAAGGACATTGGGGTATAGTGCGACCGAAACAACTTGCTCGTCAGCACTGTACTTGGTTCGGAATCGATGCTGCGATTACGAATATGTGTTCTTCTTGCATGGCGTGTGCCGAACAACAATCCGCACCGCCGCGGAAAGTCTTTGCGTGGCCAAAAGCCACTTCCCCTTGGCAACGCTTGCACATTGATTTTGCTGGTCCATTCTGGAATGCTCGATGGTTGGTTCTGGTGGATGCCTTCAGTAATTTTCCTTTTGTTGTCCGGATGTCTTCCACGACGTCATCTGCCACCATCCAAGCGTTGTCTGCTATCTTTTGCATTGAAGGTCTTCCGCAGACTATTGTTTCCGACAATGGCCCACAATTCATGTCTGCAGAATTTCAGTCATTCTGCCAGGCCAATGGTATTCAACATCTGATATCCGCGCCGTTTTCGCCTCAGTCAAACGGTGCCGCTGAACGATTGGTCCGGACTTTCAAGTCACAGATGTTGAAGTTGAAAGAGTCGCATTCTCGGGAGGACGCGTTGTTACTCTTTTTGTCTTCGTATCGCTCTCAGCCCCGAGATGGTCGCTCGCCGGCTGAGTTGCTCCACGGTCGTCCTCATCGCACCTTGATGTCTTTGCTGCACCCGCCGCATCAGGTTCCTGTGCAGCGGCAGACTTCTGCTTTTGCTCCAGGCGACGTTGTATTTTATCGCAACCATCGAGGTTCACGGCGTTGGCTCGCAGGGCGCATTCTTCGCTGCCTCGGCCGCGCGATGTATTTGGTTTTGGGGGCCTCTGGTGAGGTGCGTCGGCATCTCAATCAGCTGCGCCTCTGTCGTCGCACAGGTTCTGCCGCTCCCCGTCTGCTTTCAGCGACGGTGCCGTCCGGTCAGCGCCCTGGGGACCCATCTACTGGCTCGCCTCATCCCCAGGTGTTACCGACGCTGCCTTCCATTTTGCCCCATGGCGACGCGCCGCAGCGGCCGCCGCAGCAGCCGCCGCCGCCGCCGCCGCCGCCTGTTCTCCCGCCGGCGCCGCCCGCAGTGGACGCTTAGGTGCAGCCGCCAAGCGCCTCCCTGGGTCACGCGCCACCGATCGCTTCCCGTGCCCAGCCGTCCTCCGCCATGGAACTCTTGCCCGCTCCGGACCACATGACGTCTTCGCGCGTCGGCTACCCCGACGCAATGGAGGTCGACCCTTCGGCCCCTCCTGTCTCTTTACGGGCGCATACACCGCATGTTGACGTGCACCCTGGACTAGGTTTTCAGGCGTTTCCTAGCTCCCCTCGGACCGAATGGCCGGGTGCGGGTGGCACGGCCTCGCCTGTTGTTAGGTTCCCCACCTCATCGCATGCGTCAACATCGGGTCCTCCCCACGGCGGGCAGAAGCCTTATAACACGACCGTTCGCCGATTTGCGGGGGAGGAATGTGGTGTCACCGCCAGACACCACACTTGCTAGGTGGTAGCTTAAATCAGCCGCGGTCCATTTAGTACATGTCGGACCCGCGTGTCGCCACTGTGTGATCGCAGACCTAGCGCCACCACAAGGCAGGTCTCGAGAGACGGGATAGCACTCGCCCCAGTTGTACGACGACATTGCTAGCGACAATACGGACGAAGCCTTCCTCTCATTTGCCGAGAGACAGTTAGAATAGCCTTCTGCTAAGTCCATGGCTACGACCTAGCAAGGCGCCATTAGCCTTACCTACTTTGAGAGTTATAGTATAAATGTCTCCAGAAGAACGCTGTATTCATCAACGAATAAAAGTTAAGTATAAAGCAGCTACGCACTTTTCTTGCTACCATTCAATAGTTATCCTGTTCCAGACTTGACGCCAGTCGGCGTGTGTGTACGCGTGCCTTTCTTTCGGCTCACCTCGCAACGTGGCATAACTAGCTTGTTACGCCACAACACATACTACAGTCGTAGAAATGGGAGACTGGTCAGCTTTGAAAGAAGCTCTTTCCCCGTCGTGGGCGTGAATTTATCTGCACCACTTCATCTACTAGATGCGAAACTTGTTTCCTTTGTACCCTTCTCCAATCGTTCCATAGATTAGATCCCAACTATTATTCTTGCCTCCTTGAGGTCCATTATATTTCGTTAGGGCCAGAAGAACTAGCAACATGCTTTGAAAATAATGTCCAAACTCAGTTATTATTTGTGTGTATTATCAAATGGTTCAAATGGCTCTGAGCACTATGGGACTCAACTGCTGTGGTTATCAGTCCCCTAGAACTTAGAACTACTTAAACCTAACTAACCTAAGGACATCACACACATCCATGCCCGAGGCAGGATTCGAACCTGCGGCCGTAGCAGTCGCACGGTTCCGGACTGCGCGCCTAGAACCGCGAGACCACCGTGGCCGGCTGTGTATTATCACCATGGTCCCATTAATTATGCCTTTTAACACTGAATCTGGTAACCGCATGCTGTTCAGTACGTATGTCAATGCATTATTATCATTATTATTATTGTTATTATTATTATTGTTGTTATTATTATCGATGGGATTGTGGAAACCTTAGGGAAACAGTGTAATTCGAAACTCATCATTTCACAATTAGTGGTGTTCGGATGAATCATGCAGAACAATATCTGACACAGGGGTAATGCATGTTAAGTGCAACAGCATACAGGACTGACGAGGTGTTTATATTGCATGCACTGTCCACCAGACAGGGAGTAGTTGCGAGTGAAGTAATGCACCTGTGACAGACTCCAATGTACATGCGTACACATATCGAATTTTCTCATTGTAAACCTCTAAACAAGTGTGGCAGACGTATGGCATGCACAAACGATGCATATGTCGATATTTTTCTGTACCTTGGTGCATCTGATAACCAGGTTGATGTTCCAACTCGTGGATATGCTTCTAGATATCCTCGTCGGCGCCATCCAGATAAGCTGCACCTTCGGGAGTCAGGTTCTCTTCTTCCACAATCGCGTGACAGAGGTCTTCCACAGACTCGCCACCCTCCATTTACTGAGGAAGCTATTCTGGAGCGAAGGACATGTAGTGTGACAAGACAGCTGCATGTCTCGCAACGCAAGGTTAACGTGCTGCACTACCATGGGCTGCACCCCTATCATTATGCTTTCATGCAACACCTGCATTCTGCAGATCGCCATCAGCGGATGCAATTCTGTGAATGGTTCCAACAACAACAGGAAGCCAACGATGACTTCGTGAACATTGTAAATACGGTGGGATAAAGGAGCATTCACTCGTGAGGGTGTCTTTAATATGCACAATGCCCGCCATTGGTGTGAGGTTAACCCGCACATCACCCACGACCGTCGCTATCAAGTTTGCTTTGCTATCAACGTCTGGGCCAGAATATTGGGCGACAGGTGTTTGGGCCACTACATGTTGCCTGACTGGTTGACTGCACGAAAGTATCATGCATTTCTCTCAAACTATCTGCCTGATGTGCTGGAAGTTGTTCCACTACATGTTACGCAGAGGATATGGTTCAGAGGTGTGTGAACTGGCGGGTTGCGCAATGTCTGGACGTGCAGGGAGGTCACTTTGATCATCTATTGTTCTGAGGACAACGTATTCTGTTGTGAAGGTCATGCGGTCATTAATATGGACATTATTATTGTCACTGGTTGCTAATGTGCGAAATCTGAGCGCTTATATTACATGTAATAGAAATGACAAATAGATGTAGTATTATTGCACTGTGCTATCATCTTTAGCATCTCGAAACTGATAATGTTTTTGTAGTTATTCTGTCCTATGACAGGTCATTTGTTTCAACTGTCTGTTTCTTGTCTGTCTAACCACGAATTTCTGAAAATGGAAATGAGCATATGGCATTGTGGGCAGGGAGTCCCCCATTCGAGGAAGTTCGGCTGCCGAGGGCAAGTACTTATTGCATTCAACGCCACATTGTGTGACTTGCGCGTCGGAGATGGGAATGAAATGATGATGACAACACAACACCCAGTTCCTGAGTGGGGAAAATCTCCTGCCCCAGCCGGAAATCGAAGCTGGGCCCCTTGGCGTGGCATTCCGCTGCACTGACCACTCAATTAATGGGGGTGGACCACATATTTCTAATGTTCAGCATTACAAAATGTTGTAAATTTAGGATACATGTCAACTAAGAAACGGTGTATATTACAGTATGAAACGCCAGAATCAAATTAGCAAATAAAAAAGTGTGCCCCAACCCAGGATCGAATCCTCGACCTCCTGCATGCTAACCCAAAACTCTACCCACTGCACCAAATGTAAAGGAAAGCTGGTATGAGGTGACAGGGGTAGTTACTGTACATGTGGTTACAGTGTTTCCAGATTGCCACTCTTTAACGAGTGTGGGGATCTTCACCTTCAGACACTGTACATGAAGTTCCTCTGTATGGTGAACATGTCACTGTATGGTGTGGCTTCACGGCCATGTTCATCATTGGCCCATTCTTCTTTGAACAGGTTGGCACTCGAGGACCAAAGACTTGCAGTATGACTGGCCAGCGTTACTGTGATATGCTTCGCCAGCTTGTCATACTCGCCCTACAGGAGAGAAACACATTGAACTCGACAGTTTTCATGAAAGATGGGGCGGCCAGCTGGAGTGGCCGAGCGTTTCTAGGCGCTTCAGTCTGGATCCGCGTGACCGCTACAGTCGCAGGTTCGAATCCTGCCTCGGGCATGAATGTGTGTGATGTCCTTAGGTTAGTTAGGTTTAAGTAGTTTTAAGTTCTAGGGGACTGATGACCTCATATGTTAAGTCCCATAGTGCTCAGAACCATTTGAAGCATTCGAAAGATGGGGCGCCACCGCAAATCGATTGTGAAGTTCACCTGCTTCTCCGAAACACCTTTGGAAACGATCGAATTATCAACTGATGGTTTCCAAGTGCTCGGCTGGCATGATCACCTGACTTCAAGCCCTGTGGTTTCTGGTTGTGGGGTTACCTGAAGGAAAGGGTTTGCCAGGAGAACATTCACATATGTATCAAGAGAAGTAGCCAGCATACCTACGGACATGCACTTTCAAATACTTCTGGACACCAATGGGCTCCATACTAAGCCTCTTTTGTAGCATTAATGGTATCGGTAAGTAATGGTATGATGTACCGTAACAGTACATGAAAAGTGTTTCAGTTGAATTGATTCTGCATTATTTCTCTTCCCCATGTCCTTGACATTAATGCTATCAAATTGATCCTCATACGGGAATTAGTTTCTGTGTTATAACGTGTTAAGTAGGGAAAGTTTCATTATAACCACCCAGTACATGATATGGGGACAGCATGTGAACACGGGCTTGCACCTGCTACTACTCCATCAACTGACCCTGCAATAATGTGTTCACTGCCCCATCTTGGTTCTTTGATGGTGTATTCGCTGCACACACAAACGCTTTGCAACTGGGTTCACCATCATGAGCTTGCTATGGGCTGATGCCACAAACTCGTCTGCCAACACAGCCACACTCTCCATGTCCTGGACCATCTCGAATTCATCATCCCTGGATATCACGTCGACGTCATTCTGGGACTAGCAGCAGCAGTAGCCCTGGACGCTTTGTTGTGAATCACCAAGTCCTGTGGCTGCTGATGGTTTTTGTGACAGGATCTCAGAAGCCTATATTGACAACATGAATGTGAAGAACCAAGACACTGAAACTTCTCTCGATGCTTGCCAAGGCGTTTAGGAAAGAGTGCTCCCCAAAATCGTCAGCGACTCACACTGTCCTACCATCAAGTGTATCACAGCTCTATACTGTGAGTTCACACCTCCTCCCCCCGAAAGAGGACAGTGATGCTGATAAGGGAAAGGACTCCATCGAAATTTGGGGGAGAACTGGAGTGATATCATGAAGCAATTCAACCGCAGAGCAGTACGAAACTTTTGTCAAGAGTGTCATACTCAGTCTTCCTTCCGATATGCAAGAAGGGGATTCAGGTAAGGCGCTCAGTAGCGTACTTCACCTCGATGTACATTCACATGCCTACAATCCACTTACTGTGGGATCCAGTTTCAGCCCTCTTCTGGACGATATTGCCGCTTAAGATGCTTGTATTATTTCCAGAATCTCGTGCCTTACATGAGTAGGCACTCAACTTCATCTTTGTGTGGTACCAGTGGATAGAAAGGCAGAATGTCCGTATAGAGACCACTGTCATCTAATGGGAAAGTTCTGCAGCGCAGCTCACAATGTGTCCAACTTGAAATGCCAATTGCCATGACACATATGACACATACCCTTCTTCTTCCGTATGACGCTCAAGTCCTTGTTGAGCATGTGGATCAGTTTGGTTTCAAAGATAATAAGGTCATGTTGCACCTGAGACAGTTGGACAGTATATTTCATTGTCAAAGCACAATTGCACAAAGTTTTCAACAAAAGTTGTAAAGAATTTATTTTTCGAAAAACGCTGGTAATAACTTTAACTAAAACTGTATGAATGTGTCAAATAATCTGCTTTTATTAATACCATAGCACACGTGAATTCATTCAAACAGGAAAAAACAAAGCTCAGTGTTACGGAAGTTGTACAGTATACATACAGTTTCACAATACATTCACAACAAATGTTCAAAAATATCTCCACCGAGTTCAATGCATTTAGCTGCACGTGTATGAACAGATTTTGTTGCTCGTTTCAGTTTCATAAGGTTGTTCTTAATTTTGTCTATTGCATTCATAATTCTAGCAAGTAATGCCTCACGTGTTTCATGGTTAGGAAATGACTGAAACAACTCACTAACAGTTGCCAACAATGACATTAACATTTCTACATTCTTAATGCAAAGTAAACAAATTTACTTGTATAATAATCTATGCTTCTCTGGATGTCCTGGAAAACTGGTGCAGATACACGTCTGAGACATGTCTTATTGGATTCACCAGACCAATAACAACAAAATAAATGGAAATCGTGCTTTACTATAACATCATACAGTTTTGTGATGGCTTCCTACTAGCGAAGTTGCTAAATTTCAGGCAAAATCTTTTATTAGCCGTAACGCTGTAACTAAACATTTGCAGATCTATGTTTATATGAACTTTTTTCTTCAGTTTTAATTGTAGAATAAGATATAAAATATTGGCATGTCTTCGTGGATCACTCTGTATATAGAAAAATGTGTACAGATTGATCAATGATTAAAATACAAATACTGTATATAGAATGATCAGAAATAAAGTGTAAGTACTGCACATAGCACAATCAGATAGAAATTGATTAAAAATGTAAATACTGTATATAGAATAAAAAACAGTCAGTTCTATGTGAAACAGTTATATATATATATATATATATATATATTACTACTGGCCATTAAAATTGCTACACCAAGAAGAAATGCAGATGATGAAAGGGTATTCATTGGACAGATATATTATATTAGAACTGACATGTGATTACATTTTCATGCAATTTGGGTGCATAGATCCTGACAAATTAGTACCCAGAACAACCATCACTGGCCATAATAACGGCCTTTATACACCTGGGCATTGAGTCAAACAGAGCTTGGATGGCATGTACAGGTACAGCTGCCCATGCAGCTACAACACGATACCACAATTCATCAAGAGTAGTGACTGGCGTATTGTGACGAGCCAATTGCTCGACCACCATTGACCAGACGTTTTCAATTGGTGAGAGATCTGGAGAATGTGCTGGCCAGGGCAGCAGTCGAACATTTTCTGTGTCCACAAAGGCTCGTACAGGACCTGCAACATGCGGTCGCGCATTATTCTGCTGAAGTGTAGGGTTTCGCAGGGATCGAATGAAGGGCAGAGCCACGGGTCGTAACACATCTGAAATGTAACGTCCACTATTCAAAGTGCCGTCAATGCGAACAAGAGGTGACCGAGACGTGTAACCAATGGCACCCCATACCATCACGTCGGGTGAGACCCTAGTATGGCGATGACGAATACACGCTTCCAATGTGCGTTCACCGCGATGTCGCCAAACACGGATGCGACCATCATGATGCTGTAAACAGAACCCGGATTCATCCGAAAAAATGAAGTTTTGCCATTCGTGCACCCAGGTTCGTCGTTGAGTACACCATCGCAGGCGCTCCTGTCTGTGATGCAGCGTCAAGGGTAACCGCAGCCATGGTCTGCGAGCTGATAGTCCATGCTGCTGCAAACGTCGTCGAACTGTTCGTGCAGATGGTTTTTGTCTTGCAAACGTCCCCGTCTGTTGACTCAGGGATCGAGACGTGGCTGCACAATCCGTTACAGCCATAAGGATAAGATGCCTGTCATCTCGACTGCTAGTGATACGGGGCTGCTGGGATCCAGCACGGCGTTCCGGATTACCCTCCTGAACCCACCGATACCATATTCTGCTAACAGTCATTGGATCTAGACCAACGCGAGCAGCAATGTCACGATACGATAAACCGCAATCGCAATAGGCTACAATCCGACCTTTATCAAAGTCGGAAACGTAATGGTACGCATTTCTCCTCCTTACACGAGGCATCACAACAACGTTTCACCAGGCAACGCCAGTCAACAACTGTTTGTGTATGAGAAATCGGTTGGAAACTTTGCTCATGTCAGCACGTTGTAGGTGTCGCCACCGGTGCCAACCTTGTGTGAATGCTCTGAAAAGCTTATCATTTGCATATCACAGTATCTTCTTCCTGTCGGTTAAATTTCGCATCTGTAGCACGTCATCTTCGTGGTGTAGCAATTTTAATGGCCAGTAGTGTATTATATCAACAAATCCGATATGGTGTATCTTTCCACCAGTGAAGCATATCTGTATTGTTCGATTCAATGTTTGCATCACAAAAATATAGGTTATAATTATGTTACATTACTGCTAGTAGACATTTTCCTCACTTTTTCTTAGACAGTTGCTACCTGTTACTCCATCAAAGTAATTTATCTGTGCAGCATTGTTAATTTCAGTTCAATACTACATCGTGCTAATCGCATTCAGCCAGTCTGTCAATATGGGGGTTTCTGACAACGACTCTCATCATATGACAGACTCGGTAACCAACATTCCTAATCGGACTGTTGAATCTAGATCACTTATTTATGGCAGGGTCTGAATTCTTAAAATGGCTCTGAGCACTATGGGACTCAACTGCTGAGGTCATTAGTCCCCTAGAACTTACAACTAGTTAAACCTAACTAACCTAAGGACATCACAAACATCCATGCCCGAGGCAGGATTCGAACCTGCGACCGTAGCGGTCTTGCGGTTCCAGACTGCAGCGCCTTTAACCGCACGGCCATTTCGGCCGGCTCTGAATTCTTAAACCCTATGGAAAATACTAACACAATGTGCTTATTGTAAATAAATGTCGTGTGACTAGGGCCTTCCGTCGTGTAGACCATTCGCAGCGTCCAAGTCTTTCGATTTGACGCCACTTCGGCGACTTGCGCGTGGATGAGGATGAAATGATGATGATCAGAAGAACACAACAACCAGTCCCTGAGTGGAGAAAATCTCCGACCCAGCCAGGAATCGAACCTGGGCCCTTAAGATTGACATTATGTCGTGCTGACCACTCAGCTACCAAGGGTGGACAATGTGCTTATTACAAATACATTATTTAAATATAAATGTATGAAGTAGCGAGATGACAATTTACTTACAGGACCACAGGCCCATTCATCATAGCAGAGTACTCCTAGATTTATTTCTGGGCAAAACGAGGACAAAGCTGTTGGCGTTTGTTCCACGATCACCGGACCTCAACCTGATGGAGAATAAGTGGGTGGAGGTAGCGAAGTCATTGCCATGCGAACCTACAAATGCAAGCGAACTTTAGACGAATATAGAAATCGTATGGTGGGAAGTAAATCATCACATTACCCTTAGTGGAATCAATGCATCGATGCCTTCGAGAAATGTTATGTATTGATGGTGGGTGGGTTGGTTACTAAAAGTATACTCGTACACAAAACCCATGTGGACAATCATCCAAAAATCAGTCAAGCTTTGTTTTGTCGTAACTCTTTAGCAAACAAGTCCATTTACTTTCAGTCTCCTCCTCACAATTCATGCAATCCAAGCTAGCTGAAATATCTCACCCACTCGACGCCAGTAGTGGAACAATGCAAGCGTCACCCCACTCTCCATTGTTGTCAGATGTATCAAAGATAGAATTGGCAACAGTGCATGACATCATTCGAGATGGCCCATTCTGGTGGGAAGATAGGTCAATTGGGCTACCTCCACAAACCTAAGTCATCTGTCCACCACTTCTTAATAGGGATTGGTGGGAAGTTTGAATTTTGGTGGTAAAAAAAGGTCATTTGAGGTATCTCTACTGTTGTTGTTGTTGTTGTGGTCTTCAGTCCTGAGACTGGTTTGATGCAGCTCTCCATGCTACTCTATCCTGTACAAGCTTCTTCATCTTCCAGTACCTACTGCAACCTACATCCTTCTGAATCTGCTTAGTGTATTCATCTCTTGGTCTCCCTCTACGATTTTTACCCTCCACACTGCCCTCCAATACTAAACTGGTGATCCCTTGGTGCCTCAGAATATGTCCTTCCAACCGATCCCTTCTTCTAGTCAAGTTCTGCCACAAACTTCTCTTCTCCCCAATTCTGTTCAATACTTCCTCATTAGTTATGAGATCTACCCATCTGATCTTCAGCATTCTTCTGTAGCATCACATTTCGAAAGCTTCTATTCTCTTCTTGTCTAAACTATTTATCGTCCATGTTTCACTTCCACACATGGCTACTCTCCACATAAATACTTTCAGAAACAACTTCCTGACACTGAAATCTATACTCGATGTTAACAAATTTCTCTTCCTCAGAAATGCTTTCCTTGCCATTACCAGTCTACATTTTATATCCTCTCTACTTCGACCATCATCAGTTATTTTGCTCCCCAAATAGCAAAACTCCTTTACTACTCTAAGTGTCTCATTTGCTAATCTAATTCCCTCAGCATTGCCTGACTTGATTCGACTACATTCCATTATCCTCGTTTTGCTTTTGCTGATGTTCATCTTATATCCTCCTTTCAAGACACTGTCCATACCATTCAACTGCTCTTCCAAGTCCCTTGCTGTCTCTGACATAATTACAATGTCATCGGCGAACCTCAAAGTATTTATTTCTTCTCCATGGATTTTAATACCTACTCCGAATTTTTCTTTTGTTTCCTTTACTGCTTGCTCAATATACAGATTGAATAACATTGGGGAGAGGCTACAACCCTGTCTCACTCCCTTCCCAACCGCTGCTTCCCTTTTGTGTCCCTCGACTCTTATAACTGCCATCTGGTTTCTGTACAAATTGTAAATAGCCTTTCACTCCCTGTATTTTACCACTGCCAACTTTAGAATTTGGAGGAGAGTATCTCTACTAACCTAAGAAAATGGCAGGAAGATAGGTCACTTGGGCAGCCTCCACTAACCTAAGTCACCCAACCGCCACCTGTTCCTAGGGATTGGCGGGAAAATAACTCAGCCTCTCCTCGGCTGCTGGAGAGAGGAAGGAGTGTACTTTATTTATTTTGGAACAATTTATTTAGGGATGGACGTTGAAAGATAGTAGATTTATCACAGTGATACAGAACACACGCTCTGACATGCTTGGGGACATGCCACACAGCCTACAGATCTCCAAGCCACTAGTAAATAATGCAATAAATTTATGTCCAGAGAGTCAAACAACTCGTAAATCGTCAAAATAATAATCCGTCTAAAAGACTCTTCAAACATGCTTGCTAATCGTCAACTGTCGAAATTATGCACCAGTCTTTATTTAAACAATTTGAGGCACTACCGCCATCCAGTGTGTCCGCCATGAGGTCCTGATCCAACTGACCTAGAACACAGTACCGCCAACAGAGGACGCTGTCGTCCATTCCGTGACATAACCAACCAACCAAATATGACTGTCTGAAAGGGAAAATGACTCAGCCTGCGTTGAGCTGCTGGAGAGAAGAAGGAGTGTACTGTATTTATTTTGGAACAATGTATTTAGTGATGGATTTGAGATAATATATTTATCACAGTGATACAAAACACGCTCCGACATGCTCGGGGTCATGCCACAGAGCTCACAGACTTGTAAACTACTCCTAAATAACGCCCTGAAGACACGCAAACATCTCCTAAATTAGTGAAATAATTTCAGTACAGACATGCAAACACCTCCTAAATAATGCAGTACACTGATGTGCGGACACGAAATCAACTCGTAAACTGTCCAAAAAACACATAGCACAGCCTACAGACCTGCTCATAAAATAATGCAACAGACAGGTACTGCTCGCCGTTCCCTGTCCACTAGGTCGCACAGGAAGCTACTGCAGATGTTACCAGAAGTCAAGATGCGCAGGCACCCCCCACGAAGTGACGCACAGTTGCCATTTGGGTCCCGCAACCATGAGGTGGCAACATTCCTTCCATACTTGTTATCTGAGAAATTAGTCTCCGAATACGTGTTCACCTAGGTTATGTTGCTGACGCGACTGGATGGGAGTGAAAACCTATTTGCAGAGTGCACACACTCCAAGGGCATGCGCCAGTCATCCCTCTCTCTCCACTGCCGATGGCATGTGAAAGTTCTTCAAGTGTTCTACCGATGTCACATGTCTACCTAAATCAGCGCCAAGTCATCCTCTGGACCGGGTGCACTTGTGTTTACCGTCGGTCGCGATGATGCATAGCTGCGGTGCGGGTCCATTAGGAGAACCATTCGCCATTGTTTTCAGCAGATGATACTTTCAGCGGTAAAAATATTTTGCACAGATTGCTAAATTGCACTGATAGTTAAACCCACAAAAGTTGTCTACAGGTCATCAAATACATACAAGACTCACAAAATATTGGAAGACAGGAACATATTTACCAGTGTAACTACAATTAAATATTACGATTGCTGCTACAGTCTGACACCGATCGATGTACAGGTAATGTCTCCTTTTGATGGCTGTGGTTCTGGAACGAATCTCAGTATCTATAGCAGACATAACATTCCACGTAGAAAATCTCACTCATACCCTCACAGTCATCGATGAGCTGAATCTATACGTCCCTCACGATACGACACATTTATCTTGTCTGGCCATGCCACAACATTAGCCACAGTAAGGTGCTGCATCCTGCCAAGATTTCTCAAACAAGTGTTACGAAGGACAAGCGTCTAGCACTATGCGTCATAATGAGTACCACACCTGTAGATGTGATGCTTGGAAAGACAACAACGACACGGGTTTTTGTACTGTAATCATCATCACTATCGATAGAACAACAAAGAAAATGCGAATTCGTTCTTCCTCAAGGTCCTAACATGGCACCCCATCCATCACATGTCACCCTTCCTGCTTTCAACATACACAAACATTCTCACCGATTTGTAGAGACAGCACAAAGGATGTCTTGTGAATGAATGGGGGATTATGATTGGCACTTATCGAAGTTACCCGCCGAATTACTGATGCCGACAGTGTGGAAGCACCATTCGCTATTTTTTTTCTTTCTGCAGACGAGACTTTCAGCGGCAAAAAAACTATTTTACACTGATCACCATAGTGCACCGACAACTAAACATTGCAAAGTGCCCTACATATTGTCAGATACAGAAATACTCTTATTCAGTTACACTTCTCTCCCACTGAGGACAGGAGCTTGAATATTACAGCATGACACCGATCTCCTACACAGCAGTATATCACTGTGTCCCATGTCGAACCAGTAAACATACTATTCGTATCTTGCGCCATACAAAATCAGCCCTCTTACATCATTCGTACATATACCACAAAGACATACAGAACCGTATCTACCCCTCGCAGCACTAGATATTTCCCTGTGAGGTCGGAGGTATCCACTCCTGATGGGTGACCAGCATGCCCTCAGCAGACCGAAGTCACTCTCAGAACTGTTCTACAAATTCGGGCTCATTCCCCCTTGGCACTGATGCATTACTGTTTCTAGTCTGGACCTACTTGTTTGCTTGCTTTTCTACATCCATCACCAGACTTTGGGATTACAAGAACACAGGTATTTTCGCATGGTTTGCCATAATATTATACAATTTTCGCGCTACTTCTCGATATCAAGCACACAGAAGCATCCTACCAATCGCTCGCGCAACATAATTCCAAAGATATAGACTAGAAATTATTTCTCTACAAACCCCAAACTTTAGCGAGGTGGACTATGCTCTAGACCACTGACTAACTAGAAACTTATCCCGTCTCTGAAGATCTTTACTTGAGAACTCGAAACAAATAGAGGAAAATGATATTTCCACTCGCAAATACAGATGTTGGTGATGTAACAGATTCCAAATAATCCCTATAATTCAGAAAGTCAACTAAGGTGTTTCTCATGTCTAGAGAACTGGCAAATGTGTCTTCCACCTGCTAGGCACACACACGACAATTGATCTTCTCTCAACTAAATAAAGGAGTCAAATGCAAAGAACCAGTCAACTGAACAATTTACATGGGAAGGAATAATAGCCTATCGCAAACACATGTCCATATTAAATCTTGTCAAATTTTCACTAGATCAAATGGTTGAAATGGCTCTGAGCGCTATGGGACTTTACTGCTGTGGTCATCAGTCGTCTAGAACTTAGAACTACTTTAACCTAACTAACATAAGGACATCACACACATCCATGCCCGAGGCAGTATTCGAAACTACTGCCGTGCGGTCGCGCGGTTCCAGGCCGTAGCGCCTAGAACCGCTTGGCCACTCTAGACGGTGCACTTGATCAGGAAATCTGCCCAACTCATACCAAGTATGAGTTCGCTATTCAACTGTCTAGAGAACAATTCGGTTAAGTCAACTGCATTCCTGCACTGCAACAGTTCACTCCATTCAGACGGTTTCTACCGTTAATGGGAAATGTGAATCATTCCTGTCATCAGCTCTGCATGCCAAGCACACACAGGTAGAATCGTGCTAGGAAACCGGTCACATGTATGTTTTATCATTTTACTTACAACTAAATGTTACGGTTGCAGTCTCAGTTGCACGACATTCGACAATAAGCGAAGTATTGGAAATACACCCTGCTGACGACTGTGGCTCTGGAAATAAAAATATCTGCACCGTTTTTATGACTTGACATACTCTTCCCTTTGCTGTCACAGTACTGCATGTCATATCCATACCTTCCTTGCGACTGGACATAGTCATTTCCTTTGCAAATGTCGGAACACAAACACATACTCTATAAGACTGATGCTCAAGGCAAACCTATCATGCCATTACAGCATTGCTCGGTGTTGAAGTTACTGTAAAATTGCTAAAATTGTTTGCTCTATCAACTGTGATGCTTATTATTAGAGTACATTGGTGGTGTCTTTTCCACCCCATCTGTCCACTGGTACACTGTTGGTTACTACATAATGACTGACTCACATCGCCTGTTTGAGTTGGAGAAAGAGTCTTGGTGGAGGGAAAACACCTTCTGGGGATGAATAGCACCGAAAAAGCGATAATGTACATGACTGCACTGTGAGGAATCAGTCGAAATGTAGCGCAGAGACATCAGCTATTCAGTCACTGTGACAGATGAGTTTAAATGCAGAGGTCGTAAATCACTTTCGCTAGCAGTTTGGAAACTGTCCACAACGCCGCTAAACTCTTACAGTTTCCTTATGCTGTAACAGTCTTTTATTTAAAATCATCCACTTTGTGTGGCGTGTTATGGTAGCCACTGTAACAATATGATTTACAACATGCGACGTCTAGTTTTCTGCGAGAGGCAATGAATCAGAATGTGTTAAAGTCGGTATAGTACCTGACACGGACCTCGAAGTCGTGGTGCAAAAACAAAATGTATGGCACCGTACACAACGTGTTACGGCAGGAAAAAAAAAGCAATGTTACAAACAACGACACAGGGTCACAGGGAGAGTCTCTTGAGACTTACAGTATAATCTGTGGAAGTGGAATACGATCATCCTCCGACAGTACAGGTGATGAAACTGTAAACTGATCTGTGAAGTGGATCAATACCTGCATATTTAATAGGATCGTCTCATGTGCTCGATGCCAGCACACACGTGCTATTTGTTTTCAACATATGGGAGGAGAGAGGTGCGCTAAAATTCTTATCAAGTTCTCTATCAGATAAAGTTAGAGGAGCTTTTACAGTTCGTAATTTTTCTTTGGTGGATGGAACAGAATAATGAAGATATAATGTTGGAGTGATAGACGTGAATGTACCCTGAAGGACGTGGATCTGTAGTACCTTCTTGCAGTTTGGAGAAGCACCACAATGCAGTAGCAAAATCCACATCCTTTCCAGAGTTCCCGTACTGTCTTTTATACTACCTTGAGTTGCAGGAGCAGGTTTCGTTTCCCTTGAATGGTCCATACCCAGTTCTGTCACAGTAACTCAGCTTCGCCTGTTCCTACATGGGTTGCCGAAGGTGGTAGATATAGCTTTCTCCGACTTCTACTGAGTTCCGACTTTCATTGGAACAATCACATGCGCAAAGCTGTAGGGACGATAGCGCAGAGTCTGAGGGATATTTGCAAGATACACAGGGGTTACCTAAAACCATGCTGGAATTTTCCTTTAGCAGATAGGTTAGAGAAAGGTGGCTCGTTTCGAGATAGTAGAGTGCCAGAAATATGATATGGTATGGAGACAGAATGTGTTACAAATACTGGAGAAATATCAGTGGCGGCGGCCTGAGGGGGTTGCAGATATCTGTTTCATACCACGCTCCTCAGCCGAATCACTTTCAAAGTCCTACAATTTTATTACGAGAATTCACTGTCGGCGACGTGTAACCGATCTGCTGGTGAGATAACATACAATCCAGCGATCACTGTCTACATTCCGTGTCATAGTATTTGTCTGGAAAAATGACCTCATTCGTGGGTAATGCCATATGTGGATTTATAAAGCCGGTATAGCTCTTAACATGGGTACTTGTGTGCAGGTGTAGAACCTAGACCGCCTGTGATGGTACTATGGTAGAGTTTTTTTTAACTTATAACGGTTTGTAAGACGATTATGCATCTCTTTCTAAGACACAGTTGTAGCACTCGCAAGAAAAACTTATGAGACATGTCCACCCATCGTTCATTTTCGGTCAGAATTTTTATTTTTTTCATCTGTAATAATTTATTGGTGAAGTATTATACTTAGTAGTCGGCGGTGCGTGATATGTTTGCCTTGAGCAACAGGCTTATAAAGTATGTGTTTGTGTTCCGACATTTGCAAAGGAAATGACTATGTCCAGTCGCAAGGAAGGTACGGATATGACATGCAGTACTGTGACAGCAAAGGGAAGAGTATGTCAAGTCATAAGAATGGTGCAGATATTTTTATTTCCAGAGCCACAGTCGTCAGCAGGGTGTATTTCCAATACTTCGCTCATTGTCTGATGTCGTTCAACTAAGACCGCAACCGTAACATTTAGTTGTAAATAAAATGATAAAACATACATGTGACCAGTTTCCTAGGACGATTCTACCTGTGCGTGCTTGGCATGCAGAGCTGGTGACGGGAATGATTCACGTTTCCCGTTAACGGTAGAAACTGTCTGAATGGAGTGGCCTGTTGCAGTGCAGGAATGTAGCTGCCTTAACCGTATTGTTCTCTAGACAGTTGAATAGCGAACTCATGCTTAGTATGTGTTGGGCAGATTTCCTGATCAAGTGGAAATTTGACAAGATTTAATACGGACATGTGTTTGCGATAGGCTATTATTCCCTGCCATGTAAATTGTTCAGTTGACTGGTTCTTTGCATTTGACTCCTTTATTTAGTTGAGAGAAGATCAAATGTCGTGTGTGCGTCCAGCAGGTGGAAGACACATTTGCCGGTTCTCTAGACATGAGAAACACCTTAGTTGACTTTCTGAATTATAGGGATTATTTGGAATCTGTTACATCACCAACATCTGTATTTGCGAGTGGAAATATCATTTTCCTCTATTTGTTTCGAGTTCTCAAGTAAAGATGGTTCCAAATGATTGGAAAAGAGCACAGGTAGTACCAGTCTTCAAGAAGGGTCGTCGAGCAGATGCGCAAAACTATTGACCTATACCTCTGACGTCGATCTGTTGTAGAATTTTAGAACTTTTTTTTTTTGCTCGAGTATCATGTCGTTTTTGGAAACCCAGAATCTACTATGTAGGAATCAACATGGATTCCGGAAACAGCGATCGTGTGAGACCCAACTCGCTTTATTTGTTCATGAGACCCAGAAAATATTAGATACAGGCTCCCAGGTAGATGCTATTTTTCTTTACTTCCCGAAGGCGTTCGATACAGTTCCGCACTGTCGCCAGATAAACAAAGTAAGAGCCTACGGAATATCAGACCAGCTGTGTGGCTGGATTGAAGAGTTTTTAGCAAACAGAACACAGCATGTTGTTATCAATGGAGAGACGTCTACAGACGTTAAAGTAACCTCTGGTGTGCCACAGGGGAGTGTTATGGGACCATTGCTTTTCACAATATATATAAATGACCTAGTAGATAGTGTCGGAAGTCCCATACGGCTTTTCGCGGATGATGCTGTAGTACACAGAGAAGTTGCAGCATTAGAAAATTGTAGCGAAATGCAGGAAGATCTGCAGCGGATAGGCACTTGGTGCAGGGAGTGGCAACTGACCCTTAACATAGACAAATGTAATGTATTGCGAATACATAGAAAGAAGGATCCTTTATTGTATGATTATATGATAGCGGAACAAACACTGATAGCAGTTACTTCTGTAAAATATCTGGGAGTATGCGTGCGGAACGATTTGAAGTGGAATGATCATATAAAATTAATTGTTGGTAAGGCGGGTACCAGGTTGAGATTCATTGGGAGAGTCCTTAGAAAATGTAGTCCATCAACAAAGGAGGTGGCTTACAAAACACTCGTTCGACCTATACTTGAGTATTGCTCATCAGTGTGGGATCCGTACCAGATCGGGTTGACTGAGGAGATAGAGAAGATCCAAAGAAGAGCGGCGCGTTTCGTCACAGGGTTATTTGGTAACCGTGATAGCGTTACGGAGATGTTTAACAAACTCAAGTGGCAGACTCTGTAAGGGAGGCGCTCTGCATCGCGGTGTAGGTTGCTCGCCAGGTTTCGAGAGGGTGCGTTTCTGGATGAGGTATCGAATATATTGCTTCCCCCTACTTATACCTCCCGAGGAGATCACGAATGTAAAATTAGAGAGATTCGAGCGCGCACGGAGGCTTTCAGACAGTCGTTCTTCCCGCGAACCATACGCGACTGGAACAGGAAAGGGAGGTAATGACAGTGGCACGTAAAGTGCCCTCCGCCGCACACCATTGGGTGGCTTGCGGAGTGTAAATGTAGATGTAGATGTAGAGACGGGATAAGTTTCTAGTCAGTGGTCTAGAGCATAGTCCAACTCGCTAAAGTTTGGGGATTGTAGAGAAATAATTTCTAGTCTATATCTTCGGAATTATGTTGCGCGAGCGATTGGTAGGATGCTTCTGTGTGCTTGATATCGAGAAGTAGCGCGAAAATTGTATAATATTATGGCAAACCATGCGAAAATACATGTGTTCCTGTAATCCCAGAGTCTGGAGATGGATGTAGAAAAGCAAGCAAACAAGTAGGTCCAGACCAGAAACAGTAATGCATCAGTGCCAAGGGGAAAATTCCATGAGGATCAGTCATAATCCCCCATTCATTCACAAGACATCCTTTGCGCTGGGATATAGGAGTCTGTAAATAGTGATGAGAACGTTTGTGAATGGTTCAAATGGCTCTAAGCACTATGAGAGTCAACATCTGAGGTCATAAGCCCCCTAGAACTTAGGACTATTTAAACCTAACTAACCTAAGGACATCACTCACATCCATGCCTGAGGCAGGATCCAAACCTGTGACCGTAGTGGTCATGCAGTTCCAGACTGAATCACCTAGAACTGCTTGGTCACACCTTCCGGCGTTTGTGTATGTTAAAAGCAGGAAGGGTAACACATGATTGATGGGTTGCCACGTTAGGACCGCAAGGAAGAACGAATTCGCATTTTCCTTGTTTCTATCGATAGTGGTGATGATTACAGTACTGTGATGTCTTTCCAAGCATTACATCTGCGGGCGTGGTATTCGTTATCACATTGTGCCGGACACCTGTCCTTCATAACACTTGTTTGAGAGAATCTTGGCAGGATGCAGCACCTTCCAGAAGCGCCGATTCGGAGACTTTGGCATACAATTTCCTAGGACTGAGGAAAATCGAGACATATAGCTAGTGTGAGTGTAGGCATACCACAATTTTGTCAGTCGCTGTACAGATATAAAAGACAAGTACACTGTTTGTGTAAAACGCGTATAAATTGCAGTGTAAAGTTACTGTGGCTTGTGTTATGTCATGACCAGATAATATGAGTGTATGTCCTATCATGTGGGACCTATAGATTCAGCACATCAATAACTGCGAGGATATGAGAGAGAGTTTTTACATGGAAAATTATGTGCACTGTAGATAGTGAGATTCGTTCCAGAACCACAGCCATCAAGAAGAGACATAACTTGTACATCTATCAGTGTCAGACTGTAGCAGCAATCGTAATATTTAGTTGTAGTTACACTGGTAAATATGTTCCTGACTTCTAATATTCTTGTGAGTCTTCAGTGTATTTGATGATCTGTAGACAACTTTTGTGGATTTAACTGTCAGTGCAATTTAGCAATCTGTGCAAAATAATTTTACCGCTGAAAGTTTCATCTGCTGAAAACAATGGCGAACGCTTCTCACAATGGACCCGCACCGCAGCTATGCATCACCGCGCTAGTAACGTTAAACACAGGCCCTCACGGTACAGAGGATGACTTGGCGCTTATTTAGATACACATGTGACGTCAGTATTGTAGGCGCCCCGGTGGTTCCAATCGCCTATGGTGGACTGGAGGCCGAGCGGTGACCTCTCCAGTTGTCAGGATGCTAGGAAATGACTGTGGACGCGTCAGAAACGCCAAAGAAACATTATCAATTCATGACAACTTTATTCCTGCCGAGTACAATGTGGCTTGGTGATATCAACGACCTTCCCCGAGTCCTCGCTGCCTCGTAGCGATGACACCAGCTCTGGGCCGCATGTCTTGCTAGCGCAGCACCGCGTGCTGTGACGTAGCGGAGGAATGCCCTTACTTCGGCCGCGCGTGGCTGGTGGCGCCCTGCTGTAGTGCAGAGAGTACTTTGTCCCACCCCTTCTTCTTCCCTGCTCCTCCTGGTGGCTCGGCCGCGGTGGACGGGCGGAACGGGATGCAGTCCCCCAGCGTCGTCGGCTCACGCGGTTGCGATGGCAGATGCACAGGGCCTAGGCCCCGCACAATCTCGACGATGGCTCATTGATGTGGTCAGCATTGGCGGCGAGTGAGTCTGCCGCGATGTCTGCTAATCCTGGGTTGATGATTGACAGCGGCAGCAGAGAGGACCAGAGCTGGTACTGTCCCCTCACGTCTGCTGCTGGATGGGCCGCCCTTACTGAAACATCTCCTTAATAAAGATTAACATGTCGATCACCGAGCTGAGTGCTACGCAGCGACCCAGTACACATCTAACTGCAAGTCTAACTGCAAGTGCCTTGTTGCTATCAAAGCTGGCGTATTTAAAGGAAGCACGAGCGACGTCCTGACGTCATGCTCGTTTGTAATGAACGCATTCGTTCCACTTATACTGCTGATTCATCTGTCGTACTCGCCCCTTAGGTGTTCTTGCGACAGAGTTACGTGTTGTTACGGCAGATTTACGCAAAGTTGTGAAATGCAATACAGCTGACGCTATACCTCTGTCTTGCACTCTACGAAAGTCTCCGTCTAACACAAACCCGCGTGCTAAGCAATTTTCTCTCGCCTGTTGTGTGTAACCAGGCCATTGTCCCTGCATGACGACACATTCCCATATATGTGCAACCCTCCTGCCTCTGGATCTCGGCATAGGCAACGAAACTTTGACCATATTCCACGTTTCCAACTCTTTACTATTCCGCGACACTACAGTATAACATTCGAAGAACTTTCTCATGCCGTCGGCAGCGGAGTGAGAGTCATGGCTCGCACATGTCCTTGGAGTGTCTGCGCTCTGCAAATAGGTCTTTGTTCCCATCCAGTCGCATCTGCAACAGTGCCTAGGTGAACACGTATTTTGAGAGGAATTTCTCAGGTACCAAGTATGCAAGGGATGTCGCTGCTTCATGTTTGTGGGACCCAAACGGGCAGCTGCACATCACTTCACGTGGGGTGCCAGTGCATCCCAACTTCTGGGAACGTGTGCGGTATCTTCCGGTGAGACCCAGTGGACGGAGGGCGGCGGACGGTGCCTGCGTATGTTGTTACTTTGTGAGCAGGTCTGTAGGCTCTGCTATGCATTATTTGGACAGTTTACGAGTTGATTTCGTGTCCGCACATCAGTGTACTGTATTATTTAGGAGTAGTTTGCATGTCTGTACTGAAACTATTTCGGTAATTTAGGAGTTGTTTGCATCTCTCCAGAGCATTATTTCGGAGTAGTTTATAAATCTGTGGGCTCTGCGTCATGACCCCGAGCATGTCGGAGCATGTTTTGTATCACTGTGATAAATATACTATCTCAAATCCATCACTAAATAAATTGTTCCAAAATAAATGAAGTACACTCCTTCTTCTCTCCAGCAGCTCAGCGCAGGCTGAGTCATTTTCCCTTTCAGACAGTCATCTTTGGTTGGTTGGTTATGTCACGGAATGGACGACAGCGTCCTCTGCTGGCGGTACTGTGTTCTAGGTCAGTTGGATCTGGACCTCATGGCGGACACACTGGATGGTGGTAGTGCCTCAAATTGTTTAAATAAAGACTGGTGCATAATTTCGACAGTTGACGATTAGCAAGCATGTTTGAAGAGTCTTTTAGACGGATTATTATTTTGACGATTTACGAGTTGTTTGACTCTCTGGACATAAATTTATTGCATTATTTACTAGTGGCTTGGAGGTCTGTAGGCTGTGTGGCATGTCCCCAAGCATGTCAGAGCATGTGTTCTGTGTCACTGTGATAAATATACTATTTTTCAATGTCCATCCCTAAATAAATTGTTCCAAAATAAATAAAGTACACTCCTTCCTCTCTCCAGCAGCCGAGGAGAGGCTGAGTTATTTTCCCGCCAATCCCTAGGAAGAGGTGGTGGGCGGATGACTTAGGTTAGTGGAAGTAACCCAATTGACCTTTCTTCCCGCCAAAATGGGCCATCTTGAATGATGTCATGCAATGTTGTCAAGTCTACAGGCCGCCATCTTGGATGACGTCGTCGCCGCCATCTTGGATACATCTGGCAACAATGGAGAGTGGGGTGACGCCCGCCTTGTTCTATTACTGATGCCAACTGAGGAATTAATTGGCGCATGTGTTGTTCAACAGACAGCAGTCATCAGTCTCACTGGAATAAATGAATGTGTGTGTGTGTGTGTGTGCGTGTGTGTGCGTGTGTGTGTTCATGCACAATCTGAATCAATACTATTAACATTAGAGAGAGAAAGAACAATAAATATTGTATCAAATATAACTGTAAAGTATTTTAATGCAGTGGCTGGTTAGTTACTACAAGCTGAATCTTTACCCAACCCATGTCCAGCATATTACATTAAGTAAGATGTATTAACACCATAATATCGTTAGGAGAGACAGTGCGCTCATGTTGTCGCGGCTCACGACAAGTGCAGCAATTAGCAGTGCCCAATGCTGCTGCAATTTGTTTATGTTGGCTGAGCGTTGACAGTGCAGCAGACGCTTTGTGATAAACAGAAAGAAATCACCTTAACTCTGACTGCAGTGAGCAAATAAAAAATGGTTCAAATGGGTCTGAGCACTATGGGACTTCACATCTGAGGTCATCAGTCCCCTAGATCTTAGAACTACTTAAACGTAACTAACCTAAGGACATCACGCACATCCATGCCCGAGGCAGGATTTGAACCTGCGACCGTAGCAGTCCCGCGGTTCCGGACTGCAGCGCCTAGAACCGCACGGCCACCGCGGCCGGCCTACCACTCTCAGATTCTTATTTAAGGACTTGTGGGCATCAAGTTCTTCAGCAGAATGAGCCATATGTTATTGTGCTAATCACAGTGTGAAAAAAAATGCAACAAGGACGAGTTCCCCTAGAGCAGCGAAGATATTTGCACATGTCTGTATTCAGCAATGACTGCCAGCTGCCAAAACACTTTACAGAATTCATGTGGTGGGCAACACAACTGTGAGTGCACTTCAGACCTCACTCAGTAAGTAGTCAGGAGACGGACGGAAACGTCAAATTAACGTCGCTTTCCTAGTCATATTCAGTCCAAAATGAGGTATTATTAAGGTAGTTGAGTGTTCTAGCAATTACACTTTGATAATTCCCATATGAGTATTCCGATAGCCAAAAGAACCCGTTATTGAGAAACCATCAGGAACTACATTAATATCAAACTGCAAGAATTCGAGACATTTTCCCTTCGCTAGGTAACCTCTTACTGGATTCTTTCTGTCCTAGGCGTAATGCAAATAGAGCTTCACATTCACGAGGCACTTTCCACTATTCTTGACAAACATCAGCAACTTGTAATCACTGTGAGTAACAACTTTGTGATGATAATGGTACAGGTTTTCAGTTCATGTGGTGGTGTTATGCTGTCAGACTGGTTACAGTAACGTAATGGTGGCGCACATAATACAGCGCTGACTAACTGAGTAGAGATAGTGTGGTGGATTCGTCGCTTCTCTTTATTTGGCGTCCTCTTGCGTAATCTGATATAACGAACATAGTACTCCATTCACGAACTGCTAATGATACAGTATGACTACAGAGATCATTGTTCAGATATTACACTAATTCTGCAGTGATAGCTTGACAAATATTACCGTCAGCTATGCAGCTGAAATGACTCACTACCCAGGTACTCTATGCTGCACTTGGTTAAGTAATCAGCTCTCTGCAAACCTGCTTGTACTGTTCGTAAATACTTGTATACTGACCATTCGTTATTTCACAAAATATGCGCTACAATCTGATTCGCATGTATGTGGCAAGGGTTAGCGCCATCACAAAGTAATGACTAAGGAATGGATGCTGTTGGAGTACCATTACATTGATGGCAAGACAAATGTTCGCAAAACACCTGTATTGCCTCAAAAAACAATTGCATCTAAAATATCGAAGGACAGACGTCCATAACTTATGTCCAATTTTTATTAAGTACATACAGCTGGGTTCCACGCATTTTCGTTTCGTTTGTCGGTCCTTATAGGACCCCGTTGTCGACACTTCCTTGAAAATGAGCTTGTAGCATTATTTGGCTACAAGAATGCGTATGTTCGTCCAGTGCAATTGGGGCTCCTGCACATTCTAGTCGTCAGATGAAACAGCACCCAAGCCTAACATTTCCTGGATAATGGATCAGTAGATATGAGCACTTTTCTTGGCACCCAAGGTCCCCAGAACTTATCCCTTTGGATTTTTGCCAATGGGGATGGTTGAAAGGCTAAGTCTACAAAAGTAAGCCCAAGGGCCAATTTGATCGTTCAGATTATGAGTAGTGCAGCCCTCATAAAAGAACAGAAAGACGATCTCAGAAGAGCTACCTGTGGTGTTATCAAGAGAAGTCAAAAGTGCATTGTAGTTGCTAGGGGAATTTTTGACAATCAACTTTGAACGCCCTCACTTGCCTTTGCTTTGAGTCTGTTAGGGTTACATACTAACATCTGTACCACTGTACTCAATAAAAGGTGAACACATTTATATGGAATATTTTATGCAATTCGTCTATACTACCATCTACTAGAATATCTAATATTCCTCCTGAAACACCCAGTATATGCATATATGTGTGGTGCCTATTCTTTCAGACATGTTCAAAAGAAAAGAAACCCCAAATCTGGGTTAGAACCCGGTCAGGCACAAACTTTCATCTGCCCCTGTAGCTGGTTTTTTAACGCCCTGTGACAGCCTAGACAGCTGTCCTTCGATATTTAATTGATTAACAAGGCTGAATGTTTCGATTCGTAGTATTTGTTCTTTCAGACGTGTCCGAAAGAACAGACACCACACACAATATATATATATCTGAAGTGTTATTCGGAAAATGTTTGGCAACTCAGCGATAGTGACGGACTGGAGTTGCATTAACCTACTTATTTCACTAGATATAGTAGTAATTTTCTGAACAATTCAAGTTTAATAAGTGACAGCGATATGGAAAATTTACGTTCACGAGATGATTACTTCGTGCATTAATTACAGTGTCTGTCATCGTAAGACTCATTGACAGATAATGAGGATATTCCGGCCCTTGCTACCCACATCTTTGAGACGAAGCTATAGTCATTTCCGCGATCACTCACAGAAGACACCAGCTGCTATCCTTCCTGGCAGTATAACTGAAACTTGGCAACAATGCAGATATGTTTGGCAAGTGGCAACTCTGTGATGAACGAGTTACTTCCTTGATGGCACGGAACTATCCTGCTAAATTCACTTGATATTATCGTATGATTTCAATTGAATAATGTGAATGATTTGTCTTGAGATATGATATCAGTATATTAGTTAATACTTTTGGGTCCACGAAATTCGTTCCACACAGGAAATACAACTACTCACGTCTCTTATGTTGCAATTTATCTGTCATAGTGACTACTGGGGCAGTAAGTAAGACAAGGAAACTGCACCTATTCGCTAGCTCCGTGGTAAAGTGCTTGCCTGTCTGTTGCAAGTCGCTTTTGTTCGTCTATTGAGTGTCGGTGAATGCCAGATTTTTATTCTTTTGTAGCAGAGCTACAAGCAGGCAGATGGAAATACAGTAAGGGAATCGTAAGACAACACTCGAGCAAAATTCGTCTTGCTACTTTTGGTACTCCTTAGTGTCAGAGCAAAAGCGTTATGGTACTGCAAAATTCATAATGCCATTTTTGTTTTCTGTCGACATATTTTTTGTTGTTGTGAATTCATAATTTTATCTATGAACTGCCACACTTTTAATACTTGAGTACTATTTACATGAAGTAAATACAGACTTCTTTGAAGTCAAAAAGTTGGTAATATACTACTAATTCGTGTCCAAATAGGCACAATCGTCTTACAGACACTTGATGGCTTATTAAAATAGACTTTCGTCGTGATGTTTCTGCAGTAAGTTGAATTTGATTTCTATTAGTACAGTGAATATTTAAATTGCGTTTTCTATTAGTTTATTGAACACGTCAGTAATCATCAAAGAGAAATTAATCAGCGACAGTATATTCTTTCACAATATCTAAAACCATCTGACAATTCTAAAGTAATTTACAAATTCTACGCCTGTAGAAACCTACTGGTCCTAACGATGTTATTAAACCAGTGTAGTTTGAAGAGCGTTTTCGTCTAGAAATGGATTGCCTTGACGGTTGATCGATCAAAAGCAGGAGAGGTAAAATTTTACGACTATACGATCAGAGGAACAAGTGCCTGAGAGATGACCTCCCCATTAATCCAAGTGCCTGAGTGATGACTTCCCTATCAATCTCCTATAATAGGGAATGCTCACAGCCAGAAGGCTCAGTGTGGTGCAAACGTGTGAAGCAGGCAGATAACCATGCCATGGAGAAACACTTATGCTTCCTGCAGACAACTGAGCAAGTTTGAAATGCTGCAAGTGTATCCTTCCGAGTGGTGGGAAGGTCCTTTCAGAGAATTGCCACACGACTTGGACATGCTGCATCAGTTATGCAATGAGGTGGGTATTGGTGGTCACGTGAACATTCTCACACTAGTAGGTGAAGTTCAGGATGATCGTGCTGCACAGACACCTGCCACGATCATCGTACTGTTAAGGCTGCTGTGTCAGGTGGTACAGCTACCACAACACAGATAAGAGGACTTGTGTGCCCAGACACATCAACTCGAACTGTTGCAAACCATTTATTAGCAGTGGGACTACAGGAATGCACACCCCTAGTCCATCTTCCTCTTACATCATATCATCAATGTGCACAACTACTGATGTTGTCAGAGGGTCACTCGGAAGATGGTCAATGATGAAAGCAGATTCTGCCTGCATGCGAGTGATGGTCATGTGTGCATACAGTGTAGACCTGATGAGTGCTGTCTTGTAGAGTGCATTCATCCATGACACACTGGCCCCACCCCAGGCCTTATGAGGTGCAAGAAGCTACAATTCTCAGTCAACTTTGGTGTTTGTGGAGGGGACACTAACCACTTCTTGGTACATCCAGAATGTTGTTTGATCTGTTCTTTTGCCATTCTTGCAACAGGAAAGTGATGTGTTGTTCCAACAGTATAATGTTTGCCCACACACTACCAGTGAAACTCCACATGCTCTGCTAGATGTGCAGCAACTTCCCTGGCCAGCCTGATCTCCGGACTTATCTCCAATCAGAGACATGTGGGATATGATGGGACAAGAAGCGACACGTGCAACTCGTCAACAAACAACTCTTACAGAACTGTGTGAACAGGTCAAGAGGTATGGCATAATGTATCCCACGACTGTATTCACCATTTGTATGATCAACTGGATGCCAGACAACATCTGCATTGCCACCTGTGGAGACTACATCACCTATTAATGCGGGTGTTTCAGCATGGGTAAATACCTAGTACCTCAGAACCACACGTGTTATTGATATGTAAATATAATCATTTCACGAACTCCATATGCACTGTTGCAACAATAAATCTTCAGTGTATTTTTTTCTGGCATTGCATTATTAATGGTAAGAGGATGTTTTATTACTGCATTACAAAGTTTACTATTATTAACTGGTTTCTTCCATTTATCTGCAACCATGATTTATTTATGGGTATAGGACAATTGTCATAAATCATACTTTTACTATCCAAAACATTTGACCAATTGCGTAATAGCATGTTGGTTTACCTTTGTAACACAATATGGCAGTGACTCTGCAAGGCATTGATTCAACAATCCTTGGTGATTTTGTGGAGATATGTTGGCACTGGATATTCATGCATTTCCTACAAATTATGGGCTAGTGGTTTGTGAGCATGGAGAATCCTAGATGTGTACTATTGGGTTAAGGTCAAGCAAATTTGGTGCCCAAGGCATCAGTGTGAGTTCACTATCATGCCCTTCAAACCATTGTAGCAACAATCTGGCCTTGTGACATGGACAACTATCCTGTTAAAAGACACTGTCAGTTTTGGAGAAGACATCTACATCTACGTACGTATTCTGCAAGCCACCTAACAGTGCATGATGGAGGGTACCACAGACCACTACTAGTCATGTCCTTCCTTGTTACACACAGTGGCAGAGTGTTGCATGGTCTGATGAATCCCGGTACCTTCTTCATCATGCTGATGGGAGGGTGTGAATCCATCATCTTCGAGGTGAACAGAAACAGCTTGGAGCAGCAAGCCACAGCAGACTGGCAGTAGAAACAGTTGCAGCCATGGACAGTGCTGTGGGGTTCCAGTAACTGGACCGGAGCTGGCAGCATTTGACGGACATACTCTGTTGTGTGTGTGTGTGTGTGTGTGTGTGTGTGTGTGTGTGTGTGTGTGTGTGTGTGTGGAGAGAAAATTGTCAACATGAAGAAAAGTGATAAGCCTGTAATAAGTGAAACGAAGGAGGGTGTAGATTTTCATGATTCCACACTTGCAGATGATAGTTTAGATTCCACACTTGCAGATGATAGTTTGAGAGGAAATATTAGTTTTGATGTGCCTCAAATTAATGACAGTGGTTATCCAAATTCAATCTCAGATACTTATGGGTGAATCAATGAGCAAGTCATGGTGGAAGCTAATGTTAAGTTGGCACCAGGTCTTGTGAAGAAAATAAGAAGGGAGTCAGATTATGAAGCTGATGAGAAAAAATATATGTATTCTTATTCAAGAAAGAAGTAGGGAACAGACACCTGGCCCTAATGTTAAAATTAGTACCATTTACTGTTACTGAAGCAACAATAGAGCTAACATTGGAGGCTGGTGAGCAGAAAGTTAGCGTTGCAACCATGTTCCAAAACATTATGAAATGGGTGCTTGGTATTAGCAGTAGTATTATGAATGAAGTAAGATCTGAAATAAATGGATATTAAAATACACGCATCAAAAAAAGTTTTGCATCACCCCAGTTCTCAGAACTCCTGAAGATAGACGTTGACTGTGGATATTGTATCACAGACACAGTCCCTTTGACTGTTCAGAGACGTCACTAAACCCGGCCAAAGATGTAAACAACCATGCATGAGCAGCGCCTATTAGATGGAGGGGGTCCGACAGCCAATCAGTTACAGTCATCCCACCAGGAAGGAGGTACAGGGCTCATGTTGTCTGCAGTTCAAGCATGCCTAGACGGTCAATACGGCGGTTTGTTGGCGCCCACATTGTTACTTTGTGTCAGGAAGGGCTCTCAACAAGGGAAGTGTCCAGGTGTCTCGGAGTGAACCAAAGCGATGTTGTTCGGACATGGAGGAGATACAAAGAGGCAGGAACTGTCCATGACATGCCTCGCTCAGGTCGCCCAAGGGCTACTACTGCAATGGATGACCGCTACCTACAGATTATGGCTTAGAGGAACCCTGACAGCAATGCGACCATGCTGAATAATGCTTTTTGTGAACCCACAGGACGCCGTGTTACAATGCAAACTGTGCGCAGTAGGCTGCATGATGCGCAGCTTCAGTCCCGACATCCATGGCGAGGTCCATCTTTGCAACCACGACACCATGCAGCGTGTACAGATGGGCCCAACAACACGCCGAATAGACCACTCAGGATTGGCATCACATTCTCTTCGTCAATGAGTGTCGCATATGCCTTCAACCAGACAATTGTCGGAGACGTGTTTGGAGGCAACCCAGTCAGGCTGAACGTCTTAAGACATACTGTCCAGGGAGTGCAGCAAGGTGGAGGTTCCCTGATGTTGTGGGGTGGCATTATGTGGGGCTGACATACGCAACTGGTGGTCATAGAAGGTGCCGTAACAGCTGTATGGTATGCGAATGCCATCCTCCAACCGATAGTGCAACCATATCGGCAGCATATCGGTAAGGCATTCATCTTCATGGATGACAATTTGCACCCCCATCTTGTGAATGACTTCCTTCAGGATAATGACATTGCTCGACTAGGGTGGCCAGCATGTTCTCCAGACATGAACCCTATCGAACATGTCTGGGATGGATTGAAAAGGGTTGTTTATGAATGATGTGACCCACCAACCATTCTGAATGATCTATGCCAATCTGGACCAACAGTGCCTTGATGAGCTTGTGTACAGTATGCCACGACAAACACAGACACAGATCAATGCAAGAGGCCTTGCTACTGGGTATTAGAGGTACTGGTGTGTAGAGCAGTCTGGACCACCACCTCTGAAAGTCTCACTGTATGGTGGTACAACATGTAATGTGTGGTTTCCATGAACAATAAAATGGGCGGAAATGATGTTTATGTTGATCTCCCTTCCAATTTTCTGTACAGGTTCCAGAACTCTCAGAACCAAGGTGATGCAATACTTTTTTGATGTGTGTAAGTGGACTGGGTACTGATATAAGTAATATGAATACAAAAATAATTGAACTTGGGTCTGATGTGGATAGTAAAATAAGTGGATTAGTTTTTGAAATTGATCTGGGGTTTATAAAACAGTCAGAACAGTCTGAATATAAATTGAAAAATATTAAAGAGGAAATTCAGGGAGAAATGGATCACAGAATTTCAGGCTTAAGTGATTCTGTAAAAAATGAGATATCACAACTTAATGAAAGTTTGAAAGGACAAATTTGCCATGCAAAACAAGAATGTAAGAATGATATTGTAACAGTAAAAGGTGAGCTAACTACTCATATAAAGCAAGTTGCTCAAGGTAGTAAACAGCTAGGTGAGCAGTTACATGCTGGCTTGAATAAAGTACAGGCCCAAGTAGATCATGCTGAAAACAGTGTAATGAGGATCACAAAATTCTGGCTGATAAAATTAAGGAGGAATGTGTAAAATGCAGACTGCTTGGGGGGGGGGGGGGGGCAACGTGTGCAAGAATAACTGATTTAGAAACTAACGTGTCAGAATGTGGTAAAGCAGTAAGTGGTAACCCACAAGAGCATGACACAAGACTCACAAATGTAGAACAGATAATTACTAACAGCAGTGGTCATGTAATAATAAGTAGTGTTGCAGAATCATCATTACAGTATCAGTATAAAGATGGCTGCCCCACTTGCGACTTGCACCAGGGAAGAACAGTGTTCTGTTATCCCGTTTTTGCGTAGTGAAGGTGTGAAACCTATTGACATTCATCGACGAATGAAGGTTCAGTACGGTGATGCATGTTTGTCACAGCAGCAAGTCTACGAATGGAGTAGGAAGTTCGCAAATGGTGTGACTTCAGTGGAAGATGCTCCTCGTCCAGGTCAGGCACTACAAGTTGTGACTCCACAGAACATTGCAGCAGTTGAAGCCATAGTGAAGGAAAACTGCCAAGTGACACTGCAGCATGTTTACAGATTAGTCATGGGTCAGCATACCACATTGTGCATGATGTGCTCCAGTTTCACAAAGTGTCTGCAAGATGGGTGCCACGGCAGCTGACTCTTGAAATGAGATAACGACGTGTTGATGCTTGCGAAGAAATTCTTTGGCGCTTTGAACGAGAAGGTGATGGCTTTCTTGCAAGAATCATTACTGGGGACGAAACCTGGGTTCACTTCCACCAACCAGAAATGAAGAGAGCGAGCAAGGAATGGCGCCATTCCTCATCACCAAAACCAAAGAAGTTTCGAACAGAACCATCAGCAGGGAAGGTTACGCTGACTCTCTTTTGGGACCAAAAAGGCATCATTTTGGAGCATTACATGCTTAGAGGGACCACTGTCACCAGTGCATCATAAACAGAGCTCCTAAAAAATCATCTGCGGCCTGCAATCAAATCAAAGCGACATGGATTGCTGTCAGCAGGTGTCCTTTTGCAACATGACAATGCAAGCCCCCACACTGCCGGTACAACAGTTACAACAATCACAGACCTGCATGTTGAGTGTCTTCCTCATCCACCAGACTCACCAGACCTTGCCCCAAGTGATTTCCATATGTTTGGACTACTCAAAGATGCAATGGGAGGAATGAAGTTCTGTTCTGATGAAGAGGTACACCACACGGTGCACGAGTGGTTGTGCAGACTAACAAAAGAATTTTTTTCTAAAGGAATTTATGCACTTTGTAAGCGCTGGAGGACTTGCATTGAGCATGGGGGAGATTATGTTGAAAAGCGATACAGGTTTGTACCACTTCTGCACAATAAATAGTATTTAAAAAAATATTTAAGGTTTTCATTTGACTCACCCTCGTAGTTAAAAGCAGACTCAGTCATCCAAATTTTCCAAAATTAGTAGAATATTACAGATTGCATCTAGGTGTGCTGTTTGGACAAAGAAAAAACGGTAGGTAGGACTAGCAAACTTTGCTTTCCAAAGCAACAAGTCGATTTAGTAACAGACCATATGCATCAACAATATGGTCATTATGGGATCAGAAAATTTTAAACAACATGTGGAGAAGAATTTAAAAGCATTTAGAGTTCTGTGATAAATGTCAAAAGGTGAGAGCTAACAACAGAATAGTGCAGGGACAGATGTATCCAGAAGAACCTCAGAATAGAGTAGATTTAGGGAAGGTCGTCCTGCCTTGCTTGTTGCCTGCTTGAATGGGGGGTTGTGAGTACGTATTTGTACTAGTCGATGGATTCACTAAGTATGTTAGATTGTACCCCATTAAAAACGCAAATTACAGAATAAAGGTTAGTAAACTGGAAAAGGGTATTTTGTGAGCATTAGTGTACCAAAGGCAATAATGTCAGATAATGGGCCACAATTGTGTCTAAGAAGTTTGAAGAGTGTCTGAGAAATAGAAATATCGAAAATATAAAGATTTCTGCGTATTTCCCACATGGTAATATGTGTGAAGGAATAATGAAAGAACTGAATTGACTTTGCAGGACATATCGTCGTAAGAAACAGTTAGCTCGGGCCAACTATATTCGATATTGTGAAGAGGTGATTAATCACTTAAAGCATGAAGCCACTGGATTTGCACCTGTAGAATTGACGTGTGGTAATAGATCTAATAATTTATTATTCGAGCTAGTGGGATTCCCTGAACTAACAGAAGTGCCTATGGAGCAGTGGAGCAGAAAACGAAAATAGCAAAGGCAAATATTTGGAAGGAGCCCCCTGGGGGAGAGGAGGGTGTGGGGGGAGAAAAGGCACGATGCTAGGGACCCTCCTACAAGTTTTCAGACTGGAGACTTGCTAATCGTTAAAACTAAGGAAAAGTGAAAAAAGGTGTCTGCAGAAACCAAGAAATTCACAGATGAATATGTGGGTCCTTTTAGAATAGTGGACAACTCTCATGCGAATGCCTATAGGCTAGAGTGTTGTAAGACATACAAACTGTTAGGACTATTAAGACATACAAACTGTTAGGACTACGCAATGTTATTGACCTAAAGAAGTATATACAGAAAGATGATGGGGACAGTAGTAACTGTAACTAAGTGGCCACTGGGGACACATATTCTTTGCAACGTCAGGTATTTGACGAACACCAGGTATCCCGAGTTGTTAGCAATATTATTTCCTTTTTGTTTTCATATTGACAACCTACCTCTTCTTCGTTCAGAACTTTCACTATCGTCTGTTATTTCTTCACTATTTGTGTATATAGTGTTTTGTAAGAGATACAAGTTATTGACAAACCATTTTTGAACAAATTTCAGTAATAAATACTGTACTAACATACTAAATAGTGCATGAGGAATGAGAGAGGAAAATATGTGAAATTTTTTAAGAATAAGATAATGTAAAATGTTAGTGTGATGAAATGTGCTAAAGATTTTCTAAAGTTGAGAAATGTGTCTACTGGTATTTGAGAGTTAATTTGGAAAGATTTATGATCAGAGGCAAAGAATTTGCACAGTAAAGAGAGATGTTTTCAGCAGTAACTTGCTTGAGTGAAATTGAGTGTGATGTGCCTTTTAATGAGTTGGGTAAAGATAGGGATAGTTAGAGTACCATTTACTTTTGATTAGTAATTGTTAGTTCACTTTGTACTGAAAAATATTTTTTCTGAAGAAGAATTTATAATGAACAGTACCTCAGTGGAGTAATGTTGCAACTGGATATGTAAAGTCAATGAAATCCAGAAAATTGTCTTTGTAAATGTACCGATGATGACAAGAAACAAATAGTGTATGTATTTGGAAGAAATATATATAACATTCTTCTTACGAGGAAGCAAAGTAGTGACTGTTTGGCTTTGAAATACAGTATTTTGCAGGGACACCCATTACGTAAACCAGATGAGAGGATGTTCATGTTTATAAAGTACCCAGGTATGGAGTTGGTGTAAGAGTAAATGTGAAAAGAGGTCCCCATGCTGTTTCATTGAAAAATAGGTGTTGAAATTATGTAATTTTCATAGACACTCACCACAATGAAAAACTTTTTGTGAAAGATAGGAAATGGTTCCCCCTCTTGTACTACTGTAGATCAGGTATTTTTAAGGATGCCAACCCTAGTGCTTTTTGTAAGAAGTTTGTTAAAAGATGTATTTACTTAAAAGAGAGACATCCTCCATAGTACCTTGAAATAGTGTAGATTATGTAATGTTACAAGTTTTCTTATGAAAGCTCACCATAGTGAATTTCAGGAATGGTAATGCATTTGTAATGAAGGGCACCCACCAAAGTGCCTTTTATATAAATATGGTTTCAGTGAACTAGTTTTGTAGGTTCTTTCATCATGAAAATTTATTTCTGCAATGAAAATGAGAAATTCAAGTCTTTTTTTTAAAAAAAAAGTCTGAAAAACATTTAATTTTGTAATAAATTTTTACCAAATGGACATTTGCTTTGTTCAAAAGAATTAAAAATTTGAATTTTGTATAAAACATTTTTTTCGTCACAATTTTTGTAAATAATTTCAGTGTATTGTTATCAAGCCCAATCCACAAAAATTCAATGTATTATTGTAACAGAGTTAAATGTTCCATAAATTTTCATTTTTTCAATAAGATTTTTGGCATTCAAAATTTTGTAAAGAATCCATGGGCAATTAGTTTTAATTTGTTCAGTTAAAATTAAGTTGTGGCAATAATTTTGCCATTATATGAACCTCAAATGTACTTGAGAGCAATTTTTGGGTCTTTGGGGGGGGGGGGGGGGGGAGAGATTTTGATTCTAATGCTGGCTACTGGACCGAGCAAGCCGTGTGCTTTCCTAATGCTGCGTGAAATATGTAACACATGCACTCTATGAATCTGAAGAACAACTGTGAAGTATTAAGCAATCTTTTTCATACTTAGTATACTAGATTCTATGGATAAAACAACTGTTCTGTTAAAATTTCAAATTAATAAGTTCAAAACTTTTGACTTTTGGAGGCATAAGTTTTTACCTAAAATACATAATAACTGTGGTAGCACTGTGAAACTGAGTTAGGGACTGTAATGTATTCATCTATAGTATCAACTTAAACCACAACCAAGAGGATAGGTTCATATAATCTAAGTTTCTGTAATTTTCTTTAGTTTCATTACCACAGTTTCTGATCTAATTAAAAGTGATTTGGAAAATTATTATTTCATCATGTTTTGCTTGCGCCAGTATTTTGGAGAGACTGAGATTGAATGGAGGGCAAACATAAAGGGAGAGAGTGATATTTTATTAAAACTACGTAAATGTATGCATGAGAAAGTTGTGTGATAGGGGAATTTGTGACGTGTCCGAGTGAGGTTGATATTGTGAGAGGTAGCCAGAAGAAGTGCTCAGTATGAAATTTATTAGTAATTAATTTTGTGGAAAGGACTCATATTTTGTTTTCATTAAATTTTATTTAGTTTCGGAATTATGAGATTTCTAGTCTAAATTACTTGTGGTAATCTGATTCACTGACATTAGAGTATAGAAGTGCTTGAGATGATCTGATTGGCTGCTTATGTGCTAGCCAATAAGAATCTGGCATTTCCCAAATGTTTGAGTAGGGCTTCGTGGCTCAGCTCTACGAGAGGAGAGAGTTGCTCGGGAGTCATCTTCTGGTAAACACCTATGCGCATTTGATCAGTCCTCATGTTGCTGACAAAAAGTGACTACAGTATTGAGTATTTCATGAAAGTTTGAGCTTTGTGAATGGTTTATTTTAGGAGATATTCACATGTGAACATTTCATGTCGAACATAAACTCCGCGTGATTACAAGACATTGTGGCTAACACTTCTTTACAAGAAGCACACTGAACGACTGAATGTGTTAACTCACAAGTAGTCATGGGTCTGTGACTGTTTATTACATTTAAAATATCTTCTGACTGCTTTCAGGCATGAACTTGTAACAGGGACAGCCAGTAACACTGCATAATTGATGTTGGGATATTAAATACGGATTTTATAGCCATTTTCTGTGTCTTAAAGACAATAAACCAACTTAAAGGAAATGTTAGACCTTTTTTTCAAATGAGTCATGCAAGAATCCCAAATGCCCGATAGTTTAACAAACTTTCAGTTACTGCCCATGTACTGGAGTTGCATGGCCTATGCGGGGTAGGTGCTTAGCCAAATTTTTGTGAACGCTGCTTTTGTTGGCAAATCATTATCTACCATCGAAAAGTTAAGTGGCAGACAACCTGAAAGCTATCCAGATAGATAGACTGATTGTTTGAAAGGGCAGTGAGAGACCAACTCGCATCACCGCAGTGCTCTTTACTGCTTGCCTAATGCTGTTACCTGTGCCAAGGGATGGCGTTCCAGCCACTATGAAATACTTAACTGAATTTCTTTTTGTTATTTGTCATAGTAACTGTGCTGCATCAAGTTAAGTAACACACTGCATGAAATTTTAAAGCATTTGCAGAGATAAAACACACTGCATAAACTTTGCATATGATCGATTTTAGCACATGTATTCCTGTGTATTTAAGACCAGATATCAACTGAAAACTGATGGCAGAATGATGTCTCATTTCATTCTCAAGTTATTGGTTTTTATATCCAGTGGATGGTCATGCATGCCATGCCAATTCCCATTCCCACACATCGAAAACTATGTCCTCAGCCATTAAAATATGTCCTCAGCACGTAGGGAGCTGCAGAGCATGACAAGTTAATTTGTCCACAGCAGTCAAAGGGCTAGTCTTGTGCAATAAAGAGGATTTATTCCTATTATTTGGATGACGATCACATAGGAGATGTTACAGATCAGACTGTATAAGGAAAGTGGAAACTTTTAATTAGTTAAAGGTCCTTTTTTACTGGTCTATAAAAACTCCACTGATAATTTATATAGAATATGTAACATACATGACAGTGAAACATATGGCATACACTTTGTGTAAATTATAAACATAGTAAGCATCAAGTGTGGAAAATACAGATTTACAGTGTACTTATATTTATTCAACATTCCTGCTTAATGTTTACACAAAGCAAACAACATCATCATCAACAACAGAAAAACTTCAGTATTTTAACAGTGAGTAACATCAATAATTAATCATTATTAGGTCATCCAGTTATTACAGTACAGATTTAACAATAAGCACACAGAGCAGCATGTAATCTGTACACAGCTAAAAATATACAACAAAATTTTCTGTCTTCTTATCTAGTTGTATGTCAATAAGGTGATACAATGCTCTAAACATCAAAGATAGTAATGAGTGTAAGCAGTGTGGGGAGGGGAACACCTAAGCAAAAGCCACTCAAGATAGAGAGAATTTCGAGAGAACAAGTTCCTTAACAATAAAGCTTCAGAAGATATAAAAATGTGGAATAACACACAAAAAACTTTTATACTGATACTGTAAGCCATCATATACGGACACAGCTAAAAAAAAAAAAAGTGGACCGTTTGGCGCACAGAGTTTTGCGTTGATTTGGTGATTTATTCCTGATAAAACAATTACTATTAAATGTGAAAAAAGGTTACCAGACTGTGCTTTTGAAAATACCAAAATCAGACTCACTGTGCTGTGATTGGGCAAAAGAAGCTGTTGTCATCCATACAATGCAATGTGTTTAATCAGGTACTACAAATTGATACTTGGAATTAATTTTCTGTTTACACCTCCACTTACGCAGTTACTTAAACATCAGTATTTAGAACATTAAACGCAAATTTTAGAAAGCTTAACATGTACACTACGAAATTAAGAAAACCACACTATAGCTAAAACACACACACACACACACACACACACACACACACACACACACACACACACAGAGAGAGAGAGAGAGAGAGAGAGAGAGAGAGAGAGAGAGAGAGAGAGCGGGGGGGGGGGTGGGGGGCACAATAATTTTGAGACCTTGGTTACAATATGATGGTTGTAGCATTTAAAAAATAATAAAAACTAGGTCAATGAGATTTTCCACCTTATAAGCTATGACAGAATTGCCTAGATATGTACGGGTGCTGTGTTCTGTTGCTCGACATTCATTGACTCTTGGTCCAGGATGGTCAATGGATTAAGTCATCACATCGCAATAGAAAGCTCTTCTCATCTGAAAACTCTTTAGTAAGTACATGCAGTAGGTTTGTAAAATGCCATGGAATATGTGCACTTCAATCTTTCTTAAAAATGTGTTGTTTAGAACACAACAATAAAACAAACAAACTGAATATAAAAAAAATTCTAAAAAAATACATATATATACATACATATTTAATAAGTGCCTAACATGGCAGTGATATATGTGGTCCATAAAAATACAAGGGACACCAAGTTACAAGCACAGTGTGTGTATTTTCTGTTTCACAAAAACAAATGTAGTGGGACAAAATCTTGCTAAAGAAGAAAAGAACTTCCAATCATTAGGCCAGATACATATTTTTTCAACCCATTTGTCAACAAGAACTGGTGCAGAAGACATAATACTTCTGATTGGTACAGATAAAAAATACATGCAAATGTTGTATTAATAAATTCACAAATTTTTCATGTTACTGTCCTATTAGGACAAACCAGTGCTCTTTTGGAGGAGCCTTTAAACATGTCATTTGTAAATCTCTCTTTGCAGTAAATGTTGTAACATATGCATTACATAACGCAGTCTCATAAGCACTTCAGTAAACAAACTAATTTCAGAAACACTCCATAATTCATTTTCATAAATCTCTTCTGTAACTGCTACAATGTGGTGTTACGATGACTGTTAGAAAATTTTATATACCTTGACTTTGACATTACGCTTTAATGCACACATTACAAAAATATTTATATCCCATCTAAAACCATAGGAGACAAATATGATGACTTTTGTGATATTTATCTAATCTTTTCTTGTTTATGTGAACCTAATTTGCACAACTAGAAATGGGCAGGTGAAGGTTAGTGGTGGGATAGATACTAGGTTTGTAAAAATAAGGCAGCCTTATGCCACAATGAAGACATGTTGGACCTTGTGCTCTGAAGCAATCAGTGAGTGCCACTGTACCTCACTATAGTATTTATATTACAGAATCACAAAATATTTTTCCATGCGAAGCTCATATACGATATTAATAGTCAGTTTAAGTAGTTATATTACAAATTCATTTTCATAACTTTGTATGCATCCACTAGCAACAGCAGCATAAAATGAACACTTTACGCACAATGCTATTTTCTTCTCTAACAATTACCTGACTGTGTATGGTAGAAATGACTTTAGATTCATACAGGTTACATTACAGTATTTGTCACAAACATTCAATACAGTGGAATATACATTATGTTGAAATATAACATTTCAGACACAGTGCTGCTGTTTTTTTTTTTTTTTTTTTTTTTTTTTTCCGCAGTGTTGTAGTTGACAGCAACCACGAAAGGCTCACAGGCTACTACTTACACTAAGAACAGCGAAACACAGTAATTTACAAGGTTTGTGGCAAGGGAGGGAACAGGTAGAGGGCAGATTCAGTGGTCAGTATATTATTCTCCATAATCAATTTCCTTTCTTCAGCATTTCAATAGGAAATGTGTGAACATGAATATGTGTATGCATGCACATGCATAAACTTATGAAAATTTGTGTTGTAGCAGTTACAGGTAAAGGGGAACAGTGGTGTGGCTAACTGAAACTAAACACGATGTGGAAGGTTTATGGAAAGTGAGAGAGAGGGAGACGGGTGGGTGTACACAGAGTCTTGAATTTATGGACATAATGCTGTCAGTTATAAGACAAGTAGAAACTTATCTGAGTGAAATGACACAATTTCAGCGACTTTAATGGTCTCATACAGATATGATTTTATGTATATAGACTGAAGCAGAATTTGTATAAGTAACTGCCACTGGGTGTCAGACTGGAGGCCCCATTTACATTTGATGATTAGCTGCTATTCCACAACATGATCCTAGGTAATTATGTTTGTGTGTAAGAGGCAATTTGAAGTAGACTGTGGTGGCAATGAGAATCTGGATCGGGGAGGGAGGCATGTTGGGGTAATCCAAGCAGTTGTGTGAACCGCTGTGTCGAGATGGCTTAGTGGCTAATGCACCTGCCTAGTAAACAGGTGACTCGGGTTAGATTCCCAGCCTTGGTACAAATTTTCACTACTCACTTCAGTCTATATACACAGAAAACTTATTTGAGTGTCTCATTGTTTAAGAAGCTTTGTAACTAGGCCCTGATTCCATTTTTGCAACTGCCTTCCTCTCTCTTTTAGAAACTACCCTGCAGAGAGTCCTTTCAAACAAATTTACAAATGTTTTCTGACAGCAGTCAATTATTTTACTTGTAGGCAAATATAGCCCATTCAATTGTCCTCAATCCATCAGGAAAATTATGACATCCATGTTTCACTTTGAAAATAATTGTCCTACATTTAGAAATATAGCGTCACTAATTTTCACAACAATGATCTGTGCAATTCAAATACATTTGTCCTATAATACTCCATGTTGTCCAACTTGCAATAATAAATTGAATATACAGTTCTGTGACACTACACAGAAAATTAAAAATGCATAATAAAGTATGCAAGATTACAGAGACCCTCCAAACAAGCTTTAATGGAACAGTTTTGAAATACTATCAGTCAAAATTATTACAACAAAACTTTCAGAATGGAGGAATAGATTCAAAGACATGTATGATGTATATTTTCAATACCACATTATAAAATTATTGTTGCAACAAGGAACAAATTTGACACACACACACACACACACACACACACACACACACACACACACACACACACACTTAACTAGTGCCTCAAAATATTAACTTTTAAAGTACATATTAAAATAAAAAATATCATCATTTCTGCTACTTCATTAGAACCCGGTAAATATATTGACAACTTTCAATAGTTACCCTAAAGATGGGGCTTGTGTTACCAGTAACACAACTTTATTTATTTGTTGCACTGGATTTTAATATTTAAGGAACTCTGTAACAAATGCTAATTAGTCATGCAGCTTAACCAAATAAAGATGGAATCTAGATTTACACTGATAAAAAGGAGTGAAGAAGCAAGAGTGGAGTTTAAATTCATAGGACTAGATGAGTACGTTAAGCATGAATAAAGTAGTCACAGGCATATGACTGTGGACAACTTCTGAGGATTTTGCATTTGATTAATGCTATACTGTCCACGAGTATGAACTTAACATTCCTTCACAAAGGTTGTTAATATTACTGACATTTCATCAGCATAAATGACACACTGGTGGCATAATGAATGTAAAATAAATTGTTTTTAGAATCTTGGCCACTCTTAGTGTCCAGCATTAAGAAACATATGCCTTCAAAAGACTGAGACTCAGTAGTCAGTTATGAATTTCCCCACTGGCCACACAGACAGGCTGCAATTTGTGTACTGTTTTTACACGTATTTCATGCTTCATTTCTGTCTTTTTTTTATAAAAAAAGCTAATGAGTTAATGGTAAAACAAACAAAAAAAAGTAAGCACAGTGAGACAACAGGGTTGAGGATGGGAGTAGTGAGCTACCCAAAACTAGTTTGCTGTGATTGGAGTAAAAGTTCTGACAAAGTATGTACAGAACGAATGTACAAATACAATAAAATTATGCCTGGGCAATATGAGCAATGAATGATTTAGGCCACAGAAAAACTATTATCAGAAAAATTATTATACACAGATAAATGTTCTGGCAATGAAGAAAAATGAAATAAATAAGGATGTAAGAATGGGACTAAACAAAATAAAATGGGATACTACCCAATGAACATATTCTCACAGTCCATATATGCCTGCATACAAAGGAAGCTGGCCAGGGTGCATAGTTTATTAGCAAAATCTGTATTTCAGAACCTGCTGCATGAGACTTAAGTAATCAGTACATCCCTAAAACCTCCATTAATTAAATGGAATTAGGCTCTGCAACACGTTTTGCTTTACCAGCAAACGTACATTCTAATACCATCAGTTTTTGGAAGTCCTATGAAATATTTTAGGAACACAAAGAGATGTCATGTACTACTTCTGCAAAACATGAATATAAATGTGTAATGTAGAATTGCACCTTCTTCACATACAGCAGTTTCATTATTAAATATCAATAAAAAAGGTGACAATGATTGTTTGTACTAGTAAAATTATACAAATATGTCAGCAATACATAAGACAATTATTCAGTCACATTAGACTCCACAAATTTAGGACAACCATCTGGGGGAAAAACATAGCAATAGGGTTACAGGCATTAATTATGTTGTCCACACAACACTACACATTTTGCTACCAGTTTGCAGCACATATCACCAAGATATTGCAGGTGTATCACTAAGAATTTGTGTTGTGGTTATGCACATGGCTAACTAGGATGGACAGGAAAGGCTGCAACATAAACATATTTGTTTTGTTTCAGAACATGATCACTCTCATACAACATGTAAGCTTTTGAAACTTTTGTTGGAGGCTGGGTCAAATATTCAGCTTCATTAAATTATAAACAAAGTAGGAACTCATTATGACAAGATGGTTAAAGTGAAAGGGAGTATGAAAGATTGCCAAAGTTGTAATAAATGTTTATAATTTTCTCCCACTTCAAAATAAAGCAAATGCTCCCAAGGTATTCAGCTTTAAGGAACCTGAGGTAGCTAATAAATGCTGCACCCATTTTCCCCCAATCATCATCATCATCATCATCATCATCATCATCATCATCATCATCCTTCTTCTTCTTCAATGGTGACAGTGATACAATTTCAGAATAATTAAAGCTAACCTAATGAATGATTGAAACAATATTTTGAAAATAAATTGTTTGTTGAGAAAATAAATAGGTTCATGAAATAATCAGTTTGTTTATGCAGTATTAACACACTGACATTAAATACAAGCCTGTTCTGCATGTTACATTATTGTATGCATCCATCTGCAACTTGTGAATTAAAATACTGGTATAGTGAACAAAATGTTTTTTAAAAAAGAAAAAAACCAATGAATTGTCAGAGGGCATCATTAACAAAACTGAATACATGAAATTATTAAAAAATGCGCGTTCAGTCAACTTTTTTTGTTCCTCTGGCTTTCCAAGCAGTTACAAGATTCCATGCAAAGTACAAGGAAAAGAAATGGACTTGGACAGCTAGTAAGATGAATCCATACCACAGTAGTGCATAGGGGTATCCCTGGAAAGAAAATTTCAATATTAAACTGATGAAAAAACTTGCTATATTTAGGCAGCAAATAAGGTTTGTAGTGGTAAGACATAAAATACAAGAAGCTACACATTAACCTTACAGTCACAAGAAGCAGAAAGACTAACCTCCTTGAGAACAACACTCATAAAGGAACATACACAGATGAAATCATTATACTTGTAAAAACTTTAATCTGCCAATCCAGTACTTATAATCTTGTACTTGATGCTGTGCAGGAACTATCACCTAACTATAACTATATTCTTCTGCAAATAAGTTTGAGCAGAAGACCACTCACACTAAAATTAATTATGTTGTTATCAGTTTCCTTGCCACTATTTAAAATAGCTGCATGGGGCAGGGGCGGGGCGAGACGTGAAGGGGCAGGGGCGGGGCGGGGCGATGTATGATTAGGTGCATGTAGGTGAAGGGGGTGGAAGTGGGGGGTGGGATAAGACAAGGTGAAGGGTGCAGAAGTGGGACAAAGGAGCAGTGTTGGGATGGGACAGCGCAGAGTGGGATGTGGTTAGATGGAGTGAAGGGATGTCAAATGAGCGGGGGCTGAGATGGAGCAGAGGTGGGGAGGGGGGAGGGGCAAGATGGAGGCGAGAGGTAGCTGAGGGGTGGTGCAAGTGAGAGTGAGCCAAGGAGGGTGAGAGGGAAGAAAAGAAGTTATAAGAGGGATTTGCAGGGGAAACCGGGTGGGTGGGTGCGTGGGTGAGGCGCAGTGGTGGGGAGGGTGTGAAGCGAGGGGGGGGGGAGAGGGAGGGATAGGGGGAGAGGGAGTGGCAGGGAGTTGTGGAGGGCAGAGGGTGAAAGAGTTAGGGGGGAGACATGTATGTATACACTCTTCATACTTACTTGCCACATCTGAATTTCCTCAGTTTCACCATCACTGAGGTATTCCAACACCTCAGTGAAATAGAACACTGCTGCATACATAAGTGGGCCAAATCCAAATAGAATTATTCCCATCATATATTGTTTCATGGTTTTTATCCGGTTCTTGCGTACAGCTGCCAATCCAAGAAATGACAGGAGCAGACTAATGCACCAGATATACTCCCACCACAGCGGCTGAAACATTGTTAAACACTAGTGTAAACGTTGAAATATATATAAACAATAAATGATATTTTATAAGGATATCCCCTTTTTACTGAAAAAAGGTCATCCTTACATAGTCTTAATGAGGAGATCAACTTAGAATGGTAATACATGATACATTTGGTCCTATGAGTTGCAGATGTACTTGACTCCTAGACAATAAATGACATACTGGCTGCAATGGTTTATTTAGCAAAACCAACTGCTTTCACCTCTGGACAGTTGTATTACAGCATGAATAGCTTTGAATATACTGCATGACAGATAGCTGATGAAATGCAAGATAATTACTGAAAAGCGTATCATCCAGACGAAATTAACACACTACCAATAGATACCCAAGCAATGATATCTGAAGGTCTTACACTTTAATAAACAGATTTCACTGTGTTTGTAGCTGCACATTTTAAGCAGACTAAATAACCTTTATGATAATCTAATAACACATGTACACATCTTCCAGTATGAAATATAATCAAAGTACTTCTTGTGATTTCTAGTCGGAGTCTAATCAACAAGCTCACTTTACAATCACTGCATGTAGCACTTGATGAAGACAACTACATTGGTTACCAAAATATTACGTGAAGACTATTGCTGCCTTCTCTTTTTTTAAGTAAGAATAATTACAAAAATAGTATGTTCATATAAACAGCTGTAAGTAGTGTTTGCCTAGTATCCCGTTTACATCCAAATGCTGTGACAAATTTTCATGGATATTTATGGAAGATACAGATATGCTGAGGTGGGTGGCAAGACTTGCATTTTTTACATAAATAAATTAGTCACTTTTGAGATGTGTCATGCCACATGAACTAAATTTCGTAAGTGACCCAAAAGCTTATTACATCCCAGAAAACTGGTGCTTACCCTCAAGCCCCAAACTGCTCCAAGAGCCCTGAATGTGGCACATTTATAAGACTTTTGTGAAAAATAAAATTAAAAAATTTGCAAGTCAGTCTCCACCTATGCTTTTGAAATTGTCATTGTACTGCTCAACACAGGAAAGTGAGAGAAAAGCTACCCTGTTGCGCAACGTCAACTACACCTTATTTATTGACATGATAGTCCTATTAAACACAGTATTATCTAAAGCTGGTAGTGATCAGAATGGATTAAATATCAATTAGCATTTTTCAGTTTCATTCAAAGCAAGCTACTCCCATCGGTCACCTTGTTAAGAGTTGCTTTAGAGTGCATATACACTATTGTTACACTCCAATGATGTACTGTGTATTATAACAGAGATTATTTTGTCAAAATTAGTGTTTCAAGTTCCCTTATAGTGGCTTCAAAACAGTTAGTGAAAATATGGAGTACTTCCTGCAGTCACACAAGTGGGCATGGTATGATCTACCTCTGCTATATAAAATGTAAAAACAATTGATCACGCTCTTGCAGACAGTTTAAATACTCACAAAACTGTAATACATAACATACAGCAAGTTTTTTCAGATGACTAACAATTTTGCACAAAGACTTCGTTGTGACTGAAACAAGCACACATACTGTGTAGAACTACAGTGTTCTTCGGGTGCTAGTCTCACAATTTTCTGTGTAAAACCGAATTCTCTGCATGCAACCACAGGAGGTGCATGGAATTGGCAGAAAAAAGATAGGGGACTCTTTTTCAGCACTGTTCAGCAAAGGCTTGCATATGGATTGGATTAAGGTCAGTACAAAACCATAGTTGGACCAAGGGAAACAGCATTACTTCCCATCCTTCTGACTAACCATTATGAAACTGTTGACTACTATTCATCTGCAACAATTTTCATCCAAAGTGACATTAGAACTAGAAATTCAGTACTTTCAAAGAAGCTCTGGGACAACACAGTACACTAAACATGCATTGATCACCACCTCCAAAGAAGATATTGTAAAAAAAAAAAAAAAAAAAAAAAAAAAAATTGTGTGTGTACTGCAAGAACATACAGAATATTTTGTTGTAAATCTGTCAAAGCATATCTGCGGGAGCACTTGAATAACTTTAGAATGATGACAGTAAAAATTACCACTATACAAGAAATCTGAGATGAGGAAAGCAAGCAATGATATCACACACACACACACACACACACACACACACACACACACACACACACACACAGAGAGAGAGAGAGAGAGAGAGAGAGAGAGAGAGAGAGCGTCAAAAGCTTATCAGGTTTGTGAAAGTAGAAACTACTCATCTTAAGGATGTATAATAACTCAGTTGCCTCACTACGAAGATTACAACATGGTTCAATGAATCAGAGTTCTGCACAAAAAGGAATAAAGAGTCAAGTGAAGAATGTATGTAACAAAATAATCCGGCAATAAAATCTATACAGAGAGATTGCAGTGACAAAAACCCATTAACAGATATTAAAAAATATTTGTCAATGCATAGTCAATTTGAGCCGTTCTGTATTTTGGTGGAGACCCAGGTACAGGAAGATCTCACTAGAGGACAATGCTATGCACTATGGCCATTATACATGCAGGTTCCAAGGGCCAGACAGAAGGTTTGCTGTCACCTTGTTTGTCAGTGAAATTGCACAATAGACTAGTCTGAAGACAATACTTATGAAACAACAGGAAACAGAACTTGCAGATATTGAAGAAACTAAACATGTCTTAAGATCACACATGAATGCTTTTACAGAGGAATGCTTTTTTTAAAAAAAAGCATCGGAAAAGGAGAGTGATATGCAAGGAAAAAAGTTGCTAACAAATTATTTGGTTGGGAATCAGATGTCAGGACATGCGCACAGCAAATTTTACAGATTGCTATGGAACAGCTGTACTCCTTGTGTGGAATACTTCATTGCAAGGTGTGATGTAAGTCATTTCAGCTTGTGATTTGATATTCCTCGAGATAACTTCTGAGTGTAATGACAAATGGTGAGAGTCACTGGTGATAACAGCAGGGACCCTGTCTAGAATGGGTCACAATCACACAGTCCAACTGCTGTATTCGCACCAACCAAGCAAAAATGCTCCATGTGCTAAGTGCCATGAGTCTCATTGTCAGTGCTTTGCTTGGCAATTAGCATACACCCAAGCCCTCGAGTAAAAGTCTGCCTGTCATTGTTCAGTTTGTCTCAAAGTAATAATTAACACCTTGGAAAGTGACCAATTAGAGTTATTAATATAATGAGAATAATGTTTTCTTTTTAATACTGGAGTCTGATGGAAAGAATATGTTTCATAAAGAGTAACTGCAATAAAATTAGCAGCAGCCCAAAATGGAACATTCAATGACTACAAAATGCAGTTATTTTAGACAGTAATTATATTACTGCAGCTGTGCGTGTAATCCTTTAACTTGATACTTATAACAAATGCTGCACTAAAGCACAATTTTTATAGTTAATAAATATAATTAACATAAATCATTTTTAGTAATATAAAATTACACACATGATAAATGGCATTCAGTGTGGGGTGTAAACAAATACTACATTACAAACTAATTTAGAATAGGAACCAAATGGACTTATAATGCAATATAATGGTTATTAAAATTTAACGAAGTCTTACTGAAAGAAATTTGAAATATGGAACACACACAATATATAGGCCTCATGTGCTCAACGCCCAACTGAATGCATTAGCGTATGAATTGTTTAATGTAGAGTGACAGCAAATACTAAGAAACTGTCCAGCATAATGAAGCAGAAGAGGACAGTATATCTCCTTTGGGTATACCTGAACTGTTCATAGAATAACACACATTCTGGAAAATGAATATGAAAAGAAGGAAGAGTGCAAAAGCTAATTCTGGATTGTAAAAATGTAAAGCTTATTTCTCACTAATAGAAGGACAATGCTTTAACCACTGCATCGCTTTGCTGAACCTGAAGAACTTAGTGAAAACAGAATAACCAAACACGAAGAGAAGGCAGGTTGTGATGATTAGAAAAAACTGAAGAACAAGGCACTTTTGGACAAGAAGTTTGATGCAATTGTTGGAACACTACATTCAAGAATTCAGAACAACAATATAAACTGGAGGACTAGTCGCATGGGCACCAACAGATAAAAATATGTCTGAGAGATCATGCAAAAATTATGTACATTATCCAGAAAGTATGATGAGTCAATCCTAGGTACACCAGTAAATAAATTCTGGAAACAACGCCAGCAGCATTTGACGATTATTTACAAATGATGATGTAGTCAATTCTATCAGTGAACATAAACCATGCTATAGTTCTGAGTCTGTTAGTGTTACATTACTCATATCAGTCATGTATGTGCAAGATACTTTCAGGACACCCATTCAGAGCAATGACACCTGATACATATTCATTAAGCAACTAATAGAAAATGCAAAGAGTAGTTTTCAATTCATAGAAAGCATTCTGAGCAACTGTAGTTTTTCATAATAGGAATTCTTATTAAAACTCCCATATGGCCTTTTCTTTGGTACTCTTAGAATGGGTATGACTCTTAGTAATTTGTAATGTGAGAAAATACTAAAAACATACTTAGGACAAATAGACACATTGTGAAAAGTTGTGTTTAATAAGCAGTGGGCCTTAAACATAGATGGTCAATCAATATGAAAAATACAAGAAGTGTATTATGTGGCATGTATCAAAGAAACCACTCAAGAGTTTCATGAACACAAGTTGTGGTAATAATCTGCAATAGTACTCCTTGCCTCATTATACGCAGCAAACAGATAAAATGATAGGGATCTGGGCCAAATGGGATGTGCATAATTATTTTTCCACTTTACAACACAGGAAACAGGATGCTAAATTATACCAACTAACTTCTGCAATACATTGTACAATGGCCTGTACAGTAAATCTGTAAGTACAAGATAAATAAATCTGTACATACAGGAGAAATAAGGATAAGGAAAAAAAATGTTTACATATTAGACCTGGGAAGATCCAAACAGATCTGAGACAGAAAAATAGCGCTCAAGACAAGGAGCTCTAATCAAAATATTTCCATCAGAGTACATGAGCAATGATGTAAAAGATTGAGATATTTAAAATAATGGAACCACTGGGAAATATGTAACAGGTACTGAAAATTTCATATATATATATATATATATATACTATTTGATTTTTTATTGATTAACCTGTACTCTCCAGAACAAAAGTGTTGTTCTTGTTGCTATCAGATTTAACTGATTCCCTCTGTACCTAATTTAAGACAACCCAATTCTCTTTTTAAATTCTCTAACCTACCTACCTACCTAATTAAGTGATCCATTATTCCACACTTCACCTGATGCTTGTGAATTTTATTAATCTTCCATTTTGAAAAGATAATGGCTGTCTTCAGGAGGGCTTTTTTTGTACTCTAAGAACTTTTGACTTCTGATTTGCAGATTTCTTATTCAAGTGGACCGACATCAATTTATAAGGCATGATACTACAGGAAGGACATCTACAATCGGCAATTTCTTCTTTCTGATTAATAAAAGGCTGTCACAGTACACAAACTTTTTTTAAGCAGGAGTTTCACTTAGTAGATGGAAGAAATATGGTTGCAGAAATGAACAAATATGGAAATGCACCACCAGAGGATGAAAGAGACAAGAAAATTTCAAAAATAAACCACCAGGTTACAAAATAAAAGCAGTGGAAAATAAACCAAGCAGTGGGAAACTTTATATAAAGAAAGCTGTTACACTACATATAGAAATGTGAATAGACACTATTTTTCACTTGAATTGTAGCTACTTTCAGACTAAATCAAATGTTTGGAAAACAGCACAGACCTTCTTGTATTCATAAGCATATTTGGGAGAAAATATAAAAACCAATTCAGTCTCTCTAATTCTGCCGGCCCCTCTCACACTTTTGCTAACAGTGTTTCAAGTACAGAAATGAAGATCCCCAGGCACAAAATTGAACCTGACACAAATGACGACAGCTATAGCAATAGCTTTCAACCAGACGATGACTCTTCCAACTCCAAACTTATATACTACAGTGTGTTGTTATATATAAATGGCAGTTTTGAACATACTGTTATGTCATGCACATTATGGGAACACAAAGTAAAGATGTGGTATAAAGGATTTGATTTTATGCCTTATTCATTCCATCAAAAATTATATGCATAAAAAGAAGTGGCGGGCAGGGGGTGGCGGGCCGGGGGGGGAGGGTGGCGGGCCGGGGGGGGGGGAGGGTGGCGGGCCGGGGGAGAGTGGTGGATGGGGGAAGTGTGGGGGGGAAGTGTGGGTGGGGGGAAGTGTGTGGGGGGGGGGAAGTGTGTGGGGGGGAAGTGTGGGGGGGGGAAGTGTGGGGGGGGAAGTGTGGGGGGGGGAAGTGTGGGGGGGGGGGAAGTGTGGGGGGGGGGAAGTGTGGGGGGGGGAAGTGTGGGGGGGGGGGGAAGGTGGGTGGGGGGTAGGAAATTGTGAGAAACCAAAGCTGGACTACAGTCAGCAGATGCAAACGACGTATCTTACAGCAGTTGCGCAGAGATGAAGAGGCTTGCACAGGGTAGACTAGGAAGGAGAGCTGCATGAAACTCATCTATGGACTGAACATGGTGATTTTCAATGAAGGAATCAAATGTTGTCCACCAGGAGGACAGAAGAATTTCAGTGAAGAGACAAATGGGTCATGAAGCTGCAGATGGTTATTACAAAGGAATCATCCTGGTACTTGCCTCAAAGTTTTGGAGAAACATAATTTCAGTTCTGTACACAGGCAGGTATCACCTTGACATGATTCATATCCTCCAAAAATTAGTAATTAAGTATGGATCTGATTGGCCATTTGTGGACTTGGGCCCCACTCCCGCCACACCCGACTCCAATATGCTAATCACTGTACAACATTATTCAATTAGGGCACTTGAGCTTTTCCGTTCTTCCTGCATTAAGGCCTTCTAGGGACCACATCCTTTCATTGCTCCTTCAATTTCTTCTGGCATTCTGTCACTTTTTTCCTTTCTTTAGACCATTTAGTACCTCTTTCCTTTTCCTTTCTCCCTTGAAAATTTTCAATTCTTAAAACTTTCCTCCTAAATGTTTCTCTTTCTAGCACTACCACATCTCTTATGTTGTTTCTTTCTTTCTTTATCTTTCAAATTCTAGTGCTTGTTGATATCTCCCCCCCCCCCCCCCCCCCCCTTCCACACACAAGAAAATAAATGATACATGAAGATATAATTTGCTAGCGTATAACCATCCTGGTTTCATTGCTGTGTTTTGCTGTTTTAGATAAGAATGTTTTGTTGCATATATACTTAATTGTACCATACGAAATTCCCATCTAGTGTATCTTACCCACCACAGAAGTTTTCTTCTAAACCATTTTCTTGTACTGTTTCCCAAAATATCATAAATTAATTATCTTTTTTATTTGACCATCAGTTCTTAAACATTTTGAAGCACTTTTTATATTCAGTGCTATAAAGAAACTATGTTAAATGTAACACTATATGAAGCATTATTCGTTTCGTTCAGTAAATATTCAAGATGTGGTTTTTTGCATCTACTTGGGATCAAGTTACTGAACTAATGATTCTGAAGTCGCAGGAAACAGTATGGCCTGTAATTTGTCATTCCATCACTGAAATGCTTGGTGAATCACCAGCTCTTAATTTGTCGCTTAGGTTGCTATCACCTCACATGGACACTATTTCTAGGTAAGCTTCAGCACCTTACATTAGTTACAAAAGTGGGATTAAAACTCTATGGAGTATCCTTTCAGTACTTTTCTTTTTTTCAGCTTGACTCACAACCGCACCTCATCTTTTAAGGCTGGGAAAGTTGGCTTTTCTTTAATAGTGTAAGATAGTCAAATCACCCAAGCCCCCACTATGAATGTGATGAAATATGTTTGGCAACTCTGTTATTGTCTGCCAGTTACAGGTGTTGCCCAGAATTAGCCCACTAAATTCAGTTGATATAGCCTTGTCAACTTCATGAAATATTCTGAGTAATTCATATGTAAGTTGAGACACTTTGTAAATTTATTTTCTCAGCTCCTGAGAAGTTTTGCTACATATAAATTTACATAATAGTTCAGATCTCGCTGGAGACTCAGTATCAGAGCTGTACATGGCTAGAATGAAATTTAGTATCAAAATCGTAATAAGATCTACGAATTTCTACCACTGCTACCGTGCAGACTAAATATCAGTATTTGATATTACTCTCACAATTGTGGAACATCTGATGTCCAACAGTCCTTTATAATTGTCCAAGAGGTTATTGTTGTGGCAAAAGAGCCAAACTGACCTGCCCTAGAAAACAGTTTTTGAAAGAACTAACTGCAGGACGAGCACAAGCCTCTGTTTGCAGGCTCATCTTTTAGGACATTGCCTCGAGCTTCTGTTGGAAAAACCAGGAGCGCGAGAGAAGCAAGAGGTTGCACTGTTTATGCAGACTACACAAGAACCTTGTTTATCTGGACCAGATGAGACCAGATGTAATCCAAATTACTGAAAATCTGGAAATATTCTACTAAATGCAAAAACTCTAATATTTACTACAATATACAAACCTTTTATTTTGGCACTAGCAAGAAACACTTTTTTGTACTTATACTACATAATTACTGAAGTCTACTTATGATAATTTACTGAAATAGTTTGGAACTTGTGTGGAGTCTGAGCCGCAGCAAATTCATGGCGGAGTTTCACTAACTTCAGTTGGGCTGGAGTTGTTTCTGGCAGACATTCTAAAATCTAAGTTAGCTGTAGTTTTTCGAATTGTGCTGTTGCCCCCGCACGAAGCAGTTCACCATCACTATCATTATCTGTAGTACAGCAGGTGATGCAACAAATTTTGTCATTACTCAACATGCCATATCCAGCATCACTGTCATTCTGCAACCAGGCATCTACGTTACATGCAAACAATCATGAATTTATGCTAACATTTCATGAAATTCAGAGGTGTTGACAACTTCACAAACTTTGATGGTGGAACACAAATAGCAAGCCATACTGTTTTCTGCAACTTCAAAATCATTAGTTACGTAACTTGATTTCAAGAAGGTGCAAGCACAAAAACCTCATCTTTGGTATTTACTAAACCATACGAATAATGTTTCATCCAGCGTTTCATTTCTTGCTTTCTTTATTGTACTGCAGTTCTGCAAACTTGCAGTTCTGCAAACTGTCTTTCATTATCATTTTGAAGCGGAAGTCTTCAATTTCCTTTCAGTTTGACACAACTGATGTCTCTACATCATATTCTGCAGCTATGTTTTCCAGGAGTTCTCCTTTGACAGTTCTGTTTAGTACTTTCAACTTTTTGCCCATCGCAAAACCACTTACTTTCGTTTCAAAGCAATTCCACTCAGGCACATACGAACAATACAACAGTACCAGTATAGCTTCTTAACACTATAAGGAACACAGTCACACTAGTTACACAGACTGCAGTAACAGTAGCTGGGAGCATATGATAGGTGATCTGTGTGCTGCCTGTGGTGCCAACAGAGTAACTGTACATATACTGTATTGCACCAACTATATCTATCTCCTGATTAATGAGGGCTGAATAAATGAGGTTCTTGTGTATCTACTATGTGCAGTAACAGGTGAGTCAAGATATAAGTAGAAGACAAGTGCAAATATGCACAACAAATGCTGCAAGAATAGTAGACAACAAAATATCTGGGGCTGATGTCAGGCAAGCTGCAACTTCTATTGGGTTCTGTGAAAGTTACTTATTAATGTAATTACAAGGTCATTAGAGATGGAGCACAAGTTCAGAATGGGAAAGAAAGAGGCAGGAAGTGTGCCATGCCCTTTCAAAGGGAATGTCACAGCACTTGCATTATGCTATTACAGAAATCACGAAGCAAAAAAATTAAATGTGGCTGACTGGGCACAGATTTGAGCCATTGTCCCCCCAAATACGAGTTCAGTGTGTTATCACTGTGACATCTCACTTGGTAATTGGATCTGAAGTTAGTAATAGAATGTCCTAGAATGAAATTTTCACTCTACAGCGGAGTGTGCGCTGATATGAAACTTCCTGACAGATTAAAACTGTGTGCCGGACCGAGACTCGAACTTGGGACCTTTGCCTTTCGCGTGCAAGTGCTCTACCGACACAGTTTTAATCTGCCAGGAAGTTTCAATAGAATGTCCTGCAGAGATGTCTTTAAACACCTTAGTATTTTGATAACTGTTTCACAATACATTCAGTCATTAAGATCCTCTGCTATTATCTCTATTCTCCTTCCTCAAAAAATAGTACAAATCACAATCACGATAACATGACTGAAAATAATTTCTAAAAATTGTTCATGGTTCGATAAGAAGCAGCAAATGAGAAAATTATCAGTATACAGAGCTGGTAACTATTTTTTTCTGGAGGAATGCAAAGTAGTAAATGAACATACTCAATTGAAATTTCATAAAATTATATTTTTACCAACTCCTGAGACTGTAAACAATGGTCTTATTTACATAGAGGTGTCAGTGAAAAACTACTGCAAAATGCAAGATAAGTTAGCAGAATGTTGTCCTATTTCTAGTCTGACTGCTTGTGTACCATACATACTAATGTAATTTAATGAATATACATAGGTGAAATGACTTTATATGTTTGAGTATACCATATGCAATGAGTAAGCTTAGTCAGACAAATGAACACGCAAAAAAATCGCTACTGACAACATACAAAAAACAGAAACAATGAAAAATTAATTTGGACACAGTAAAATTGAACAAGGAATAAAAAATAGCTGCAGTAAACAGGAAAATCTGTTATGGAAATAATCCTGTTTCACACACACAAATAGTGCTTAAATTTGTAGTTCACAAAATTAAAAAACGGACATGAGAGTGAGTAAAATCTGGCATAAAATGACCACCTGGAGAGCAATCATATGTTTTATGTAATTTTTTATTTAACTGTCTTGATCACAAAGTTTTTTTAACAAAATTTCCAGTCTCTTTTCTTCAGAATCTAAAACAGAGGTAAAAGATGAAAGCATTACTCTCTACTACATTAAAAGGTTAAAAATGAAACAGAAATCAACCAATTATAAAGCAGAGCATGTTCCGGATCTCCTCCCCAACCCCTGAACTGATTTCAACCAAATTTGGCACACAAACAGCAGGCCCCAAGTATCAGCACTGTGTGGTTTATAACCTCTTTAGCTCCAATAGGACCAAATATATGGGCCAAAATGTGTTTTTCCCAGTCCCTGGCATATAGGCTGCCCTGCACAACTGGCAGATGGTGTGGGAAAAGTATCAGCTGGCCTTACCATCCTGATTTGCATTGCAGTCTACCTGTCAGGGGCACACAATGGTTTCCCAGCCTTTTCTATAAAGGCTGTACAGAGAAATAAGAAGGATCTGCAGCAATTCATCGACACACAAAATAACACGAGTGAAAGCTGCCATGAATGCCTCAACATGCATATACAGGGCGATTCTCAAAGATATGCAAATATTTTAATATGTTATTCTACAAGTACAACTAAAGAAAAAAGTTCATATAAACATAGGTTCGCAAATGTTTAGTTAAGTAGTTATGGCTAATGAAAGATTTTGCCTGAAATGTAGCAACTTCGCTAATATGAAGCCATCGCAAAACTGAACGAGGTTAAAGTAAAGCATGACTTCCATTTATTTTGTTGTTATTAATCTGGTGAATCTAATAAAACATGTCCCAGACATGTATCTGCAGTAGTTTTCCAGAACGTCCCAAGTTGCAAAGATTGTTGCACAAGTAAATTTGTTTCCTTTCCATTAAGAACATAGAAACGTTTATGTCATTGTTAGCAATTGTTAGTGAGTTGTTTCAGTCATTTCCTAACCATGAAACGAGTTGGTTTCCTGTATTGTTCAGCAAAAGAACATGATAACAATAGTGTATTTAAATGAAACCACATAGTAACTGTTGTAGTCTGTAGATTATTCATGAAATAGGGATGCCTTTCAAATTTATGACAGAGAAATATGTTGATATGGTGTTTATTTATGGCAAATGTAATGGTAATGCTACGGCTACAGTTAAAGAATATCATGTACGATTCCAACTCTGAGAATTCCGTATGCGCACAATCCATTAGTGGAGTATTTTGAATGTTATGGGAGACAGGTTCTCTAGCTTGCGTTCATAATCAGTATGAGCACTTGATACGTGAAGACGACGATGAGAATATTATGGATGTTGTTCAACGTAGCCCGAGTACCCGTACAGGATGTATCTCTCTCAATGATTAGGCATTTCAGAATCTAAGGTATGGTGTACACTGAAGTACAATAATCTATATCCTTACCATACACAAGAAGTGCTGCCTTGTCTGCTTGTGCCTGCATAACACATAGATAACTGTACAAAGTAATTACAAGAAGGTTCATTTAGAGGTACAGTTCTTAAAAATATTCTTGGTTGTACACAAGTATGCAAACAAACTTTTATATTTAACCACATAAAAATCTTTTAGTTTTCTGATAGTTTTTTAGCTGATCTGAATGTAGTAGAGAGTTCAAAAAATAAAATTTAATTACAGAAATCATGCAAAAATTGAACATGTTCTGGTGACTTTAAAATTTGTATTTCTACAGGAAGAAGCATTTATTACTAAGAACAACAGGAAAGAAGAGAGAAGCATGTTTATTTTTTTACTAGCATCCGGAAGATCCTGCCCTTTGCTTGGAGTTGTGCAACTGGTTAAATACTTATCAGCAGTTGCACAAATACATTTTATTTACTGATGAGGCACAGTTTACTCAAGATGGTTTAAACAATTTATGTAACTAGCATGTATGGTCTGAAGCAAACCCACATGCAACAGTGCAGGCGAGAAGTACTTACAATTCATTCAAGAAGAAATAGCTCACTTGCTTGAAGATGTTCCACTTGCTATGCAATTGCAAATGTATTTTCAACATGAGAGCATGCCTTCACATTTCACCAATGCCGTTGCTTCACATTTAAATGAACATTTTCCCCAGAAATGGATTGGTCACGGTGCTACATGTCTGTGGCCATCCAGATTGTGTGATTTAACACAAATGGATTTTTGTGTATGGGGATGGATGAAACACATAGTTTATGAGGAAAAAGTCAATACACGTTAGGCATTACTTGCTACCATTATGAATGCAATAGACGAAATAAAGAACAACCCTGTGAAACTGAAGTGAGCAGCAAAACCTGATCATACACGCGCAGCTAAATGTATGGAACTCGGCGGAGACATTTATGAACATTTATTGTGATTGTATTGTGGAATTGTATGTACACTGTACTACTTTCTTAACACTGAGCTTTGTTTTTTCTAGTTTAACATGAATTCACATGTGCTATGGTATTAATAAAAGCAGGTTATCTGATACATTCATACAGTTTCAGTTAATGTCATTACCATTAATTTTCCAGAATTAAATACTCTAGAACTTCTATTGAAAACTTTGTGCAATTGTCTGGAATTTAAAAAACAAACTGGGACAAGCAGTTAATAATATAAAAAAATTACAAAATTACTTCTTTGCATCTCTGGATGTTCTGGAAAACTACTGCAGATACACGCCTGAGACATGTTTTATTACATTCAGCACATAAAAAAATAAATAAATAAATAAATAAAAAATAAAAAAATAAAAATAAAAAAATAAAAAAATTGGAAATCATGCTTTTCTTTAACCTTGTAGAGTTTCGTGATGGCTTCATATCAGTGAAGTTGCTAAATTTCAGGCAAAATCTTTTATTAGCCGTAACTCCGTAACTAAACATTTGCGGACCTATGTTTATATAAACTTTTTCCTTTGGTTTTACTTGTAGAATAACATATTAAAATATTTGCATATCCTTGAGAATCACCCTGTATAAGATACAAATGTTATCCTGGGGGTTGCTTGTGCCTGCATAACACAGAGATAACTGTACAAAGTAATTACAAGAAGGTTCATTTAGAGGTACAGTTCTTAAAAATATTCTTGGTTGTACACAAGTATGCAAACAAACTTTTATATTTAACCACATAAAAATCTATTAGTTTTCTGATAGTTTTGTAGCTGATCTGAATTTAGTAAAGTGTTCAAAAAATAAAATTTAATTACAGAAATCATGCAAAAATTGAATATGTTCTGGTGACTTTAAAATTTGTATTTCTACAGGAAGAAGCATTTATTACTAAGAACAAAAGGAAAGAAGAGAGGAGCATGTTTATTTTTTACTAGCATTCCAACTTCTTGTGCGAAGGGCGGGGGGGGGGGTGCATGTTTGCATGTTGCTGACACCCGTTTATCATTTACAATGTTGTTGTTCTTTTTACCAGTTCTACTCTTCACTCTTGGTCTCTTTCTCCAGCGCGTGCATGTGGAAACGAATGACACACACACACACACACACACACACACACACCATGTAGAACAGCTGTGTAGTGATAAACTGGGGGAAAAAAAAAAAAGAAAACTTAGGTCATCGCTTTCTAATGTAACACACTTTATAATCCATGTCAAATCTCAAACTATTATTGACGAATGACTATTGCTAACAAAATTATTATTGAATGTATTAAACAGCTGGAATGTGTTTCTTGATGATAAATGTATTCTTAAATGTTAAAACTGTTTTCAGTGAAAAAATGCTTCATTGTCAAATGTAGTGACACTTGAGACACACTGTAGCTTTCTATTCTGCTGCTTTCTTCTATCTACTTTCGTGATGATAAAATGAGAACACTAAATAAAAAAGATTTAATAACAAAGAATCGATGTCCAAGATGTTGGAATCATTGATTCCAATACTAATCAATTCCTAGAGAATTGGAATCAGAACATGACATATCCCTAATTAAAATCATTATGGATAAATTTTTACTCCAATTTTTTTGCAGTAGTATAGTATAAGTAAAAATACTACCTATAGGCTGCTCACCTTATATAAACTACACTTTATTTCAAAAATTACTTTTAACATTGAATCTTGTTTTATTTTTTAATATGTACTACCCCAAGAACTGACGTCATTAAAGATGTAAAAAGTTATGATCACAGTCCAATTTATCTCCCCTAACTCTCAAGCAGCTTTTTCAGCTCAGTTACCCAACTGCTACAGAAGCAGTGTTGGAAAACATATTTTCCAATACAAAATATCAGCTTAGAATTTTTTTTATCAGCACCACTTATCAATTAATGTTTAAAATGCACAAATGCCTGGGCATTTACAAATTTTGGATATTTGCCCAGGCATTTATCCTGGGCATTTGGCCCAACTTATAAATGCGCAGGCATTTTCAACCACTACCTGTGATGATTGCAATTGCTTTCTATTTATACTGGGCACATGAGACGTACTTTCAAAACAAGATTTAAAGAGAACACATACACCTGCAATAAAACTTAAAAAATAAAAAGTAATGGACATAGCACACAACGTGAAAATTTTGCACCCCATTCCTAAAAGTAGATATCTTATCACATGATATTTAAATATTTGTCATTAAGAGACAGCATTCTAGGGTACGCATGGCACATAGGGCTGTGTGCTGCTCCCTGCAGGAGCGTCTGCTACATTGAATGGCACAACAAGAACTGTAGGCGAGATAAACTAACATCAAACTACAAGTACCCTGCACCATCTAGCAATAGTTGCTAAACTTCACTATCTTCCCAACGTAAATTATGTTATCTCTCATTTATTTTTGAAATGTTGGTGTAATTTACTCTTTTCTGTCATTTCACACCTGATTCACTTTCCATTTTCACTTTTCTTACTTATTGTTCTAACCACAAAATAAATTTGAATATGTGAAGCACACTAATATATGTGCGCTCAAAGCTTGTTCCACATTCTTCCTTCAGAAATACCGGGTGGTTGTAATTAAAGTGCAGCTACTCACAGAGTTCAAATGTGGGCTGTAATTATTGTATGACAACGAAACTTGGTAGATATACTAATGTGTTAATGTGGAACTGATTTATGCTGGAGAAAATTAGTTCAAATTTTGGCATGTGCAAACATGGCATTGTGAACACAAGAAAGACGTATAGAAATGTTTCTATGTGTGTTGTGTTGGCAGAAGAGCCAACACCGTGTTACTAACGGAGGCCGAAATGCACGCGTTTTAGCTCACGCAGGCTGGTGTGAGGAGGGAAGGACTATACTGACGTGAGGTCTGGAACATGACAAGGAATTAGAATTCTGAAAGCGGACGTAATTAGTTTGATACTAAACTTTAATCCATTAATGATGAACTTCGCTCTTGATGGTACATGATTCACAATATCTGTTCAGAATACATTCATAGTAACTGAATATGGCGCCTTGCTAGGTCGTAGCAAATGACGTAACTGAAGGCTATGCTAAACTGTCGTCTCTGCAAATGAGAGTGTATGTAGACAGTGAACCATCGCTAGCAAAATCAGCTGTACAACTGGGATGAGTGCTAGGTAGTCTCTAGACTAGACCTGCCATGTGGCGGTGCTCGGTCTGCAATCACTGATAGTGGCGACACGCGGATCCGACGTGTACTAACGGACCGCGGCCGATTTAAAGGCTACCACCTAGCAAGTTTGGTGTCTGGCAGTGACACCACAATATGTATAGGATTAGGAACACAACATGGGCAGAAAAGAGCAAACAAGTGAGAAAGACATAAAGTTTATTTTATTATTAACCACCACTTACACAATTTTTCAATTCAATAAACTTTACTAACAGCCATACACTTTAAGATACTTTATTTTATTTTATTTTATTCTGAAAGCAACCAGTTTCGGCAATTCATTTTGCCATCTACAGGCTCCATATGCTTTTACGAATCAACAAACTTATCGTATAGTGCCATAAAACTGGATATTGTAAAATCCGATTGTTGTGCAGCTGGTTCAGATGAGCACTGAAGACATCAACAAGATGCTGTACAGCACGGTTTGCACCAGCGTAAATTGGGTCCACATTAGCTCATTAGAATATCTACCAAGTGTCGTTCCCATATGATAATTACAGCTCCCACTTGATCTCTGTGAGTAGCTGCACTATAAATATAACCACCCAGTACTAATTCCGAAGTCATCTGTTCAATTTTAGCATGATTTTGGTAATTAAATTTTATTTTTTGAATAGTTTGCTACATTCTGATCAGCTGTAACTGTCAGAAAGCTCATAGATTTTTTCATGATTAAATATATAAGTTTGTTTGCTTACTTGTATAGAATTGAGAATATTTTTAAGAACTGTGCCTCTAAATGAATCTTATTTTAATTACTTTGTACAATTATCTGTATGTTATGCACGTGTCAATGACCTTGAAGATAGCATTTGCATATTTTCTAGTGGCTGAATCATGCATGGAAACTCTGAATTGTGCTACTTTAGATATTAATGACTTGTTTCAGCGGAGCACAATGAGAGGTATATCATGTTTACAATATAACTTTTTCGTTTGTTAACCTTTTAATGTAGTAGACAACAATACTTTTTTCTTGTAGTTTTATTGTAGATTCTGAAGATGGCTATTGCGTAGCTGATATCAATGATCTTGTTCAGAAAGCTTTACTACCAAGACAGTTAAATAAATTATGTAACACATGAGAATGTAAGGTGTCTTACGTGTTTACTGAGATAAATTACAACTGATGCATTTTAACACTCAAGAGGATGCTCCAGTTACACAACCTCAAACTATGCTACATGCTATATGCTTAAGTATTTAATTTCCAGCTTATTCACTGATTATGATTCATAAAAGAAAGTTTACCGTAATTAGTTACATAAGTACAACATCAAAGGTTAGAGTAATTTTTCTGACTTGTTGGGTGGTTGATTTGAGGGAGGGGCCAAACAGCAAGGTTATTGATCCCATTGGATTAGGGAAGGAAGTTGGCCGTGCCCTTCCAAAGGAACCATCCCGGCATTTCCTGAAATGATTTAGGTAATCGTGGAAAACTGAAATCGGGGTCGCCGGACGTGGGTTTGAATCGTTCGTCTTCCCGAACGTGAGTCCAGTGTGCTAACCACTGCACCACTTCGCTTGGTAATTTTTCTGAGAAGGTGTTACATGTCATAGCATGAAACTATTTATTACATGGGAAGTGAAAACAGAAATGAAAATGTTACTCAATATTTCAAGGAATGTTTGTTTAGTATAAATGGTACATTTATTGTTGCTACGGGGTTAATTAATGTGTGCTAGTGCAGTGGAACATGACTCTGAGGTAACCTGTTTCACCCCTGATTGTCAACATATTGTTATCTCATTAGAGATGGACCTGACGATTAGATTGTGGAAAGATGGGGAAGGAAATGGGTTGTGTCCTTTTCAAGGAAACCAATGTAAGATTTGCTTTAAGTGAATTAGAAAAACCATATAAAATCTAAATCTGGATGGCCAGATGGGGATTCAGACCCAAGTTCTCCTGAATATGGGTTCATTGTCTTAACCACTATGTCATCTTGTTTGGTCACTGGCAGGAGCAATTTTCTTCAGAGGAAATTGATCATCAGCAGAAACGAGATGGCATACAGTTCATGATCATTATACAGGGTGTTTATAAATGAATATCGGGGTTTTAACCCTTTATAATGCTTATTACATTCAACTTGCAGTTATAAATGATATGTCAAATGAAAGAGAAACTCAAACAGTTTTACCAAAAACCTTATAAATGTTCAATGTGAGCACCATTTACCCATGCACCCAAGTGCTGGATAGGCCGCAAGGGGCCCAATGACAGGGATTGCTTTGCACAGCCTCCACGTTTACCCAATCTAACGCCATGTGATTTTTTCCTTTGGGGCTTCATCAAGGATCATGTGTAAATGCCTCCACTACCAGCAGACCTCCCTGAATTAAGAAACCAGATTGAAGCAGCTGTTGCTACAATCACTGGAAACACACTTATCAATGTCTTGGAAGAACTCGGCTATAGACTTGATGTGTGCCATGTGACAAATGGTGCTCACATTGAACATTTATAAGGTTCTTGGTGAAACTGTGAGTTGCTGTTTCATTTGACACATCATTTATAACTGCAACTTTAATATGATAAATATTATAAAGCATTAAAAGCCCGATATTCATTTATAAACACCCTGTATCGTTCATCAATAGCCTGTATTTAGACCTATCCTGTGTGACACTTCATCATGATCTATCCACCAGATGTTGACAGAGTTTGACACCCCCCCCCCCCCCCTCTCGATGCTATTCTGAAACAACAAAAAACATGGTAACAGCACAAAAACAATGAAGTAGGGTGTGTGTGACCTTTCATTACAAGTGAAACAAAAACAACAAATAGTGATTCAATCCTTTTAGTTACAGCTGGAAGTATTGTACAGTCACTTCCAAAAGAATGAGAAAATGATGAATGATATTTATGAAAATTTAAGTAATTTTACACAATTGTATTTGATGTAGGTATGCAGCCTCACTGAATTGTTAACAATAAGTCGACAACATATACACCACCGATTGCAAACATTTATTGTAAATCTCACAAATGTAATTCCAGGTTAAAGCTACTATCAATGTGGTTTAGATGCTGAAATGTCATAAATGTCAACATGAGTACAAGAAATAAAATTGATGTGAGCTTGTGTGGCTCTTGACAGTGTTTGTTACAGATACTGTCAGTATTTGATGCATGGACACCATTCTCAAGAAACTGTCTCCTCGGTGTCTACACATTCTACATGTGTAGCATGAAACCACTATTGACAATCTATGAAACGGAAATAATTTTGTACAGTGAGTTTCTTTTAAAACAAATTCTATATAGAAATTAGAAATTATGATTTGTCATACTGTCTCCACCACAAGTCACTATGAAGAATATATTAAAACAACCACCACCTTTTTTTTTTATACAAACTGAAAATCTTACTGGGAATTAATAAGTAAGAAAGAAACACACATGAAGCACTAACTGATATCTTTCATTACAATTCAGAATTAAAGACAGCAGTACACACATACATGAACAGACATGCAATATTCACACACAAAAGACAAGAAAATTGAGGACAAGTACAACAGGTGAAAGTATCAATGGGGGGAGTTATAAAATTTGCTCAATTAGACATGCCTTATTATTGTTATTATTATTATTTTATGATAGATGCTTTTCAGTTCTCTCCAGAACATGGTGGAATAATGCAAATCTCATCTGCAGCCCACATAACATTCCTTTATTACTGTTACTACACAATACACACACCTCAAGGCAAAGAGATGGTTTGCATGCAATTTCTGATAGCAAAACAGTGTACGACAAATTGATGATATGAAATTTGAAAATAAAACTGAACTCAATTGCAAAAGTTTTCAGAAATACAAGCCCACATATGAATAAGTATGATGATTTCTTAAAACTAAAAGAAACACACAGAATGCAACAATGATGGTTTCCAAACCAATAATTTGATCTAGGAATACAGTACAATAGGAGCTCAGATTCTACACAAAACCTATTATGTATACATGCATGTACAAGCTGGTCTCTATTACATCCTTCCTCGAGACAGCAGGAATAGATTTTACTGCACTTTCAACACATGAAAAATCAATGCAATGGAATGGTTACACCATCATACATACTATATCACTCCACACTATCCCAAGCAAATTTAAGACTTCTAGAAGTGGAGAAACAAATGGAGCATGTCTGCTGAGTACTCTGTTCATACAGATGACATTTTGAAACACGAAAACAAAGAATATTTGCTTACAGTCACAAACAAAATATAAAATTGTATACCTCTGGGATCTGAAGTTCTTCTATTTCTAAAATGAATATATCCAAGCGATCCAGAATATCTGCAGACAGTTTTGCAAGCATCGCAAAGAATAATAAGTAGTGAAAAAATATGCAGTATTTAAGCCGTGATTTATTTAGAGCACTGAAAAAAATAAGGCACTGCATTACAAATAGAGTACTATTTCTAACATTATTTCCTTAAACCTCCCAGGACACAAATTGATGTACGATATAGTTAAAATAATGAGTATAATTAAGTTTACAAGTATACAGTAGTACTTTACTTTGTTGCACCAGTTTATAAAGAATGTAGTTACAAAGTTTCATGTAGAAGAAGTTACTGATATAAGCAATAAATTATTATTACGTATTCTAAGTCACATTATTAATATGTAGAAATACATTATCCCATAATTAATTCCAAACTAGGAAATAGTAAGGAAATGCATGATCAACTGATTATTACGAGATTAAAAACCTATACTCACTGAAAAAACTGTAAGTAAAATAGACAACAGATCCACTGACTAAGAAAATTTCATGTTTCTGGACTTTTCCATTAGAAGATAAAGAGAGAAGAAGAAAGAGAAAAGTATAAGGAAATTAGAAAAGTAACTCATGTCCAGAATTAAGAGAGGTATTGAAGTTCCATAGAGCACAGCTTCAACTTTGTCATTTCACTGTGTGACGAATGTAGTTGAAAAATCCAGAAAGTTATTGAAAATATTGAAAAATTCAACAAAACACTAAAATAATACAACAGATTAATCTGTTACCTCCCTCCCTCTTACCTATCGTAAAGTAGTAACTTAGACCACCACACAGGATTTTAAAACCTCCATCAGGCTTCCAGAAGAAATTTTCATTATGCAGCGGAATGCGCAGTGTTATGAAACTTTGTGGCAGATTACAAATTGTGTGCCAGACTGGGACTCAAACCTGGGACCTTTGCCTTTCACAAGCAAGTGCTCTGCCAACTGAGCTACTTGAGCACAACTCAGGATCTGCCAGCACCTCATCTGCTACCATCTCCTGCATAAGTTGCAGGACTAGCACTCCCGGAAGAAAGGATTATACAGAGACATAGCTTAACCACACCATGGCAAATTGTGTGCAGAACGAATTTTCACTCTGTAGCACAGTGTGCACTGTTATGAAACTCCTTGGCAGATTACAATAAGACTAAGTGGAGACTGGGACTCGGTTCTGTTGGTAGAGCACTGGCACATGAAAGGCGAAGGTCCTAGGTTCGAGTCCTGGTCCAGCACACAGTTTTACTCTGCCAGGAAGATCCATGAGGCACGTCTTACCACATAAGATATGCAAAAAAAATTATTTGGATGTAATGACAGCTCCTTGTTACTACGTGAAAAGCAGTGAATTAAAATGTGGTTCACTGTGACTGATATATCGTGATACACGCATATGGAATGATTTACCTACAACAGAAGCCCACCTCATATTGAAGGTTCTTTTCCTCATGCCACACCTCATTAAGAGTGATTTCACTGGATCTGAAAAACTGGTACGAACTTTGCCAGGGACAGGCAGCTGCTTTAATTGCCATTTTGCATCTAATTCAGTTATTTTACCATAGATCTTTCTCCTCAATTAGCAGGTAATATTATGCAGGAAAAAAGCATTTTATGCACTGTGCATCGTTGTTCTTACTTCCTCTATATCCTGCTGACAAGAAACTTTTTTTTTCTTTTCCACTGTGAAGGAGGGGATGTCCTGCACAAACTCAGCCCTTTTACCCACTACATAAATAATGGAGCAATCAGTTAATTCAAACATCTAAAGAAATTATTTTTTCAATGAAGTTTCGTCACCTTTAGTGATTCTCTGTTATTGTACTAGAACAGGGTGGCAGCTCAAACATGGGACAAATAATAAAGTAAGATAAAAGAATTCTTTGAGTAATTCCAGATTGATGATGTCATAAGAAGCATCTGATAAATTAACAGACTGGGGTAGGTTATCTCACATTACAATAATGCCTCTTTTTTCTCACGGTTGAAAGATACTAGCCAATAAGTAGTAGTTTAACCTGGGTTTTTTAAATATTGATAATTTACATGGAATAATATTCATATAATTAACAAACTTTGAAGAATTAAGCATTTTAAAATTTGTTATTTATGAAGCTCAATGAAATTAAATTACAATCTATGTTAAAAACATAGAATTCTAAGAGATTTTTAAGAAATGCCCTGAGATTTCCAAATAAAATCTCAATTTCCTGAGAATTCCCGGTTTTCCTGAAGAAAGGAAGTTAGTTTGACTGAATTTTATAGAAGGAAACTAGAAAAGGATGGAAAGCAAACAGAACTATGACTAGGTTTAGATGCAGCAATAAAACTGTTGTAATTATACATTAGAGGTAAAAACTGTGAGCTAAATGAGGATTCAAATCTGAAGAAGCTGTGAAGCAAGCCTTGATTTGTTGCCAGCCTTATTAATCATGGTGTGTGCATGTATTACTTCCAGCTGATAATATACTCTAATATAACAAAATCATCTTTGAACCACAATAATTTCTATTGAGACACTACAATTACAGTCCTTGCCTGAAGTTCCTTCACATCTGGAAATGAAGTGTTCTGTAATAAAGTAAGACCACGAACTTCACAGAAGTTTCAAAATCAAGAATAATGCCCATCAGGTACAACCCCAATAAATTAAAACACTGTTAAAAAAGTTACAATTTCCTCATCAAAATTGCTGATAAAAGATAAAAGCCTGCCTTTCCAGCTATTCCTTCATTCACTTAAGAGTTGACTGAAGCTGTAATTAACAAAAGATGTGGGTGTATCACACAAATAATAATTCACCATTGATCAAGCATCTTTCTTATGCAACCTCTCAACATAATACGCAAATTGTATAGGGGAGTTTAACCCCCCCCCCCTCTCTCTCTCTCTCTCTCTCTCTCTCTCTCTCTCTCTCTCTGTGTGTGTGTGTGTGTGTGTGTGTGTGTGTGTGTCTTTCTCACAGACAAAAATAGTTTAGGAGGATCTGATGAGTAAATGTCAACGTCACAAATGCTATATACACCAAAGGTATTTTATTGTGGAATTGCCACACATGCAATGTGGCCTTGTGTTCAAATGTGAAGAAGGGTTTTTTGGGCAACATTACCACAAGAAGTCAAGAACACTCAATTCCTTAGTACAATTCCCAGCTGGGTTGGAGATTTTCTCCACTCGTGGACTGGGGGTCATCATCATCATTTCATCCCATCACCGGTACGCGAGTTGCCCAATGTGGCATTGACTGAAATAGGACTTGCACTCGGCGGCCGAACTTTCTCAGATGGGGCCTCCCAGCTGGCAATGCCATACGATTATTCAGTTCCTTAGTACAAAAGTACCTTGAGTTAATCTGCCTTTGCCTTAAACTTTTTCAAATATATTGTGGTAGTCGTCGAATGATTATCCAAAGTGGAACTCTTACTTGGGCCTACAGATTTATTTCATAACTTTCCAGATTTTTGTTCTCCTGACAGGAAAGTATATGACATTCTCCGTTGATTTTATCCTGTAAGTTGCCTGTACATGCCTGCAGAATGGCATTTCTTTGTCCACTATGAACAGGCTGCTTTTGAAGCTGGTCCTAAGACTTTGGCATGGATAATTCTGTGGCTCTGTGGAAAACACTATTAACATAATTCACCACTTCCACATTTACACCACAGCATTCAAACAAATACAACACTATGCACTACATCAAAATGAATCATGTCCACAACAAAAGATGTGGGGATCAGATCAATGACTCTTGATGAGTGTCACTCATTAAATGGCACATAAGATGGATGTTTATGTGAGAACAAAGCTGCTCACAGAGGAAGGGGCTCGCAAAGCTTCACATGTTATGTAGCTCAAAATCTCAACAAGTGGAAGAAACAGTTGAACATATGCAATTTATATATACTTCACAACCACACTTATGGATTCTGGTACGGGATCCTTTTCCGTGTCCAGTCAGGAATAGTGGGAGAAAACTTAGTCGGTTTCCTTGTGAACTTGAATTTCTCTAATTTTATTTTTGTGAGATATATGTAGGAGAGGAAATATAGTCACTGAATCTTCTAAGAACGTGCTCTTTGGGGTTAAACACATTTCCTACTGATTCTTACAGTGTAACTCAAGTCTGCCATATGCCTTTTCTGCAATTAATCTTACATCATTATTTCACTTTGAATTTATCTGTATGCATATTACAGGTCTTTAATCAATGTGACTGTTTCTAGTGATTATTTGGTAATTTGTATAATCAAATAATAACAAGTCTTTTCACCTATTTAGGTACAAAACATTCTATCTATTTATGTTGAGGATGTCGGCAATCCCAGCACCAAGAGTGGATCCCCTGCAGCTCTTCCCGTATTTTACTGCAATGTTCTATGGATGTGCCTTCTCTGTATACAACAGTATCATCCAAGAACAGCCTTACAGAGTTTCAGATGTTACCCACTAGGCAATTGTGAAAAGTAATGGTCCTGTAACTGTCCCTTTGAACATGCTCCAACCTAGTGTTACATCTCTGTTAAGAAAATAGTCTTCATCATCTGTTGACAATGACATGCTGTGTTTTATTTGTTAGGAACTCTTCAATTCAATCACAAAACTGGCCCGATATTTTGTAAGCTTTTACTCTGTTCACTGAGCAACAGAGCAAACTGTATCAAATACATTTCGGAAATCAAGGAACATTGCATGAACTTGGGTTCTGGTGTCTATTGCCTTCTGGGTTTTGGGGACAAACAGGCATGATGGCTTTCACACGATACTTCTTTGTGTAATCCATGCCAATTTTTTATCATGTTTCAGAAACATGTTAAAAAATTATACAACAAATTCACATATACAATATAGGTCTACAGTTCCGTTCACATACTCTTCTCAGAAATAGGCATGCCCTGTGCCTTTGTGCAGTCACCTGTAATGTCTCATTCCTCCAGCAACTAAGACAGACTCGTACAGGTACTCCATCAGATCCAGTCACTTTTCCTCTGTTGATTAATTTAGGTGACTCTCTTCCAAAATCACTTTATCTCAATATCCGACATTCTCGTGCTCGTGTGAACTGAAAGGAGGAATCAAAATAAAATGTTCCTAGGCACAACAATTTTGAAAAACAGAAGTTAGCACTTTGGCCTTCTCTGTATCATCTTCTGTTTTGGTACCACTATGTAACTGAGTAGTTAACTTCATCTGCTTAACTAATGCAATGTTCATCAAAAACTTTTAGACTTTTCTGTGAAATTGGGAGATGAAAAAATATTACTTTTGAATCTGTAGACTGCGTCACACATAGCAAGCCTTACATTCCTTTAGGGTTAGCCAGATTTTTGTTTGTCTACAAGTCTTTGACTATGTTTATATTGGTAGTGAAGCTATCTTTGTTTCTGAAGCAGCTTTCTAAAGCAGCTGATGAAGCACCACAGATCTTTCCCATCACCCACAATTTTGCTCGGCTGATACCTGTCTAAGGAGTATTGTAGAATACTCTTAAATTTTGAATATTTATATTTAGCACTTTCAATTTAGAATGGCATGTATAGGCAAGAACAATGAACACATCATCATATTCAGTGAAACAACTGCTTGCAATTGTAAGTGGTACTGGTGAACAGTGAAATGTGGTGATGACAAACAGACCTCTACTCCAATTGATACCAAGTCAGTTGTTCTTGTTGAGACTGTAGTCCCTTACCAAAGATATATTAGCTTTTTAAACTGTATCTGTTGCAGGCACAAGCAGGAGTGTAGCTTTGAGGCTCAGTGGATAAGTCGTCATAGAATGCAGGCTTTCATGCCTCATATTTGGTTTATGGGCATAAGGCCTCAGTCTAAAGCAAAGTTTTCAGCTTAACATTTCATCTTCCAATGCTGGAGACATCATTAGAGGTTTTTAACAACTCTGAAAGCAGTTAAAAGTCCCAAACAAGCTCAGCAGGTCGAACTGTTTATATGTATACAAGAAATGGTTCATTTGTGTCATCAGACATCTGCCTGGGACAAGGGAACCACCAAATTCATTCATCTGATACTGTGGTTTTAGCAAGACCCAATCATTCCTATGCTAAGAAGTGCAGAGAAGCCATAGAAATTCAAAAGCACAAAAAGCTCTAAAAGAAAAGAAGGACTGAAATTATCTATGTCGTGGGCCTTAGTGCTAAATGAAACAAACAGTGCTAACTCTTCCCCACTAAAAGCTCCAAAACTTAACATTTGCATGACTTCATGATCTTAGGCAGTAGTCTGATAACATCAGTAACTGACCATTGAATGGATACATATTAATGGTTCAGCTCGTTGAGCTTGTTCGAGACTGGAACTGCTTTCTGAGTTGTTAAAGCCTCTGATGATGTCTCCAGCATTGGAAAACAAAACATCAGGCAGATAATTATGCCATGGGCATGGCCTTATGCCCATAAAACAAGTATAGGCAGATAATTATGCCATGGGCATGGCCTTATGCCCATAAAACAAGTATCAGCAATAATTTAATGGGTAAGAGCCAGGTTCCATATCTAATGACCTGGGTTCAATCCCAGGTTGGTCCTCGGATTTTTTTGCCACTTATTGCTTCTTTCTCCTTTGGCAATAGTTGTTTGATGTGAAAAATGTCAAGCTGTACTGTGGTTCTGAGAGCGTATTAAACTGTAGGCCATCCTGTAACTGGCTAGGTAAAACAGGTTAAAGATTGGAGGAAGACAAGTGAAAATCTCTCCTCATAGGACTATTACAAAACACTGTGGCGTTCCACTCGAACTTCGGTTTGATGACAGCTTTACTTACGCACAGGTAATTATACTAAGGCAAAATGCTGTCATTTCACACAGATACCTTGCTGAACATTACTTTATAAGCTATTGCTTATGAGTCTAGCTGACCCACAACATGCACTTACAAATGCCACTTAGCTGTTACACTTAGAAACACAAGGTAATCACTGTAATACTACCATTCATCCATTTTGAGATACTCAGATTTACAACAGGCATTTTCTTAATTCAGGAAAATTGTGTAGCAAAAAGTGAGTGATGCATTACCTTGAAGGACTACTATGCTTCACAGGAGATATTCACACAATGACATACAGAGCACTATTTCTTTCTTCCTTCCTGCCATAGTATAGAAAATGGGTAACTGTACAAGCAACTGACAAAAACCTGCAAATGGAGAATGATATCCCTCTCTTGTGCACAGGCGTTCTTTATTCATTGTAGGTCGTTTTGCATCTTGAAGGCCACATGGGACTCAGAATGCATTATCACACTTCATGGAGATCAAATCTGACTTTGAAATCAACAAATGGAAACTCCAGGTTGGATTATCAACAATATTAGGAAAAGGATAGATTGCTACTCACCATACAAATGACCCATTGAGTAGCAGACAGGTACAAGGAAAGGAAACTGACTTTGATATATTCATACATTATTGATACACCAAAATCCATCTTTTTGCCGTTTCTCTATGATCTCTGTATAATTGTAGACACCTGTAAATACTATTTCTGCTATTCTTCAAACAGTTTTGAGGTAATATTTATAATGTGTTCACATGTGATAAACATGTTACTACCGTTATGCTATAGGAAATTCTCCAGCATAGTCTTTTTTGGGATGGGTTGTAACTGTTGAGACATACTGACTTGACATGGAAGATTTTAGACTTCTTTCATAAATTTTTGACTACAAGTATCCAGTATAAAGTATACCTTTTAGGGACAATAGTGAAGAGTGATACATTTTGATCAGTGATACTATGCAGCATGGTCATTACAATGCTATACAAACACATACATTTTAATTATCAAAGTATTGAGACCCTATGGAATATGAGATTTTTGGGCGGGTATGTTGTGGCCAAGATGGATACGAAGCCCACACCTACTACAGTAGTACAAGTTTATATGCCAACTAGCTCTGCAGATGACGAAGAAATTGAAGAAATGTATGATGAAATAAAAGAAATTATTCAGATTGTGAAGGGAGACGAAAATTTAATAGTCATGGGTGACTGGAATTCGAGTGTAGGAAAAGGGAGAGAAGGAAACATAGTAGGTGAATATGGATTGGGGGACAGAAATGAAAGAGGAAGCTGCCTGGTAGAATTTTGCACAGAGCACAACATAATCATAACTAACACTTGGTTTAAGAATCATGAAAGAAGGTTATATACATGGAAGAACCCTGGAGATACTAAAAGGTATCAGATAGATTATATAATGGTAAGACAGAGATTTAGGAACCAGGTTTTAAATTGTAAGACATTTCCAGGGGCAGATGTGGACTCTGACCACAATCTATTGGTTATGACCTGTAGATTAAAACTGAAGAAACTGCAAAAAGGTGGGAATTTAAGGAGATGGGACCTGGATAAACTAAAAGAACCAGAGGTTGTACAGAGATTCAGGGAGAGCATAAGGGAGCAATTGACAGGAATGGGGGAAAGAAATACAGTAGAAGAAGAATGGGTAGCTTTGAGGGATGAGGTAGTGAAGGCAGCAGAGGAACAAGTAGGTAAAAAGACGAGGGCTAGTAGAAATCCTTGGGTAACAGAAGAAATATTGAATTTAATTGATGAAAGGAGAAAATATAAAAATGCAGTAAATGAAGCAGGCAAAAAGGAATACAAACGTCTCAAAAATGAGATCGACAGGAAGTGCAAAATGGCTAAGCAGGGATGGCTAGAGGACAAATGTAAGGATGTAGAAGCCTATCTCAGTAGGGGTAAGATAGATACCACCTACAGGAAAATTAAAGAGACCTTTGGAGATAAGAGAATGACTTGTATGAATATCAAGAGCTCAGATGGAAATCCAGTTCTAAGCAAAGAAGGGAAAGCAGAAAGGTGGAAGGAGTATATAGAGGGTCTATACAAGGGCGATGTACTTGAGGACAATATTATGGAAATGGAAGAGGATGTAGATGAAGATGAAATGGGAGATATGATACTGCGTGAAGAGTTTGACAGAGCACTGAAAGACCTGAGTCGAAAGAAGGCCCCCGGAGTAGACAATATTCCATTGGAACTACTGACGGCAGTGGGAGAGCCAGTCCTGACAAAACTCTACCATCTGGTGAGCAAGATGTATGAAACAGGCGAAATACCCTCAGACTTCAAGAAGAATATAATAATTCCAATCCCAAAGAAAGCAGGTGTTGACAGATGTGAAAATTACCGAACTATCAGCTTAATAAGTCACAGCTGCAAAATACTAACACGAATTCTTTACAGACGAATGGAAAAACTAGTAGAAGCCAACCTCGGGGAAGATCAGTTTGGATTCCGTAGAAACACTGGAACACGTGAGGCAATACTGACCTTACGACTTATCTTAGAAGAAAGATTAAGGAAAGGCAAACCTACGTTTCTAGCATTTGTAGACTTAGAGAAAGCTTTTGACAATGTTGACTGGAATACTCTCTTTCAAATTCTAAAGATGGCAGGGGTAAAATACAGGGAGCGAAAGGCTATTTACAATTTGTACAGAAACCAGATGGCAGTTATAAGAGTCGAGGGACATGAAAGGGAAGCAGTGGTTGAGAAAGGAGTGAGACAGGGTTGTAGCCTCTCCCCGATGTTGTTCAATCTGTATATTGAGCAAGCAGTAAAGGAAACAAAAGAAAAATTCGGAGTAGGTATTAAAAATCATGGAGAAGAAATAAAAACTTTGAGGTTCGCCGATGACATTGTAATTCTGTCAGAGACAGCAAAGGACTTGGAAGAGCAGTTGAATGGAATGGACAGTGTCTTGAAAGGAGGATATAAGATGAACATCAACAAAAGCAAAACAAGGATAATGGAATGTAGTCTAATTAAGTCGGGTGATGCTGAGGGAATTAGATTAGGAAATGAGGCACTTAAAGTAGTAAAGGAGTTTTGCTATTTGGGGAGCAAAATAACTGATGATGGTCGAAGTAGAGAGGATATAAAATGTAGGCTGGCAATGGCAAGGAAAGCGTTTCTGAAGAAGAGGAATTTGTTAACATCCAGTATTGATTTAAGTGTCAGGAAGTCATTTCTGAAAGTATTCGTATGGAGTGTAGCCATGTATGGAAGTGAAACATGGACGATAAATAGTTTGGACAAGAAGAGAATAGAAGCTTTCGAAATGTGGTGCTACAGAAGAATGCTGAAGATTAGATGGGTAGATCACATAACTAATGAGGAAGTATTGAATAGGATTGGGGAGAAGAGAAGTTTGTGGCACAACTTGACCAGAAGAAGGGATCGGTTGGTAGGACATGTTCTGAGGCATCAAGGGATCACCAATTTAATATTGGAGGGCAGCGTGGAGGGTAAAAATCGTAGAGGGAGACCAGGAGATGAATACACTAAGCAGATTCAGAAGGATGTAGGTTGCAGTAGGTACTGGGAGATGAAAAAGCTTGCACAGGATAGAGTAGCATGGAGAGCTGCATCAAACCAGTCTCAGGACTGAAGACCACAACAACAACAACATGTTGTTGTTATTAATGCCTTCCAGAAAGTGAAAATATATCAAGATCCAGATTTCAATAAGTTATAGTGGACAATAAAGGGAATTTTCTGACATACATAAGTAAATTTTAACACTTACAGCCAAACTGTGATACAGACTTTAATTTTTTGGTTTTCAATGGTAGTCTACTACACACTTTTTCTGTGGCATTGCGAACAACCTTCGAAGAAGACTTCAACAGCCAAACAAGTACGGAAGTTGATTAAACAGTAACGAGACAACAGTACCACAAACCATTGCCCTTCCTTCATGACACCAAGGTCCCACAAACATATGTCTTCTACAGTACCAATGGCAAGCAAACATTTAACTCAAGTGAAGTTTGAGTGTTTACCTGACCAATTGAAGGCCAACGGTTCATGTTTCACTTTAGTGGTGATCGGACTACTTACTCACGAAACTCCTCAAACTTTCACTACGTATAAAGCAGTTGTAAAACTGGAAATGGTTTACGTTTATAGCAGATCCTGTCAAATTGTTGGAGCAGCACTGGGGCTGGATGCTGAAAGGTATTATGATCGCACCAAGCACCCACAATCTGTCTTAGCAAATATTACAAAAAGAATTTCAAAAAAACTGGAAATGTTGGAAAAGAAAACAGCAACTGCTGAGAGAAAATGTAACTAACTTTTCAACAGCAGTAACAGACAATCCACGTTACTATGAGACAACTTGTGTGTGCGAGTGGGATCAGCCCAAGGAGTATTCCACAAATAACTTAGACCAGTGGATTTTATCTTTATCACATTGCACATCATTAACAGCTTCATGGCAATGTCTTTCAAAATCAGTTACAGTTCTCTGAATGGCTTCTACAAAAGCAGCAAAGGGACATGGTATTTCTATGTAAGATTTTGTATAGAGATTTTCACTTACAAACCACAGGCAAATCAATCTTCAAAATGTGTACTATAGGCCACCTGAAAGCCCACCCAAGGTGAGAGAAATTGATAATCAATGACATTGGTCTGTCAATATATGGTGTGAGCTTTTCATGTCATTGGTCACTGTTTTATTGCTGGAATTCTAAATAGATACAAGTATCTACAGCTTCTACTACATGTGCTGCTGCAGTTACCAGGAAACACCCTATTGGACAGCAGGCAATCCAAGTGACACAAACATGACAGATGACTCACCAGTGCTGCACAGCATAGTTAAATATAAATTACTGTATGCATGAAAAATAAACTTAAGAAATCAAGTAAATGGTGAGCAGGTGTACTATAATTCTAACACTGACTCATTCCATATCATAGCAAGAGCTTGTAATTATGATCCATGGAACATGCAACCCACACTTAATTTTTCTGTTTGTTATACATATTATTATGTTATCTGCAAGCATGAAGTATCAAATTGACTATACATACTATAAGCTAACATGTATACTATCATATCCAAGTTAACAGTTACCCTTGTCAAGAAAATTTACATCAAAATGTGAAAGAAATCACCCTTCACAAGTCAGCATGTATATGCACTGCACCACAAATTTATAAAAAAAAAAATGTACATTAAATTTCTCAGCCAGCATAGCAAAATTTATAATGTTAATAAAATGAAAATGAGACAACATTCTAAAACCTGGTCTGTGCACAGTAGACATGATACATTTATATAAAATAGTTTCTGTACTGTTGTAATATGTTCTCCACCACATAACAACGGCAATGGGTCTAACCTTAATCGATAGTTATATTACAAAGATGCGGATTTCAAAGACATTTCTGTCTCATGATTGTAATATGATGTCTGCCACAGAACCCAACGCATGGTGTTTTCCGGTAAGTTGCAAGTTATGTGTGTCACAATTCAGGTTTACCTTAATATCTGATAAAAACCAAACTCTCTCTCAATATGCAAGTTACTTAAAACATTGGAAGGGTCTCTGATAGCAGTCATATTACAGTTGACAGGCAACATCCTCTGCATGTTTGTAATGCTGTTATTATCATGTTTAACACAGAAGCCTATTTGCAAATGTCAGATCCATTGATATATGTCGTACAACTGTGACAGATACTAGTTAATATGTGATGTAGAAAACATATGACAGTATGTCTATTGTGTACAGTTTTAGATGAGCGTTTCAGTCTCCATTTTATCATCATTATGGATTGTACAGTATTAGCTAAGGGATTTAATGCATGTTTGTTTATGTACATATGTGGTGAAGTGCATACAAAAGCCAGTCTCTTAAATTGTGGTTTCTTTCAGGTTTTCATGTAAATTTTATCGACAAAGACAACGGTTAATTTGGAAATGATGTTTTAAGTGTTAACCTATCCTACCAAGATGTTTCTATTATAATGTTTTTTTATGTGAGTACCTATATGCACATTATTGTTATGATTCATGTAGAAATAATTTTGAATTTCCATCATTTCTTGTGGTATTCTTATGGTATTTCCTACCACAACTAAAAGATTTTAGGTCTGATTCCTGGTCAATGCAAGGATTTTTTCTAGCATTAAATAACACTTAAGTCTGGCAGTCCTTCATGTATGTCAGTAATGGAACATTGTAAAACAGTTAGTATGCCTTATGAAACTACAGGGTGAATTCATGTTTGAATGAGTGCACTCACAGAAGAAAAAAGAAAGAACCTCACAATGGGGCATGCTTTAGGTGTTTTGCAGATTTAAAATTACTTAACTATTGAATGACAGTACCTACTAGTTTATAAGTTATAGCCTTCTATAAAAATGAGAATAATCCCAATTTCAAAGGAAGATAAACAGCCACTAACATAAGACTATGAGGTGGGACAATAATAGTGATACTAGCCACAACTATACAACTTTGGGCTCAAAATAAAACTTGTGGGGGAAAAAAAAGGAAAAGAAAAAAGGGTGCCTAATCAAACAACAACTCTGAAAAGTAAGCAAAAGTGAATCCTCCTCCACATTACCTGTCCATCTTATTCCACAGAAGGATTTGTGTCTAGACAGAAGGAGCAGCATGAGTAATACAGAAAAGAAACCCATTTCCTTTTCTCTGTAAGTCTATCTGTATAGAAGACGGTTGTGGGGTCTCAACCATTCAATATGAAATGTCAAATCAAATCCCATCCAGCCATCTAAATTTCCAGTTTTATTTTATTTGTGCTACCAGTTTCAGTATTACATTACACCATCTTCAGCGAAATGTAATGCTGAAATGGGTAGCATAAATAAAACTAGAAATTTTGATGGCTGAAGGGGTTTTGATTTGACATTTTACATTTATTTTGGTTACTAAATGTAACTATGTCACAACAAATGTAGAAAATGTTATTAAATTTAAACCCTTTTGCCATTTAATTACTTGTAAATGGCCAGCATGTAATTGCACATAACAACAAATCATGTATATGTAGGCAATTAACATGCTAAGTATGCACACAACAACAAACATCTAATTTCGTAAAATTAGTGTGTTCTTCGGTGGTTTCAAACTTCTACATCTGTCATATACGCATCTCCTATCAATGTATTAATCTTTTTCTTTAACAGGTTTTTTCCCTTACTCTAGAGAACTACTTTCACCACTTTTTTTAGCTGATTATTCTTCAAAAGAGACTATCCTATTCAGTCATTACTATATCATGATATAAATTAATGTCTGCTTCACAGTCCAAATACCGATTGATATCCGTTCCCGACTTATCCTCACCTAATCCTATCCTACTACGTTTTATATGTGTGTGTGGGAACTCCTTACAGGAGCCTCATTATGAAAACACATTGTTTAAAAGTAGAGTAAGTCAAGCATTTAGCGACAAGCCTAATCCTTCTAGACCTGAAATTACTTCACCAGAAATAACAACATTCCCACACTTGGATAATATTATATGGCTGGTCTTGAATCAAGATATTATTACAATGGCTTATAAATCCAATACACTGATTTTAACTAAAAGCTACAAAATAGTAATAAAATTGAATAAAGAAGAGTAGGGTTAGTTTACACACACAAATTTAATATTAAGAGATGAGCATTAAACTAAGAATGTTTGGTTAAGAGCTAAGTATTAAGCAAAATTGGGGAAGTTACATAAACACTGCACATTAAAGACAGGAAAGGACAACTCATGCCCAAGTTTAAGTTAACAGAGATACAATTTAAAACAGTGTGCTGGGCCAAGATTCAGGGATCCACCCTGAGTTTCTTGGAAAGTGTACAACCAATCAAGCCATTCAAGTATAACATATGGACTAACTGAAAGTTCTAACTTCCCACAGACAACTGCTTATTCCTTTCAAATTCTGGTTAGGCCAAGCTTCCCTGTATGTGCTCTACCTTGGAGGTTTTGATATCGTAATACTAGGAGATAACTTCTGCAGAGTTTAAGAACAAAGGGAAGGAACGTATGACAAGTTAAAACTTTCATTTAGTATTTGAGATATGCTTAAATGGCGTTAATTCAGAGAGCACGGAGTGCAAAACACCTGGTATCTGAATCTTTGTCTTGAGAATAGTTTTTTACTTGAAGGTACACATTGTACAGTTGAATAAAATGAATGAGTTCAATATTTATTACAGTAGGTAAAGTCAGCCTATTTCAGACATACTGTGTACAAAAAATAAAAACTGTCGTCTACCAACAGATTGGTTTGACCACCACAGTGCTCTACTAAGCACAGGCTCATTAGAGATGGTATAGTCACAGGGCACCTAAGTACGGAACTTGTGTGAAATTTACATGCATTTGTCTCAACATACATTATTATAATTCTGGTTCTATCCAGATACAGCAATGAAACTTATTTCATTGAAAAGCTAATGAGTAGAGCTCTTCATTGATTTTTCAACATGGTGGGTTTCACATTCAAGGTCACTGACTTTATATCTTAAAACACCCCACCTTCAATTTTTAGGAAAAAAAAATGTATGTTACTATAAACACGGTACACCAAAGGCATCATGCCCAAAATTTTATCCTGTCAGCATCAGTACACTATTGAAATGCAGTAGGTAGTGCACAAACATGAAACATTTATTATTAAAAACTGCAACTCATAAGTAATATTGTACATAAATATAGTTTATATAATTGCAGTGGTAACGTGAACAATTTAAGGTGTAACTTCAATGAAAAGGCGATATAAAGAGGTTGCATCTCGTCTCACAAGTCTCCAATTAAATTTTTTATGTTCATCATATCTAATGCAGGGTTAGTGTATGTCCTTGCAGTTGATGTCACATTCTTGTGAGAATGTCACGTGCTCTGATAACACAACTGTCTTGTTTGGCAAGGAAGACAAATTATGGAGATGTGAAGCTAGCCTGTACATCATTTCTTCATTTGTAAGGCATATTCAACCCACCAATGACGTCATGCATACAGGCAAGAAATCCATGTATGTCTGTTAACAGTATTTCATTTACCATAGCAACCACTGGCTATTTTATGCTCACTGAAGAAGCAGAGTATGCCTTTGTTTTCACTATACTTTTGTTAATACAGTAGATATTACACAATGAAACTTATGGGTTTCTAGAATCATCCTTGTATTCCTGAAACATTGCTTCAGCTTGGCAAAGTCTTCATCGTGATGGAAAACAGGTGTATAGTGAACAAAACATGAAAGAATATTTTCTTTGCACCATTGAAACAACTGCTGTGATGTCAAACCATGGTTTCCATGAGGCTGCTTGAGGTTGGCAAGTGTGGATAATCTGTCCACAGTCCCTGCAACCCATCACAAGGTTGTTCACCATGCACTGTAGGAGGGGGGAAAATTGCCATTCTGCTGTAACATCAAAGTTTTCCTCACGGTAGAGCATATTCATGACCTTTTTTGTATTGGGCAACACATCCATTCAGAAAGTAATAAACGTGCTTTGGAGCTGTAAAGTGACATTTTATGAAATTGGTGAAATTGTGCTAGAAAGAATACACACACACTGTATTGTACGGAAGGCAGTCAGCTATTTCCACATATGACACATGGTGTTAGTATTTGCAACTCTGTAGTAAGCTATGACTGGGTGAACTGTAACCTGTGAATTTTTCCAGTGAAACCCTGTCACTTCAAGGTGAATATGTAATTCTTGGCAAAATCACAAAAAAAACATTATATTAATTTACTTTAAGTTGTTGTTTAGTGATTTTAAAGAAATTTAACTGCTGCTGGATAATAAATGAGTGTGTTACAAGCTGCCGTAAATTCAATGAAACCTTCTGTTGATTTGTTATAGTTTATAGCACTACCCTGCCTGTAGTTAACCAACACTTATATGTAAGTTTGTCAATCCAATTTGTACGAAACAGTTCATACAGATAAGTCAGTTTTGTTGCACTTGGATAATAGGGGCTTGCACCTAACCAACATGCTGTTAAGTGCAGGACTGCACATACGATGGTAATGTGACACACACACACACACACACACACACACACACACACACACACACAGAGAGAGAGAGAGAGAGAGAGAGAGAGAGAGAGAGAGAGCAGGGGTCCCATACGCAAGAACACAGTGCTAGTGCTTTGGTCACAATTCACAAAGTTTTGAGAATTCAATATTTACATCTAGTGCAACACTAGCTGCTGGTGGTTATGCACTCCAATTCCACTTTCTTCCACAGACACACTATCTTTTCTTTCTGGCATCACATAGCTCACAGTAAAAATCATATACAGGTCAGTTTCCTCACACAATGTCTTACCCTGCTTTGGATTTGATGACACGAATATACCATGTCCTGCTACTATTTTGCTTTTGTACCATGCAATCTGAAGTGGAACATTTTTTCATAATTTTCCAGATACTTCAGCTCTTTCAAAGTACAGTAAAAAATTATATTTTGTCGCACATAGAGTCTGAATTGTGAAACTTATCTTTCAGCTGGACTATGATTTCTCTGTCTCCATTTTTTTTCATGCTCTTCTTTTTCCAGTTATGCCACATAAGTATGTTCCAACAGTGAGACAACCATCTCAATTTTTGCATTGTGTACCATATCTCGCACTGAAGCTTCTCTCTTCACAAGAGTGTCACATAAATACAAAAGTACATTATTTAAAGAATCCAGTGAAAGAGCCAATTCTATTTAATCTTCTCTGGAAGACCCTAGCACAGCTAAGCCAACATCCTCAGGGGTTTATGAGTTTTGTGATATTTGCTTTCTACATTTGCTGCAAATTTTCCACCTAGCAATATGGCGTGGCAATTGTTTACCATCTTCTCCTGAACATTCCTCAAATTCTTCTGTATTCTTGCATGACCAGTTGCTTTAAATGGATTGATACACTACAATTTGACTTGAAACCAATTATTTTTACAAACTATTACTAAATACTACTTCACAGCAGATGTACACTGCATTTTGACTTAACTAGCAATACTTGCGAAGCAAGGTAATGATGACTGGCTGAAATAAAAGTCTCTCTGAATGGCTGTTTACAGCAAGAAATGTTAACCAATTGGACAAAATACTAGTGAATGCTGTTCTTAAAATAAAAAATGGATGCACAGCTGCTCACTCCATTTTGTTAGTGTAGGGGTGGAGATGAAATAAATTTTTGGGCATGATGCATGTGTTATCTTGATATTTACCATGCTTATAGTAACATATTGCAGCAATACAACATACCTTTTCCAAAAATATTTGAAGATGAGGTGTTTTGACATATTCAAGGTCAAACATCACAATCACTGACCCTTAATGTGAAAATTCTTAGAAACCCACCATGTTGCACGTCAATGTAAAGTTCTACTCATTAGCTATTCAATGACATCAGTTTCATTAATGTATGTGTGTTAGGTACCAGAATTTTAACCATTTATGTTGAGAGAGATGCACATAAATTTCATACAATTTCTGAACTTTGCAGACCTGTAAGTTTTTTCACAATTGTCATCTACCTCTGCTGACAGGTAGTTTTTTATCTCTCATCTAGATCATTGAATGCACTCAAATTAAATTTATGAGTGATCTGTGTTGAGCGCTGCATTGAATTGATGTGGAACTGCCCAAAGGCGACTGAAGTAGTATATTATAGAACAGACCCCGGCACTGACAGAACTGAGCACTACAGCTTTTGGTTTTTAATTTAGCATTTACCAACCAAGCCATTGTACATTAAGTACAGTCATGAAACTTCCTGGCAGATTAAAACTGTGTGCCGGTCCCAGACTCGAACTCGGGACCTTTGCCTTTCGCGGGCAGTCATAATTGTAAACTGTTTCATGTAATTTAATTATAAAATATGTACATAAACACCACAAAATATTAATCCAAATCATATCAACTTTCAAAGTGTAGCTTGTTTGCATACTCTCACTCCAAATGGTGGGTCAACGGAGGCATCCGATCCCACCCGTCTGCTTTGACCCATGACATAAAAGTGTCATGGTGTGTGACGTCATTATGGTGTAAGGGTGTCCTGATGTGCGACGTCATTATGATGTGGAGTGTAGTTTATGAGTTGGTTGTGTTTGTAGATGTCGTCTTGTTATGATGGTGATGGTGGTGTGTGTGTGTGTGTGTGTGTGTGTGTGTGTGTGTGTGTGTGTGTGTGTGTGAACGTTACGTGGTGTATTGGGTTCATTTGAGATTTGGTGGTGGCAGTGTGCAGTTTTTCAGTGTGCCTGTACTGAAGAATTGAAGTTGATTTCAGTGAGTTATTAATTAATTGTTTTTTGTTTATGTGATTGCGTTGTCGATAGGAGATAGGTGTTATTAGTTTGCTGTTTGTCATGTGGTAAGGTGTTTAATTTATGGTGTGGGTTCTTTAATTAGGTATGGGTACGACTATAAAATGACTTGAGGAGATTTCGGGATTGCAGCCGGTCATCGTAAACTTCACTCCAAGATATTTCAGCTGGACAACTGCCAGCCATCTTCAGGTGAACCGAACGAGGACTGACGAAGACGTTCTCAGCTCCGTCTTATATAGTGCACATGTGTTGACGTCGCGGAGACAGAAGGACAACACCACCCAGCAGCAGCACCCTCACTGGTGGAACTGCAAGACTCAGCTGCAGTCGGTACTGTTGCTGGCCGCAGCTATCGAAGTCTTCTGGCGTCTTCAGTTGGTAACCACTGTCATGGTTCATTATATTTTCCGCAATGTGTATTTCCACAGATTTTTTGATAATGGAGTTCCAAAACGTTGCTGCTGTGGCCAAAATTGAAGTTTTGTCAAACTCCATTGAATGTCTGTTGGAAATACAATGTTCCGCAACTACAGACTTACTGGGTTGAAGTAGTAGAGTGCAAAGCCGATGTTCTGTACAACGTTCTTTCACTGTACGCGTTGTCTGTCCCATGTAAGTCATACCACATTGACCCGGTATCTTTATAAATTCTCACATTCCGCAGTAACAAATCATCCTTCACCGATCCCAGCAGATCAGAAATCTTAGAAGGTGGACAAAAAACAAGTTTTAGATTGGTATTCTTTTTGTAGGGAAGTGTGTTCGGAATATGTGAAGTATAGGGGTAAGTTGGGTGGGCCTGGAGTGGTGGTCGAGATACATGAATCTCAGTTTGGGAAGAGAAAGTATGGGATAGGTAAGTCTCCGGTTGGTTTGTTTGTGTGTGTGTGTGTGTGGGGGGGAGGGGGCGTTATTTTGGGGGTGGAGGTAAGCGGATTGTGTTTTCAGGGTTTTGGAGGGTGTTACTAAGAGGAAATTGGTGGGATTAATTGAGGAGTATATAGAGGGTTGGGGAAGAGGGTTTATGATCATTTAGTTGTAAATCAGAGTTTAGAGTTAAAAAATATGAAACTGGAGCGTGTACCAATACAATAGAGGGGTTTTTGGAAGGGGGGGGGGTTAAATCAGTCATAGGTAGGGGAAAGAGGCGCTCTTCTAACCTGAGTATTACTACCGAAAGAGCATCCCTGGGGAGTATTGTATTTTTTGAGTTTTTCTGAGGCCAGTTAGTAAGATGTTAGTAGAAGGGGTTTAGTATGTGGGGGGGGGGGGGGTGCATTGTGGGTAATGGTTGAGGATTTAGGCAGGTTGGATTGTAGGGGGCGGGGGGGGGGGGGCTATGATTATGTTGCAGAAGATCTGTTTTATTTTGTGGTTTTTATTTGTTGAGGGATTTTTGTTTTTTGGGAAAGGGAAAGTGTAGTTTGGAGGGGGGAGGGGGTTGGGGTTGGTAGGTTGTGAGTGGTTTCGAAGATTTTTGGTTGTGTGTGTGTGTGTGTGTGTGTGTGTGTGTGTGTCATTGGGATCACTAAGCTAGTGTGTAGCGCCGGAATTCTTTCGTGGTAAGTAGTCATTTTTTTGGGTCTATTGTTTGCGAGTTGTGACGTTTTTTGGGTTTTTGATGTGTCATGAGTTTGGTTTTATTTATTGCATGTGTAGGTGTTTGTTTTTTGGTATCGTCAGCTGTGGTTGATCTATGTAGGTTGAGGGAAGTGTCCAAGCCCAATTTTTGTCATTGAAGATGTATGTGTTTTGGTATCGTCAGCTGTTGGTCTATATAGGTCAAGGGATATGTTCGATTCCAATTTCTGTCGTCATAGCTGTATTTGCTTTGGTATCGTCAGTTGTAGTTGACCTATATAGGTCAAGCAAAGTGTTCGATTTCAATTTTTGTTGTTTTTGGTGTTGGTTTTGTGGTATCGATAGTTGCGGCTTGACTCCAGTTTTTGTAGTTGTATGTTTTTATTTTGGGTATCGATACTTGCTGTTGAGTTATGTAGGTGAAGGGAAGTGACCAATTCCTGTGGATTTTCTGGGTGTAGCGGAATGTGGGAATCTTGTGTTGTCTTTCATCGGTTTTTTGTCATTGTTTTGTGAGGTTTTGGGTTGTAGTGTGTGGTTTTATATGTTCATATTTAGTTTGTCCCCACCCAAAAAACCCAGTGGTTGTCGCATTAGTTTGATTATATTTTTGGAGGGAAATGTTACTGTATTTATATGTATTTTCGTGTTTGTTGTCGTGTTTATGTAGGGATGTCACAGGCACCATATTCAAGACGTTGAGAATGGTAATTTCCGCCATATTGATGACATCATGGGTCAATGCATACGGGTGGATCGGCCACTTCTGTAATCCCCAAATGGTTATTATAATGGTAATGAGTTCAAGTTTAATTTTTATACACTTTTCATTTTTGCTACAAGTCACGCATATTGCATCATTACAGCTCATTCAACTTTAGAGAAATCTTACAGTATTAAATATTTGTTTATAACTATTTTCATTTCCCACAGTAAGGTTATCAGAGATTAAATACTACACAATTTGTTACAAATAATGGGCTTTAAAATACCCGTGCAAAGAAAAGAAACATTCTAGTACTCACAAGAAGTTTATAAGTGAAATCAAACATAGGAAGGATGGAAGACTAATGTAAAATCCTTTTGACAATGAGGTAGTTAGAGATAGATCACAAGCCTGGATATGGGGAAGTTGGGGAAGGAACTGGCCAAGCCTATTCAGAGGAATCATCCTGACATCTGCCTTAAGCGATTTTAGAGAAATCTAGGAAAAGCTAAATCTGATGACCAGAGGGGGATTTGAACCATTGTCATCACAATGTGAGTCAACTATTGTACCACCTTGCTTGGTAAATCAAAGTCTGATAGAGGATTTCTACTTCCAGCTATCGAACAAGATTCTCTTTTATTTAAAGTCAGTGCAAACTCAGTCTATCTATAATACTGCCCTCTTCTTGCAAACACAAAGTGGTGTATTCTTACACAACTCTGTTTTCTATAAATGACTAGGCCCTACTGCAATTTGTATAATGCAATTTTAAGTATTTAAATTGTTAACATATGATAAGTCATTAAATCTGTGGATACAAGTTCAACTGTAGATTAGATTAATAAACACTAACACTTTTCAAACACTGTCTACTGGACAGATAACCCATTAATAGATTTAATATACAATATTAATTAAAATGAAAGAAACTGAAAATAGGTATGAAATTACAGAGATGGGCCTGGAAAGTTCATAAGAACAGAGGCTGTTGAGAGTTTTAGACGTGAGCATTAGGCAATGACAGGCTACAACAGGGGATAAGAATACAGTAGAAGATGAACAGGTAACTTTGAGGGATGAAATAGTGGAGGCAGCAGAGGATCAAATAGGTAAAAAGGCAAGGCCTAGTATAAATCCTTCGATAACACAAGTAAATATTGAATTTAACTGATGAAAGGGAATATACAAAAATGAAGCAGGAAAAAAGGAATACAAAAATCTAAAGTACAAATCTGGCAGGAAGTGCAAATGGCTAACCTGGAATTGCTAGAGGGAAAACCTAAGGATTTAGGAGCATATTTCACAAGGAGAAATATCGATACTGCCTACAGGAAAATCAAGAGACTTTTATGGAAAAGAAAAGCAGCTGTATGAATCTCAACAGCTCAGATGGAAAACCACCCCTACACAAATAAGGAAAAGGTGCAAGGAGTATCTCAAAAGTTCATACACGGAAGATTAAAGACATGGAAGAAGACGTAGATGAACATACAATGGGGGTATGAAACTGTGAGAAGAATTTGGCAGAGGACTGAAACACCTAAGTAGAAACAATGCCCCGGAAGTAAATGAAATTCCATCAGAACTATTGATTGCTTTGGTGGAGCCAGCCACAGCAAAACTCTTCCATCCTGTGTGCAAGATCTATGAGACAGGTGAAATACCCTCAAACTTGAAGAATGTAATAACTGCAACTGCAAATATAGCAGTTGTTGCCATGTGTGAACGTCACTGAACTGTCAGTTTAATACATCACAGTCGCAAAATACCAACACTAATATTTTACAGAAAAATACAAAAACTGGTAGGAGCTGAACTTGACGAAGATCAGTTTGGATTCCAGAGGAATGTAGGAACAAGGCAACGCTGATGCTCCATCTTCCCTTGTGAGGAAGGTTAAGGAAAGGCAAACCTATGTTAATAGTATTTGTAGACTCAGAAACATTTTGACAATGTCGAATGGAGTATTTTCTTGTAAATTCTGAAGGTAGCAGGGAGTGAAAGACTATTTGCAACTTGTACAGAAACCAGTGGCAATACTAATCGTTGAGAGGCATGAAAGGGAAGCAGTGGTTAAGAAGGGAATCAGACACTCAATCTGTGCATTAAGCAAATAGTAAAGGAAACAAAAGAAAAATCTGGAGTAGGAATTAAAGTTCAGGGAGAAAAAGTAAAAACCTTCAGGTTTGCTGTTGACATTGTAATTCTGTCGGAGACAGAAAGATTAACTGAACAGAATGGACAGTCTTGAAAGGATGATGTAAGATGAACAACAACAAAAGCAAAACACAGATAATGGAATGTATTCAAAATAAATCATGCTACGCTGATGGAATTAGATTAGGAAATGAGACACTTAGAAAGTAGTTGATGAGTTTTATCATTTGGGCAGTAAAATAAGTGATGATGGCTGAAGTAAAGAGTATACAAAATGTAGACTGGTAAGGGCAAGAAAAACATTTCTGAAGAAGAGAAATTTGTAAACATCGAACATAGATTTAATTGTTGTGACGTCTTTTCTGATTGTATTTGTACCGAATATAGCCATGTATGGAAATGAAAGACGGACAATACACATTTAGACAAGAAGAGAATAGAAGCTTTTGAAATAGAGTGCCACTGACGAATGCTGAAGATTTGATGGCTAGATAATGTAACTAACGAAGAGGTGCTGAATAGAATGGGGGAGAAAAGAAATCTGAGGTACAACCAGATTATGCCTATTACTGTCTCCCAGGAAAGATGTTAAAGCAGCAATATTGTAGGAGGGAGTACTGGACAGTAACTACGAAAATATACGTGATGACTGTGACAAGGCTTCTGTTGGAAGATCTCAAGGTAAACATGAAACACACATGATGTAAATTTTACACTGCAAGTTTGGTCTGGTGAAGTTGGAGTACAACTCATCACTATTTTGGGTAGTCCGACTACTCTTTAGTAAATTGGTCAAACAAGATCTGCACTGTTCCATTACAATGACGATGTTCAATGCATTTCCAAATACTGATAAAATCAATCATTCTTCTTTATAGCTTTGATTAATGCAGACTGGTTTGTTAGTTTTTAATAACGTGGAATGACACTGAATCACAAAATCATAATTTCTAGAAAATTTGCGCGATAAGAAAGCGCTTAAACCGGAAAGTTATTTATTCCAAAACTTTCACATGCAAATACATGAATCCGCAATCTAAAAAGTTTCGCTGAAACTCCCATTGATTACCATCTACTCCAATCACATGTTTCCTTGCGTCATAATTTACAGCTGGTAAAAACTCTGAATGTTACAAGCATAACAGGTTCTTTATGGAACTTAGTTGGAAGTAACTTCATTTGTGTTTTTTAAACTACGTACAACATTGGTTTAAGAAACAGACGATACCTAAAGTAGTGACAAGCAAAGTTCAAATAATCTACTTAATAAAATAACACAAACCTAATCTGATACTGTGCTGCTACACGCTGTCGATGCACAAAATCAGCTCCATCGGTGCCAAGAGCAATTGGTCCACCTTTTGAAGCCATAGCAAGACAGTTGTCAAAGCCTAACTATACCACACTTCAATTCACTGTATTCAACACAAAAAAAAGTTTTGTGCTACTCGTTATTTCTTTCTGCACGCCACTAGAACAACACACACATGTCGTATACCAAAACCCCTGATCGAGATATTTTTACACCCCCAGCTAATCCACAAATTAGCATCAGTCACATCTTTGCAAATCAATATCTTTGATACCGATTTCATTGAAAAGAGCCGCCTTCTACAGTTGCTCAATACTTGCAGATCCAGACCACTCACCATAGCCTTCAAGGATCACATGGAGTTTTTACATTTACATTCAGAGTCAGGAAATAAAAGCCGAACAGTGTCGAAAGTATTAAAAACGGAAGCAAATGAAGCATCCCCTAAAATAGAAAATATCAATCTGAATCATAAAAAATAGTGTTTCTGATCCCCAGCCTATACAAATATCACAATCAATTTAATAGTCAGTGACAAAAGAGGAAGAAGAAACAAATAGAAAAACAAAGTACACTTTTGTTCCTCTTCACTCTACATTTTCGAAACAACTCGTCATGGAATCATCTGTTTTACATCAACTTTCAATAAAATACCATTTGGAATGGATCATATTCCAGATTACATCACAAATCAATGTGTTACAAACATTTTCTTGCCTCAGGCGGATGTCAATTCATCTTTTCTAACTGGGGACTTTCAGACTGAATAAAAATGGCTAAAGTGATTCCTGTTCATAAGAAAGAAGTCAAATAAATTGCAGAAAACTATAGATTCATACTTTAGTAAAATCATAGAAAAAGTTAGAAGTAATAGGTAGTACGTTAAAGAAATGTTTAGACAAAAATCTTATTGATACTCAGCATGGAACCTCGAAAAATAAATTGATAACTGAAGCCATCTATAATCTATCACAAATTGTTCTAGAAACACAAGACAATCAACAAAATTCGACTACCACTTATTTACATTTAAGTAAAGCCTTCGACTCTGTGGACCACAACATACTGTTGGAGAAGCTCAAAGTATGGTATTTGAGGCACTTTACTGAAGTGTTTCACATCATACATGACAAAAAGGACACAGAAAAAGCAAATAAAACGTGAACGGAAGGAGAATACTAAGTCACGTTTCTCAGACGCTCAAATTCGAAAAAAGGAGTTCCTGAAATATCAATTCTTGCGCCAACCCTCTTTTAGCTGTATACAAATGATCTAGACCTAGCAGTTAAGACACAAATAATTTTTTTTTGCGGATGACACAAGCATCCTTATTACAAGAAACACCCAACTCAGTCACTAGCAGCTGTAAATAAAACCATAGCCTAACTAAATAGATGGTTTGTGGTTATTACAGTGATGATAACACCAAAAAATCCTGTGTTTCTGATTAAAAGATATTCTATGCAACATCATTGTAACAACAGACTCCAACAAGATTACATCTTTGAACACAAAGCTTTCAGGCATGTATCTTCAAGTGACGTCAAATGAAATACATATATAAACAAAAAAAGAGACACTGAATAAAATATGTTATAGTCTACATCTACTATACGATGGTTGTGAGTTGTATGGTTGTGACTGCTGGCCGTCTGCAGTTGAGACAGAACACTGTCGAAGTGTACTGGAAACGAAGATGCTAAGGTGGACAGCAGGCCTCACTAAGTTAGATCACGTTTCCAATGACAGGAAACAATTTGGTGTTGCACCGATCCAAGACAAGATGCGTGAGAGTCGTCTTCGATGGTTTGATCATGTTTTCCGGTCCAGTGATGACTCTATTGCCAAGTTGGGTTACACGCTTGAAGTCCTTGGCAGAAGACCCAAAGGACAAACTACGCCACGTTGCGTTGATACGATTCATAAAGACCTTAAATGCGTGAACATCCACCCAGATGCAGCCCATGATACAGCGAAATGGAGACAACGGACGCGTGTAGCGAACGCCGCAGCCACACGGTACAAAAGCTGAAGGAAAATAAGATGATAGTGTACATCTACTTTCAGCTGAAACAAGTGTTCATACTTTATCCAATTACCCAGCTTGTATAGAAAAGATCTGTAAGAGAAATGGAACACCCTAGACAAAACAGATCCTTTCAAATGCCTCTTACAAAAGTTGTGAATCTTCCCACTTTGCTGCTCATATGAGGTAGAAACTTGAAAATTTGTTACAAGGAATTTAAAAAACACAAATAAAAAATTAATATCTATCATGATACAAGGCAAAATGAGAAGCTTCATGTTCAGTCAGTAAGGACACAAACTTCTAAAACTGTATTGATTTACAATAGTCTTCCATATAAGGTAAAAATTGTTTTACTGTTCGCATTTTTTTTTTTTTAACGTGAGGGTATTCTTATTACATCACTACTTCTGTTCAGTAACAGAATTTTTAGAATGTGTGAAACAAAAGAGACTTGAAACAAGACAATGGATAAGAAAGAATCATTTATTTGCTGAAGTCTTACTGTCTCTGAACTTCATGTAAGTATGTATGTGTACTATATCCCACACTGTGGAAAGAGCTTTTGGATGAAAAATACACTCCTGGAAATTGAAATAAGAACACCGTGAATTCATTGTCCCAGGAAGGGGAAACTTTATTGACACATTCCTGGGGTCAGATACATCACATGATCACACTGACAGAACCACAGGCACATAGACACAGGCAACAGAGCATGCACAATGTCGGCACTAGTACAGTGTATATCCACCTTTCGCAGCAATGCAGGCTGCTATTCTCCCATGGAGACGATCGTAGAGATGCTGGATGTAGTCCTGTGGAACGGCTTGCCATGCCATTTCCACCTGGCACCTCAGTTGGACCAGCGTTCGTGCTGGACGTGCAGACCGCGTGAGACGGCGCTTCATCCAGTCCCAAACATGCTCAATGGGGGACAGTTCCGGAGATCTTGCTGGCCAGAGTAGTTGACTTACACCTTCTAGAGCACGTTGGGTGGTACGGGATACATGCGGACGTGCATTGTCCTGTTGGAACAGCAAGTTCCCTTGCCGGTCTAGGAATGGTAGAACGATGGGTTCGATGACGGTTTGGATGTACCGTGCACTATTCAGTGTCCCCTCGACGATCACCAGTGGTGTACGGCCAGTGTAGGAGATCGCTCCCCACACCATGATGCCGGGTGTTGGCCCTGTGTGCCTCGGTCGTATGCAGTCCTGATTGTGGCGCTCACCTGCACGGCGCCAAACACCCATACGACCATCATTGGCACCAAGGCAGAAGCGACTCTCATCGCTGAAGACGACACGTCTCCATTCGTCCCTCCATTCACGCCTGTCGCGACACCCCTGGAGGCGGGCTGCACGATGTTGGGGCGTGAGCGGAAGACGGCCTAACGGTGTGCGGGACCGTAGCCCAGCTTCATGGAGACGGTTGCGAATGGTCCTCGCCGATACCCCAGGAGCAACAGTGTCCCTAATTTGCTGGGAAGTGGCGGTGCGGTCCCCTACGGCACTGCGTAGGATCCTACGGTCTTGGCGTGCATCCGTGCGTCGCTGCGGTCCGGTCCCAGGTCGACGGGCACGTGCACCTTCCGCCGACCACTGGCGACAACATCGATGTACTGTGGAGACCTCACGCCCCACGTGTTGAGCAATTCGGCGGTACGTCCACCCGGCCTCCCGCATGCCCACTATACGCCCTCGCTCAAAGTCCGTCAACTGCACATACGGTTCACGTCCACACTGTCGCGGCATGCTACCAGTGTTAAAGACTGCGATGGAGCTCCGTATGCCACGGCAAACTGGCTGACACTGACGGCGGCGGTGCACAAATGCTGCGCAGCTAGCGCCATTCGACGGCCAACACCGCGGTTCCTGGTGTGTCTGCTGTGCCGTGCGTGTGATCATTGCTTCTACAGCCCTCTCGCAGTGTCCGGAGCAAGTATGGTGGGTCTGACACACCGGTGTCAATGTGTTCTTTTTTCCATTTCCAGGAGTGTAAATACATATTCTAAAAATCACTGTGAAATGCATGACAGAGGCATACCTCTCACTGTACCTTGTATTAGGGTTTCTTCTCATTCCATTTGCATGTGGAACATAGAAAGGCTGATTGCTTAAATGCCTCTGTAATTGCTGTGATTAGACTACTTGTCTCTGCAGTCTATATACGAGTGACACATGGTGGTCTGCAGAATATTCGAAGATTCCACAGTTAATATTGAATACTGAAGCTCAAAATTTAGCTATTGCAGGTAATGGGAGACTATATTCAAGAGTACTTCTGTCAAGATTGTTCAGCACGTCCTTGATCCTCTGCTTTGGGTTAAACACACTTTTTACTATCTGTACTGCCTTCCTTTGTATACATTCAAGATCTGTTAGATCTGTTCGGTATGGATCCCTCACACTTGAGTAATATTCTACAATGGGTCGCATGAAAATTTTGCAGTCAGTCTTCTTTGCAGATTGAATGGATTTTCGAAGTATCCCACCAATGAACCAAAGAAGGCTGACCCCTCTTTTACTTAGTACCAATTCTGTATAATCATTGCATTCCATATCCTCAGAAGTTGTCACACTCAAGTATTTGCATAGGCTGACTGACTTCAGTTGCGATTCATTCATATTACAGTCGCATGATGTCACGTTTCTACATTTTGTGAAGTGTATTACTTTACATTTACAAACATGTAAAACAGATTGCTAATCTAAGCATCTTACTGGAAAGTTATCTAGGCCTGAGACAAAATTTGTGCAATTTTTCCATCATTATAGAGAACTGCATCTGTTTTAATTGAATCAGCTGTGGGTTCTTGGTGAAATATTGTAAAATAACTAAACTAACACTGTTTCTTGCCCTGTTTCACAATTTTTATTATTGGTACTGCACAACCTAGGTTTCGAGTTATCAGCCCATTTCCAAATACATTACTGATTCCAAAGATGGTAATGCAAAGACAAACGTGATGATAAGGCAAAGATTGTCATCTCGACTTCTTAATGTATGGATTCTTGGTTTAATGTAAAATTACTTCAGTGCCCATTTTTGACAAATTACACATGGAATTACATAGTTCAGCAATTACACTGACGTGACTAAACATACCTAGGAATAATGTTATACGTCAGCCAACAACTCCAGGATTGAAGTAAAACTTTGGGCCTCAATCTATCAGTAGATAAAAGCTTCTGGACTGATGTATAGCTTTATTCCTAGGTGTGTTTCGACATGTTAGTGTAATGGCTGAATTGTTTAATTCCACATGTAATTTGACGAAAATGGTCATTAAAGTGATTTTGCATTAAGCCAAGGATCGATAGATTAAGAAGTTGAGATGATTATCTTTGCCTTATCATCATGTTTATATTTCCATTACCATCTTTGGACTCTGTAATGTATTTGAATATGGGCTTATAACCCAAAACCTATGTTGTGTGGTAAAAATAATAAAATTTGTGAAACAAGGCAAAGAACAGTGTTTTTTTAGTTGAGATAACTGCATTATTTCAACAAAAAACTCTGAAAATAATATAAATATACTCCACCGAATTATTAATATACATCGACAATAAGGGATCGAACATACATCTTCATGGCATACCAAAGTTACTACTAGGGCTGATGACTACTCTCTATCCAAGACAGGTTACTGAGCCCTCCCTATTAAAAATTTCTAAATTCAATTACAATTTTAGTTTGATATCCTATATTATTGTAAATTCGATAACAAGTATTCATATGGTATTGTCAACAGCACATTCTCTAGTGTAAACAAACGATCTTAATGAAACTTGGCAGGTCTGTGAAGGGTGCAGACTAATGAAATACATATTTTGTGTTTGTGACCAGTTCCACTTTGAAAGGGTAAAACACACCCCAAAAGTTAATTTGGCGTCTTGGGTTTAAAGGGAATATATTTGGAGCAATGATATACAAAAATGTTTTTCTTACAGAAGTTGAGATATACATAACATTTTTGAAAGCTGTATAATTAGCTTCTGTAATGATTTGGAATTTTGCGAAATACACCACCACCATTAATTAATTTTGAAAAAATAAATAATCTTTCAAGTGTGTAATGGAGCTGGTTTCTGAAATACCATTTTTGGAAAATAAGCTGTACATAGTGCGCTGTCAGTGTATTTTCAACGTAACTAATAATATTTCTAAACATTCATTCTTACCATAATTATTTATTTTACTTACATTCGTCTTATACTTTAAATTGTTATTTTGTGCTTTTTGTCTTTCTTTACTGTTTCATGTAAGTGTATTTTTAATTGAAAATACAGAATAACTCATTATTATGATACAAAATCATTAAAATAATGATAATCTGTATGCACAATATAAACGAAATTTCTTCACATAACATACTCAGTGGAGAACACAACATCAAACGAAATTCAGAAGGATTTGAGAATGTTGTGGGTGATCCTCTAAATATTCTGATATGTATCAGGCATACTTCAGAACATTGGTAAACCTTGATCAAGAGAATTGATTATGTACCAGTGACTGTGGATAAGTTATATTGTTTCTCAAATGGAGATTGATGTAATAATCATCCAACAGAACTAGATCTGCAAATCTTCTGACAAGCTTCTAACATTGAAAGCAACATACCTCCCATGGCTATACCTCTGCTGTCAAGCCCTTTGGGTTCACCGGATGAAGAAGTTGCTTGTCCTTGGGTTCAATGCTCGAACTGTCTTTTTTCACACTGACCACCTGCCTTTTCATAGTTTTAACAAACGTCCTTATGATAGCACCGAAATCTGTTAAAGAAATGTCTGACCAGACCAAAAATTTTTTGAGAGATAATTTCTTTCCTAGTATGGGACAAAAATCCGTTTTATTATTAGATTCTTAGGGTAGTCAATGAGAAAGTAATGTTTAGAACATCATACTTGAGGACAAGGAACTTGTTCATCTCATGAAACCTAAGGGCTTGACAGTACAGGTACAGCTGTGGGACATATATGGCTTTTGATACTGGAAGAGCTTTTTGAGAAGATTTCCACATTTAGTTCTGCTAAATGATAATGATGTCAATCTCCAGTTGAGAAGTGATATAATCGAGCTGCAATCACTAGCACATAATAAATTCTCTTCGCCAAGGCTTTCTAATCTACTGAAAGATGCCTGATATGAGTCAGTCTACTTAGAAGATCATCTGTGTCAGTTTGAAATCCTGCACAATTTTGTTTTATATTGTGTTCTCCATTGTACATATAATGTGAAGAAATGTCGTTCATTTTATACACATGATGTAAAAAACTGTTATGTTTTAAGCATTTATTTACAGATTAACATTAGTGTATTGATTTTGTATCATAATAATGAGTTACTTATTATTTTCAGGTAACAAAATAGATGTATGTGAAATGGTAAACGAAAAAACAGAAAAAGAATGTAAACACAAAATAACTAATTATAACACGAGACATATATAAGTAAAATAAATAACTGATGCATAAAGAACCATAAGGGCCCAAAGTACAGAAATAAAGTTTTGAGAAAAATAGTTGCTTGTGAAAATAAATTTTGTAGACAAACTAAAAGTCTCATAGGTCTGAACTGTTTTTAATCAAGTCTCAATATTCTATACTTCCTACTAAAAATTATTTTCCCACATTATGTTATGAAATATTAATCAATATTTAAGATTATATTTATTATTAGTTTTAGTTCACAAAATTTTCCACGTACAGGCTAGTGACAATAGTGTCTTTACACAACTGTAAAGTTAGTAATTAATGTAAAATTAAATCAGAACATAAAGTACAAATACTAGATACATCACATACAAAAACAAAATTAAGACCTATTGCAACACTTCATGGTCCTCATTATCGTCATTTTCATTAAGCACATGCTGTGGCTTGAGGCTCAGATAAAACTGCCAATACACCTCTGATTATATAGTATTACTACCACATGCATGATGCAGACACTAAATTACTTGTGTACTCTTCATAACAATTGAACAATGCAAAGCAACAAAATTCACTTTGTGCTCTGGGCCCATATGGAAATTAACACCCGAGTAACCGGCGAGACAGCTTTCAGTGAATGTTCGTATATACTGTATGGGGCTACAGGAAAAGATAAAGCTGGTTCACTGTAAGCCAAGCAGATGTTAGGAGAAACCATACATGCTAAAATCTCAAACCCGATGACACTTTGCTTTAGGCCCTAATGGTTTTTAGCACTTCAGTTAGATTAATAATATTTTCATATTTTAATTAATTATGCTAACACTGACAGCACATTGTTTAAAAAATCAGCTTTATTATGCACAAATGTATGTGGCTTGAAAGCTTCTTTAATTTCTGCTGTAACTAAAGTCTTCATTTTTCAAAATTAATTAATAGTAGGGGGCTATTTTGCAAAATTTCAAATTATTACAAAAGTTGATTATATAGTTTGCAAGACTATTAATTCCATACCAATATTTATAAAAAACATTTTTTACATATCATTGTTTCTATGATATTCCTTCTAAACCTGAAATGTCAAATTGCCTTTTGTGATGTGTTTTAGCCCTTAAAATTGAAACTGGGTGCAAACATAAAAATATGTATTGCATTGTTTTTTCCCCCTCTACATGGTCACCAGGTTTGATCAAGGTCGTTTATTTACACACGGAAATATTACCTTGTAAGTTGAATGCTTATTGGGAACATGCAATATTGCATCTAGCTGTCTGCCTTGATCCATGGCTTTCAAGATGTTACGTGTAAGTAGGTTTTTGTGTGGTGTGTTATTGGAGACCATGCTGATTTGCTTGGAGGATGCCATTCTGTTCGGTATATTTTGTTACATTTGAGTTCAGGATATTATCCAAGCTTCCAAGGCAGATAGATGTCAAAGATATTGAACATTATTTCATGGATTATTTCTGCTACATTTGCTGTAAACAGGTGTTACTAGTGCTTTCATCCAACTCCTGCAGGTAGACCTTTTGTTGAGAGATCTATGGTAAATCATGTTTGAAACAGGAACTGACACAGATGCAAATCTTTTATAGAATGTAAATCAATTGGGCCCTGGGGCCTTGTCTAATTTTAGCTATTTCATTTATGCCATTGACACTAATATCTAAATTACTCATCTTGGCAGTGGAGCAACAATTAATCTGCAGCAGATTTCCTGGATCTCCATTTTTAAAGGAAAATTTAAAAATGGGGTCCTGCATTTCTGCTTTTGTTTTGTCACCTTTAGTTCCTGTTATGCGTCAGCCATTAGTGTCTGGATACTTACTTGGGGGTCACTGACGGACTTTGCATTACATCTACATCTAAAACTACATTCATGCTCAGCAGGCCACCATACAGTGCTTAGTGGAGGATATCCTATATGACTGTTAGTAATTCCCTTTCACTAGCGTATGGAAGCAGGAATAAACGACTCTCTTCATGCTTCCATATGATAACAATAGCAAAGTCACTGTCTCCAGATGTCAAACCATACAATATGCCTCTCTGGTGGGTAGGCGTTTGAGTACCTCTAATGAATATCTGCCTCTCAATATCTCTAAGGCAGAGAACCACCACTTCAGTGAGACTACTGTGAAAATTATATGCAATGGATTTAAATGTGAATGACTATAAAATTAGATCCTGTGTAGTGGAACTGAAGATGACATACTGTATTTTTTTACTTGAAGATTACTGCTATTATTTCATACATCAGTAAGTAAAATTATTAAAGGTGATCATGGGCTCATGTATACTTGAATAATAGATAGAATTCAACAGATTTATTCATGAAAACATGAGTTAAATAGTATGTAGGTCAACATAACACAAAGATTATACTCTAGCTCATGTTCGTAATGTGAAGTGTTCTGATAGACAGCTGACGAAGTTGAACCTGGGGTGGTGACTTGGCTTTAATTGTGATTTAAAAAACGGATGTCGCGATGTTACCATGATTAATGGTAATGACAAAGATTGTGAGCTGAACCCTGAAACGAAGTACCATGATGTGCTTGAATTGTACAACATCTGCTGCTGGAGTGGGCATGCAGTGAAGTAAGAGAAATTCACTCAAAAGATTCCTAGAGGCATTGTTGCAAAATGAGAACCATGTTTGTTGCTGTGAAAAACAGTCCAGAAACTGGTTTGATGCAACTCTATATGCTACTCTATCCTGTGACAGCTTCTTCATCTGTGAGTAACTACTGCAATCTACATCCTTCTGAATCTGTTTAGTGTATTCATTCGTTGGTCTCCCTCTACGATTTTTAGCCTCCGTGATTCCCTCCAATACTAAATTGATGGTCCATTGACGCCTCAGAACATGTTCTACCAAACAATCACTTCTTCTAGTCAAGTTGTGTCACGAATTCCTCTTATCCCCAATTCTGTTCAGTACCTCCTCATTAGTTGCGTAATCTACCCATCTTATCTTCAACATTCTTCCGTAGGACCACATTCCTAAAGCTTCTATTCTCTTCTTGTCTAAACAATTTATCGTCCATGTTTCATTTCAATATGTGGCTACACTACATACAAATACTTTCAGAAAAGACTTCCTGACACTTAATCTATACTTGATATTAACAAATTTCTCTTCAGAAACGCTTTGCTTGCCATTGCCAGCCTACATTTTATATCCTCTCTACTTCGTCCATCATCAGTCATTTTGCTCTCCAAATAGCATAACTCATCTTGTACTTTAAGCGTCTCATTTCCAAATCTAATTCCTCTGCATCACCTGATTTAATTCGACTACATTCCATTATTCTCGTTTCGCTTTTGTTGATGTTCATCTTATATCCTCCTTTCAAGATACTATCCATTCCGTTCAACTACTCCTCCACATCCTTTGCTGTCTCTAACAGAATTAGAATGTTGTTGGCAAGCCTGAAAGTTTTTATTTCTTCTCCATCGATTTTAATTCCTACTCCAAATTTTTCTTTTGTTTACTTTAGTGCTTGCTCAATATACAGACTGAATAACATTGGAGATAGGCTACAACCCTGTCTCACCACCTTCTCACCCACTACTTCCCTTTCATGCCCCACGACTTTTATAACTACAATCTGGTTTCTGTACAAATTGTAAATAGCTTTTTGCCCCCTGTATTTGACCTCTGACACCTTCAGAATTTGAAAGAGAGTATTCCAGTCAACATTGTCAAACCCTTTCTCTAAATCTACAAATGCCAGAAACATAGGTTTGCCTGTACGGATACATAAAACTCGAGCTGCAGCGCCCATTGTGCCTTGGCATCACGCCGAATGCGGATCCTTGTAGTTTCCTCTCATTCAGATACACCTTCCTGCCCATGTTCTAAGTCCAAAAAATCAGATCTCTTCTTCAGTTCACAACCGAAATTCAGCTACATTCCTTCATGAATTGCGACTGGAAAACGTCCTTGTTCCTCACACCATATGTAAGACCGCAGAAAGCTCCACATGGCGCTTGCACCAAAAACCTAAACCTGCCGATTGAAAACTCGGAAAGCACTCTCACACCCATATTGCATCACTCTGTGTATCATACATCCTCTCTCCATAACACGGGAAAAAAACTGTTCCTTCAATTCCACACCATCTTGAGGCATGGAACAGACATCCATTGATTTCTGATGTGACAGACTGCATTCCAATAAACACAGTGGTATTTTATGCATGGGGGAAACCACACTGCCCTGCGCATCTACGAGGGGCGTTTGAAAAGTCCTTACAAAGTCCGAGAGTTGGCACCACCAGAGCGTATTGAGGTCATGTTTAGTTATTAGAATCTTTGGAAAGAATGCACACCAAGTTTCAGCCATATTGGTGTATTTCTTTGTGTTTGCTATTCGTGTGAATCAAGGAAGTTGGCTGATTGTCAAAAAATGGACTAAAAAGAATTTTGTGTGGTGATTAAACATTACATGAAAAAGGTGAGCCAACAATCAACACACAAACATTCTCATGGATCCCAACAGATATAGATATACGTATTTTACTGCTGAATACAGGGCTGAAGACCATGGTGGATGTTGCTGACATTTGACAGGACAGTATGGTCTCACAGTTACACTATAAAAATAAATAAAACTCAAATGAAACAAATTCAGCTGTCCAAAAAGCAACCTAACTTATTTACTGAGGCCAAAGAACAAATATCTAAAACAGACTTTAAAAATATTAAATAATTTCTACATCTCTACAAAAATATGGTCTCCCTGATAACAATTCCGAGAAACTTATCTTTTAATTGTCTTTTTATCTGGCTTCAGTACCCTCCTCTTGCTAACATTCATTCATGAAAAAGTAATAGCTAGTGGGACAATTGATGTGTGACATGTGTACGTAATATCAACATTTAGAAATGTGTGAGTGCCTATGGTAAAACACAGTGTACTTGGAAAAAGTATTCAGATAATAAATATGAAACTAGCTGGAGATGGGACATACATAGAATGTGACATGTGACAATAATAGACTGACAAAAAATTGCAATACCAAAAAATAATTAATGTAGACTAATGAAATTTTGGGAACTCATTTGTCTAGGTAAAATATTTAACCGATTAATATTGGAAGATCACAGGTTAATGTGAGTGTGAGGTAAGCCATTGCAAATGTGAAATGTTAGTATATTAATAACTGGTGCAATCGTCAGAATACTGAATGCAAGCACGCAAATGTGCATGCATTGTGTTGTACAGGTAGCAGATGTCAGTTTGTGGGATGGAGTTCCATGCCTGTTGCACTTGAGTAGTCAATACAGGGATATATAATGTCTCACAGCTGTGGATTCTGCTTGATGTCTGTTCTTTTGGACAGACATCACGAATTCATGTAGTACAGCGACAATCAATACTAGTTGTGGATGGCGTTAGAGTTGTTGTCTGATGATATCATTTCAAGATCACAGGTTAAGATAAGTGCAAGATAAGCCATTGCAAACGTGAAATTCTGATATGTTAATAACCTGTGAAACCACCAGTATGTTGAATTCCAGCATATACATGTGCATGCATTGTATTGTACACATGTCAGATGCAGTTTATGGGATGCAGTTCCATGCCTGTTGCACTTGCCCCGGCATTCCATCGATGGTTAATGCGGATTGTGAATGATGCTAGAGTTGTCGTTCGATGATGTCCAATATGTGCTCGATTGGAGACAGATCTGGTGATTAAGCAGGACAAGGCAACATGTCGACACTCTGTAGAGCACGTTGGGTTGCAACAGTGGTATGTGGGTGAGCGATATCCTGCTGGAAAACACCCCTGGATTGCTGTTCATGGCCCTAACAATGCTGTTTGTGAATGGCAGCACAACAGCTTGAGTCACCAGACTGATGAATAAATTTGCATTAGGATGCATAGGATAACCACTAGAGTGCTCCTGATGTCGTACGAAATCGCACCTCAGACCACTAGTCCAGGTGTAGGTCCAGTGTGTCTAGCATGCACAAAGGCTGGTTGCAAGGTTGGTTGGGGCTCGCAACCAGCCTCCTTCTAACAACCCATGGCCGGCCATCACTGGCACAAAGACAGAACCAGCTTTCATCAGAAAACACAACAACCTCCAACCTGCTGTCCAATGAGCTTTCGCTTGATATCACTGAAGTCATAAGTGGCGGTGGTTTGGAGTCAGTGGAATGCACAGTACAGGACGTCTGGGTCAGAACTGTCCTCGAACTAATAGATTAGTAACAGTTCATTGTGTCACTGTGGTGCCAACTGCTGCTAAAATTTCTGCTGCAGATGCAGTACGATGCACCAGAGATATATGCTAAACACGATGGTCTTTGGTCTTGATTGTGCCATCTGGAGACTGGTCTTCTTGGGACCATAAATTCTCGTGACCATCGGTGCCATCAATCGTATACAGTGACTATATTCCTGCCAAATCTTCTTGGAATATCGCAGAAGGAACATCCAGCTTCTCGTAGCTCAATTACACGACCATATTGAAACTCTGTAGGGAGTTGATAATGGCGTCTTTGTCACCTTAAAGGCATCCTTGACTAACATCAACTCATCTCAGCCAATCTCAAAGGTAACTAACCCTCATGACTGTTATGGCGTGTATGTAAAATAAACCTTATTTTCATTCTTACAGTGTCCAAAAAAAAGCAAAATTTGGAGGGTGCAAATACATACAAACAAAATATTTGTTAGATATGTGTCACCGTACATGATATCACAAGAATAAAAACATATTAACTTCATAATGATTAACTTAATAAATGGTAAGTAGGATAAAGGTACATAATAAATACACATGAAAACAACAACAATCAATGCATCATGTCATTGCAGTCATAGTAAAAAAAATGAGTACACAGAGAATATGTTTTCTGGGTGTTCATCAAGTGCCTGGCTAAGGACAGTGTAGAGTGTTACAACATAAAAATAATATTAAGATATTACACAAAACATACAAATTGTTAGATATGAATTTTTAGAAATTTGGTCAAGAATTTTATGATGGGAATCTCAAAAACTCGTTATTGTAGCACTGAGTGTCAAGCGACTTCACAATAACTCTTAATTGCCATGTATATGACACTGTCACTTTCAGTTGAGTGGTGAATTGTGGCTGGAGTTGTTGAGTAGGCATATTGTTCAAGACTCGGTGGGCAGTTGCAGTGATCTCCCCTCAGTACTGCCTTTGGATGTGGGACAGCTGTGGTCAATAATGGACATCCATCCCTCCTGTCAAAAGCAGCATGGGGTAGAATGATATATTCTTGTGGATGTGTTGGCATCATAGGGTGATGGCTTGGCAGTCATGACAGGTGTACAGGCTGTTGTAATGGCTCCACTTAAGTGTTCTCTGGTATGATCTGTCTATTATGTAACTCCTGCTGTTGGCCTTTTTTGTTATGAGTGTCTCACAAGATTGATAGTGAATTAGACGTGACTCTAAGGTGAGCAAGATATCTTCAGAAAGAAGTAGCACAACCGGCGTTTTGTTGCTATCCAAATTACCAGTTGATGTACGCTTGTCCTGATTGGTTCCATTTTCACAGCCAATAGAACCTGGCTATTTCCGCTAGGAGAAAAAGATATGTATATGTATGTTACAGGTAATTTCATGGACTAAAGCTTCATTTGGTTACAGCCTGAGTGAAGATACTGAGTCACAGGAACTCAGTCGTCAAGAAGGAATTTGTGCAGGTTATTAGACTGGATTACAGAGAGATATTGCTGTAGTTGGTCATGATAGACAGTCTGCCAAAGAGGTGTTAAGCCATATGGGAATTCTCCAGATAGTAATGCCCAGGGAAAGAGCTTTTTGGCTGCACTGCCTCCTGGTATTATACTGTATACTACCTCTCGAGTTTGTCAACATTGTGTCCATCTTCCTGGGATGTCTGCTGTCATTCTTGCTTTCCTTCGCTGCATCCACCCAGGTAGATTAGGCCACATCCCTCAAAAGGCCCGCTGTGTTAAGTGCTATTGGCGTGAAACCGGGATGCCAGTCAGCTGACCACACCAACTGGGTATTTTCTAGCGCCCGCCGTCTGGTTGCAAAGACTCCTCCATATCCAGTGCACTGACACTATGTGTTGCATGTATGCGCTGTCAGATGCCATGTGCAACTTTGCAAGCACCTCATACATGCCATCAGTAATCGTCTAGTGACAATCCACTGCGTAACTGCTGTCATTCATGGGTGATTCAGTTGGAAGAAGAAGGAGAACAGCAACGATCTCCCACCCCCAGGCTGGTGGTGGTGAAGACCCTGGTATGCAGCAGCAGCATCGCTGGACACCATCACTGCAACTAGGGTGTTCCCACTGGTCCTCACCGCCACCACCACATCCTAATCTGGCACTGACTGATCGCCCTCGCCGACAATGGAAGGTATGGGTGGCTCAGCGCATACCCCTATCCACCTCACCAATTCCATCATCGACATGATGGATGTCGTCATTCTACTGTAGTAGTAGTAGTAGTATACTAATAGAGAAGATCCTGTGTCTAATGACAGTTCCCTCACCTGTGCTTTTAGTGAAGGATGTCAGGTCAGTGACACCGTACCACAGTTGGAATACTCGGTGATTGCAGATGCCTTTGAGGAGCGAATCTTGTTCATGAGGATCGAGAACCCAGCAGGAGGGTAATGCGACCCTGATGGTTTTCTAAGGGCACGCCTTAGTGTCATGAAACGGAGCTCCTCAAAGTAGTCAACGATCCGCAGTATCCTTCCATTAAATGCAGTGCGGTGCTCTGCATCGAACTACTGCACCCCCCAAAGTTGACTCTGGCATTGAAGAGACAACTCTTCATTATCTTTGGGAGGAAAATAGCGAGATAAAGCGGAGCTAGTCAATCGCTGAGTGGTTTCATAAATCCACTATGAGTGCTATACTGGTCCAGTTTTCCTAGATGGAAGTCAGAGGGTTAGCTAAAGCACTCAGCTGAATACTACAATATCAAGCTCCCTACAGATATAGCTAATAAGCAGGCATGCATTAATATCGAAAATAAAACTGATCAGGCTTGTTTTACGTGATCAATTCCGGATAGCGAGAGAAATTACAATTAAAGAGATCATCCTGAGCGTCCCAGTACATACCACGTAGATGATAATGTTCGTGGGTGTCATACTTTTGATGGTAACGGGCTCCCTGTCAACATCCAGGAAATACCTAAATTTGAGGTGCAAAATACCGGAATATCAGTTCATGTTTATGGCCTGGAGAAGAAAAGCAGGTCAGATGAGCAAGACAACCATATTGTTTTTGGCCCAATCCATTTCACAAAATTTGCCAATGAGTGTAACTTGCTGCTCTTCTCTGAAGGTGATAATTATCACCATGTGTGGATCAAACACATGTCCCAACTCCTTTCCACCCAGATGAATAAAAATGAACATAAACACCATATCTGCTTAAGATGCCTCAGTTAATTTTCCTCAGAGAAGCTATTAGGGACTTATCTAGTAGATTGTGCTTCCAAGGGCCTGGTACGTGTTATTATGCCTACTGAGGAAAACAAATTCATACAGCTTAAGGGGAGTTAGAAGGAAAAAAATTATTTACATGCCTTACTTCAAGATCTAATAAAACCGGTAATTGTTTATATAGAAGGCTGTGGATTGCTGTATTATAAAGGTTAAATTACGTGCTTATATTGGTGCACTGTCAAAAACAGTATCATATCGTTGTTGCCAATCTTGTAGGAAATACTTTCAGTGGGAGGGGGAGAATGTTGGGAGAACAGAAGAGGCTCTCTACTGGAACTGCAGAGTATGCAGTAGGAACATTTTGATCAGGGAACAGGAAAGGAAAATCTTTGCCCTTTAGGTACAGTTGGAGAAAATGGCTCTGAACACTATGGGACTTAACATATATGATCATCAGTCCCCTAGAACTGAGAACTACTTAAACTTAACTAACCTAAGGACAGCACACAACACCCAGTCATCACGAGGCAGAGAAAATCTCTGACCCCGCCGGGAATCAAACCCGGGAACCCGAGCGTGGGAAGAGAGAACGCTACCGCACGACCACGAGCTGCGGACAGTTGGAGAAAGCAAGGAAGGAACTCATAAGGATCAAGGGAGATAGGGGGAGGAGGGTGGTAGGGAAGTGGCAGCTGGTAGAAGGATATGAAGAAAGAGAACGCGATCTGACAGTTTTATCATCAACACCAAAAACAGGCATCTACCACTGCCAGAGTTAAATGGAGAATAGCCTCAGGTAGAATGAGGAGCAGGATATGTGCAGCACACTTCAACCGAGGCCAAGAAGCCTAGGAATGTACAAAGTCTTAGAAAGAAGAAAGTGCTGCTGCTAGGTAGTAACCATGGGCGAGGTGTAGGCCCTCAGTTCCAGGAAAGTTTAGGGGCAGCGTACCAGGCCACCAGTATCTTCAAGCTAAATGCAGGGCTAAGTCATGTGATAGAGGACCTAGGGTCTTTATGTAAGGACTTTACAAAAGAGGACCATGTAGTGATAGTGGGTGGTGCGGGAAACAGTTTGGACAGGAATGGGGTATATGACATAGGTGGTGACCAGGACAAGATAGCTTTCCTGACTCATGGTACCAACATACACTTTGTTGAGCTGATCTTGCGTCATGATCGACCACACCTTGCTGGAGCTGTGAGGTGAATCAGTATGGGGTTAGGGATGGCTCTGAGGACAGCCAACTTTGCTTATGCTTCTCTGATGCCCGTTGGCACTATCAACAGATGGGGTTTCACTAGGCATGGCCTGCACCTAAACAGGACTGGGAAGGGAAGATTGGTACAGCTGATTCATTAAAGTATAGGGGGTGGATCTTGGGCCACACATGGTCAAATATCTGTTGTCATAGGTAGGAGAAGTAGATCTTTTTTAGGATAAATCCAGACAACAGGTTCCCCTGCCTAAAGAGTATCTCCAGCAGTTTGAAAAATACTGAAACAATCACTCACAAAACAGATTTTAACACTTCAAATATCACATATACCAGATGTCACAATGAAAAACAAACCACTGGAAAGAGTAACATGGGGCATTTCACAAACTTAACAATCCTACATCAAAATATGTAATCAATAAAAAATAAAATTCATCTATTAGAAGTTGAGCTCCAGTCTTTGAACTGCACAGTAGTTTGTATTACTGAGTGCTGGTGTAGAGACACAGAAATCCAACATGTTGTATTATCATTGTACGAAAAGGCAAACTCTTACTACAGAACTACTTGAAGGAGTGGAGGATCATGCATTTATATCAGAAAAGGAACACAGTTCAAATCAAGGCATGACCTCAGTATAGTAAGTGAAGATAAACACTTTGAAATATCAGCTATTGAATTAACAGGGGTTGATATAACCAAGAAATTAATCATTTTGTGTGTGGATAGATCTCCCAGTGGTAGTGTGCACACTGTTTTCAATCAATTAACAGAAGTTCTAGATAAAGTGTCAAGTACAAAGGTCAAAATAATTCTGTGCAGGGACATTAACATCAACACTAACATCATAAATGAATCCAGCAGTACCTTCATAAATATCCTTCAAAGTTTTGGCTTGGGCCTGTTAGTCAATAGTGCAACAAGGGTAACTACAACGACTGCATCAGTAATTGACCATGTGGCCACAAATATGAATAGGGAAAAATGTGACGTAGCTGTAACAGATCTCAGACTGTCAGATCGTCTCTGTCAAATAACAACAGTAAAATCATGCATCGAATAATTCTGTAAAAGCCTACAAACAGCATCTATCAGAAATCAAAATAAAAGATTTTTCAAAAGAACTAGAAAAACAAAGCTGGGATGAAGTGTATAAGGAAACCAATGTGAATATGAAATTCTCTAAATTCTCCACATTGTTTAAATTGAACTTTGAAAAGGCATTTCTTAAAGTATGCATGTCTGTATCAACATCTCACAGAAACAGATGGATAACAGCAGATATTAAGAAGTTCTCCCAAACACTTAAACACCTCAATTCCATGAAAGAGATTCGCAATGATCCAGAATTCTTAAATCTCTATCATAGATACAAAAAAGATCTATAGGAAGGTGCTGATTGCTGCAAAAAAGTCATTTAATGACAAAATAATATATAATGCAGAGAATAAAAGCAAATAAATCTGGGATGTTGTAAGAAAGGGCACGGGGAGAGGCAAACAAACGCAGAATAACATAATGATAAGGGAGAGGGATAAGGTAATAAATGTTCCACAACACTTAGCAAACTATGTAAATGAGCATTTTTCAAGTATTGCAGAGAAGTTACAGCAAAAATTCCCCTAAACAAATATAGCACCTGTAAATAATGTTGCACTAAATACAATGACGTTACTTCCAACCACAGAGAATGAAGTCAATAAAACTGTTCAAAAACTAAAAAATAAAAAGTCAGTAAGTAGATGAAATACCAGTGTGTGTACTGAAACAATGCATAGGGATTATACAAGGCCCCGTAACAAATATAATAAATGAATCCTTCACATCATGGACATTTCCAGAGCAGTTAAAACAGGCAAGAGTTGTACCTTTTGTAGCGTCGCAGCTATTATGTGACTGCAGATTCTTGCAGTAAGTTTTGTTACGTTATGGCAAGCTTTTTTGGAAGCCTGCAGTACAGTAGCATTCTGCAGCGACCGACTTGTGGCCTGCCATATGCGTCATAGCCACACCAGTCGCTAAAGCGGACCGTGAGAATGCTCACTTTTGCGCATACTAAAATCACTTATTCACCTCACCTAAGAAACTAAATAACTATGTTAAATATTATCTGTTTTATTCCAAATTTGGTACATAAACTTTTGTTATTCAGGCAAAGTTTGTGTCAAAATTTGATACCGCTACCTATAATAGTTTCGGACATATAAAAAAACCCATTAAAAAAGTATTTAACTGACACTTAAGAAAGTGAATTCAGATAGTAAAAATAACAGTTTATATTTCTTTTGTTGTTTGAAAACAGTAATAGCACTCTCATTGTGCTGATTTATTTTATAAAGATTTTCAATTCTTAACTTTCGATAATTTTTCTTTCGTAATGAAAATAACAGTTTAAAAGTTAATATTTATATTTTGTGTTATGGTGAGAGGAAATGAGAGTGAATGTGTGTGTGTATAACGGACATCATCAAATTTCAATTCTATATTGTATTACCCCTTACATAACTAGCAAGTGTTATGGTACCATGTGTCATGAAAACTGCAAAACCCCCTAACTGGCGGATGACGTATGTCTACGAGTGTTTGCTTTTGTAATAAGGCAGCCAGAAAGGTAATAAGAGGATAATAAGTTCTAAAGTATATTTCACGCATAGTTTTCTCTTAGTTTTCGTCTGGTTTGGTGGAACTATTTGTTAATATTTGCAGCATGAACTGACGTAAATGCACCAGCGAATGTAGATCGCAGTAAAACAGTTTAAGCACGAATATGAACTTGAAAGATTGATCTGATTGGCTGTTCGTTTTGATCAACCAATCAGAGTAAAGTCTTTCCCGCGCATTGGAATGAGTTATATACCCTGAAAGCAATGGCATTCAGACAGTCGTGGACTAGCTGCCGGACGAGAAGGTCATGTTAGACGTGTCGGAAAAAGTTATTTGTAAAATGAAGAAGTGACTGTTATTTTGCGTTCGGTTTATATCGCTATGCAAGCAGATGCACTTACGGACAGTTCTGTGAAGTTTGGGAGATTTTGGAGTGTGTGTTGTAGAGAAAACCGCCTGTGAAACTATCGGCCTTTGTGAAGAATTCTGCGTGGCGTGTTCAGTATGCATTTACAGAACATTTTTTGGCGAGCATCTTCCTTTGAAGAACCCACTGAAATGGACCAAGTGTGAATCTCATTTCATAGCAGAATATTGACTGTATTAATCTCGTAATTTTTCGGGTTGGGCTTAGTACATTTCTGGCTGTCTTGCGTGTGATATAAGCTGCATGAACTAGTAGTAGATGTGTTATCGACGTAAATGTGGGCTTGTTGACACTATAACTAAAAGACAATAATAAACATAGGCATCGGGAAGCGGACATTTTCAATGAAGGAAGGAAGCATCCACTTTTGCACGTTATTACTACAGATTTACAGGTTTATTTTGTTACTTGAGTTACGAGGACTATGCAATCGTAAGTATGGACGATGTTTTCCTTCAATGCTGCTTTTAACATCGTGTACATACATACCTATGAATGAAGAGCAACGGATGGTGAAAGAACGCTGTACTGAGGTAGGTGTACATTAATTTGAAGCTTGCTTCACTCAGTGCTAGCGAACTTTTTAACACTGCTCCGCCGCACTTTGCTTATGAAAGGTAATGCAAAAGACATCGAAAATTCGTGATGGCTGGGTGTTGTGTGATGTCCTTAGGTTAGTTAGGTTTAAGTAGTTCTAAGTTCTAGGGGACTGATGACCATAGATGTTAAGTCCTATAGTGCTCAGAGCCATTTGAACCACATCGAAAATTACTGTCCTATTTCCCTACTGTCAGCATTATCAAAAATAATAGAAGCAATTATGAAATACAGATTAATGAATTACCTGAATAAACATAATTTTTAGGTGAACCACAGTTTGGTTTCCGAAATGGCAAAAACACAGAGTCAGCCATAGTAGAATTCACAAAAGTTGTGCTTGATGCTCTTGATAAAGATGAATGTGTCACAGGCATATTTTTGGATCTTGCTAAGGCATTTGATACAGTCGACCACAAGATTCTACTAAATAAATTAGAAGCATTAGGAATGAGAGGGGCAGCTAATGACTGGTTTCGATGATACCTAACAGATAGGGCGCAAAGAGTAGAGACAAAACATACTTCAAATAGATCTAAACATTTAGTAAAACACTTATCAGAATCAAAATACATTAATATTGCGGTTCCACAAGGTAGCATATTAGGACCAATACTGTTCCTGATATACATCAATGACTTTTCCAGTAGTGTTACTCATGATGAAAAAATTCTCTTCACTGATGAGAGCAATATTATAGTCACTGAGAAAACAAGAGAAATCCTTGCTGAGAAAGCAAATGAAACTCTCAAGGAAGTGTATGATTAGTCAATAAGCAATAAAGTGACATTGAACGTGAAGAAAACTAATGGCATGAATTTCAGTCTAAAGAGGAAAAATGACAATGTTAAATTAAATGTAGATGGCACCTCTATAGACTGTGTAACAAATGCAAAATTTCTAGGAATGAATATTGGTTCTCAGTTGAAGTGGTGTGAACACACAAAAGTACTTGCAAACAGAATGTCATCAGCATGTTATGCTCTTAGAATCCTATCAGCAGTGTGTAACATGCGGTGTCTTTTAGTTACATATTATTCATATGTACACTCAATTCTTAGCTATGCCATTCTTTTTTGGGGAACAAATGCACAAAATATGAACACAATTCTCAAACTCCAGAAAAAGAACCAAAAATACTAGTCGAACTCATTGTAAAGATCTGTTCAAAACACTGGGGATTTTAACTGCTCCATGTGAATACATTTACCAGTCAGTTATACACATCAAAAATAACATTGGTAATTACTGCACAAACAGCTCTGTCCATGTCCATGCAACAAGAGATAGGCTCAACTTACATTTACCAAGAAAAAATAAACACAAATGTCAAAACAGATTTTTCTACCAAGGAATAAAACTGTACAATAAATTACCAAAAGATATTAAAGAAATAGCAAAGATACACTTATTTAAAAGGCAGCTAAAAAGTACCTGTTATGCAATACATTTTATACATTGAAGGATTACTTAGATAAAACAGAGTAGGGGATTAATACAAAAATTTTATACAAATAAATAATAATAATAATAATTATAAAACATCCAACATTCCACATAACACCTTCACTTTGTGCTTTTTTTCCTTTCTAGAAATACTTACCCCCAAGCTATGCATAGCACAATACTAACACCTCTTCCTCTTTCTGGCCTCAACATCTCACTCATTATAGAGTGATGCTGACTCAGTTTTTCAGGATAGCAAATGGGAAGTTGCAGTACAAAAAATGGCACAGAGATTGCCAGTGTGTGTGTGTGTGTGTGTGTGTGTGTGTGTGTGTGTGTGTGTGTGTGTGTGTGTAGTGAAGTCTAATGAAACAATTGAAACAATGTGTGTATAGTGTGCACAGAAACTGATAGTGAGATATGAGTGAACAGTGTGGCATTATATTATTTAATAAGTTACTTGTAAGAAAAGTATTGTATACCAGGAGTAAATCTAATTATTGTCTCTAACTGGAAGTCTGTAAATATATGTGTATATGAAATAGCTTATTTTAAATTGATCTAAACTCGTAAGTACTTTGACATGTCCTATATCGTCATAAAAAGAAATCTACAGATGAATAAAGCTACTACTACTACTACTACTACTATATTTTAGAATAAAGGGAAACATTGTGTTCAGTATTTGACACGTGAAGTGACAGATAATGAAATACAGGTAACCTCGTCAGTATCTATAGAAACACCCATTACTGCTTCCAAGATTAAAATAAAACGTTGTGATACACAGTTTTCTCAAAATAAAAGTGATGTAAATGGTAGGTTAGGCTATATTCTCACAGATTTACACATCCTAACTAGGGTGTTAGGTGAATGTGAGTGTTGTAAAATATGTGGAAGGCTAGTTAGTTTACATGAAGACAGTGAGATATCAAATGGAATTGCCAGGAAACTTATCATTAATTGTGGCAGTTGTAAATATACTGATTCATTTTGGAATTCCGATAAGTGTAAAGATAATTATTTTGAAGCAAATATTAGGTGGTTTTAAGGATTGAGAGCTATTGGCAAAGGACACACTGCAGCAGAAACAATGTGTGCCGTGATGAATATGCCATGCCCACCTTGTAAAATCGACAAGTATGCAGGATTTATTGGAGCTGCTGTGGAGTCTGTTGCATGTGGAGCAATGAAGTGTGCTGCAAACGAAGCTGCTGAAATAAATGATAGTATGACTGATGTAATAGTAGCTTTTGATGTGCTGCAAACGAAGCTGTTGAAATAAATGATAGTATGACTGACGTAATAGTAGCTTTTGATGGCAGTTGGCAGAAGTGCGGCTACAGTTCTAAGAGTTCTGTTGCTACACTGACCAGTGTGGATACTGGAAAGGTAATAGATTTCCAGATTTAAACCAAAAATTGTTATAAATTTAAATCAGGGAATGAAGAAGGGCATATCTGTGACAGAAATTATAAAGAAAAAAATGGTGGTATGGAGGTCTTTGCAGCTAGTGAAATTTTTAGTCGATCTGTGAATGAAAGGGGAGTGTGTTGCACTAAGTTCTTAGGTGAAGGTGACTCAAAAGCATATAACAGTGTAGTAGGCACTTAGCCTTACGGTGAGAAGGTTATCACACAACTGGAATGTGTTGGTCATGTCCAGAAGAGGATGGGCACCAGGTTGAGGAACTTGAAACGAAGTTTGAGAGACAAGAGATTTTCTGATGGTAAAACCATAAGAGGCAGGCTCAGAGACAAAATTATTGCCGGCCGAAGTAGCCGTGCGGTTAAAGGCGCTGCAGTCTGGAACCGCAAGACCGCTACAGTCGCAGGTTCGAATCCTGCCTCGGGCATGGATGTTTGTGATGTCCTTAGGTTAGTTAGGTTTAACTAGTTCTAAGTTCTAGAGGACTAATGACCTCAGCAGTTGAGTCCCACAGTGCTCAGAGCCATTTGAACCATTTTTTTTTTGAACAAAATTATTGTCCAACTACAGCAGTATTATGGGATGACCATCAGAAATAATACTAAGGATTTGTTGAAAATGAAGCAGGCAGTATGGGCTACCTTCTTCTACAGACTGTCAACTGATTAAAAACCAGTACACCACCTTTGCCCTCCTTGACCTGATACATGGTGCAATTACCACAATGCCCACTACTCAAACAGTTCATACAGTCATAAACATTCCATCCCAGCAGCAGTCATGGATATCATAAAACCTATTTACAGAGAGCTGGCAAATCCTGAATTACTGAAGAAGTGTCTTAATGGTCAGACTCAACATCCCAATAAGTCGTCCAATAATCATATATGGACTCACTTACCAAAACAGGTTTTTGTTGGAATGAAGACACTAAATCGGAGGCCAGTGTTGCTGTTATTGCTTTTAATGATGGCAAAATTGGCAGGGAGAAAGTGCTACAGCATATGGGAATTAATCCTGGAGCAAATTGTATCGGAGAACTTGAACAGATGGACAAGGTTCGCATTGATATGGCAGAGTATGCAGCACAATTGGCCACTAAGGAGTCCAGAAAGAAGAAAAGACTTGGAAAAAGATCAAGAGGATGATATACACTGTGGTGCAGGGTGCTTCTGAGTGACTAAAAATAAAAAAAAATTAAGCATATATTAAGTGAGTTACAGTCTTTTGAAACTTTAGAAGGCATTCCTGAAAATTTACATTTTCTGTTGCATTTTTCCCTAAATTTCAGAAACCACATCGAGTAGAGTATTCAAATTTTCAGGGAGTAATAAAATACATATCCTGAGTATACTGAACTAAAAGAAGAACATAATATTATGTACAATTAAAATTATTTAGGGTAAAGTACAAAAAAAGTACACAAAATTTTAACTGTGTAATTAAAAACTTGTATTTCCGCAAGTAGTGGCTGAAATGCAATTATTGCAGTTCAGTAGACTCAGAACAAACAGCTTAATGTCCTGTAAAAGTTTCATGTCAATGGCTACAGTGCTTCCTGAAATACAGGGAAGCCAATTTGCCAAATTTAACATTGTCGGGATGTGGCATTCCAATTCCCCTTAAGAATGCTATCAGGAGCGATTCCATTTTGTAGTGTACACCGATTTTGAATGTCTCCTCGCTCCAGTGACACACTGTGAATGTGACCCTGCTGCCTCACATACCACTTTTACAGAAAAACACGTACCATATGTGGCAGCATACCAAATTGGATCGTCCTATGATTCGAGTCTTAAGCACTAAAAATCTTATGTTGTGGATAATCCTGCGGTTTCATGGGAGAGTGATAAGCCTTACAGAGGCTAAATCGTATGAGAATGAAGATTTGTATAATAACGTGGTTGATTATCATATTTGGGGGCTGCCATTAGACAGAAAAGCGGAAACTCCTCATGGTGACCACTATCATTTTATGAGGAAGTTCCGTGGCGCTGCTCACAATACGAGCAATTTGAAATACCAGCTACCAAGGCACATGCTCGTTTTCTTCCATAATTGAAGTGGGTATGACGCTCACTTTGTTGTTTAGTACTTGGTTGGGAGAAAAATCAGATCAGTGTCCTACCCACGAGCGTCGAGAAATGCATTTCATTCTCCAAATGAATGATAGTAAGAATTACACGTTTATGCAGGCACCACTCCAGAAACTAGTTGAAACTCTACCTTGGGGGGGGGGGGGAGGACATGCATTTCACTCAAGCTGCATTTCCTGATGAGGAAAAGTTTCAGCTTGTTACTAGGAATGGTGTTTTCCCATACGAGTATGTGGATAGTATGGCAAAACTCAACGAAACCAGGCTACCCAGCATAACTACATTCTCCAGCATCCTTACTGGCAAAGCCATAGTGGATGCAGAGTATGAGCATGCCATGAATATCTGGTGGAAATTCGACATCTTCGCTTTAGGAAAGTATGCATGGCTGTACATGTATACGGATGTGCACATACTTGCAGACGTTTTCGAAAAATTGTGGAATCTATGCATGGCCATATATTCTCTGGATTCCACGTTTTATTACATGGCATGTGGATTGTCTTGGGATGTAGAGATCAAGAAAACCAAGTGCAGTATCAAATTATTGACTGATACTGACATGCTTCTTTTCTTTGAGCAAGGGATCCATGAGGGACTTTGCCAATGTGTCCATAGACACACAAAGGCAAATAACCCATGGAAAGGTGACAGTTTCAACACATCTCTTGATTCGAGTTACATAATGCACCTGGATGTAAATAACTTATACGGGCATGCCATGCAGGAATCACTGCCGACTGATGAGTTTCGATGGGTGCCCAAAGACGAATGCAAGGCATTAGTTGGAAAAATCATGAGGGTATGGCAGCTGATGCTTACGTAGGGTATGTGGTGGAGGCAGACCTCCCATACCCTATTAGTTTGCATGATGTGCACGCCGATTTCCCACTGTGTCCAGAGCAACTAGTTCTGTGAGGTGGCTCCACCCCAAAACTGATGACAACGCTGGGGAATAAGTGGAGATATGTTATTCATTATCGTAATCTCGAGCAGTGTCCCAGCTTGGGAATGGAGCTGGTTAGAATTACCCAGGCTATCTCATTCAAGCAGTCCCCCTGGTTGAAGGAGTATACTGATTTGAATACGAGACAGAGAGCTTCCGCAACATGTGACTTTGAGAAGGATTTTTACAAATTAATGAATAATTCAGTTATTGGTACAACAATGGAGAATGTGAGGGAGCAAGGTGAATGTTTGATAGAACTGAATGGGATGGGCGTTACGGCGTAAGAAAATACGTTGCCAGACCAAATTTTGAGCGAGTCACCATATTCAATAAGAACTTTGTTGCTGTGGAGATGGTGAAGCCTGCAACAGAGTTTATGAAAATTATTTATGTGGGGATGTGCATACTAGACCTATCCTAACTCCATATGCATCACTTTCATTATGAGTTTGCGAAAACGCATTTTGCAGATCAGAAATTACTTTATATGGATACAGATAGCTTCATCTATTGGGTGACGAACTGTGATCCATATGAAGTAATGAGGTATCACAGTAATGAATTCGACATGTCCCCATACACGTTCGATAACCCTTATGGCATTGTTCCACAGAATAAGAAGGTTATTGACCTTATGAATAACGAAGTGAATGGTTTGCTGATTGTGGAGTTTGTAAGTTTGCAATCAAAAATGTATGTGTATTGCACATTGGAAGGTGCCACCAAGAGGCGGGCTAAGGATGAGCGTTGTAGGGAATCGAGAGCCCTCTCTATCGAAGACTATTTGCGGTGCCTCTACAGCGGTTTTTGTGGTGCTGTACCGCAGCCATTGTGTATGGTACAGCAGACCAGCGTTCGATCGAGGGGACACGAGGTGTACACTGTGCTGCAGTCTAAAATCAGGCTGTCGCCTCATGAGGATAAAAGGGTCATTTGTGATGACAGAACTGAAACTCTCCTGTACTCACAGTATTCACTTGTAGTGAGAGAAGGGGTGAGGGACTGTGATTGAGTGAGAGGGAGAGAATTGAGAGAGAGAGGGAGAGAGAGAGAGGGAGAGAGAGAGAGAGAGAGAGAGAGGGGGGGAGGGGGGAGAGTGTGTCTGCAGAGTAGTAGTATGTCCCTTTTATCATAGTGTAAGTAATTTTGTGTGTGTGTGTGCGTGGTGTAAATATTTACATGTAAAATGTACACATGTATTTACACACATAGACCATGTCAGGAAAAAAGATATATATATATATATATATATATATATATAAAGGCTGTGCAGGTCACAAATAGCTTTTCTGAGGATAATAAGAATAACAAAATATGTAGAATGGTTGCATGTAATTATGCCTATCATGCGACACGAATTGGGTTATGGGAACAGGAGGCATGTGACCGCATCTGCTTCTATAGACATATAGCAGACGTTTCTGAAATTGCATCTCTGATGCTTGAAGAAAACAACAGACACAGTATCTGGTTAAAATTATATGCTGTCAAAACGGGAACTGGGTGCAGAAAAATCATACACATATTATGAGGTAAAAATTCAGTTATTTCTCATCCAACTTAAAAGTAATTTTACATTTTCATAAGCAGACACAGCAACACTATTTCCACACGTCTTCTTCTTCTTGACTCGATGCAGCATTCATAACTCGCTTGAAATTCATCACTCCTAAACCTAACTTAATTTTTCACGCACGATTTTATACAACTGCAAATGCTGCAGTGGGTTGACCTGTACCAGTATCCTTTCTCCTGCGTATAGCCATAGCCTTATCAGCTAAAATCCTATCTGCAATGTGACGACTTGAGAGATCTTTATTTGCAGTTTAAGCAAAGTCGTCTTCCATACCCGTTTCATCGGTCAGATTACCCCCTTGTCACCTTGTGCCAAGCGCTTCTGAAGCTTTGTTGCAGGTCCACAGTAGTTATATTCCGGAATGTGTAAATCCACTGGAAGTTTGTCTAGAATACCACCCCGTCCTCTAATGTGTCTCGTTGCACACATGTTATGCTACTGTGCTGGTTGTTCTCTATGCACCCCATTCCACAGCAAATCGTTAGCATCAATCCAACTGTTTTGTGCTGCAGGAAAACCAAGGCATTTACCTAGGCTCTATTTCCCCGACGTCTTATGACTTTCGGCACGAGAAACACATCCGGTTCTTAGCTTTTCTGCAACCCCTCGGTGTAGAAGCAATCTGCAGTTGCTTTACCTGTGCTATCCTTCAAGAAATAAGTTCTATGATTCGTTCTTTGCACCTTTGAAACTGTAAGTATCTTTTTTGACCAGTTTAGTAGGTTGTTGTTGTTGTGGTCTTCAGTCCTGAGACTGGTTTGATGCAGCTCTCCATGCTACTCTATCCTGTGCAAGATTCTTCATCTCCCAGCACCTACTGCAACCTACATCCTTCTGAATCTGCTTAGTGTATTCATCTCTTGGTCTCCCTCTACGATTTTTACCTTCCACGCTGCCCTCCAGCACTAAATTTGTGATCCATTGATGCCTCAGAACATGTCATACCAACTAATCCCTTCTTCTAGTCAAGTTGTGCCACAAACTTCTCCCCAATCCTATTCCATACCTCCTTATTAGTTATGTGATCTACCCATCTAATCTTCAGCATTCTTCTGTAGTACCCCATTTCAAAAGCTTCTATTCTCTTCTTATCCAAACTATTTATCGTCCACGTTTCACTTCCATACATGGCTACACTCCATACAAATACTTTCAGAAACGACTTCCTAACACTTAAATCTATACTCGATGTTAACAAATTTCTCTTCTTCAGAAACGCTTTCCTTGCCATTGCCAGTCTACATTTTATATCCTCTCTACTTCGACCATCATCAGTTATTTTGCTCCCCAAATAGCAAACCTCCTTTACTACTTTAAGTGTCTCATTTCCTAATCTAATTCCCTCAGCATCACCTGATCGGTAGGTATGATTTCTCAAATGTTGTCTTGTGTTTTGAGATAAATACCACCTACATTACATTTCTGTTTGCGTGGATCCAGCATTTTAATGCGATAGCACACTGTATCCATGAGTCCATTCTCACGAACATCGATTGGTCTCATTTTTATAGTGCTATGTTTGGTTCAGTTATACTGAGCAGTTATTTCTGGGAGGATATCTGTCCATTTGTATAAGCCACGAAGATTAAAACTTTTCATTGTTCTGTTCAGACGCTCCATGATATTTGCCTTCAGATGGGTGAATGTTGAGTAGCGATGTATTCCATACCGTTGCACCACGGTCTTGGAATACCTATGGTAAAACTCTCCATTGTGAACGGTTTGCAGGTAATCTGGACATCGATTCGTTCCTGTTTGCAGTAAACGCACAAACACATCTGCAACATTTCTAACCGTTTTGTTTTAACAGGTAATGCCCAAGCAAATGTGGAGTATGTATCAATAACCATTAAAAATACACTCCTGGAAATTGAAATAAGAACACCGTGAATTCATTGTCCCAGGAAGGGGAAACTTTATTGACACATTCCTGGGGTCAGATACATCACATGATCACACTGACAGAACCACAGGCACATAGACACAGGCAACAGAGCATGCACAATGTCGGCACTAGTACAGTGTATATCCACCTTTCGCAGCAATGCAGGCTGCTATTCTCCCATGGAGACGATCGTAGAGATGCTGGATGTAGTCCTGTGGAACGGCTTGCCATGCCATTTCCACCTGGCGCCTCAGTTGGACCAGCGTTCGTGCTGGACGTGCAGACCGCGTGAGACGACGCTTCATCCAGTCCCAAACATGCTCAATGGGGGACAGATCCGGAGATCTTGCTGGCCAGGGTAGTTGACTTACACCTTCTAGAGCACGTTGGGTGGCACGGGATACATGCGGACGTGCATTGTCCTGTTGGAACAGCAAGTTCCCTTGCCGGTCTAGGAATGGTAGAACGATGGGTTCGATGACGGTTTGGATGTACCGTGCACTATTCAGTGTCCCCTCGACGATCATCAGTGGTGTACGGCCAGTGTAGGAGATCGCTCCCCACACCATGATGCCGGGTGTTGGCCCTGTGTGCCTCGGTCGTATGCAGTCCTGATTGTGGCGCTGACCTGCACGGCGCCAAACACGCATACGACCATCATTGGCACCAAGGCAGAAGCGACTCTCATCGCTGAAGACGACACGTCTCCATTCGTCCCTCCATTCACGCCTGTCGCGACACCACTGGAGGCGGGCTGCACGATGTTGGGGCGTGAGCGGAAGACGGCCTAACGGTGTGCGGGACCGTAGCCCAGCTTCATGGAGACGGTTGCGAATGGTCCTCGCCGATACCCCAGGAGCAACAGTGTCCCTAATTTGCTGGGAAGTGGCGGTGCGGTCCTCTACGGCACTGCGTAGGATCCTACGGTCTTGGCGTGCATCCGTGCGTCGCTGCGGTCCGGTCCCAGGTCGACGGGCACGTGCACCTTCCGCCGACCACTGGCGACAACATCGATGTACTGTGGAGACCTCACGCCCCACGTGTTGAGCAATTCGGCGGTACGTCCACCCGGCCTCCCGCATGCCCACTATACGCCCTCGCTCAAAGTCCGTCAACTGCACATACGGTTCACGTCCACGCTGTCGCGGCATGCTACCAGTGTTAAAGACTGCGATGGAGCTCCGTATGCCACGGCAAACTGGCTGACACTGACGGCGGCGGTGCACAAATGCTGCGCAGCTAGCGCCATTCGACGGCCAACACCGCGGTTCCTGGTGTGTCCGCTGTGCCGTGCGTGTGATCATTGCTTGTATAGCCCTCTCGCAGTGTCCGGAGCAAGTATGGTGGGTCTGACACACCGGTGTCAATGTGTTCTTTTTTCCATTTCCAGGAGTGTATTTGAATCCATTATTCTCATGTGAATATTCCCTCATATCTACACGGTCAGCCTGTCACAAGTCATCCAAATCTTTATTCATAACACGCCTACAAGAGTACGTTCTGCGTGCTGGTTTGTGGAGTTCTCGAAGTACTGTTTCCGTACTTGCTCGATGATACCTCTCTCTCTCTCTGAGCTTAGAGATTATTGAAACAACCTCATTCGAATGAGCTATATAAACAGGAGCAGCTGATGCCATTAGCAGCCGTATTCGATCTATTAGCTTGTTGGTGTCGTCATACTATGTATACTGTGAGATTCGATTGTTCACTGCTTTATGCTCAATTTCAATACCATTGCTGCTGCTGCTGTTATTGTTTTTGTTTTCACCATTAAGTATTGGTTTTATACTTCTTGTTGCTTAGGCTTTTTGCGATCTTACGTGCATCAGTCAGATGCACTGTTTCACGGTACATTTCCCTACCATTAACTGAATAATTTATAAGTTTTTTCGTGGGTATTAGGAAAATAAGATTCATTAAGGCAGGTGTTGTCTCAAAGCCGCCTCTCACCAATTTGTATTGTGTCATCAGTTACATTTATAGGCCGCATTCCCAACATGTATGGTCTTCTCCTGCTAACGCTGAATGTCCTATCTATCTGGCCAGGGGCGTGACGGATAATGAATTTGTCAACGGCAACACCATCGTTTATATTGTGGTTTTGTTTTTGCTGAGAGCTGCCTGAGAGATTCAGTAACCGGCTTAAAGGCCTCCCTTAGTGTTTGCTTCCGATCCATATGTCCCAACCTTAGCAACCACAACTTCTCTCGAACGCTTTCCACGCCTGAATAACTTTTGCTTCGTTGGTATCTCGGTGTATACTAATCAGATGTCTCCGCAGCGTGAGGCTTTATGTATGTGCTTTTCTACCTCTTATTATGTGCCTGCTCCCCCTTCTCAACAACAAGGACCTCTACAGCCATTTTTTCCTCAATAGCCTCGATCTTTTCAGTTAAGTTGATTACTTTCTTACCAACTTCATTAATTAACTCATTTAATGCATCAGTTCATTATCAGAAGAGTCCAACGTTATACACAATAATCTTAATTTTCGCATCCATGCACAAGCGAATGTTCTGTCTGCAGACACCCATTCTCTGGGGTTGAGAGCGAGATATGGGCGCGAATTTGTCCGTGGTGCAGCATATACTGATGTACTCACCTTCCTTATCGGGCTGTATATACAGAAACTCTTCAAACTTTCGCCCGTACCTACCATCATTCAGTTTTCTTGTTTTATCAATAACGAGAAATCCATACTGTGAATGCTTTCAGCAATCAGTACATATCCTTACAAAAATCATTGAAGGACATGTCAGTTCCTACATGTGCATGGTAAATGTGTTTTAAATTCAGATTGTCTTGTTTGAAGGCTGTAATGAGGTTTGCATTATCCCTAACCAACTGTTTCGGGATTCTGGAATACTTTGGCTTAGATAAAATACATAATCATCTATATGACGGCCGAAATAGAAATTTTTCGAATTTGGTCTTGGTTTTCAACAGTAACATCGTCAAGTATGAAGACAGTGTTTGGCTGTGCTTTTTCAGATGGGGGAAAATCACCGCTTTCACTGAATGTCATGTATGTAACACCTTTTACACCGCGCAATATTTCCTGTAATAACTGATACTTGGGCTGAAACAGTGTTTCTGAGAGTACAAAAACATGTTCAAATCGGACTTCATCTACATTTGTTAGCAGCATCATGAGGAAATTAGTTTTGCCATAATTGGATGTACCTACAAAAATTGCTTGTACGTTATCAGGAAAGAGTATTCCATTCTTCTTCTTGTTCTTCTTCTTCAGGTTTTATTTTGCATCTTCACAGGACCAGTCACCCACAACAAAGTCATTGTGCTGAGGATGTTTCATGCATCCTGCCATGATACCGACTACATTAGGTACTGACAAGTAGTTGGCATTTATAGAGAGATAAACTTGAAAGGACAGTAATAGTATGTGTAGCCACTACAGCTCCATCATTTAACCAACTGAGCTAGATTGGCTACACAGAGAAATCAGCTACATATTTTATGAAGACTAACTTCATCACTCATTTTGTCAATGACTGTTTGGGAGATAGTTGGGATCAATTGTCTGCTGCTGCATCATTATAGGTGCAGCATTGAAAATAATGATATTATTAAGTGCAATACTTGGACTATAATGAGAGAGGAATGAATGATAACACAAGCACAGTTTGAGATTATATACACACACATTATTTATTTAAATGTCATACATCGGCTGCAGTATTTCAAAAAAATCGTGACTCTTTCTTTATCTTATTCCTTACACCTGAACAGTATTTCCCAAACAAAGCTTTTTGATAGGTAATAAATTCCGCGCGTATCTCCTTCAAGCCAATGGGTGCCACACAATACTTGGGTTTTTCGCATACACATTTAACCCATTCTCTTTTGGTTCTGCACTCATGTGCAAACAAATGCACTGCTCCAAATCATCAACACGTACACTATGCATATGTACAAACCTTAGAACATCACTGCATGTGGATCTATGCTTGGGAATGAATGACTTGGTCTATCTAATACAACACCTAGCACAGGATCCACATTGTATAAATTCATAACTGAGGTGTGCCATAGATAAACACACTTGTCATTTGATTTCACACATAGTGCAGAGTCGTCATACACTGTTGTAATAGATAGTGTCACACTAGCAAGGCAAATGTCCTTGGGGGGGGGGACGAGTTGGATAATACTCTGTGGTCATCTCCTGCTTGATGTAGCACTCTGCACGACACATATCGTTCCAGTTGAACTCAGAAATAGGCCCCTTAATGTTCTTCGATGCATTTTCAATTTCTATTCTCACATGCATGCCCCAGACGTGATGTACTTCTATAGCCACATTTACACGTTTCGTTCCACTGATAGTTAAATTGTATGTAGAATGGAAAAGCGTGGGTACACTTCATACCTTTTTGTCCACAGCAGCTGCATTCTGTTCCCGCACTGGCACAAGGATGTTCTGCTGGGACTGTCCTCCATCTTGATGTTGTTTAGATCACCACCAGCATTTGGTGTGTTGGGGGCAGATTGCATGTCCTCATCACACAAATCAATGAGTAGGACAGACAACAACAACTCCATGTCCTGCTCCAGCAAGTGGGCTATGTGCAGTACAAGATCCCACATGCTTGCTTCAGGTTAAGATATACTGGAGGTTGTTGGTGCCATACGTTCAGAGGTCGGTGCAGGTCTTGACAAGATGGCAGCTGAGGTTGCTGGAGGATCGAACACGGCAGAGGTTGACAAGTTGGCGCTCATCCCTGCAGGCTTGGAAGTGTCGTGGGCAACTGCTGAACAAAGAGGAGGGAGCACTGCATATGGACCAAGACACGAAAACAACCAATAATAATAATAATGCCAGCTAGAGACAAATACGTGATATATATGACTTACTTTTCCGTTTCTTCTTGTTCTGCATGGCTGTGCTAGATCGCGACTGCTGTTGAGGCTTCGTGGTTCTTCTTCTTCTTCTTATTCTACTGCTGTTGCTGCTGCTGCTGGCTGCCTTAGTAAGACTGAGGTCACAGAGTTGCTGAGCCTGCCCTATATCCCCTCCACTTTTTTTCTAACTGCCATCTTGGACTATGTCATGGAAGTGGGGGTGATGGTGAGGAGTCGACAGTGCACTCTGGTGGTGGTGTTGTGAACTAGGCCAGTCAGTCTTCAACCCTGAAGCTGAACACCTATGGTTCATATGGAACAGGACAAAGCTGATGTGGGGTGTTAGACAATTTCAGAAAAGGTAGGCAGTTCCAGCACAAGCGTCTATCTGCATGTCTACTAAAATGCATGTTCACGCCATCCTGCTGCATTGACATTATTTGTCAAAAACTATTCACCACATCCTCATCCATTGTATTTTCTTTCCAGTCATAGTCTAGGAGGCTATGGATACAGTCCTCAGTCGTGTAATCACATGTAGTACACCTATTAAATTCATGCCTGCTCATCACCAGCATTTCCTAAATTGTACACATGGCTGCTTGTACCAGAGTGGGTGAATGTCTTGCCTCTTGTGTTTTGGCTGGACTTTTATCGAATGATCTACATTTACAGCACATGCATTTATCAGTATGAGTTGTGAAACATAACTTAGCCCATATTCGTTGTCACCAAATATCAATGCAATTGACACAGTCCTCACATGTTAAGATACTCCTGGTTCTCCAGCACAGACATCTTGTCCTTTGAACACAGAAAACAATTACATTCATAATCCCCGTCCAGCAGCTAGACACAGACTGAGTCCTTTTCCCACCATTTTTCCTCAGACCGTTATCTTGGATTACGCCACAGGAGGGGTGAGGGGAAGGGACGACAGTGCCCTCTGATGGTGATACTGTGAATTAGGTCAGTTGAACTCTGGATCTCATGGTGAACACACTGGATGGAGCTACTGCATATGACAATGCAAACTGTTTAACCCTTTGGTGGGCATGTCTGCAGCAGTTAGCCGCAAGATTTAGTTTTCTGTTAGTATTACAGATAGCATTACAGTTGCGTCCACATCCAGATATGTACTTGTTATTCTTAACAGATGTCACCACTTACTACATTTGTGGGATTCATGTTTTCTGCAGTTTGGTCGCTATTGTTGTTCGGAACGTGAGTGTTGCATTTGCGGTGTGTTTGCCACTATGCACCATGTGATGTAAGTATTTTCTATACTTCTGTTTTTCTTTTACATCAAGGCAATTTTTCTTTTATATTAATATATAATGAATATTCGAATCGAATCGAAGTTCCCATATGCAATTTTCATTACTTTTTACAATCTTGGATATTGATTTGCTACAATATATTACTTTTGTAGAAAAATGTGTTTCATTAGGTCTCATAAAAGCGTGGATATGGAGAAAATCAAGGTATCTGACAGGCACCGTCTAACTGTACATCTTGAAGACTATGTGATGCAGATGGAAGTTGACTAATTTATTCACAGTCATAAACAGGAATGGGAGTTTATGAATGCTCCATTTCATATTGTGTTCCCTTGTTACTTTTTTCACATAAATCAGTGCAATTAAGTGATATAATTAAAACACCCATTAAGGCGATAAAGAATATCGGCTTGTTATAAATTACAATGACAATAATAGACGATTGTGAAGGCAACAAATAAATAAAAGATTAATTTTATAGAGCCATGTAATGCTATGTTATGTCTTGTCCAATAAAATGCAGCTGGCGATTATATAGAGATTATTTTTCCTTAGGTTAAAATGGTTCAAATGGCTCTGAGCACTGTGGGATTTAACATCTGTGGTCATCAGTCCCCTAGAACGTAGAACTACTTAAACCTATCTAAGGACATCACACACATCCATCCCCGAGGCAGGATTCGAACCTGCGACCGTAGCGGTCACGCGGTTCCAGACTGAAGCACCTAGAACCGTATGGCGACACCGGCCGGCCCTTAGGTTAAAAGTGTGATACCAACTGTGGTGTAAAAGCCGCAACGCGCCCAGTCATAGAAGTATGCAATGTGCGCCCACCCAAGGGTTAAATAAACAATGCATGCAAAATAAAGACTTACGTCTGTCCTATCCAGCAGCTCAGCTCAGACTGAGTCCTTTTCCCGCCAATTTCCAGATGGGGGAGAGGAGGTGAGGGGGGGAGGGGATGGGAGGTGGAGGGGTAGGGTTAAGGTTAGTGAAGGTAGCCCAATTGATCTATTTTCCTGCAAAAAATTTGAACTTTCCTCCATGACATCATTGTGATGTTACCACCTCTATGGGCACCATATTGGGTCCATCCCCTTGAATAAATTTGGCAACAGTGTAGTGTGGGGTGACACCAGCTTTGTCCTACTACTCACAAAGTTATAAATTCCTGTCATTCATGATGTCATTTGTGAGATCGTTAGTTTTGGTCGACCTAGTCATTAGATATTGCTTAATGTATTGCCTCTCAGAGTGATGTGCATTGTCTGTGCCATTATTTAAGTTTCACTGAAAAGAAACCGACTGCCTCGCACATGTACCATGACGTTGGGAGTTCGTAAGAAACACTCAACAAAGGGATCCCTACGCTACCCTAGCGTGGACCAAACTCAACAACACGCAGATCTGGCATGGCCAGCAACAGCAACACAAAAGAATATCAATACTGTCAACAATAAGCGAATAGATGACTAAGTTTAAGACAGACAACAACATGGATACTCCGAAATTGTAGTAGAATGACAAACGAGCACCTCTCTTTGTAATTTTATTACTTATGGTCTGTTACTAAATTTCTCTGTGTGAATCTGTAGCACATTCTCTCGCCTTCGTTTTCAAAGCAGTGATCGTGAAATGAGCAGGTATGAAGATACAAACCACAGTCCGATTCTTCCAAGCTGAATGAGACCACAACTGTCATTGCAACCCTGGGATGACACAAACTATTAGTGAAATGTGACCACATACTATACTAATTTCTTACTCAACAACAACTTGAATCTAAACAAAATACTCCTGACCTAATTTGAATTTATATTCTCCCCTTCTGTTAAACAGTGGCCCACTATCCATTACCATGTTTTGCAGCTGGATTCAGAGGCTAAACCTCCCCAGTTTCGACTTCTTGTCGTCTGCTGCCTGGTTCTCTCCAGTTTTTCTCGAGGTGTCTGGTCGTGTTTCCTCCATGAAAGTTGTTGCAGCTATTCTGTCTGACTGGAGGGGCTGCCCATAATCACGTAATCCTGAAGATACGTATCTATTGTTATTATTATCCCTTCTCTCGTTATTCCTATACTGTGGTTCGCAGAAGTTTCCTTTACAGTTCCTCCTCTTCTCTTATGCGTTATTCATTTCATAGGCAAACTACAGTTCACGGAGAATGCTTTTAAACACTTCAGTATTGTCTCCACACCTTTCTGCAAGTACCTCCTGGTAACTGAACGACAATTTCAGTAACAGAAATGGATAATTTCACTGTTGTTACATGTCTTGCCCAGAAACAGGTTCTTCGTGACAAGTGATTCCAACAGTTTCACAGGATCCTTGAATCCCAATGATTCCAAGTCTCGGCACATCATGATTCCTGTTTTATCCTATCCTGCATGTCTCATGGCCGAAAGTAACGCAATCTCTAAATTCTTTGCATGCTCTGCAGATATTTGCAATACCATGCAACTTTTCCACGACTGAACCTTCCATGCGTCTACAGATAAATTGCACTCACATTCTAATGGCCAAGAAGGGGGCGTTGACCTATGAAATATTGCAGTCGCAGCTTGGGATGCAAAGTTTTACCATTGTCCCGATAGTTTTGAACAGACAGGGAATGTTTGTGATCGAATCTCATATCATTGTTTTCGATCGTTCATTCCCTTGCTTCTGAAACGCGAATTTCTTCATTGTGGTGTATGGCATCATTACACAAGTAGTTACTGCATATTCCTGCACTGTTTACTTCATTAATGTGCACCATACACCTCTGTAATGGTACATAATTATGCAATGGTTTGGACCCTGATACATGACTCGTGGTGTGTATATTTGTGGTGGCCATGCATCGACTGCACGACACACAGGTGATTCTACGGTATGCACATATTACTTTATATCTGAATGTGTTCGTTCAGTGTTCATTTCTTGTCCCATTCGTTTACTGGAATCACTGTCCACGGTCAGTCTGTTCATGGAACGACTTCCAACGCGATTTAGGCGACCTTGCGACTCTTCAGTGTCTTTCATAATTTCATTCTGCTATGTACTAATTTGTGAGACATTCTCCTATACTTCCGTTAGTTCTTCATGCTGCTGCTCTAGTTCAATTATCCTCTCTGGATTTTGCGATGTTTGTTCTTGTATGTCTTTTACAGTTTTCATCTTATGCTCGTGTAGTGTAGCTTACAACTTCTTTATTTGACACACCGCTTGTTTTGCTAGTGTTACATGTTTCTTCGTGACTAGTGCCTCCTTCCTTTCTTCCTAGTGTCTCAATATAAACTACCTGTGTGTCTTTCCTGGCGCCTGTTGGTACATGTTAGGATTCTGTTGCTGTCTGCCGAATTTCATCCTTGATAGGAGGGTGGCAAGGGGACGAGGAGCCAGGAATTCACTGACATCAACACCAGCATTTCCCTATCACTGGTGTCATATTACAGTTTAGACAATTGTGCACGTTATATTTCCTTACAATTCTGGGAACCACATGGCACAGTGAAGGAGGGGTCGGGAGGGGAGGGCCCTACTGTCCCCCTTGCACTCCTGCAATTTGCATGAAGCAGCCCTGCCCTGAGTGCACCCATTCTGCAGCCAGTGGAGCATGAAGTGCAGTGATGTGTTCGCGCTTTTGTGGGAATGAGACTTGACTGCAGTTTGCATACATGTCATATTTCACGGACATCAGGGTAATCATCCACCCATGATCAAATACATTCTAATGATCATAGATACACATTCAAAATTCGCTTGGGCCCTGCCTGTGAAGGTAAAGACGGGCAAGGAGATTTCAGATGTTTCTGAACAACTGTTGTATACTGGAACGAACTGGTGCCCCAATAATTTTCAGACTGACTATGAAGGTGAATTTTACAATAAGTGGTAACGGAACGATATGGTATAAATCATTACTCATGATTCTCCCATCTGAAAGCTAGAATTGTCGAATTACTGAACAGGAGGATCAAAATCTATTGTGGAAACAATTTCATCTTCAAGGGAAGCACAAATAGCTAAACATCCTACTACAAACCAATCACGAGTATGATCGCACTACTCTTGGTACAGTTAACAAGGGGTATATTGAAGTCAGTGATAATGGACTGCTAAATACAGTATACAACCGTATTAAAATGGTTAATCCACGGAAGTAGAAGTTCAATGTAGGGGATTTAGTACGTATTTTGAAATACAAAGCCGAGTTTGGTAGGTCCTATCTACAGAACTGGTCAACAGAGATATTTGCAGTTTCCAAGGTGCAGCATAACAACAGAGAAAGATATAGTTCAAAAGACAGCGATGGTGAAGAAACTGCAGGGAGTTTTTACACAGAGAAATTACAGAAAAGATCTGAACTGAACATGTTCTCATAGAGCAGGTCATGAGGCGTTAAGAGAATAAGGCACTAGTGAAATGGCTTGGCTTCTCATCGGAGCACAACAGCTATGTGAACACTCGCAATTTGCTGTATAATAGGACATGCAAACCTCAAACCATGCACTAGGATGACATGAGTGCTAGGAAATGCATCAACAGAGATGGATGTTGCATTCTTGAGAATCTGCCATTCGAAGTCATATCCCTGGTGCGATGGTACCTAACTGTAATTGCTGAGTAGTTGCTCTTCTAAACAGCAATCCAGACGAGTAAATCAGCTTCCTCTTTACTTGCGGATACTTGTACTTTAGGTACTTGGGCTATGATGACTCCACTTAAAAAGAATAGCTCAATGTAGTCATAGGGCCGGGTCATGTATGTCTGATTTCATGCTATGCAGCTAATTCACTGCAAACAATAACTTGTTGCTACGATCCTGCAATAAAATATTCTATGCACTGGCTAGAACTGCGAGTTAATAGACTACACAAACATACAAAACAAAAGTTAATTATTAAATAACAGGGGCTCTCCTCTAACGTCTGTAACTACTTAGACGACATAGAATTTAGTTAAATAACGTTTTTTTCAAGGAAGGACATCTCAAATAAACAGAAAGTGATCCTACGATATTTAGTTAAAATTCAGACAGAAAGTACATAAAGCTACATCGAGAGTGATATCAGAATTGATTGACTGATTGATTTTTATTGCCCAAAAACAAAACATTTATGGGGATGTAAAGCTTGTATAAGCAACGTCAATAAATGTACAAACAACAATGACAATAAATACACAAATAACTAATCATATGTTAGAAATTATGCTCACAGAAATCTTCCATTGTATAAAAACAATTTTGAATCAATAAAGTTCTTACAAATATCTTAAATTTTTTCAGCTCCAGACTCTTAACTGACTCTGGTAGTTTATTAAATAGCTTTACAGATGTGTATTTGAAGCTGTTTAGATTATTGGTACATGAGCGGTAGTCTTTTCTTACATCATTACAGTGTCATGTGTTATAACTATGTACATCAGAATTCAGATCAAACCTAGAGAAGTTCTTTTTAATGTACAAGAGACATTGAAATATGTATATACATGGCAAGGTCATAAGACTAAGTTTAATAAATAATTCTCTACAGTGAATTCTAGGTGGTACTTTACATATCAGTCTGACAGCTTTTTTCTGGGCTGTAAATAAGCATTTTGAGTAGCAATTATGTACCCACAAGATTGTCCCATACGTCAAATGAGAGTGAATATAACTATAATAGACAGAAAGCAAAATTTTCTCATCTACTGTTGCTTGTAATTTTCTGAGCATAAATATTCCTTTAGAAATTTTTGGTGTTAAGTAATTCACATGTGCCTGCCAGCCTAAATTATTTTGCAAAACAATGCCAAGAATCTTTACAGTAACTGTCTCTAAAGTCATTCTATTGTTATAAGAAATGTTTAATTCCTGTGTTTTATTTATGTTCTTAGACAGGCTATTGGCATTGCACCAGTCAGAAAGTATATCTACCTTGTGTGAGGTAGAGTTAGTTATGTAATTGTTCATAGGCACTGTAACACTTAAATGGTAGCAAAATGCCCAAACTAAATTTTAAGCGCAGATATGCGAAAACTTATGAAACGTCCCCTTTGAACAATTATACATGACTGTGCTTAAACTGACACACAATAATTTGTTAGCGCAACGCAATCTGACTTTCAAAATTCCCTACAAAAGAATGGGCCCTGACTAACATTAACCTATACCTTTCACAAATCACTTACCTCACAAAAATCTTCGCTGCTCAAGCTACTGCAATACAGCGAGCGCCACTACTGCCAGCTAAATAAAAGATTCAAACTATGGAAGGCACTAACTACTGATAGGGATAGTTAGCAAATGAAAGATATTAATAGAGAACGAACAATGTATTTACCTTGATATCATCATATATAAATATAGCAGTTCATGACAAATTTCAAAACTCCGCCATCTCTCTCTCCACATCCACCACTGCTGGCGGCTCACCTCCAACTGCGCAACGCTACGCGCTGTTCACAGCCAGCTGCCTCTGCCCATCACTACAATGGCGAGTATTACAACAATGCAAAGCAGCCACAGACTGCACACAGCACAGCCAGTGATTTTCATACAGAGAGCGCTACTTGGCGGCGGCGTTACCAATATAAGAACCTAAACAGCCTACTTACATAAAGAAAACCTAAACAGCCTACTTACATAGCCCCCATGCTCCCCACAAAAAATTTTTACAAATGGTGTTGGGCACTGGCCAATACAGATTTGACAAAAATTTTTCACAATTACAATAACAAAGAAATCAAATGCACACACTTATTGATACAATGTTGGTCAAAAGCTAAAAATTTCTCATAGTCCATAAAGACAGTCCTCATCATTCGTCACAGTAAAATTGCAGTGTTTTTCTCAAAGTCTGAGGAGTAAAAGAAAATGCACAGGGAAGTAGTGGATTTCCATGCAGTCTTGAAGAAGTAGTGTTGTCCTTCCAACGGAAAGACAGTGCTGACTCTTGACATGCTGACAGATAATGGGCCACAACAGAGCAAACCCACAGCAGAGTCATTCGACGTTTTGAAGAACATTGGTAGGTAGGTCATCACAGAGTAGACCCACTGCAGTCCTGGTAGAGATTACGGTATTAGTGGGTCATCAGAGTCGCAGACCCACTGCAGTCCTTGCAGAAATAATGGTACTGGTGAGTCAGCAAAGGTGTAGACCCACTGTAGTCCTAGTAGAAATGTCCAGCAGCCATCTGTTGCGATTGTGCAGGTGCACATTCACCATCGAAGAGTCTTGCGGATAATATAGCAAGTCCATAACCACCACTTGTGCACTCACAAAGTTTTTGGAATTGTCCTTAGAACCAGCAATGCTGTTATCCAGTCCCTTGCTGAATTATTAACACACGTGCAAACACTAACAGTCTCAACTTCTCACATAGTGTCCATGTACTATGACCAACAGAAACGTGTGCAGTGAAATGTTACTTAATTTGAAGAACTGGTAACAATTACAATTTGGTAACATAAAAATACAATAACAAAGGTACAAAATACATCATTAAAGAACATAATAATACAGATAACATTTGTAGTTCAGGCTTTACAAAAGAATCGAACTAACATATACATCAGTGGAATTATGACATGAGTACATACATAAAAGATCACAATAACTTTTGAAACATCAACTTCACACATGAGCATTAAACAGAACGGAATTAATAATGTGTAACATCTTTACAAAGTAAATAACATATTATTAATGCCAATTATATTCGAGGATAACAGTATTCCTCATCATAGTGAATGTAGCTTAATATTAAAAGAAGAAAAAATTCAATGAAACTACACAGAGACAAGAAGAAAACAAATACACAAGGGTACACAAACATATAGTAGGATAACACAAAAGGGAAAGGACAGGGTTTGTTTTACTGCAGTATTTTGCATGGAGATCTCCCTTTGTTCATCATTATTCCCAAAAAGTCCTATCTATACCTGCTTTCTGTATTTTGTTCACATCCTCTGTCAATAATAGTTTTTCTCCACTGTACAGTATCCTATTTCTTATAAATTTATAATAGTTAGTTTCTTATATAGTCTACCCCCTCTTAAGCTAACTTAAATCTACTGAGCTCAGATGCTAAACTAAGGGACGAGGCAATGCAGCAGCACATAAAACAATTAATACAAACAGCAATGACAAAAAAATGCCAATTTGCAAAGCAAGCAGCAGTAAATCTAAATTAACAAAAAAAATGCAAAATTACAACTAATATAAGGCACTGTGCAGGAAACAAGAAAAACTAGCTTAGAAGAGTAACACAAAGTCAAATTCAGTAACACTATGCCTGGCAAACAGCAGCAGCAAATGCTATGACGTATACCTAAGCATGACAAAGCTCAAGCAGAAAAAATAGTACACTAAAAATGGCCATGTCTAATACCTATGTCACATCTTAACACTAGAGTGATGCATCACGAGAACTTACACTAGCAGATAAGTTACCAAATCGTAAAGAAAATATTTATGCAATTCCTGTGAAGGGAAATGTCTATTTATGTGCCCTCGTTTTCTTGGAAGTAGATCATAAATTTCTTACTGACTGGATCTGTAGGCATAAAATAACTATATTAGTACATATATTAAATTTTATTTTAACCAATGCTGCCATGCAGCTAGAAACTAGATATTAAAAAAAATGGGCAAAGTAAGGCGTCAAACGTCATTAACTAGCCATATGGCATTTCATTATGCAGTAAACAATCTTTAACTAACAAGACAATAGACATAAAATGTTTCTCATCATTTCATTTCAGTAAATATCATAAATTAAGAACTCTACAGTGTAATCATGTTTTCAAGTTTTAGGGTGTCGTATTTACGATGCTTTCTACAAAGGAATGTCGATAGCGAGGATAATGGCCTCCCCCCTTTTTTTTCTACCACCTAATGGCTTTTTCTCAAGGCGGCTGGCACACCTGGCCGCTCACAACGAATTACGTCACGGTCACTTACCTTTCTTACCGAAATATTTACGACAGCAGTTTTCGCTACAGTGACAGTCTCATATAAAAATTTCACAGGTCGAAAATTTGCATTACAAACGTGTAGAAACAAAATCCTGTAAATATAAAAGTGTCCAAAAAGTTTTCGCGGGCATTGTGATACATTCACGCATTTACACACATTTCATAACTCTTAAAGTATTATTCTTGGTTTCCAACATCCTTTTTCACAAGTCAGAGTCCCTAACCACTACTCATTATTCCTTACCTTATTACACATATACATATTCGTCGACACTTCTTCAATATTTCATCATGAGAAATATGTAGCATAGTCAAATAACTCATATAGCATCAGCTTATTAATCATAAACATACCTCAGCAGCATAATACACATCGTCGTCGCAATAATAACATCATAACACCTCAGTCAAACCTCGAAAACGTCGTAGCTTTCTGCAATAATTTCAAAACCTAAAGAAAATTCTCTGCTCATTTCAATAGTGTCATCTACCTCAAACGTACTTTAAAAATCATGATCTCATACCAAATACATCATTCAAAGCCCTCATGATATCACAATGGTTCTGGAAAAATATGAGCATTTCACAAAGTACAGACAAAATACAATTTCATAAGTGTGAAGTTACCCAACTGTGAAGTTGCATAAACATGTGTCACTGATGTAGTAAAAAAAGTTTCTTTCTCTGTTAAATGATCAGATAGCTGTGTAATTCTGTGTTAGAGAAATATGGTACCGATGTGTAAAGTTGTATAAGCAAATACCATATTAGCTAGGGCTCCTTGTGCTTGCCAAACACATGATACAAAAAGTAAGCGTGTACCCCCCTGAGGATAAATGTAATTATACCCTCAGGTGTTACAGATTACAGCAATGGAATGAAATGTATCATGGAAAACTTTCTTTGTAATTCAAAAATCTTTAAAAATAAATGTTTTAAGTACAACATTAATCACTGAAATGCGTGTCCTGCAGCGCTAAATGTGCATCTTGTTGTAAGATAATCTCTGTGGAAGTGTCGTAGTTATCGTCCTCCAAAAGCTAAGTTCTGCAGAAGCCAATGTACTTACCTCATGATAAACAAAAGTGAAATGCTTTGCGTATAGATATCTTAGTTATTACGCTTATTGTTGTGATGAAGAAATTACTGTGCTGTAACGTATTGTTGTGCTATGGAAAAGGCTGTCTCATTGTAGCTATACCACAAAAGTTACTATTAAAACATGTTTTACTTTCCAGAATAATACAGAAAAACTGTGCAGATATAAAACAGATACTCCGCAAAAGCAACAATGTAAATTGTCACACATTAGTAACGTCGTGATATAAATCGTGTAGCTGTCCCATAAACTAACCACTGTGTCATCTGGTATCTCACAGAAAGTACTTTAAATACAGAATGTATTTTCAGGTAACCAAAATGTTTCATTAAAATCTCATTAGCAGTACTGGTAAATGTTCTAAGTATGTAAGCCTGATAGTCGTTACGTAATCGTGCAACTAACAAGCAAGAATGTACAAATACAACACTGTGTCGTCTGTTCACTATTAGAATGCATTCGTAATTTCTGTTTAAAAATGTTCCCTAGGTTCTAGACTGGATATTTAACTTCAAACATTGTTGTATGTTAGCAGTTTCTTAAGTCTAACACAGCATACTAGTAATGTAAAGTGAAAAGTTATATGGCAAAGACAAAGTTAAAAAGCAGATTATCTTTCAATAAACGGTTCTACATGTGAAATGTGGTGTAAACCTTTACTCTTCCTAGTACGCAGAGTTTCAACTTCAACGCAATTATCATGTTGTATACATCGGTAAAGAATGCTAAAATTTTTCTCCAGGCTAGCGTCTTATGTTATTTTTCTCGGAGCCAGCGGGCGCACGCGGCTGCCTGCTGTGCGAGTCATTGTCTGTCTCTTTGTTGGCGCGCGCCGTTATTGGGATTAGGAGACCTAACTTCTACAAATTCACTCTGACGAGAAGGCCCTGCCCTGTTTGAATCCCGCCAGTTCTGATGCAATTCAGGTCTGTTGTTACGATCACATCGTCTGTCGTCATCTCGGTAGTTCCTGTAGTTTCTTTCTTGTCGGTTAAGTGGTGGAGAATTTCTCCCTGAATCGTAACTGCGCGCTGGACCGTTGCGTCTAAAGTTATTCTGCCTCCCGTAATAATAATTATTTTGGTTCCCATATTGTCTGTTTCTCTGATTGTCTCTGTGATAGTCACTACCGCGGAGAGGTGATCTTTCCCTGTAATTATTACTACTCTGCCAACGGTTGTCGTACGGGTGGTGTCTGTTTTGGTCACGATATGTGTTGTGAGAATAGCTTTGTCGTGTCCAGTTATTATTTCTTTCATTGCGGAATTGCGACGGATGTGATCTGTAATTGTTGTGCTCCTGCGTTCCGCGATTGTCAGTGTCAATTTCCAGTTCTTGTAACAGTCCCTGAAATGCTTCGATGTCGTCTTTGCAACGTCCTGCCAAAATAATATGTCGCAAATGTTCAGGCAGTTTGATTAAGCAAATGCGGATGAGTTCTGAGGGGCTGTATGGGTTTGAAAGATACTGATTCTTATGCAACATGTCTTCAAAATATTTCACAAGACTGGAAAATTCAGATTGTTCGAAACGTTTCATCATTATGATGCTATGTTTTACTCGATCTTGTGTGGCTTGAGACCAATATGCTGAGAGGAAGGCATGGTAAAACTCTCCTTCACTGTGGCAATCGTGAATTACCGATCGCATTCTTACAGCTGGTTCATTCTCCAAGTAGCCACACATAAATTCTAATCTGTGTTCTAACGACCAGTTGGGAGGAAAACAATGCGAGAATTGATGAAGCCATGCTTGTGGATGAATGTCGTTGCCAGAATTCTTAAATGTTTTGAATTTACGTGTAGTAATGAACAGCTTATAGTCAAAATCATCATGTCGGCGAGTCGCATATCGGTCACTGTTAGGTCGTGTCGGCCGTTCCATCTCAAAATTCGGTGCACATTCCCAATTTCTTTCATAACTTCCGAAATGCCCTGTGTTATTATTTTGTGGCTGTTCCGTATTTCTGTGTCCCTCTTCCCGTATTGGGGCGCGAGTATCCTCTGAAATACGTAATTCTTGTATTACCTGTGTCAGCTGATCTTGTACTTCTCGGATTTCTCTTTTGTACTGTGTATTGATTTGATTTTGATTCTGTTTGAATTTTCTAATTTGTTCATACTCTTCTGTGTCAGTGAAGGCTACAGGTCTTGTGTCATTCAGATCATCATCTACCTTTGTAGATAAGTTAGTGACCTTATCCGAAAGTTCGGCTACTTTCTCCGATAGTGAACACATTTCCTCAGAGTGTTTTTCTGAACCAAGTTTCAGAGTGTCCATTTGTGTTGAAATCGTATCTACTGTGTTCTTTAAGTTTTCTTGAGTTTTTGCAAGATGCGTAACCGAATCGGTAGATGCAACTGAGTCAATTGTAGCTTGCAAGGTGTTGTGATTTTCATGAACAATGGTTTGCAGTTCTTTTATGGCTGCTTCGTGATTCTGTAATACATTTTCATGCCGCGAAAAAATGGGTTGAAAATGCTCACAAATTTGTGTTTTTATGTCATTACAGACTTTTTGACATTTCGATTCAATGTTATGTAACTCACTAGTTAAATCTTCACGTGTTTGTTCAAGTGTGGTGTCTAACTTTTGAAGATTTTGTCCCATTGCGTCTAACTGTTGCTGTGTTTGTCTCTGGTGTTGTTCCATTGTGTCTAACTTTTGAAGATTTTGTTCCACTGTGTCTAACTTTTGCTGTGTTTGTCTCTGATTTTGTTCCATTGTGTCTAACTTTTCAAGCTTTTGTCCCATTTGTTGCATTAATTGTAATAACAATGCACTGGTGTCTGAAACATGTTCCTCAGTGCTTTTCGGCAGTGAATTTGCACCAGCAACATTCACATTTTGACAAGCGGAAAATGTGTCTTGACTCATTTGAGAAAACGGTGAGAGCCCAAAACCTGAGTCTGCAGTATTTGCAATATTGTGTTCTGTCATTCCCGATTCCTGAGGCGAGCTGTTGCCGACCAATCGATCGATAACGCTTCCCTGTTCACTACCTGTTTCACTGTCTACACCATTGTTTGCCGCCCGCTCCATTTCCCTATGCGCAATTACCAAATTACTACTTTGAACATTAGTTAATTCATTACCCAGTGGTGCTGGCAAGCTACGCTCGTCGTCACTATCATTTCTCAATTTACTTTGGAGCCTAGTGTTACGTTTTTCGCACGCCATAATTGTCACAATATTTCACACGATAACACAGAAAAGCACAATTTGAAGTGCAAAAATAGGAGAACACATTAACATAGCACTGAAAATAATATCTAGTTAATTGCAAGCGTAGCTGCGAAATACTTGGTGCAAATCTATAGGCATGCCACAACTGTTTTACTGTACAACAATGAAAGGCTACAACTACAAAGGGGATTCTCTCTACAATTACGCGCTAGCAATAAACAAAAGCTACACTAAATACACAAACTACAAGAAAAAAATCAGAAGATTCCAGTGAGGTATCCTAGGCTAAGGGTCAACATATGAAACGTCCCCTTTGAACAATTATACATGACTGTGCTTAAACTGACACACAATATTTTGTTAGCGCAACGCAATCTGACTTTCAAAATTCCCTACAAAAGAATGGGCCCTGACTAACATTAACCTATACCTTTCACAAATCACTTACCTCACAAAAATCTTCGCTGCTCAAGCTACTGCAATACAGCGAGCGCCACTACTGCCAGCTAAATAAAAGATTCAAACTATGGAAGGCACTAACTACTGATAGGGATAGTTAGCAAATGAAAGATATTAATAGAGAACGAACAATGTATTTACCTTGATATCATCATATATAAATATAGCAGTTCATGACAAATTTCAAAACTCCGCCATCTCTCTCTCCACATCCACCACTGCTGGCGGCTCACCTCCAACTGCGCAACGCTACGCGCTGTTCACAGCCAGCTGCCTCTGCCCATCACTACAATGGCGAGTATTACAACAATGCAAAGCAGCCACAGACTGCACACAGCACAGCCAGTAATTTTCATACAGAGAGCGCTACTTGGCGGCGGCGTTACCAATATAAGAACCTAAACAGCCTACTTACATAAAGAAAACATAAACAGCCTACTTACAAACTTAGTCCATTTCATGATCACACTACACGAAATATTCACCTGCTCACAACATTTCAGAGCTCAACATGATGATTTGCAAATTAACACACATGATACAAATAATAGTAACTCATCTCTGTCCATCTTCAGTTCTGTAAAACAAGTGGAACAAGTTAAAGTCCTACTCTGGAGCACATTCAGACCTCTCAAAATATAATGGCCTTTCAGAATTAAAGAGCGGATTCACCATTCACCACCCAGAATCAATCACTTAACATGACCAAATCCCTTGAGACCTTCTCTCGAAAAGTCCCAGTCTCCACTTGACTTCCACAGTGTTCCAATACTGACTGCTTTTCCATTGGCTGAAGGCTGTCCCCGCCAAAAATACATCATTCTTATGTTCTAAATACATGATCTGAATCATCATTACCACTTTCCCACACTAAACTAATATATTACAATAATATTTAAATGAAAGAAATGTTATAAACATTGTGTCACACTCAGACCATTCACAATAATTGTGAATAATGAATTGTTCATAAATGAGTAAGTTAGTACTTTTGCGCTAGTGTGTTCATGTTAAATGATAATGAATTGTCGTTAAATACGATTTAAATAATTATTTATGCCTTCTTGACAGAAGCGTCTTTTGTTTCACTATTCAATAGTGGTGTCTGCTAAGACATGCGACTGACCACTTTTAAATTAGCGCAGTTTTTTAATAGCACCTACAGTCAACACTTTAATCAAGTTGCTGGCAAAATAGTAAATTCTTCATTAAATAAAAATACAAGTATGACAAAATATGAGGTGCTGATGCTCTGCTCATTTGTTGCGTAAATGTGGAGAATACGATGATCTGACAAACATTTGCATAATGAAGAAGACATAAAAGGCGTCATAAATCAATAAATGAAATAGATACATATACGCAGCTCTCAGGGACGATAGCTGTAGTGCAATACTATGATATGAGATATCGTTTGTTGAAATCGCATGAAGCGATTAAAAGTTATTGATTCATAGGTTTATTGTGTAAGCGGTTATTCACTGTGAAATATTAACTTCTGTACTTTTAAAGATATTGAAATACAGTTGTGTCACTGGTTGTGCCTCAATTTTCTGAGATCGCAGGTGTATTCAGATTTGCATTAATATGTAACAGTGATTTACTGTCGAAGTTCAGACAGCTGCAACTTAGCAATCTTTAAGATTGTCTGACATTCTGCATTTCTTGCGATATTGCCTGTCCTGCTAAGCGACCATCCTTCGCCAAAATGCCCCGTATTGGGATTCCCACATCCGGTCCTTTGCTGACGCATCTGGCTCTCCGCCCTTGGCCCACACAGCTTCGAAGACAAATTCACGTTACCTTGTACCAATACTAGGCGGCCTCTCGGTACAATTTTTGAGCACCTGTAAGAAACTGAAACAGTGCCTAGCTCAAAGTGATAAGCGAATTAATATCCTAGACAGCACATGCAAGGAGTATGATATTGCTTACACTGCAAATAAAGATCGTTGGATTGCAGACCAAATATTAGCTGTTAAGGTTAGACAGATATTTTGAAGAATGGATATTAGTATAGGACAACGTATTGCTGCATTTGTGGTCAATAATGCTATGGATACCAAGCTTAAATTGGGTACTTGAATAACCTTCAAGCAAATAATGAATACAGCTTATTGCACACTAAAGAAGAACAACCCTATGGGATGTTTAAAAAATTGCATCAAATCAGTGGTGATAGTGTCGAGAGGTGCCCTGAGGCATAAAGGAGGAAAGAAGAGACTTGTTAAAACGCCCAGAGTCTTGCTAATCTGGTGGAATAATTCCGTTTCTAATCCCTGAATTTTCTGGGATATCAGCCATTTGTTCGTTAGCTGTGGAAGTCACTGCCATAATTTAAGCAGTAAAGAATGCACAAAACGCTGAGAAGTAACTGCAAGAAGCGAAAAAGCATAATATGGCTATGGAGACCATTACCATTAGTAAAGGGCTATATTTAAAACCACATAGGTAAGGGGCGGGGTTGCATATAAACAAAAACACGGAACCCATAGCAATACTACTGGAGAGCCCCATTACAAACATAGAACTCCTTGAATTCGTCAGAAAACTCAAAATCTCAAGATTTCGCGGTGTGTTTATGCAGGTTGCACTGACTTTGGCAATGCGGAAATCCAAGGAATGTGGGATTGTTAGTTTAGATGTAGTGGGGGGATATGGAAGTCTCTGAATTGCTTATGTTAAAAAAAACCGGAATACCATCTACTACTTTGACTCATCCAGCGATTTGAGACCGGCTGAAGGATTGTCTCGTTACTTCACCGACATAAACCAGGTGTTTTACAATTTTCAGCGCTACCTAAGCTTAAATTCATACCTCTGTAGACATTTCTGCGTAATGTTTTAATAAAAACAAGCAGTGTGGGCGTTACTGCATCATCTGAAGTCGAGATGCGAAGTCGTTCACTCTAACTATAAAAGAACGTTCTTTTACATTAAAAGCGAACTACTTTCCTCCAACAGATCTGAGCACTGAGAAGTGGAGTATAGCATTGATCGGTCTGGAAACATATAACAGCATGGCTAATATCACTGAGATAAAAACTGCATCTAGGGAATGGGGAAGTTGTGGTAACACCCTCTGGCTTCTACGAAATTGACGATTTAAATACATATATAAATCGATTTGTAAAAGGATTTGAGTTACATGCAAACGTTAATACGTTTAAAACAGATCAAAACAACAGAAGAGACAGTGGACTTTAGTCACAAAATTTCTGTAGGATTTCTACTAGATCTCTCGCGGGGACAAGTAATGGTGTATAATACTGATAAAATTTACTAGTAAAATCAGCCAATGGACATACTGCCAATTAGTACGATTCGTATAGAGTGTAATATCGTGACGAATTCGTACCTTCACGACAGATTAGTCCATACGATGTATGCATTTTTTCATACAGTCAGTTCTGGTTATAAAATTGCAGAAGTTCCCAGTAATCCGACATATCTCTCTGTGACTGTTCTGACGTTAGACCATCTCGAGCTGCATGTCGTAAATCAGAACACGAATCTAGTTAATTTTTGCGGTGAGGAAATTACAGCACGTCTTCATCTGAAGCAAAATAATGCGTCATAAGTGTAAATACGGCATACCTAATCAACAGAAGACTACTTCGCCGCAGAAATAGAAAGTGATAATACGCCAGTACTACGAGTTTCTTAAATCCATTGGATCGAAACCTCGTAATGACGTCATTCGATGTTACAACTCCAGTTCAATATCAGAAGCGTGTTTCTTGCCAGGAATATTATTCCCACAAACCGTTTGCCTTAGGTATGTTCAATATTAATAATGAGGTACAAATTATTATACAGCATCAAGATGGATCGATACTTTCAAGCAAGACCTTTCTATGTTTGGAGGGAATATTTACACCTAAGAAAGCCACAGCACCATCAGCAACAACGCGCCTTACACATAATGCATTCGCCTTCCTGTTTCAAGAAATACCAGGTTCTCATTCAAAATGGTCGAAAATTCGATTTTTATTGCATTTTTTAAAAGGCATGTGTGTGTAGAATGTTGGGACGAAACGTCTTTTTGATCCATGCGTTACGGAAGTATCTATAGCCCATTGTTCACAGTAGTGTCCCGGCTGTCGTGGGATGCTCTCAGGTGGAGACACCCGGTTCATGTAGAATATTTGTTGTGCCATGATGCACGTTCACAACATGAGTTATATTTCTGTATACCTGCAAACATATTCGCCGAAAAAGATGAAAAACAATCCGTGCATACTGCCGAACGCAGTATATCCAGTTCAGCCAGACTGGCTTTTCTTGCCAAGAAGAACGAGGGAATTACTCACCAGGAACAATTCTAGTTGGAGGAAGGGCTCATATATGGTCCTGGAATTGCAAACAAACCGTAAGTGACGAAAAAACTAATTTTGGACAAATTGTGTTAGAAAATCGTCAAAACATAGTTTTTGGTCCGATATATTGGAGTAGTCACTTTTATATTCGAAAATATAACTTCAGATTTGTGTTCAGCGACATCAAAAATATAAAATAACACGTAGTTTTTGTGTATATTGAACTAATAATACATATAAAAGTTTTCCCTAAACTATAAACAGGCTTTTCTTGAGAAACAATTTTTCAAAACTGCGCGCAATATAAAATAATGATTCAACCTATTGACTTCTACCTTTAACGCCCCAAAACTCAACACTTTCTTTGGGAGCTTATACCCTTACTATAAGAAATTTGTTAAAACTATCTTTTGTAAAGCCAGAAAGAGTGAAACAAACCCCCAAAAGTTGAAATCAAAGCTCGAGCTAGCTTTATACCATTAAATTTAAGATTATTTCATTGCAGTTACATGTAAGCTACCATAAATTTAATGTGGTATCGAGTGATGTTACCATTTTTTATTTCAGACAACTCCCGAGGGGCTACACTGGACGCAATCTATGTATGCTGCAGACTTGCAGGCCCTTGATCAGACTATAATTACATTTGTTTTTTTTTTTCTCTTGAAAATATAAAATAAAGTTCAAAGTATGATTAATCATAAACCCCCCAAAAAATACGCTTTGCGTGTTTTTTCATTGTTTAAAAAAATCCGAAACTTTGAAAATTTTTTTGCTCATTAGAATGAGAACTTGGCCTCAATCGAGTTAAAATCGACTGCGACAGAAACGTTAAGACCACATCTATGTCCAAGAGATATGTCTCTGCATCAACCTCTGATCTGAAAAACGCAGGATAATTCGTTGATCGATCAATGGATAACTCCTTTAATTTGTGCATTTCACTCAAATCGTTAATGGGCTTCTTTGAAGACAGAAATCATATTGTAATGAATGCTAAGGAGGAACTGATTCTATTTCGAAGTGCTAAAGGTAATAACTCGTACATTATTGAACAAGAGAGGAGGAGCATAAAACTGTGTTAGATAAATTGATTTCGAAAGTATTGCAACTATTTCTATCAGAAAAAAGAAAATCTAAACTTTTTCGTGTACTTAATTCAGGACAGTAACTGCCCTTAATTTTCTGTTCATGGGAGTTGTTTGAATATCTGATCCTTCTACAGTCATCTCGCCAACTAAGACTTCTAACCAGGTAGAAACACCTCGCTTTATTATTCTAGTGCTGCAAACAGACATTAAGGAGGATCTTCAAAAGGATTCAAGCATATTTGACAACTGTAAACTAACCACTGCTAGACTTAATGTGAACTCCCACTTTTTTCCGTATGATAATTTACAGCTTCACTGGAAAAGAAACACATATGGACTATTCTGTTACATGTATACAAGATTTAACACATAATAATAGGAGTAGTGGAATGATAGGGTTCCCACCCCAAATACAAGATGGCGGCCATGACGTCACATGATGACACAAGTACCATTAGACCTGTGACATCACAGATACACTGATAGGGTTCCCACCCCAAATCCAAGATGGCAGCAGTGATGACGCTAGAACCATTATCCAAGGCGGCGGCGGCAAGAAATTCAAAAAGTGCCACGCCCCCCTCCCACGTGGGAAATTCAAATTTTTTCAGATTTTCGCGAGTGCCACGTCCACCTGGACTTGGAAGGAAATAGTTAATGTCTCCACCACGATCTTCAACCGACCGCCACATCCACTTATCAACTCATGCACTAACGTGTACTAATGTGTACAGCGCATTACGTCATCCAAGACAAGAGCCACTCCCCCTGGCGGGAAGTTTGAATTTTGGCGGCAAGATAGGTCAATTTGGCTACCTCCACTAACCTAACCCCCCTTCCCTCCCTCACAAAAATGGCGGGAGGTTCAAATCCCAACAGGATAATGCATCACACCTAAGAAAATGGCGAGAAAGAAAGGACACTTGGAACACCTCTACTAACCTAAGTTATTCGACCACAACCTCCTCCTAAGAAATGGCGCCAAATTTGAATTTTGGCAGTAAAGAAAGGTCACTTGCGGTTTCTCTACCAACCTAAGAAAATGGCTGGAATATAGATCACTTGGACTAACTCCACTAACCTAAGTCACCCGACCCCCACCTCTTCCTATGGTACGGTGAGAAAAAGGACTCAGCCTGCACTAGACTAGTGGAGAGAGGAAGGAGTGTGCTTTATTTCTTTTAAAACAATTTATTTAAAAATGGAGTATATTTATTGTACTGACACAAAACACTTGTCCTGATGTGCTTGGGGTCACAATACACAGTCTGCAGACCTGCAAACTACTTGTAAATAAGGCAACACACAGGCTATCTAATTGTAGACTGTTGTAGTAATGCATTCCATAGCCTAAACACATGTAAACTACTACACCAAAAGAATTTCAGTAGAGACCTGCAATCTGCTCCTAAATAATGCATCACACTGATGTGTCTACATGCTCAGTACTCGTAAACTGTCCAAAAAGTGCATAGCTCAGCCTACTGACCTGCACGCAAAAAAATGCAACAGAGATGCAAACAACATACGCAGACACTGCCCACCAACCCCAGTCCACTGGACCGAAGAGGAGGCTGGAGGCAACCCCCGCAAAGTGACGATGCCGCCAACTGCCAAGCCACGCACAGGTGCATGTTTGGGTCTCTCAAGCATGTGGTGGCGGCATCTCCATCATACCTGACACACCTGAGAAATTCCTCTCAAAATACGTAATCACCTAGGCGACGTTGATGACGTGATCGGATGGGAGCGAAGACCTATTTTCGAAGTGCAGATGCTCCTAGGTGGGCCATGTACACATGTGTTCGACAGTTCTGGCGTGAACACTCCCCCTACCTGCAGTCCGGTGAAGAGCTAATTGTGGAGCGACGCTGCAGAAATCCGTTCCAGAATAGCACAAGCAGCATTCTCCATAGTGTTTGTAACAGACCATGTCTGACGTGTCCTGCCGTGCCTGCATACCAAGCATGGCTCACATCTCGCGGTGGAATGCTCGTCCTGCTGCCAATATACATCAAAGAAACGTTAAACGTTCACACAGCTAAAAGCCTGTGCACACTTGCAAAAACACCCTTAATCATAAGACCATTCTCTGTGTTTGGAAATAGAGCAATGTCTAAGCACAGACGGGGGCGATTCAGAACAATTACAGAACCAGAATTCGAAGCATTGCCATACAGAAGAGAAAAAAAGTCATGAATTTTCGGTATCCTACAGCTACAGGTCTGGAGATGTCCTAATGCCATAGTGGCAGATGAGTGATGGCATCCCAGCCAGAGATGGATGATATGCTTCAACTTGTCTTTGAACACTTGCATTCCCAGAACTTTCCATACATACCCTCATACCATGCCTCCACCTTGTTCGAATCAGTTTGTAGATGCTCCTACGTCCCAGTACAAAGGCTGTCTTGTGAATGAATCTAGCATTACGGTTGGCTCTTATCGAATTTACCCGCCGAATTACTGTTGCCACCAGTGTTGAAGCACTGTCCGCCTTTTCTTTTTCTTTCTACAGACTGGACTTTCAATGGCAAAAAAATATTTTACACCGCTCGTGATATTGCACCAACAAACTACCCTACACGTCGTCAAATACGGAAAGACTTACTAAATTACACTGCTCTCCCACTGAGAACATGAGCTTGAATATTAGAATGTGAAACTGATCTGCAACCAATCAATACATCAGTGTGTACCCTACATATCGTTAAATACGGAAAGACACCCACTGAATTACGCTGTCCTCCCACTGGGGCCAGGAGCTTGAATATTAGAGCACGAAACTGATCTCCAACTCAGCAATATATCCCTGCCTACCATGTCGATGTAGTAAACATACGATTAGTATCCTACGCCATACAAAATCAAAATTTTGCATCAGAAAGCCCTCAGTGAATCCAAGTCACTCTCAGAACTGATGTGCAAAGACTGGCCCATTTCCCCCTTGGTACAAACACGCTAATGTTTGTGGTCCGGACCTGCCTGCTTGCTTGCGTTTCTACACCCATCTCCAGACTCTGGAATTACACGAACACAAGTATTTCTGCATAGTTTGCCACAATATTATACCATTTGCGATATACTTCTAGATATCAAGCACACAGCAGTAGTCCACCAATCGCTCGTGCAACACAATTCCGAAGCTATAGACCGGAAATTATTTCTCTACAAACCCAGAACTTTAGCGCTTACCCCATCTGTGGAGACCTTTATGTGAAAAAACTCGAAACAGTCAGAGGAAAAAGATATTTCCACTCTTGAATAGCGACGTCGGTGATGTAACAGATTACCAATCATCCCTATAATTTACAAATTCAAATAACATGTTTCTCATGTATAGAGAATCAGCAAACGTGTCGTCCACATGCTAGATGCACACACCACAATCTATGCTCTCTCAACTAAATAAAGACGAGAACTGTGTAGAAACAGTCAACCACACATTTTACATGGGAGGGAATAGCAGTCCAGCGGAAACGCACCTCCATATTCAATCTTCTCAAATTTCCAATTGATCACGATAGCTATCCAATACATACTAAGTTTGAGTTCGCTATTCAGTCGTCCAGAGGACAGCACAGTTAATTCATCTACATTCCTACACTCCAACAGGCCTCTCCAGTCTGACAGCTCCTACTGTTAACAGGAAACGTGAATCGCCTCCATGTCAACGGCGCTGCGTGCTGAGCAAGAACAGGTAGAATGTTTATCCTAAGGTATCGGACACATATATACACTACTGGCCACTAAAATTGCTACACCACGAAGATGACGGGCTACAGTCGCGAAATTTAACCAACAGGAAGAAGATGCTGTGAAATGCAAATGATTAGCTTTTCAGAGCATTCACACAAGGTTGGCGCCAGTGGCGACACCTCAAACGTGCTGGCATGAGACAAGTTTCCAACCAATTTCTCATACACAAACAGCAGTTGACCGGCGTTGCCTGTTGAAACGTTGTTGTGATGCCTCGTGTAAGGAGGAGAAATGTGTACCCTCACGTTTTTGACTTTGATAAAGGTCGGATTGTAGCTTACCGTGATAGCAGTTTATTGTATCGCAACATTGCTGCAGCTCGGAGACCATGGCTGCGGTTACCCTTGACGCTGCATCACAGACAGAAGTGCCTGCGATGGTGTACTCAATGACGAGCCTTGGTGCACGAATGGCAAAACGTCATTTTTTCGGATGTGTCCAGGTTCTGTTTATAGCATGATGATGGTCGCATCCGTGTTTGCCGACATCGTGGTGAACGCACATTGGAAGCGTGTATTCGTCATCGCCATACTGGCGTATCACCCGGCATGATGGTATGGGGTTTATTGGTTGTACGTCTCGGTCACCTCTTGTTCGCATTGGCGGCACTTTGAACAGTAAATGTTACATTTCAGATGTGTTACGACCCATGGCTCTACCCTTCATTCGACCCCTGCGAAAACCTACATTTCAGCAGGATATGCACGACCCCATGTTGCAGGTTCTGTACGGGCCTTTCTGGATACAGAAAATGTTCGACTGCTGCCCTGGCCAGCACACTCTCCAGATCTCTCACCAGTCGAAAACATCTGGTCAATGGTGGACAAGCAACTGGCTCGTCACAATACGCCAGTCACTACTCTTGATGAACTGTGGTATCGTTTTGAAATTGCATGGGCAGCTGTACTTGTACACGCCATTCAAGCTCTGTCTGACTCAATGCCCAGGCGTATCAAGGCCGTTATTACGGCCTGTGGTGGTTGTTCTGGGTACTGATTTCTCAGGATCTATGCACCCAAATTGCGTGAAAATGTAATCACATGTCAGTTCTAGTATAATATGTTTGTCCAATGAATACCCATTTATCATGTGCATTTCTTCTTGGTGTAGCAATTTTAATGGCCAGTAGTGTATGACCTGCACTTGAAATACACTCCTGGAAATGGAAAAAAGAACACATTGACACCGGTGTGTCAGACTCACCATACTTGCTCCGGACACTGCGAGAGGGCTGTACAAGCAATGATCACACGCACGGCACAGCGGACACACCAGGAACCGCGGTGTTGGCCGTCGAATGGCGCTAGCTGCGCAGCATTTGTGCACCGCCGCCGTCAGTGTCAGCCAGTTTGCCGTGGCATACGGAGCTCCATCGCAGTCTTTAACACTGGTAGCATGCCGCGACAGCGTGGACGTGAACCGTATGTGCAGTTGACGGACTTTGAGCGAGGGCGTATAGTGGGCATGCGGGAGGCCGGGTGGACGTACCGCCGAATTGCTCAACACGTGGGGCGTGAGGTCTCCACAGTACATCGATGTTGTCGCCAGTGGTCGGCGGAAGGTGCACGTTCCCGTCGACCTGGGACCGGACCGCAGCGACGCACGGATGCACGCCAAGACCGTAGGATCCTACGCAGTGCCGTAGGGGACCGCACTACCACTTCCCAGCAAATTAGGGACACTGTTGCTCCTGGGGTATCGGCGAGGACCATTCGCAACCGTCTCCATGAAGCTGGGCTACGGTCCCGCACACCGTTAGGCCGTCTTCCGCTCACGCCCCAACATCGTGCAGCCCGCCTCCAGTGGTGTCGCGACAGGCGTGAATGGAGGGACGAATGGAGACGTGTCGTCTTCATCGATGAGAGTCGCTTCTGCCTTGGTGCCAATGATGGTCGTATGCGTGTTTGGCGCCGTGCAGGTGAGCGCCACAATCAGGACTGCATACGACCCAGGCACACAGGGCCAACACCCGGCATCATGGTGTGGGGAGCGATCTCCTACACTGGCCGTTCACCACTGGTGATCGTCGAGGGGCACTGAATAGTGCACGGTACATCCAAACCGTCATCGAACCCATCGTTCTACCATTCCTAGACCGGCAAGGGAACTTGCTGTTCCAACAGGACAATGCACGTCCGCATGTATCCCGTGCCACCCAACGTGCTCTAGAAGGTGTAAGTCAACTACCCTGGCCAGCAAGATCTCCGGATCTGTCCCCCATTGAGCATGTTTGGGACTGGATGAAGCGTCGTCTCACGCGGTCTGCACGTCCAGCACGAACGCTGGTCCAACTGAGGCGCCAGGTGGAAACGGCATGGCAAGCCGTTCCACAGGACTACATCCAGCATCTCTACGATCGTCTCCATGGGAGAATAGCAGCCTGCATTGCTGCGAAAGGTGGATATACACTGTACTAGTGCCGACATTGTGCATGCTCTGTTGCCTGTGTCTATGTGCCTGTGGTTCTGTCAGTGTGATCATGTGATGTATCTGACCCCAGGAATGTGTCAATAAAGTTTCCCCTTCCTGGGACAATGAATTCACGGTGTTCTTATTTCAATTTCCAGGAGTGTATATTTCTTACATTCGAATATTAACCGCGCTATATTCCATACTACTGATAGGTTGGAAACGCAAGCGATCCAACATTATAGTCCATTTTAAGTGCAGAACGTTCTGGCCTTAGTTGTGCGTGTGTTTATGTTCTCTCTTAACAGTACCTTCCAGGTACCGATCCTAGACTCTAGAACCATACTTTAGAGCTGATAGTTTGGTTAATTTGCGTAAAAATTCGTTGAACTCCATCCGTTTGGAGCTCCATCGAGCATAAAAATCATTCGTTTCTTGTGCTTATTAACTGTCCGCTATTACACCAAGGCACTTTGAAATCCGTTACTATACATCGATAAGGAGTGCTAAGCTCCTCGACATGGGCGCATCTCGAGAAATATTGTGCACTTGGATGGGTGATGATTCGCAAAGCTCATTCATTCACGAGACGTGGAGTGTAGTGATCTTCTTCTGATCGATTGCAGATTAATTCGCTCACGGTGCTGCAGAGCGCGTTGGTCAATGACAGTGTGATGAGGGACTTTCACTCTTTAATTTTACCCTAAGACAGCGAGAATGCTCTGTGACTCTCATACTCAGAATGAAGCACTATGATCGAGGTGTTAGAAATATGTAGAGCGCTGTCTGGTATACTTTGATGATTTATGTGTTCGAGAATTAACGCTGAAAGGACGTACTGAGCAGTCATCTATCTACACTTGCAATGGTACTCGCAAAGTAGAGAAGGTGCGGTTTAGCTATGATACTGAAATGGGGAAAACATGCTGTCACATTATTGGCCGGTATTGAAGTTACTGTAAAACTGCTAAAACTGTTCGCACTATAAACTGTGATGCTTATTATTACAGTACATCAGCGGTGTCTTTTCCATCCCATCCGTGCATTGGCGCACTGTTGGTTACCATATAATGATTCACTGACAGCGCCTGTTTGAGTTGGGGAATGAGTTTTGTGGATTGGTGACACCTTTTGGGGGCTGCTAGCAGCGAAACAGTGATCACGTACATGAGTGCAGTATGAGGAATCAGTCGAAATGGAACACAGAGCCATCATCTATTCCGTCACTGTGGGAGATGAGTTTAAATGTAGAGGTCGTCAATCACTTTCGGTCATCAGTTTGGAAACCCTCCACAATGCAGCCAAACTCTTTCAATTTCCTTATGTTGTAATTGTCTTTTATTTAAAATCATCCAGTGTTATGGTGACAGCGGTAACAATGTGGTTTATACAGTGCGATGTCTAGAGGTAGCCCAATTGACCTATCTTCCCTCCAAAATTCGAACTTCCCCCATGAAGGGGGAGGGGGAAGTTAGGCAGTGGGTGTGTGGCGTGTGGCACTTTCCAGCCACCTTGGGTAGCGGCACTCGCGTCATCAGCTGTCGTCATGGCATTCATCTTGAATGACGTCAATCGCGTAATCAGCTGACGTCTTGCATAACTGTACTTTGGGGTGATATCCTTACTGCCTGCGAGAGGCCACGGATCAGAACGTCTTAATGAATGACGTAAATCGCGTCATCAGCCGACGTCACAGCCGCTATCTTGAATGACGTCAATAGTGTCACAGTGTGACGTCTTGGATAACGGTAATTTGGGTTGATGTCCTTGCTGTCTGCGAGAGGCAGTGGATCAGAACGTCTTAATGTCAGTTTAGAACCTGACAGAGACCTTGAAGTCGTGGTAGAAAAACAAAATGTTTGGCAGTGTACAAAGCGTGTTAGAGCATAAAAAAATAATGTTTCAAACAACGAGACAGGGTCACAGGGAGCGTCTGTTGCAGCTTACAGTATGGTCTGTGGGATACGGTCATCCTCCTACAGTACAGGTGATGGAACTTTAAACTGGCCTTTGCAGTTGATCAATTCCTGTATATTTAATAGGATCGTTACACATTGCTCGATGCCCGGATCTATACGGCATTTGTTTTCGATATATGGGAGGAGGGAGATGTGGTAAAAATCTTATCTATTTATCTACGGGATTCTCTGATGGATGGTACAGAATAACGCAGATAGCATCTTGGAGAGGGGGGGGGGGGGATAAACGTAAATGGACATGGACCTGTAGTATTTGTACGTAGTTTGGAGAAGCACCACAAGGCAGTAGCAAAATTCACGTCTTTCCTCCAGTTCCCATGCTGTCTTTTATACTACTTTGTGTTGCAGGAGTAGGCTTCGTTTCCCTTGAATTATCAAAACACAGTTCTGTCACAGTAACTCAGCTTCGCCTGTTTCTGCACCGATTGCCGGAGGTGTTAAACATAGTTTCGTCTGACCCCTACACAGTTCTGACTTACACTGGAATGATCATGTGCGCAAAGCTACAGGAATGGTAGCATTGAGTCTGAGCAGGCATTTGCAGGATGTATAGTAGCTACCTAAAACGACGCGGTAATTTTACTGCAGCAGAAGGATCCGAGAAAGGTGGATCGTTAGGAGATATGAGTGTGCCAGAAATATGATTGAGTAGTGGTTGTAATCATGAAACGACCCATTTCAGGTCTGTGATTGAATGGAAAGACTTGATTCCAAATCCCAGACAGCATTTCTAGCGTATAGCGTGGCATTAGAGACCTGAAAAGCTTGTGTACATTTCGTACGACCTCAATCATCACACCATCTACTACTGTTTGTGATCCTTCTCAATCAACCATTGCCTATAGCCCAGCAGATATATCACCGACCCTCTGACATTGCATCGAGACAGGATGCGGTACAATATTGTAGAATAACCTAGCTGGGGTGTTGTGGGGGAGTCGCATATACCGCTTACATACCATGTTCCTTAGCCAAATCACTTTCAAAATGTGGTAATTTTATCATGAGGTTGCATCGTGGGCTATGTGTTGGTCTGATAATACACATTCCTATGATCACCATCTCAGTATTTGTCCGGAAAAAAACCACCTCATTCAGAGGTAATGTGGTACCTCGATTTATAAAACCAGTATAGCTTTTACCATGGATACTTGTGTGCACCTGTAGAACCAAGACTGCTTCTGACAGTAACATACGGTAGTTGTTGCTATCGCGTTTTTTAACATCTGGTCGATTTCTAAGACACCATGGTGGTTCAATGGAAAAACTTAAGAGCCATGATTTTCTCTCAGTATTATCTCATATGGTAGGCAATCAGTTATTGACGAAGTATTATACTTAGTAGTAGTGGGGGAAGTGTGATAGGTTCAGCTTGAGCATCACGCTTATAAAATATGTGTTTGTGTTCCGACATGTGCAACGGAGATGACTGTGGAATACCGTGATAGCAGAGGGAAGAGTATGTCAAGTCATAAGAATGGTACTGATACTTCTATTTCCAGAGCCCTAGACATCAAGTGCGTGTATTTCCGATACTTAACTCATTGTCGAATGTCGTTCAACTGAGATCGCGATTGTAATATTTAGTTGTAAGTACAGGGATAAAATATATTTGTGTCCGATTTCTTAGGATAAACATTCTACCTGTTCTTGCTCAGCACGCAGCGCCGTTGACATGTGCAGAGGCGATTCACGTTTCCTGTTAACAGTAGGAGCTGTCAGACTGGAGAGGCCTGTTGGAGTGTAGGAATGTAGATGAATTAACTGTGCTGTCCTCTGGATGACTGAATAGCGAACTCATACTTAGTATGTATTGGATAGCTATCGTGATCAATTGGAAATTTGAGAAGATTGAATATGGAGGTGCGTTTCCTCTGGACCGCTAATCCCTCCCATGTAAAATGTGTGGTTGACTGCTTCTGCATAGTCCTCGTCTTTATTTAGTTGAGAGAGCATCGATTGTGGTGTGTGCATCTAGCATGTGGACGACACGTTTGCTGGTTCTCTATACATGAGAAACATGTTATTTGACTTTGTAAATTATAGGGATGATTAGGAATCTGTTACATAACTGACTTCGGTATTCAAGAGTGAAAATATCTTTTTCCTTTGACTGTTTCAAGTTTTATCACGTAAAGGTCACCACAGATGGGATAAGTGCTAAAATTTATGGTTTGTAGAGAAGTAATTTCCAGTCTATAACTTCGGAATTGTGTTGCACGAGCGATTGGTGGGCTACTGCTGTGTGTTTGAAATACAGAAGTACATCGCAAATGGTATAATATTGTGGCACTTGTGTTCGTGTAATTCCAGAGTCTGGAGATGGGTGTAGAAACGCAAGCAAGCAGGCAGGTCCGGACCACAAACATTAGCGTGTTTGTACCAAGGGGGAAATGGGCCAGTCTTTGCACATCAGTTCTGAGAGTGACTTGGATTCGCTGAGGGCTTTCTGATGCAAAATTGTGATTTTGTATGGCGTAGGATACTAATCGTATGTTTACTACATCGACATGGTAGGCAGGGATATATTGCTGAGTTGGAGATCAGTTTCGCACTCTAATATTCAAGCTCCTGGCCCCAGTGGGGGGACAGCGTAATTCAGTGGGTGTCTTTCCGTATTTAACGATATGTAGGGTACACACTGATGTATTGATTGGTTGCAGATCAGTTTCACATTCTAATATTCAAGCTCATGTTCTCAGTGGGAGAGCAGTGTAATTTAGTAAGTCTTTCTGTATTTGACGACGTGTAGGGTAGTTTGCAAGGTTTAATTGTTGGTGCAATATCACGATCGGTGTAAAATATTTTTTTGCCATTGAAAGTCCAGTCTGTAGAAAGAAAAAGAAAAGGCAGACAGTGCTTCAACACTGGTGGCATCAGTAATTCGGCGGGTAAATTCGATAAGAGCCAACCGTAATGCTAGATTCATTCACAAGACAGCCTTTGTACTGGGACATAGGAGCATCTACAAACTGATTCGAACAAGGTGGAGGCATGGTATGAGGGTATGTATGGAAAGTTCTGGGAATGCAAGTGTTCAAAGACAAGTTGAAGCATATCATCCATCTCTGGCTGGGATGCCATCACTCGTCTGCCACTATGGCATTAGGACATCTCCAGACCTGTAGCTGTAGGATACCGAAAATTCATGACTTTTTTTCTCTTCTGTATGGCAATGCTTCGAATTCTGGTTCTGTAATTGTTCTGAATCGCCCCCGTCTGTGCATAGACATTGCTCTATTTCCAAACACAGAGAATGGTCTTATGATTAAGGGTGTTTTTGCAAGTGTGCACAGGCTTTTAGCTGTGTGAACGTTTAACGTTTCTTTGATGTATATTGGCAGCAGGACGAGCATTCCACCGCGAGATGTGAGCCATGCTTGGTATGCAGGCACGGCAGGACACGTCAGACATGGTCTGTTACAAACACTATGGAGAATGCTGCTTGTGCTATTCTGGAATGGATTTCTGCAGCGTCACTCAGCAATTAGCCCTTCACCGAACTGCAGGTAGGGGGAGTGTTCTCGCCAGAACTGTCGAACACATATGTACGTGGCCCACCTAGGAGCATCTGCACTTCGAAAATAGGTCTTCGCTCCCATCCGATCACGTCATCAACGTCGCCTAGGTGATTACGTATTTTGAGAGGAATTTCTCAGGTGTGTCAGGTATGATGGAGATGCCGCCACCACATGCTTGAGAGACCCAAACATGCACCTGTGCGTGACTTGGCAGTTGATGGCAGCGTCACTTTGCAGGGGTTGCCTCCAGCCTCCTCTTCAGTCCAGTGAACTGGGGTTGGCGGGCAGTGTCCACGTATGTTGTTTGCATCCCTGTTGCATTATTTTGCGAGCAGGTCTGTAGGCTGTGCTATGCACTTTTTGCACAGTTTACGAGTACTGAGCATGTAGACACATGCATTATTTAGCAGCAGATTGCAGGTCTCTATTGAAATTATTTTGGTGCAGTAGTTTACATGTGTTTAGGCTACGGAATGCATTACTTTAACAGTCTACAATTAGCAAGTGTGTCTGTTGCGTTATTTACAAGTAGTTTGCAGGTCTGCAGACTGTGCATTGTGACACCAAGCACATCAGGACGAGTGTTTTGTGCCAGTGTGATAAATATACTCCATTCTTAAACAAATTGTTCCAAAATAAATAAAGTACACTCCTTCCTCTCTCCACCAGCCCAGTGCGGGCTGAGTCCTTTTCTTGCCAATCCTTAGGAAGAGGAGGCGGTCGGGTGACTTAGGTTAGTGGAGTTAGTCCAAGTGACATATATTACCGCCATTTCCTTAGCTTAGGAGAGATACACGAATTGACCTTTCTTTAGCCCCAAAATTTAAACTTGGTGCCTGTTCCCAGGAAGAGGTGGCAGTCAGGGGACTTGGTGGGGGTAGCCCAATTGCCCTTTCCTTCCCATCATTTTCGTAGGTGTGATGCATTATTCTGTTGGAATTTGAACTTCCTGCCAGTTTTCTTGCGGGGGGGGGGGGGGGTGTTAGGTTAGTGGAGGTAGCCCAATTGATCTATCTTCCCCCCAAAATTCAAATTTCCCACCTGGGGGTTGCGGCACTTGCATCATCAACTGACATCACGGCTGCCGTCTTGGATGACGTCATGCGCTGTGCACGTTAGTACACGTTAGTGCACGTTAGCCCCCCAATATGGGTTGGTAAGGGGATGTGGTGGTCGGTTGTGGTTCGTGGTGGAGACTTTGACTATTTCCTTCCAAGTCCAGGTGGGCATGGCACTTGTGAAAATTCATTCCAAGTCCAGGTGGGCGTGGCACCCGTGAAATCTGACAAATTTGAATTTCCTGCCCGGGAGGGGGGCGTGGCACTTTTTGAATTTCCCACCGCCACCCTCCTGGATAACAGTACTTGCGTCATCACCGCTGCCATATTGGATTTGGGGTGGGAACCCTATCATTCCACTACAGATAGGAGAGTGATGATCGTTTCAGATTTATGCTGGCCTCCCAGAAATCTACAGAACTCTCCCTCATAATGATGATAAATTTTTCAAAGCAACGTGAGGTGGTAAAGACTGGACCTGTGGGTATATGTGCTGAATTTCAATTAATATCTGGGGGAATTGCGGTGTATACATTAGTACTACATGAGCATCTCATAAACTACTCACCACTAACAGAAACTGTAAGAAATGTAGTGTAGATGTAGATGCATTACACAACTTACAACACATTATACAATGATGCCTCAAGGAGCAAAGATTGTTGCAGACACACAAACGTTTTATGACAAGTGCGGATGGTTTGTGTTTAAGGATGTGGCACTGCTTGCATTCTCCAATGCCCAATAGGTACTAATGAAGTATTCCACAATTCGTGCTTCACCCAAACTGTTTAGCTTAGTGCCGTCTGCTAATACTCGAAAAACAGTGCTGTGGTTGATACAATTTTACCATGCAAATCGCTGGGACAGCTAAGGGATGGTATATGAAGATATGGTGCCGTCGCTCCAGATGTATAATCATAGAGACAGCATAGTTTGCATCAAAGGCCATGAGAAGATTTCCTGTTTTCAAGAAATTTATTAATGTAAATCACTCCAGAATCTGGAATCAGAAGATTTGCCTGCCCTTGAGCAGTTGAAGAAGAGATAGATGCACTTCAGAAAGTGTACAACTATTACTCAGTTGGCTTACAAATACATAAATGGTTTGTATTTTTGAAAAAAGAACTTTGCAATTCTTTATTCATTTCTTGTTTCTTTTTCACCTCCTCACTTACAGACTTCAGGTGAGTATCTCCCTTATGCTTTCTGCTGCACTCCTCATAAAGAAGAAGTTTGAGGGGCTCCTTGTGAGAAGTTGTGCGGCTGCTGTAGCTGATAAGCAAGTGTAGACAAGCAGCAGCAGGAACAGGCAGGCAGAGCGACCTACATTAGGACTCGCCTAGAATGCCTCGTGTGTAGTAACATGAGTATGCGCATTGCATTAGAGGTACCTTGAATGCATACATAGCACCAGTCAGCAGCGATGAATTTCACTTTCGTGGAAGTACAGCAAATTGTAAGTAGCGCTCCCATGAAAATCGCATTGTATGTGTAGTCGAGTGCTACAAGTGCAGTGAAGAAAACATGAACATAAGTGCTGTGTTAGGTTCATACAAATGCAAACATCTGCCTCTGTTGGTACATGTGTACCCATACTCAGGTGCGTGTGCCACCTGTATATAAACAGTCAGCTCTGATAAGCTGTTTGTCATTTCAGTGTGATCAGCCTTCTGCAGAAGCTGATGATAAAGGCACCTGTAAGCGCAATTATTTGCCAGTGCTCACATCTTGGTTCCAAACATAACGTCACCACTTTTTGATGATGAGTAATGGCATTTCTCATGAACGATTTACATGAAAGTGAATGTAAGCATTTTTTCCTATATGTGTGTAGTTTTGTTTTTCATGTTTGGGTGTGATGCTTATATATACCTGTGCTTTTTTTCTAGAGGTGAACAGATCGATATTTAGCTATCAGAACATGCTGCTACGATGCCTATTTCTACCCAGAGCTCATAGGGTTTCAGTCTGATTGTTGATGATGGGATGCACGTCATCGACATTAGACTAATGCCATTTTCCACTCAGAGCTCATGGTGTTTCGATCAAGTTGTGGATGAGCTATCACAAGTAATTACAAGCTTTTTTTGTAGCCAGAGCTCTAGGGAGATGACGCCACTCACTGAGAGGTAGATACGTGAGTAGTATTACTATTATTTATTTTATCAATAATAATAATTTTTATGGTTGTAGACAGTGTTTTTTTTAGATGCACTTAATGCTGTTATTGCAAGGGAAGTGGGAAGCAAACTAACCTGAACAATATTAGAATATACCACACATAATATTATGATTGATAATGAGGATGATGAGTGGTTGAAAGCCTTAATTGTCAGTGAGCCTTGAAGTAAGTATCACAAATTAATTATTATTAGTGGATGTATATGTCTATTGCTTGTATCTGTGTGTGATATTAATCAGTTGTGCTGCTTATTCCATTGCAGAAGGAATACTGGAAGCTTCTGGAAGTGGACTTATAAAACCGCCACTGGTTCTTTCATTGATGCAGCCATCGATGTATGTGTTAGCTCAGCTTAGCAGCAGCAAGATGATGCCATCGATATTTGCAGCACCTCATCTGGGATCGTCAGACTAGCAGTGCTGTTGATGTTTGCGGTAAACGCCCACGGCTGTCAGACCACTGCCCAGAACATATAGTAGTAGGGCGGTGCCGTCAATGTCGACATCATCGCAATCCCTTCATCCCAGATCTAGTAGTATCAGTCCCCCAGGCTATCATTTTCACCAACATCAGGTAAATCACACAGCCATATTAGACTACTTTGTGGTTGCTGGTACTTTCAGGGTATATGATCTGATAGTCCTGCATTGATAACATCAGTGTTGGATTTCGAGATCTAGCTACCTTCTTTCATGTGTATCAAGTAGTGTTGCAAATCCCCAAAGTCATCTATTCCCAGCAGTATCCTGCCATCAGGTGCAAAGCAGTTTTCTATTGTGAGCTGTCACACTCCCATAAAGAAGGCAGCAATGATGCTGCAGAAATTAGCACAGCCCAACTCTGGGGGAAGGATGGTGTGATATTACAGGACATGTCAGTTGCAGAGCGGTATGGAACTTCTACCAAGATTGTCATACTGATGCGTTTTTCTGATAAGAATGGAAGAGACTCTGACAAGGTGCTCAGCGAAATTCTCCACCCTGATGTGTACTGACATTTTTGATGCAGTTAATTGGGGGTCCAGTTTCATCCCTCTTCCAGATGATATTGCTGTTAAAGAGGCATGGATTAATGTCCAGAATCTAGATGAGAAGGATGAATACTGCTTTGCGTTGTCAGGTCTGGCTTGTGATAGAAATTACCACATATGTACCCATCTTACAGATATGTAACAAGACATCTAACATCTGCAGGTATTATAACTTTGAAGGCATTTCATTTCCCATCACTATCCCAGATCTACCAAAATTCGAGTGCAGAGTCCTAGTTACTCAGTTCACTTTTATGGTCTGGATGTAAATGAGAAAAGAAACAAGCCAAGAGATGGGAAGCATAAGTTAGATGGATCCTTCTGCTTTTCCACTGTAGCTGATCAGCATCCTAAACACACAGTTTTATTGCTTTTCTCTGAGGGCAAAAAGCAACACTATGTCTGGATCATAAACGCGGCCTGTCCACTGTATGCATATCCCCACATAAACAGGTTTCATATACTGTGCTGCAGGCTTCGCCATCTACACAGCAACAAAATTCTTATTGAATATGGCGACCTGCTTAAAACTTGCTCCGGCAGTGCATTTGCTTACGCCATAACGCCCATGCCATTCGGTTCTAATCAAAATTTCACATTGTTGCTCAAAGTCACCCATCGCAGAACTCACTCATATTTATATCAATATACTACTTCAACCAGGTGTGCTGCTTGAAGGAGATAGCCTGGATGATTCTAAGCAGCTACATCCATAAGCTGAAACACTGCTGGAGATTAAAATAATGAATAACGTATCTCTGCTTATTCCTCAGCATTGTCATCAGTTTAGGTGTGGAGCCTCCTTGTGGAACTAGTTGCTCTGGACGCAGCAGCAAATCGGCGTGCTTATCATGCAAACTAATAGGGTATGTGAGTTCGGCCCCCACCACATACCCTGCATCAGAACCAGCCACCATACCCCCCCCCCCCCTTGATTTTTCCACCTAATCTCTAGCATTCGTCTTCGGGCACTCAAAAAATGGCTCTGAGCACTATGGGACTCAACTTCTGTGGTCATTAGTCCCCTAGAACTTAGAACTACTTAAACCTAACTAACCTAAGGACATCACACACATCCATGCCCGAGGCAGGATTCGAACCTGCGACCGTAGCGGTCTCGCGGTTCCAGACTGCAGCGCCTAGAACCGCACGACCACTTCGGCCGGCTTCGGGCACTCATTGAAACTCACAAATTAGCAGTGATAGTTGCATGGCGTGCCCGCATAAGTTATTCACATCCAAGTACATTATGTAACTAAAATCAAGGGATGTATTGAACCTGTCACCCATCTGTGGATTATTTGGCTTCACATGCCTGTGGACACATTGGTAAAGTCCTCCACAGATCCCATACTCAAAGAAAAGAAGCATGTCGGCATCAACCAATAATTCGATGCTGCACTTCGTTTTCTTGAGGATTGCATCCCAAGACACACCAAGTGCCATGTAATAAAAGGTGGGATCCAGAGAATATGTGGTCATGCATAGACTACAGAATTTCTCGAAAACGTCCACATGCATGCGCATATCCATGTACATGTAAAGCCATGTGTACTCTCCTAATGCACTCCCATTCACTTATTGGAAATAGGAGTAAAGTATCACTGGACATCAGAGTGTGGGGGATGCATTTGTTAAATTAAAAGCCTTGTTGGCGACTGGTCTGATGTTGATTTTTGTAAATATGAGAAGGAATCTGTGTGGTCATGTGATGCAAGTAATGACGTGCTTGGCTGTGTATTGAGTCATGAAGTACATGGAGAAGAGCATTTGGTGGCCTATGCCTCCCATCAGTAAAACAAAGTGGAGACAAATTACTCTACAACAGAGAAAGAAGTGCTGAGCCTCATATATGGTGCAACATATTTCCAATGTTATTTATATGTTAGGAAACTTAAAGTAATAACAGATCATCTGGTGCTGAAATGGTTATTAGGGCCGGTCGGTGTGGCCGTGCGGTTGTAGGCACTTCAGTGTGGAACCGTGTGACCACTACGGTCGCAGGTTCGAACCCTGCCTCGGGCATGAATGTGTGTGCTGTCCTTAGGTTAGTTAGGTTTAAGTAGTTCTAAGTTCTAAGGGACTAATGACCTCAGCAGTTAAGTCCCATAGTGCTCAGGGCCATTTTTTTGGTTATTAGGTTTGAAGTGTCCATCAAGCAGATTAATATGTTGGGCACTGAAGCTCAGCGAGTTCTATTTTCAGGTAAACTATCAACCTTACAAGAAGCACAAGAATACAGGTAGCCTCACTCGAAAAGTTCGTGTGTTATGAAGAGTGGGTTACACTGCTGCAGAGTGGGCAGAAAGTGCAGGCCGTTGTCAAAGACTAAACTATCTGCAATGCAACTACAGCTCATTGTGCACGGGAGAGTACCATGTAAGAAAACAAAACTTGGACCTATTGTTGTGGTTCTAGCTGCATTGTGGGAGGAAGTTTTGAGGCAGGCGCACATGATCTTGTTTAGTAGGCCATGGTGGTCGAAGAAACATGCAATGGCGAGTAGCTTAATAGTACTGGTAGCGAAAACATAAGCAGGATATGGAATAAGATGTGAAGAACTATGAGCCATGCACACAGCAGGCTGAACTGAGCCTGTAATATTTTTCCATTTGACTTGTGTGTGTTATTTACTATCCTGATATGTAAAACCAGATGTAATACTTATGTACATTTTGTATTCTCTGAATTGGTTTACAAAACATACTGTCATGCAAAGCCAACAGTAGTATTCCTACACTATACTGTTAATAATAAGCAATGTAACAGACAGAAATACAGTTACCTAGCCTGACAGCAAAACCACAAAAACAAGTGTAATAACTGTGTGTGTTACCTAAGGAATAAGCATCAGACACTAACTCGTTTCTTCAAATAAGTCAGTAGTTCAGAGGTATGGCAAATAACAGTAGTTAGACTACTATTCTGCATCGATAACAATATATGTGGTTGGTGGTACACTATTATTCGCCAGTCTAATTAGGCACACGTAATGAAGCTGAGTAGGACAGCAGAAAAGACTGCAACTCCCTACTTACCTAACAGACTTCACTTTAGATTTAGATAAAAGATGGTTCAGCAATAAAAGAAAACTTTAGCTGCTCAAAACAAAACTACAGCACCCAATTGCTTAATCAAAGAGACTGATTTCATGAAAACAAAAGTAAATTTGGACATGGGGGTTTCTACATCAACATATTTGGTACTCAACATTTCATTTATTCACTATAAACTGTTTAACGTTACTATTTATCACCATTAATCATTAACTTAGTATTTCCTTTCATCAATACGTAATGTGAAAGCAGCAAACAATTTATCTAATGTGGTCTCTGAATCTGCCATAACCTTACATAATCATTTTAACACAGAAAATAATAGCAATGTTTATTATGAAATTCTCAGTTGTTCTTTCCATCAATTATTTCACTGATTACTCAGTGATTTGCCAACAATATATTAAAGATTCCACAGTCTTTGCTGAATACAGGTCACTCGGAATTTTCATTTATCAGATTAGGATCCTGCTTGGTTTATGAGTGGGATAAATTACCAGGTGGACACAATTGTTAATTTGGATGATGGTTATTATTCTTAAAGCACATTTCAACTTCCTGGTACACACTATAATACATAGCTAAAATGTCGTACCCTGTAAGCTGTGATCAGCGATGATGGCAATAACTGCATTAATATCAGAATGACCAAGAGCAGTTATCCATGTCGGACTTACTTCCTCTTCATAGCGATGATTCATCTTATAATCAATAGCCCGTTTTTCTCCCCATACCAGGCCATGAAAAACTGCAGTTTCCAACCGAGGCAAGATGCAATAATATGGCGCATTCCACACTATGCTGGCGCTGTACGTGCTGCCTCTAAGATCACTGGCCACCGACTGACTTTGTTCGCGCCCGCCAAAGCGCGCCAAACGCTTTCGCTCCCACCTTTTCCTACGCTTACACAGCTTTCCGTTCCTGACGGAACTACTCCATCTTTTATACCACACATATCTCATACAGCACTAAGTGAGTGCCAGTAACTATTACGTACATAATTATATTACAGCACCTTTTAACATTTAATAATTATAACAAATAGATATTTTTACAATATTTAAAAGTAAATATTACACCCTTTTTCTTAATATGTACATTCACTTTAAACTTATCAAAGAGTTTCAGAATCGATGTCGCTTCAAACAAGATGTCTCTACTTCTGCGTTAACAGTTTCAATAAAATATTTACAAAATATTCTTAAAAAATATGAACAATAATGTCACAAGCCATCAACGTATTCCACTGCAAAGATGACCAGAGGCTAGTACGTCATTAGAAATTATTGGTCTGGACATCTTAGGTCATTTTGGGCAAATGTCAGCCGGAAATCGTTATTGACTGACAATAGCAGATCACTGGCATGGGAATGGTGGCTATTCCAAATCAACAAGCATACTCAGTGACCTAGGCCATGATAAATAATAGATTGTTGAAGTTTGGCGTTCCAAAGACATTGATTACAGATCAGGGCACCAATTTTGTGTCAGAGTTAATGGGGCAAATCTGTCATTTATTGCATATTCATAAGTTAAGAACAAGCATGTGCAAGTGAATGAGAAAACAGAGCAACTTCAAAGGACAGCAGGGAATGCATTAAGTCATTACGTAAATATTCACCGTAACAATTTGGATATGCTCGAAAAGATTTTGGGTTACAGCTGGCTGTCGTAAACTTCACTCCACAGTATTTCGACTGCACATCTGCCAGTCATCTTCAGGTGAGCCATCGAAGACTGACGAAGACTTTCTCCGCTCCGCCCTATATAGCGCGCTGAGAGTATTGCCGCGCATGCGACAGTCACGGTGATAGATGGACCACACCGCCTGGCAGCAGCGCCCTCTCTAGTGGAACTGCGAAGATCAGATGTCTTCGACATTGCCGCTTGCTGCAGCCATCGAAGTATTCTGACGTCTTCGTCTAGATGTCGGAGATGACGAGATTCCACGCATTATCGAGCTGGTAGCCACTTCATGCTTCGTTACATATTGCGCGATACGTATTTAAACGGATTCTTTTATAATGGAGTCCCAAGAAGATGTTGCTGTGGACAAAATTGACATACTCCATTGAATGTCCGTTGGAGATACAATGTTCCACAATTGCAGACTTGTTGGGTTGCTAAAGGCGAGTGCAACGTTTCTGTTCAGTGCAGCGTTCTTCCACCGTGTATTTTTGTTGTCCTACACTGACAAGGTATTTTGTAAATTCCCGCTTTCCACAATAATAAATTATCCTTTAATGATCCCAGCTGGGGTGGATGAAATTAAATCGGAACTCATCACATACAGTGGAATGTCAGGTCTTAAATGGCTACACAGGATAATTGAAATGGCCTGGGAGTCCGGACAGGTTCCATCAGACTGGACAAAAGCAGTAATCACACCAATCTTTAAACATGGAAACAGAAAAGATTGTAACAACTACAGAGGTATCTCTTTAATCAGCGTTGTGGGTAAAATCTTCTCAGGTATTGTTGAAAGGAAAGTGCGAGTATTAGTTGAGGACCAATTGGATGAAAATCAGTGTGGGTTTAGGCCTCTGAGAGCTTGTCAGGACCAGATCTTCAACGGCAAATAATGGAGAAGTGTTATGAGTGGAACAGGGAATTGTATCTATGCTTTATAGATCTAGAAAAGGCATATGATCGGGTTCCTAGGAGGAAGTTATTGCCTGTTCTACGAGATTATGGAATAGGAGGCAAACTTTTGCAAGCAATTAAAGGTCTTTACATGGATAGTCAGGCAGCAGTTAGAGTTGACGGTAAATTGAGTACATGGTTCAGAGTAGTTTCAGGGTTAAGACAAGGCTGCAACCTGTCTCCGCTGCTGTTCATATTATTTATGGATCATATGTTGAAAACAGTAGACTGGCTGGGTGGGATTAAGATATGTGAACACAAAATAAGCAGTCTTGCATATGCGGATGACTTAGTTGTGATGGCAGATTCGATTGAAAGTTTGCAAAGTAATATTTCAGAGCTAGATCAGAAATGTAAGGACTATGGTATGAAGATTAGCATCTCCAAAACGAAAGTAATGTCAGTGGGAAAGAAATATAAACGGATTGAGTGCCAAATAGGAGGAACAAAGTTAGAACAGGTGGACGGTTTCAAGTACTTAGGATGCATATTCTCACAGGATGGCAACATAGTGAAAGAACTGGAAGCGAGGTGTAGCAAAGCTAATGCAGTGAGCGCTCAGCTACGATCTACTCTCTTCTGCAAAAAGGAAGTCAGTACCAAGACTAAATTATCTGTGCACCGTTCAATCTTTCGACCAACTTTGTTGTATGGGACCGAAAGCTGGGTGGATTCAGGTTACCTAATCAACAAGGTTGAGGTTACGGATATGAAGGTAGCTAGGATGATTGCAGGTATTAGTAGATGGGAGCAATGGCAGGAGGAATCCAAAGAAAAACTGGGAATGAACTCCATATATGTAGCAGTCAGGGCGAACAGCTTTAGATGGTGGAGTCATGTTACACGCATGGGAGAAGCAAGGTTACCCAAGAGACTCATGGGTTCAGCAGTAGAGGGTAGGAGGAGTCGGGGCAGACCAAGGAGAAGGTACCTGGATTCGGTTAAGAATGATTTTGAAGTAATAGGTTTAACATCAGAAGAGGCACCAATGTTAGCACTGAATAGGGGACCATGGAGGAATTTTATAAGGAGGCTATGCTCCAGACTGAACGCTGAAAGTCATAATCAGTCTTAAATGATGATGATCCCAGCAGATCCGAAATCTTAGATGGTGGGCGGAAAATCGCTTTCACCTGAAAACTGCTAGGGTTCATACTATTTTGAAGGAAATATTTCCAACAACGGGAAGAAAAGCTAGGATCTTTGAAAATGCGTTCTCCTCTGCATCCACTCTCCGGTTCTTTGTTTTAGCTGAAAATGTCCTGTTAATTTGCCGCGTAGAGTATCCATTGTGTCTGAACACTGTCTTTAAATGTGCCACTATTTGCATCCGACACTGTATGGGCTCTCTGTACAAGGGTTTCAAGCACATTCATGGTTGTTGGTGGGTAACGGCAACTTGAAGAGAATAAGCACAAATCAGTGTGACTAGGCTTACGACAAACAGAATGTCCCAGAGAGCCTCCACTGTTTTGTCTAAGCAAAACATCCAGGATCAGGAGAAAACTATCTTTCTCTAATCCATAATAAATCGAATGTTCTCATGAATGAATTTAAGATGATGTAAAAACTCCATTAACTTATCTTCTCCGTGGGGCCACACTATGAAAGTGAATCTATGTACCTGCAAAAAACAGCTGGTTTAAGAACCACTGATTCAAGTGCTCTTTCCTCAAAATCCTCCATAAAAAAGTTAGCCAACAGGGGAGACAAGGGGCTACACAAGGCAACCCAGGAAGTCTGCAATTGCGGAACATTGTATCTCAAACGGACATTCAATGGAGTATGACAAAACATTAATTTTGGCCACAGCAACACCATCTTAGGAGTCCATTATGAAAGAATCCGATTAAACACGCAACTCGGAAAATCTAATGAACTGTGATAGCGGCTACCAGCTGGATAATGCGTGGAACCCCGTCATCTCCGATATTTGCTCCAAACGAAGACGCCAGAATACCCTGATAGCCGCGACGAGCAGCAACGCCGAAGACAGCCGGTCTTCACAGTTCCACCAGCCAGGGCGCTGCCGTTGGGCGGTGTGCTCTATCTGTCACCGTCGCTCTGACGCATGCGCGACAGTACTCTCAGCGTGCTACAGTATATAGGGCGGGACAGACAACGTTTTTGTCAGTCTTCGATTGCCCACCGGAAGATGACTGGCAGGTGTCCAGTCGAAATATCGTGGAGTGAAGTTTACGATGACCAGCTGCAATCCTGTAATCTCTTTGAACATTTAATTCGGCAGGAAAATTTTAAATTTCACACTTTGGGTATGCTGTTCCCATACGTTGTCATAGCAAGTCATTCTAAAGTTCTCGAAACGACAGGCCTGTCACAGTATGAGGTACGCTGGAAAACGCCGCCACCATTTGAAGTAAAGAAGTCTAAAGTAGGGAAGAATGGAGAATCAGTACGGAATTTCACACAAACATTGTGAAAGGTACGGAATGAAGTACGCAAAGAGAATACAAAAACCCTAGAATGTATGGAGAGACGGAATGCTATGTTACGTGAATACCATGTGGGACTATGGGTGATGTTAATAAACTTGTAAACCCCAAAGAAAAAGACAAAAATATTCTTCACTCGTTGTCAAGGTCCGTATCTAGTGATCAAGATGACCTCACCACTTTCTGATTATACACGTCATCCAGATCTTGAGTATCTATCCCGTTCAAGGCATACCAGACTCTTTACCACTGTTACTAGTGTCCCAAAAAAGTGTGGGGAGGTAGAATAGGGAAGGTAACACAGCAAGCAGGGTTGACTGCTCTTGCACAATAAATGTGCACATTGCATTGGCAAGTAATAATGTTAGTTTGGAGTTATAATATGTGGATGAATTTCATTGTCGCTTATCTGAATTGATTCAGGTATCTTCGTAGCGTAGTACTATGAGGGTTTGTTGTGTTCCTCCCAGTAGCTCTCAAAAAGGGGAAAAAAATACTGCAGTCAGGTGTTTTCCTTTCAATATAATATTAAAAGTCGGTATTATATAGGTTTTTAATTGGTTTGTAACTGAAACTTTTTTTGGCCACTTAGAAGTCTCCATTCATCTTCGAAGATATTAAAAGTACTCCATACCTCCAGGTCCAGGCCCCCATACAAACTATCATGTGGGTACTCTTGCATGTTATAGATTTAGACAGAACATTGTGAGAGGAAGTAGATCGCAGTTATCATGTGGTGTAGCGATAAAGAATTTGTGGTAGTTTTAGTAGGCAGCGATTTTGCACATATAGCTTTCATCGTGGTTCAAACTGTCAAGGAGAAATGCGAGATAGTTTTTTTTCAGGGGACAGGTACAGAAAGATGTTCATGGGACATCCACCCAACACATCTATATTTCCAAAAGATAGGCTTGATTAGCTTATAGCCATACAGAAGGCGTGCATTAACTTGGAACAATATTCCAACACATTCAACATCACAGCAGGAATATCGATCTCAAGTACCATCTCAGTCCTAGTCCTCGCCTTTATAGCCTATGTCTACCAACAGTGGAAAGCAGCCACCCATCCGAACGTCAGCTAATAGGACAATTTGTTATTGCAGGTTGCATACATCAGGGGCAAGTATACATTCAGGGCTAATTGATTTATGACTCCTTGGGGATAGATTTATGTCCCCCTGGGGATAATATGTCCCTCTGAGAAACCTCCCCCACTTCCCCTTCCCCTCGCTCTGCAAAATCCCCAACTCCTCCCTTTCGCCAATACAAGCACACTTTTGATATCAAATTAATTAATTAATTAATTGAATTAGCAATTAATTAACCCGCCCCTCCTGGGAAATCCCCCAGCCCTCCCCCTGCTTCCCCCATCCCAACCTCGAAAAAAATTGGCGGGAAAATCTCTCAGTCTGTGCAGAGCTGTTGGTGTGGAAGGTGCAACCAAATGCCCTTATTACATAATTACACTGCTGCAGATTGGAGGTTTTGTCTTGTTGGAAAATTTTTGACTTGCAGAGATCGACTGAGTTATTGCACAATGCAACCACCCTTCAACGCCTCCCTCCCCACACATCCCAGAAAAAATTGACAGGTAAAGGCGCTGAGCTGCTGGACTGGAAGGATACCATGACAGGAAATTCTAGTACATTGCAGAGGATGTAATAATATATTGTTTATTTATAAAATTCAATACACAAGGGTTGGAGCTCTTTATTTGGCGGGAAAAGCTCATCATTCTCTGCTATTTACTTAATTTTGGCAGATGCACATCTTGTAAAATACATCAAAAAGAAGTAATTACATATGTAAATAGGTCGTTTTTTTCGATCACGCAAGGAATAGCGTCATGAAATCGACATCATCATAACCCACCACATCTAATTACACTGTTAAAAAACTTCTGATGGCGTCTTGGCACCAACTGCAGGGCAGACGTGCCAGGGGACACACCGGCTGGAACATTGCATCTTAACATGCCCATACACTGGCTGCTTCGTTGTAACCGCACCACACGTCACTGCTGTCAGCTGGGGCAGGACTGGAGGTCCACACATGTGTCAACCCCTCTCGAGGGGCTGCGTCCTGTCGAACATTGCATCACATTTCCTGTGTTTATTTGGTTAAGAGAATGTAGATTGCGATGTGTTGTTTGGATCGAGATGGTGAAACACAGGTGGAAGTGACATCTACTGGTTCTCTAGGCATAAGAAACACACTCGATTATGAGTATTAAAAGCTTACATGAGTTTGTAAAGTACAAGGATCATCTGGAATCTGTTATATCTCTGATATCAGCATTCATTAAAAAAAAACACGATTGTAACTACCAGTTTATTTTCGAGTTTTCTCATAAAAATCTTTGCAGACGAGATAACTTTCTAGTTACTCAGTGGTTTGCAGCACATCCCGCATAATAAACACTCTAAAGTTTCAGCTTTCTAGAGATATAATTTCCACTCCATCTTCGGAATTATGCTGAGCAGTCAATTGGTAGCATACTGCTATGTGGTTGATACCGAGAACAGTCGCGTAAATGGTATGATATTCCGCCAAACTGTGTGAAAAACCATGAAATTCTGAAAATTTTCGTATGCTACTCGATGATTTCAGCATAAAAGTGTCACAAATACTTCGTTTTTTGACGTGTAAAATCTGATTTTGCAGCTGATATGGGTTTCGAGATCGGTAAATTAATTCACGACTGACGAAGCATTTCTCGTCGACAGAGCTCAGAAAGTAAATGTTCCTGTAATCCCAGTCTGGAGATGGTCGAAACTCGTTGCAGAACAACAGCCTCAAGCAGGCAAGACCGGAAACAGTACCGTTAGCGAACGCCTTTGTGCCGGCGGAAGCGGCTGAGCCTTCGTACATCAGACCGGAGAGTGGCTGCTGTCCGCAGAGGTATGAGCGTCTGGTGGTCGGTAGCTAAATCTAGGATGCAGAAGAGATCATTTTGTATGGTGCAGGATACGAATTGTGTTTATTATAACGATATGGTACGGTGATACAGTCGTTTGTGGTGATACAGACTGGTTGGAGACCGATTTATCGCCGAAAAATTCAAGCTTTTCTCCACAGTAGCAGAGCAGTGTAACTGATGAAGTGTCTCGGGCGATAGTCCCTGTATTTCATGATCTGTAGACCACTTCACCTGGGTTTAACTGTCAGTGCAATTTCCGCTTAAATTCTCGTAATCTGCCCATCTCCAGGAATTGCTCCCACACCAGCAGCAGCAATTTGGCGAGTAAATTCAGTAAGAATCGATCAGAATGCTCCATTAACAGAATGTTCCATGGCGTCAGAGAGTCACAAGACGTTCTTTAAGGGGAGTATAAGAGACTCTACAGACTGTTTCAAATAAGACAGGGGCAGAACAAAGTTTTGTGTCGTCAGAGAGTCACATGATGTCTCCTTTGCTGAGGTGTTCAGAGACAAATCCAGGCAGACCAACCTCCTGTGGTTCGGACAGGTGGGATGCTGAAACTTCCCGGCAGATTAAAACCGTGTGCCGGACCGAGACTTTAACTCGTGACCTTTGGCTATCAGCCAAGTGCTCTGCCACTGAGCTACCCGAACACGACTCACGACCCGTCCTCACAGCCTTAATTCTGCCAGTATCTGGTCTAATACCTTCCAAGGCAAAGGTCCCGAGTTCGAGTCTCAGTCCGGCACACAGTTTTCATCTGCTAGGAAGTTTCATATCAGCGTACACTCCGCTGCAGAGTGAAAATCTCATTCAGTTGGGATGCTGTCCTGCACCCGCCATTGTGGCTTTAGAGCATCTCCATACTAGCAGCTGCGGGAAATCAAAAATTCACCGACAATATCAGCCTTTTTTATCGTCTATAGGACAGGGTTTCGAATTCTAGGTGAATCTTTTAGACATCTGATCTGCTGTGTGTCTGTGTTTTTTTCACAATCTATTTTGGGTTTCGAAATATGTCATGAACTCTTGGACATGTAATTCTTCTGATTTTCTCACCTGTGGTTAGACACCAGTGTGCTTCGAAGAGAGAGGAAAATAAAAAATAAGTGCCTTAACATTCCTGACTCCAGCAGAAAATATTAACTAAGCCCACTCAGCATTTCAGAAAAGTTTACGACTTGGAAATTTTTTTCTCCCTGACAATGCCTTCAAACAAACAGCTAAAACTCGAAAAGTAGTGAGCATTCTGTTTAGAGAGACATTTATTTATTTCGAGTTGTAGGTGAAGGGAATGCTGTATGTAGAGTTTGAGTCTACCTACTGCTAGTTTCGAATGGTACTGCGATTTTTTTTTTCAAGCAGGATAACATCATCAATTTCGAGCTGTATAGTGTTTTTAGAAATAAATAAACTGCGTGAAACCCATCCTTGCAAATTATTTAATTAAATAATATTCCACACTGTCTTGGCTCCTACAAACTGTTTAAATAAACAATATCCCTGAAAATTGCTTAAGCAATATTCCACTGCCTTAAATTGTTTAATTTAATGTGACTGACGATAAATTAGGCTACTGTTGTATGACCCTCCCAGTCCAGCACTGACTGAGCGATTTTTTCCGCCATTTCCAAAGGGAGTGGGTGACATCAGAGGAGTATGGAGGAGTTAGGTTTCCATATTTTGCCACTAAATTTTGAATTTCCCTCAATTTTTTCTGGGTGGTGGGTGAGGAGGGATGGGGAGGGGAGGGAGGGGAGGGGAGGGGAGGGGCAGGCATTTCCAGAGAGGTGGTGGGTGAAGAGGACATGTGTGCCAGGGAAAACCCATGACATCATCAATGGGGATAATTAATTGATCAATTAATTAATTTGCATAATTAATTTGATATCAGTTTCATGTCAAAAGTGCAACAGAAACCCCTTTATTCCACTACTAATGTCCAGTACATTATATACCAATGAAGTCATGCCTAAAATGAGAGCAGTTGTGATGGAGTGAAGAAAGACAATTCCTATGGAAATTATAACTAAAGTGCAATAGAATGCAAACAGTGTCACACTACTTTTAAGTGAGTCACAGGTTTAAAAGGAGCATGGTAGTCGGTGGTCAAAATCTCCCTAAGCGGAGGGGGGAGGAGCACTGCAGCAACAACCTCTCTCCAGACGCTGCGACCTGTTGAAAGGTGAGCAGGCGAGCTGCTACGAAATCCTGCCGTCAGATGCTAGAATCCTGCTCTCCAGCATGGTGCAAGACCTCAGTCCACCACAGTAGTCAGCTGAATTTCCACACGCTGTGCCACAACGAGGTACTGCCATGTTCACCTACATGACCAGTGGTAGGGCCATAGCTGGGCAGAGTGACTATAAATGCTCTCCACTCAGGCCATAGCAGCAAATTTTCTTCGACTGCAGCCGCCACAATGCTATTCTAAACGTAAGCCATAGGTCCCATATGGACCAAGTAGCTTCAACTATGTCTAGTTACATCAACAGTTAGCTGTTGGGTCTATGAGTCACTATTAGACCAGATGTTTCTGTATCTTAAGCTGCTGCCACTGAGAGATCTCCTGTAGGGTTTTATTTATTTTATTTGCTGCTATTAACAAATAACCAGCTACCAAGTGAATAAAACACGGCCGACCGATGTGACCGAGCGGTTCTAGGCGCTTCAATCTGGAACCGCGCGACCGCTACAGTCGCAGGTTCGAATCCTGCCTCAGGCATGGATGTGTGTGATGTCCTTAGGTTAGTTAGGTTTTAGTAGTACTAAGTTCTAGGGGACTGATGACCTCATATTTTAAGTCCCATCGTGCTCAGAGCCATTTGAACCATTTTGACTAAGACAGGCTGTGTTTTTACAATATTGAAAAGTGCATATACATAATATGAAGTTATTATTCTGACAAGGTTTTAACAATGTTGCCGCTTTAAATTCTTGTAAACATAAAACTAATTAGGTAATAGAAGTGCTCAAAATTAACAATTTACATATTAAGAAGGCAGGAAAATGTGGAAGATCGGAAAGAACTGTCCAGGTGGGAGAACCTCAAAGACAATGAGACTCTTACTGCTGGGCAGCCATTGATCAATCTGCTACTACTTGCCATTCGAGGGTGACCTTGCCATAGCCTTTCGGCCATGGATGACGTGTTCCTACATCTAGATTAGGTACCTTTTATGTTTACTAGCGTACAATAACGTGTGCTTGGATATGTCTATTAACAATCACTATTTCTTACAAATTTTGAGTGCTTTATGTACGGCACAGCCATTCTACTGTCCATGTTGCTATGATTAGACATAGCTTTGAATGTTGATGCTATCAAGTTAAATGATTGGGTTTCTTTTAAGTAATAAATACATTGCCTTATTTGCTATGATCGTGAGTCTGTCGTTTTTACGTTAGTCATTCACAGTCTTCAAAAGTTGTGTGGTCTTATTCTCTAATTGTGCACTGAAGTTTGCAGATACCATGACCAACAGGCTGCTACCCCAGTTACTTGCTCATCTCCATCTATGTCATTTAAGAGAGATTCAATGCAATATCCCAGAATACAACCATTCGGTGGCCCACCCACATGTTTACAACTCTGTTTCCATTAAACAAATAGACTATTGTATAGAGCAGGAGGAATTCGCATCTTTGTTAACCTTGCGAACAGTAAAGGCTAACAAGGTAGTTAGGGTCCCAATTAACATTGCTACCACATATTTGCCTTCCGTGTTTTGAATTATCTCTAATGCTCGATTGACTGCGTTGTCTGTTGATTTCTGTAACCTGCAACCATACTGGTATGGACTGAGGCAGAAGAGCTGCCAACGTGACTAATCTGCCTCACATTAGCCTCTCTTGCATTTTAGCCAGTGTGTTTAGAAGGAAAATGGCCTTGAGGTCAGTCAGATCCCTGTTCTCTGATTTGTTATTGATCAATGGATTTGCTGACTTCCATATGGTGGGTATTGTTTGGCGATGTAATGTGTCATTAAATAAGCCCGTCAAAAAAGGAATAATCTGTGGTGCAGCATTTTTTATGGTTTCAAAATGTAGACCATCTGGGCCTAGAGCTTTCTTGTTTTTAAATTTCATGTCTGCTAGCGCAACTTCCTCATGGGTAAGAAGGGTGGTGACTCCATCATTTTCATAAATATTGTCCATTTGTCTATTAAAATCAGTGTGACAATGTTGATCGAGTGTACAGTCATCATCCAAAAGGAGACACTCAGCTGAGAATCACCAGCCCTGTGTCGTAGTCAGTCTGGTCACTCCAGTGCTGACAGTACTACTGGTGTCTCAATTCTCTCCATACGTAAAAGCCGCACCCTGTAATTGCGTTATTCTGTAGATTCGATCTGAAAAAATAGTCCTGATGATCCTGTATCTGATGTGGTTGATTTCTGTATCGTTGTTTGTCATTGCAATACAGCTGCAGTTTGAGTTCATTTCCCTGCACGGTTTTTGCTTTTTGATAGTATCATCTCTTGTTACTCTAGTCCTTTCTTAGTTTCTTCAGTGCTGTAGACCACAGTTTAGTATTTGGGACAGTAGCAATTTGGGCCCCTTGGAGTGAGTTCGTTATTACGTGTGCACTGTGGTCAATACTACCTTGTGTAGTAACCTACATACGCGTCCCTTAACGTTTGCCAGTTAGCCCTGCCTAGCAGCAATCGTTTGCGTTATAGTGAGAGTGAGAGATTGTATGAGTACTGCATTGCGATTGCTGTATGTTGCATTGTCTCAAACTTGTCAATTAGCGACATGTATTACAGATGTTTCATGAGGTTGGGCTAGAGCTATGTCACTGGTACAACCGGAATGTCCATAATACGGCAGTGTGTGCCCTGTCTTGATTAGCACGAAAAGTTTACACTCTTATTTCTTCTATTATCGGTTGTCCTCTGGCATTTGTCCCGTCAGCATTCCAGAACGCATAGCAGGCGTTTCTATCAGTGAATATCAGAATTTTTTTTGTGACACGAGTATAGAATAATGTTGTGTGACGAGGGCCTCCCGTCAGGTAGACCGCTCACCTGGTGCAAGTCTTTCGATTTGACGTCACTTCGGCGACTTGTACGTCGATGGGGATGAAATGATCATGATTAGGACAACACAACACCCAGTCCTTGAGCTGAGAAAATCTCCGACCCAGCCGGGAATCGAACCCGGGCCCTTAGGATTGACAATCTGTCGCACTGACCACTCAGCTACCGGGGGCAGACTGCGACATGAGTGAGCCAGCTAATTAATGAGTAGACAAACGTGCTATCTGCCTAATTAAGTTTTCAAATGGCTCAATGTCATCAATACTGTGCGTTCCAATGTGATATCAGTTGCTGCACAGTGTTCTCTGCAGAGTTGTGTAGTGTTTACCATCACATTTGCTGCTTTGGCATCTTTAGTCACTGTGACTGTGATATAGTGCTGTGGGAGACCAGGTATTCTACCACCACATATACAGGGTGTTACAAAACGGTACGGCCAAACTTTCAGGAAACATTCCTCACACACAAAGAAAGAAAATATGTTATGTGGACATGTGTCCGGGAACGCTTACTTTCCATGTTAGAGCTCATTTTATTACTTCTCTTCAAATCACATTAATCGTGGAATGGAAACACAGCAACAGAACGTACCAGCGTGACTTCAAACACTTTGTTACAGGAAATGTTCAAAATGTCCTCCGTTAGCGAGGATACATGTATCCACCCTCCGTCGCACGGAATCCCTGATGCGCTGATGCAGCCCTGAAGAATGGTGTATTGTATCACAGCCGTCCACAATACGAGCACGAAGAGTCTCTACATTTGGTACCGGTGTTGCGTAGACAAGAGCTTTCAAATGCCCCCATAAATGAAAGTCAAGAGGGTTGAGGTCAGGAGAGCGTGGAAGCCATGGAATTGGTCCGCCTCTACCAATCCATCGGTCACCGAATCTGTTGTTGAGAAGCGTACGAACACTTCGACTGAAATGTGCAGGAGCTGCATCGTGCATGAACCACATGTTGTATCGTACTTGTAAGGGCACATGTTCTAGCAGCACAGGTAGAGTATCCCGTATGAAATCATGATAACGTGCTCCACTGGGCGTAGGTGGAAGAACATGGGGCCCAATTAAGACATCACCAACAATGCCTGCCCAAACGTTCACAGAAAATCTGTGTTGATGACGTGATTGCACAATTGCGTGCGGATTCTCGTCAGCCCACACATGTTGATTGTGAAAATTTACAATTTCATCACGTTGAAATGAAGCCTCATCCGTAAAGAGAACATTTGCACTGAAATGAGGATTGACACATTGTCGGATGAACCATTCGCAGAAGTGTACCAGTGGAGGCCAATCAACTGCTGATAGTGCCTGCACACGCTGTACATGGTATGGAAACAACTGGTTCTCCCGTAGCACTCTCCATACAGTAACGTGGTCAACGTGACCTTGTACAGCAGCAACTTCTCTGACGCTGACATTAGGGTTATCGTCAACTGCACGAAGAATTGACTCGTCCATTGCAGGTGTACTCGTCGTTCTAGGTCTTCCCCAGTCGCGAGTCATAGGCCAGAATGTTCCGTGCTCCCTAAGACAATGATCAATTGCTTCGAACGTCTTCCTGTCGTGACACCTTTGTTCTGGAAATCTGTCTCGATACAAACGTACTGCGCCACGGCTATTGCCCCGTGCTAATCCATACATCAAATAGGCATCTGCCAACTCCGCATTTGTAAACATTGCACTGACTGCAAAACCACATTTGTAATGAACACTAACCTGTTGATGCTACATACTGATGTGCTTGATGCTAGTACTGTAGAGCAATGAGTCGCATGTCAACACAAGCACCGAAGTCAACATTACCTTCCTTCAATTGGGCCAACTGGCGGTGAATCGAGGAAGTGCAGTACATACTGACGAAACTGAAATGAGCTCTAACTTGGAAATTAAGCGTTTCCGGACACATGTCCACATAACATCTTTTCTTTATTTGTGTGTGAGGGATGTTTCCTGAAAGTTTGGCCGTACCTTTTTGTAACACCCTGTATAGGGTTCCTGTAGACATAACATCCGCCTGTATTTGTTCATCAGCTTGCCTGGTTCTTCCAGAACTATAGCACTCCCCATAGAGTGTAATTGTATGATCTTTGGAGTGGATATCTAGCACTTGCAAAGAGCCTTAGTGTGGATTCTTTGGGGTCGAAGAAGATGCATCTGTGTGCTCTCACTGGGTCCTTCTGAACTTTTTCTGAGTTTAAGCTCTTTCCCGTCCCTGTACTGCCATCCCAGGAGATTGCAGAGTTCGCATTTGTCAGTTGGGGGATTTTCGGCCTGGAGAATCACACGATATGTCTACTCAGTAATCAGGCAGCATATTTTATGTCCATTCTAATGACTAAGTAGTGTTAATAAGTGTAGAGCTGTTGGAAGTATCTATTTTCAAGCTAGCTTGGACGCAGTCTTGCCTCAGTGTCCTCAAATCATTCGCTCGAAATGTCCAGAATGTTCTTCACTATACTCTAATCCTACCATCAGGTCTTACCAACTGAGATGGGGCTCATCTGACCAGGCCAAGGTCTTTCAGTCATCTAGGATCCAATCAACATGGTCCCATCCCAGGAGAGATGCTGCAGGCACAGTTAGCAAAGGCACTCTGTCGGTCATCTGCTGCCATACCCCTTTAACACCAAATTTCACCGCTGCACTGTTGCTTGTCCGTTAGCACTGACTGCTTTACACAAACGACCCTGCTCTCGGTCGTCAACTGAATACTGATGGCCACTGTGTTTCCATGGTGAGAAGTAATGCCTCAAATTTGGCATTTTCAGCCCACTCTTGACACCGAGGACCTCAGAATATAGAATTCCCTAACGATTTCCGAAATCTAATGTCCCACGCATAGCTCCAATTAAAATTCCGCGTTCGAAGTCCGTTAATTCCCCTTTTGTGGTCGTAATCACGTCGGAAACCTTTTCAGATGGATCACCTGAGTGCTATAGAGCGTTTAAAATAAGTTGCGACTTTTGACAATTCAGTACGGAGCGAATGGAGGGCAGCATAGTTGCCAGCGTGTGCTGGGCCGGTCAGCAGGTGACCTCAGCATAATGCCAGGCCTACTCGGTGGGGGACCTGGCAGGCGCGCTCGACTGTGTGAACAGCAAGCAGCAAGCCGGCCGATCTGTGATATTTCTCGGACGATTTTAAATAAACCATTTAGAAATAAATTCTCATTCTCGTCCATCTTATACAGACATCAAAAAGAGTTTTGCATCACCCCAGTTCCCACAAATCCTGAAGATAAACGTTGACTGTGGATAGTGTATCACAGACACAGTCCCTTTAACTGTTCGGAGATGTTACTAAGCCCGCCCAAAGATGTAAACAACCATGCATGATCAGCTCCTATTTGACTGAGGGCGTCCTACAGCCGATCAGTTCTAGTCATTCCACCAGGAAGGAGGAACACAGTTCGTGTTGTCTGTGGTTCAACCATGCCTAGACAGTCAACAACACAGTTCGATAGCGTCTGCATTGCTACTTTGTGCCAGGAAGGGTACTCAACAGGGGAAGTGTCCAGGCGACTCTGAGTGAACCAAAGTGGTGATGTTCGCACATGGAGGAGATACAGAGGGGCAGGAACTGTCGATGACATGCCCCGCTCAGGCTGCCCAAGGGCTACTACAGCAGTGGATGACCGCTATCTACGGATTATGGCTCGGAGGAACCCTGACAGCAACGCCACCATGTTGAATAATGCTTTTTGGGCAGCGACAGGATGTCGTGTTATGACACAAACTGTGCACAATAGGCTGCGTGATGCACAACTTCACTCCCGACGTCCATGGTGAGATCCATCTTTGAAACCACGACACTATGCAATGCGGTACAGATAGGTCCAACAACATACTGAATGGACCGTTCAGCATAGGCATCACGTTCTCTTCACTGAAAGGTGTCGCATATGCGTTCAACCAGACACTCGTCGAAGGCATATTTGGAGGCAAGCCGGTCAGGTTGAACGCCTTAGACACACTGTCCAGCGAGTGCAGCAAGGTGGAGGTTCCCTGTTGTTTTGGGGTGGGATTATGTGGGGCCGACGCACGCCGCTGGTGGTCATGGATGGAGCCGTAGCGGCTGTACGATACGTGAATGCCATCCTCTGACCGATAGTGCAACCATATCGGCAGTATATTGGCGAGGCATTCGTCTTAATGGACGACAATTCGCGCCCCCATCGTGCAGATCTTGTGAATTACTTCCTTCAGGATAACGACATCGCTCGACTAAAGTGGCCAGCATGTTCTCCAGAAATGAACCCTATCGAACATGCCTGGGATAGATTGAAAAGGGCTGTTTATGGGTGACGTGACCCACCAACCACTCTGGGGGTTATAGGCCAAATCGCCGATGAGGAGTGGGACAACATGGACCAACAATGCCTTGGTGATTTGTGGATAGTATGCCACTACGAATAAAGGCATGCAACAATGCAAGAGGACATGCTATTGGGTATTAGAGGTACCGGTGCGTACAGCAGTCTGGACCACCACCTCTGAAGGTCTCGCTGTATGGTGGTACAACATGCAATGTGTGGGTTTCATGAGCAATAAAAAGGGCGGAAATGATGTTTATGTTGATCTCTGTTCCAATTTTCTGTACAGGTTCCGGAACTCTCGGTGGTGCAAAACTTTTTTTTTATGTATGTGGTTTAATCGATTGCCTTCATGACGAACCACATACCATTTCGTTAATGATCATAGTTGTGATATTTAAATAGTACGTAGACTACGGCAAGAAATACTTAGCTTGCAATGAAAAATAGATATCGCTATGAATTTGTGTTTAATGGGTATTAGGTTACATGTTGCTACGTATTAATTGCAGACAGTATATTAGATTATTCTTTAAACTTGGAACGACATAGTTACCTGTTTCCAGTCTCGAGAAAGTGGAATATACGTAAAGCGCTCCGTCACGAAATCGAGCGATGGTTTGAGATACCGAAACACGATTTTGGCAAATGATAGCGTGCAAAGACGAGTGTGTTTTGCTATATGATTAATATGGCGACTACAGATGTGAAACGAGAACGGCTGCGGATTTTGTAATAACAGAAGAAGTTACACGTTTATTTTTATTCTGAGAATGGGCTATTTCATTAACAGCTGACATGACTTGCACTCAATTGTTGATTTAATAATACAGTATTTCAGGATTCTGTCGCAATTTCAGTTGCATTAAAATGTTAGCAAGATGAATATTTCTAAACTCTTACGTTTTGACAAAAGAAGCAGATTTTAAGATGGCAACAAGAGAAGTTACGTACTCTTCCAAACTCGTCACAGTTCTTCATGAATCAGTGTCTCCTCAACTATCGTATTGGTATGGCTGACAACTCAAGACCAATCTTGTGTAACATTTACAGTGGCTTCTTTTGTCAGCATTTCAACCTCAGTGAGCGCAAAATTAATGTTTTTGCCGCATTACTTTTCACTTAGGCCCATTTTCAGTGTGAGCGTGATACGAAGAAAGCCTGATTAAACTATGCTCTTTGCCGTTAGTCAGTTCGTCGACCCGTTAGCGTGAAGTTTTGGCCTGTACAACACCACAAGTTCCATTACATTCACCTTGTGCATACTAGGTTCAAATTTATTTCACGGAACATTTCTTTGTGTCCAGAGCAAAATATCCGCTTTCCTTCAATACATTTTTGGAGCTTTATGCGTAACAGAGTGGTATGGCGTTTCGTCTATTACTACTGTCGATTTCGGAGGAAAGTCATCTTCCCAGCTGGTGGACCTGTTCTTGGTCGTCACTTTTATTGCAAATCTCGTATTCAGGTACTGCACTGTTGTTATAAATGCAACGCCAACATAAAACAATTGATCAAAATACCTTAGGACTACAGAACACTTCAGTGCCAGAAAATACCTTACAAGAGCTGACGAACGTTGATGCATCTGATGCGTGAAACCGCGTGGTACTGTTTACTCATGGTGTGGCAACAGGGGCGCTTTACCAGCCGAACCACTGGCGGCGTGTTAGGGAAAGCCGGCTCACCATTGGTGTTACCTGGGCAACAGCGTTACGTCCCTCTCGTCAGCCAAACGTCAAAAGTCGCAACTAATTTTAAACGCCCTTTTTGTCACCTCAGCGTAAGTCCATCTCTTGCGATATGTCATAATGATTGTATTTGTTGTTTGCGCATCTTTGGAGTTTGTGTTTATCTTAGCTGATGATTGTTGGATATGTTCTACGTGCACTGTTGGTATTTGTGATGTGTTTTTATTTTTGACAGACTGACCTCTTTAGTTTTTTTCCTTTAATAGATCATAATCTTCCTTGAGTGTTTCAAAAGAATTAGTCACAGTTTCTTGTTATGTTTGAGTTGAGTGCTCCCTCTATAGACGAAGCATACTAATTTTATATGCAAACTACATTTACTGGCGTATTATTCAGGTTTTACTGTTGATGATACTTTCTGGCTTTAATCATTGTTTTGGATTTTGTACTCTTACATATAATGTACGTAAGTAACTGAATGTATTGATGTTTCACGTGTTCCATGGTCATGTTTGGGAGTGTGGATGTATCTCAAATGACTGTATCTTAGTGTGTCTATATTACATGAGTTGGTATGCTTTTTCATTGTCCTTGCAGAAGGTGTCTTCTTCCAGTTCCTCCTTTCTTATTAGGATCGCAGTTTCGAAGGCCACCCCCTGGAACATAATATGTTTGAGCTGCCTGGCTACACAGTATTCCATAACACCTTGCATATGTGTGTCATTAATAAAGTCGGTGATATGTATCCGTAATGCACTATCACATGAAGAAAGCAATGACATTGTTTCCATTTTATGTCTCTGGTTTGCAGTAACCCCATTCGCTGTCTCCAAGCTCTTGTTATGATAATCATTACTTGTATTTGTGCCTGTTGGCATTAAATGTTTTAATCTCTCTTCCTGTGTTGGGAGAGGGGGTTGTCGTGTTGTCCACGTAGTTTTGTTCCATGTTCGTGAACGCTATAGGCCACATTTTATTCAGTGCACTCCATTTGTTATTTATACAGCTGTTTGTAAATTGGGACTTAGAGTCACCCTGCTTCGTTGCAAACCCTTGTACGAAATTTACAAGGGATGCAGACAATAGCTACCTTCTCACAACAGTCTGCCCTCCAGTGAAACAGCTTTGTGCGCTTGCCACATACCTGTTGCTATAGTTCAATTCTTTTATCTTGGCGGTTCGCGCATGCCCGCCCAGACGCGGGAGATTGCTGCATTGCCAGTTGCATGTGCCAAGCAAACTTACTTTTAGGGGGGGGGGGGGGGGGGGGAGCGCGCAGTTTATGAAGTATAGACACCACGGCCTCATTAACCCTTTCGCTGCTACAGAGACGTGCTCCCCGCATTCCGCGCTGTGCGCGATTTTGTCATCACTGCACTGCTCGCCTGTGCAGACACATGGTGTTCCGACTCCTTTGACACACTTATCATTCGATTTCAAAAAAACTATTTGGCACAATAATTTGATTTTTACAAATCTTCTTGACTGATACCTTCCCCCATAAATGACTTAATTTTGTTTCGATGTTCAACGCAGTTATTGTGCAGCATTAAATGTAGTAAACCACTGCAAGAAGGTAAAAGTACAGAGGTAAAAGTCCATAGCATATACTTTCCGTATGGTTGATTTCAGTTGCCACTAGAAATTTCAAAAAATTACATTCAAACGAATAAAATTCATGAAGTAAGACACTTCGATATTGTTTTTAAATAAAGAAAATATTAAGCACAGAAGAAGGTATGAATGCGAAACCTTTCACTTAGTTGCCGAACACTTTAACCATTACGCTAACACAGCTCATCATTCAATATGATTCCTGGAGGACTTTAAACTAGGAGGCAAAATACCGACAAACACTGTTGGTATGGCTATGAATTACTCACGTTTCGCCGAAGTACAATAGGAAATAAACAATTACCACTGTTCTTTATTGCGAAAAAGCGGTTAGCAAGAATGATACAAACACCTTTCCTTGCTATCGCCTGAATTAGGAGGCTTATTGCTTGTTTGGTTTAATTAATTAATAGACTATGAAGCAATTGGTATAAAGAATGCTTTTTCCAAACTTTCTATAAAAGAAATTCTGCGATCAGGACATTGCTTTCGTTCAGTTACTTTATGACTGAACGTTTCTAAAACTGAAGACGCTCGTCCGTGCCCTGTACTGCAGTCGAGCTCTGGCAACGTCGTTCTCTGTTCATTGGCTGTGTTTTGTGACGTCAGATGCGCAGAACGAACCTAAACTCGGCCGCCGTCGTAAATGACGCGCACTTTAGTCGCAACATTTTGTGAAATGGTATGGGCACGAGCAGTTGAGACAATACCATACAGCTACGTGATTTTTAATACTCAGTGCTTCAAACTGTTTGTAAACTCTGTCTTTTTGTAGTAACAAAGACGAACTGTCAGGGTAACCTCGTTTATTTTTTTTTTTACTGTAAGGTTCCTTTTAGGTCTTGTTTTAAATTTTGTGTTTACTTCCTTCTTAAATTCTTCCTCTGAAATGTGTTCGCTTAGAATTCTCATATAGCACTTCAAGGAAATCCTGATCTGGCAGACCTGCAAGATATGGTATGCTGCCATGAGTTGTTTGCACTTTCAGGGTTTCTCACACATGATGTCACTCAGCTGTGCGGTTTTCTCTATGATTTTTGTCTTGTCATCCTGTGAGTGCCTCCAGAATTACTGTTAGCTGTCGACCTGAGGGCTTTTATTTTGACCTAGTCTTTTCTTGAGTGGACTGTCTTTGTTATAGAATCCTTTTATAGCCCTTGTGTCGTGTTTGTTTATCAATTTCAAGAAGAGTACACTCGTTTGTCTGGATTTGGCTTCTACAATCTGTCCTTCAAACTTACTTTTTTGCTTTCCTGCTGTACCAGCAGCTGTAACCACCGAAAACGTCTGTTGGGTACGCTCATTTTCTGAGCTTAGCTTCTAGTTTTCTTCTTTTAGGTTCGTTACTTCCTCTTACAGGTACTGGATCTACCGCATACAGGGCACTGGCAGCAGCCAGTGCATTTTGTAGGCAATGGTTTTACATTCTTAGCTCCTTGTTCAGACCTTCTAATTTAGCTTCGATGAGTGCAAGTGCCCCTATTTTATTCCTTACTGTGGCTGATAGTATTGTGGATGTTTTCTTCTGTCTCAGGTCATTTTGCAGTTCAGCCAGAATATAGATGCCTACAGCAAATTTATTAATATCTTACATATCTGAAAGTCTTGTAAGTGGTGCCATTTCAGCTGAATTTCTTCACCTTACTGTACCATTTTCCCCTAACACTTGGTATACTGCCATTTTGATTGCCCTCTGATGTTACCATGACTACCAACTTTGGTGTCCTGCTGTTAAATTACTTGAAATAGCGGCAGCTGTCACTAGCATAGACTAGGTAGTTTTTTACAGTACACATGCTTTTACATGGACATGGGGACAGAGCAGTCAAGGACACACAATGCACATGTCGCAATTATCCTCCTGTGTGGAGTACTGAGAGTCAGCATCACTCTTTACCAACAGCAGGGAGACCAGCTGATGGCCACTACAGCTGACCAGCTGACATTGTCATGTTGAGTGGCTCAGTGTTCTGACAGTCAAGAAGCGACAGATGATTGCTGCTGCCAACATGTCGAATTCTGCTGCTGCTGGTGAACTGTGGCCACTTGATGCGGTGTGCTGACATGCAAGAACTGACAAAGCTGACTCAAGTAACTAACGTGTGCTCCACCAGCATTGCAATGGCCTCTCCACTCATGTGGCAGACAAGTGTCAATAGCAAATGCGCTACGAACATTTTAAATACTGTTTCTGTTTGATTTAGAATATTTAATCAATAAACGAGAAATGCACTAGATTAGAGACATTTTCAGTACCCACGAAAGTAACTTAGGAAAACTGTGTCCAAATATGGAGGTACCTCACTCTACGATCAACATGACCAAGAACCAGCCAGAGATGGACTATAGAGTGTCTTCATCTCGCACACTTCAAAGGCATCCTGACTTCTGTGCCTACATGCCTGCGCACCTCTCTGACTGCTGGGAGTAGCTGGCTATCCAACATATGCCACTGCCCACCAGATGCCTGGCAGCCTTGTGTCTGCAAAGTCGCACCAGTCGCTGCTGTTCTCCTGAGGCAACACTCATGCCTGGCGTACTCACACTGCTGCAAGCCAAGCATGCCACTATAGATTATACTGAGGTGACTCTGCCACCTGAGGTGACCATGCACGTTACCAGGACACTGCCATCAACCTCTGTATGGATGGCTTGCAGAATGAAATCTGTTATTGGTAATTGAGCTCTTCCTATTCCACACTCAATGTGGTACTGGTATAATGCAAACACTATCCTGCACATGCCATCCTCAGGCAGTAATGACAATACTGGCATTTAATGGTGTCTGCATCTCTGACCGCATAACAGTAGAAATTACTATAGTTCCATCTGAAAAAGGAAAGTTGATACTGATATCCCTGTAAATAATATAGCTGTGAAAAGAGAAGATACATCACTTTGTGAGAACTTTTCCAAAATTCATTTGGGTGAAAACAGAATTATGATATCTGAAATAGCAGTGGTGGCCAGTGATCATGTGCTAATGTGCTACAGCACACTGTAAATATCGCGCTTAAGTTATGCCATCTCTCTTCAAATGAGAGCTGGAAATCACATTCAAAGTACACCATTTCTCTTCGAATGTGTGCTGGTATGAAAATAAAATGGAAGGAAACATGTTTTGTAGTGCTTTCTCTGCAATAGCTATAAATCTGTCTAAAATGCTGAAATGATGGTCAGATGTGTTATAATCAACTCAGTGAAGGGACACTGCTGCCTGTTTTTGACTGCACATGTTCTAATGTGTCAGCATCCCTTCTGACACCATGACTGCTACTTTGTTCACAGCACCAGATCAGTATTTTTCTTTGAAAGTGCCTGTAAAGTATTGTGCAAGCAACATGACAAATTCTATAGATTATCTGTTAAAGAGGTCCACTTCCAATAGATCTTTGGAGAGGAAAGTGAGTAGAAGCAGGTGGATGCCACTATCAGTTTCCTACAATATTTCATCTGAGAGATCCATAGCCAAAGTTGAAGTGTACACTACAGATTTACGCGTTGAATATGAGGGAGTTTTGAGCAGTAGTTCATACATTGGGGACGTGACCCAGAGGTGAAATGCATTGACTGGGAATTCATTTGCACAGGTTCAATTCCCACCGCTAGTATCATTTTTGTTCTTAATTTCATTTTATTCCTTGTAATGTTAAACCATAAATTACAAAAATTATTATAGCATATTGGTAAAATTTAGCATAAGCTGTCACTGTTCAACAGTTAAGAAGATATCTATGGTGAACATCTTATCTGAATCATTCCAATAATTCAAAGCTAAAAATATAGCTGAAATACTGAATATTAAAGTAGTAAACAACCACTCATAAAAATATGGATGAAGATAAACTGCACTTTACATCTTGGTACATCAGAACATTGATTAATTACCAAATATGGTATTTACATCAGACTTGTATTCACTTTTAAGTCAACTAAAAAGTAGGACAGAAGTTGTGAAGTGGGTCACACATGATGTTCTACAATCAGTAAATATGGAGGATATAAACTTAACAATTAAAGAAATAAACACACTGTGCTACAACTGAAGGATCAAGTGGAAGACTTTGTGTGTGTGTGTGTGTGTGTGTGTGTGTGTGTGTGTGTGTGTGTGTGTGTGTGTGTAAAAATATATGTAATAAACTTCCATCTCAATTACATGACACTGTGCTTTTAATTTAACCCACTTTCCCGTAATTCTTCAATTCTAGCCCTTTGAGTTTTCTAATCCTTAATTGTGAAGCTTATATTCACTTGATTTACTAATCAATGGTTGATCATCATGTGTGGCCCATTTTATAACTTCTGTCCTACTTTTTGGCTGACTTATGGGTGAATATATGACTGATTCATTACCAAATGTGGTTTTTACATCAGTATTTTGACATACTGACCCAGATACCTCTGAAGGAGATGTAAATGATAGTTTGAATATTTCATAAAAAATATGACGAAGATAAACCAATTTAATATTCAGTGTCTCAGCTGTACTTTTTGCTTTGATTCAGCTAAGATGTTCACCCCACACTGTGGGCTGATGCAAAGTTGTACCAATGTGCTACAATAACTTTACAATTAATAGTTTACAATTGCTAGGAATAAAATAAAATTATGAAAAAAGATTTATACTTGTCTTATGAAAATATGCCGTTTCTGACACAAAGCATTAAAGATCTCTCCAAAACATTTCATTCTCTTTACAGTTTGTTATGCTAGACTGGCAGGAAGTCTGATACCTGCCACTTTTGGAGATATCTTTAATGCACTGTATTACAAACTATTTTTTGTAAGACACAAGTATAAATATGAACTCCACAAAATTTGGCACAACAGCTTCAGAAACTGAAATCTAGATTGCACAGTGTGGTGTGCTTTTGTTGGACAATCAGATGCACAGGACACTTTATGTAATCAGCCAATCACATCATCACATTTTCAATGTGAAACCACAAAAATGACGAAAAAATATTAAGCATACATACCTAGTCAGTGATCACAGTCACTTCAAACTACACACTGCTTCCACTCTGCATACTGCCTCCATTCCTGTCCATTTTGTGCTCTGCTCCTCCAGGTGTCTGCAATCCCCAAAATTGTCAGGTCATCCATTTAGCACTGCCTTGGTTGACTTACGGGGCATTGTGTGTTTGGTTCCCCTGAAGTACCTTCTTCACCTGTCTGTTTTCTGGCACACAGGCTGCATGGCCCACCCACTGGAGGCTTTTTGCTCTTCAGCTTCTGTGGGACTGTTGGTTATCACCTCAAGAGGTAGATTTCCTTTTTCTTCTCCCGCCCCCATTCTCCTTCATCCAAGATCGGTCCCCATATCTTCCTCATTCCTTTGCTTTCAAATATTAATAGTTCTTCCTTCTCTGGTCCAGTCACATTCCGGGTTTCTGAATTGTACACGACTGCTGGGCCTGTATCTGCATGATATATTCTTATCTTGGTAATACTGATTTTGAGCTGAGCATCTCCCTGAGGGAATACATGTATTTCATTCGCACTGCTATTTTTTTCTTGATGTCCGTTTCTATGCTGTTTTCACTGGTAAAACAAGATCCAAGTGGTGGTCTCTTTTGAACCTCATACCATCTATCACATGAAATTTTTCCTGCTCTTGTGTTCTTCCTAATTGCACAAACTTCATTTTGCATTGATTCACATTTAGCCCAGCGTTCTGCACATAGTTATCTGTTATGTGGTACATTTCTTTCAAGTTATGGTTTGATTCACTTATTAGTACTATATCATCTGTATATGCAAGACAACTGAAGTTACTATTCACCTGTACTCCAACCCACTCCTGTAACCTACATTCTCTAATTACTTTCTCTAAGATGACACTGAACATTGACACTAAGCATGAAACAGAAATACAGTAATGTCTCACAGCAATATACAAAGTGTACAGTACTAAGCAAAGAGATACTGTAACATACCTTTAATGGTGAGGAAAGTGAAGCTGCCTGTTACCCCACAAAGCACGGAATTCTAGTCGCTAGTTGTGCTTGCACCATTCTTCAAAAGACTTACTGCAGCATGTTTTCACTGGGTGGGTAAAGTTTACCCATTTCAGTGAAAAATTGATGTAATACTTCCTTCAAGTGAAATCCGTAATCTACTCAGCTAGGTAACCCACGAACCATTCAGTCTTCCTACCATACAGTGAGGTAGCATCTCTGACAACCTGCCACATTCTCTTCACGTTCTTTCAGACGTATTTAGTTCAGACAATGGTTCACTTTAAGGTGCGGCAAACCTTCAGTACCTAGAGTGTTGTATGAACTGAAGCAGTCACTAATGATTGCCTTCCCACTGAGGTCTTTTCTTTGAATATTCTTACTAAGACTTGCTTGGTCCGAAATTCAGCAGGCTCAATGAATCAAATTTTCGAACCTCGCTGAATTCTGCCAAACACCCAATTTCTAATGATTTCACAGCCTTTGCACGTTTCCTTTTCCCAAGTTTCGCATTTGTTTCCACGGTGACTCATGGTCCCCATAACTGTTGTGCATTATTCATTACCCACTGAATACGCACTTCATGGCAGAAGGAAGACCAGTTGGTCGCCATATGCGTAGATATGCCAAAATTTGTCCCAACTCTCACTGTCTTTGGATAATATTTGGAGACCCCCATGACACAGAATTCAGAGAGGTTTTGGACCATCATTAGCAAATCACTGAACCAAGTACTGATCTGGGAACTCTGGTCGAATATGGACTGCACTCTGACCACATGACTACCTTCCTGCACCTTCCACCAGCACCAGCATTGGAAGGATTCCTCAGTCAGTAAAAAGTTAAATGGTGCATGGCATCTGAGACAGTCCACTGATCGGGGTAGTATGTTGTGGTCCACCAACCACGGCCGTAGGTCAGCTTTGCTTGGCTTATAAAATCAACTTCACGAAGACGGCACCTGCAGCACCCCATTTTCAAGACTGAACTAAACTGGGCAAAACAATATTCACCTCAGTGCTTGCTACACTATCAACACTGGTCGAACAATAACATCAGATTTGACTCGTGTGGAGCAAACGATAGGCATATGCTATGATCTAGCTGCAACAAGCTATAACTCTGCTTAAAAACTGAGCTTTGTGAAACTCAATTGGCTCCTCCAACTGCAACTATGCTCTTAGTTTCCTGACTATCTACCCCATTGGAAATCTTGACACTGAAACAGAGGATGACACGCGTAAAGCTGAAATACTAAACACCTTTTTCCAAAGCTGTTTCACAGAGGAAGACCGCACTGCAGTTCCTTCTCTAAATCCTCGCACGAACGAAAAAATTGTTGACATCGAAATAAGTGTCCAAGGAATAAAAAAGTAACTTAAATCACTCAACAGAGGGAAGTCCACTGGACCTGATGGGATACCAATTCGATTCTACACAGAGTACACGAAAGAACTTGCCCCCCTTCTAACAGCCGTGTACCGCAAGTCTCTAGAGGAACGGAAGGTTCCAAATGATTGGAAAAGAGCACAGGTGGTTCCAGTTTTCAAGAAGGGTCATCAAGCAGATGCGCAAAACTATAGGCCTTTATCTCTGACATCAATCTGTTGTAGAATTTTAGAACACGTTTTTAGCTCGCATATCATGTTATTTCTGGAAACCCAGAATCTAATCTGTAGGAATCAACATGGGGTCCAGAAACAGCGATCGTGTGAGACCCAATCCGCTTTATTTGTTCATGAGACCCAGAAAATATCAGATACAGGCTCCCAGGTAGATGCCATTTCCTTGACTTCCGGAAGGCATTTTATACAGTTCCGCACTGTCGCCTGATAAAGTAAGAGCCTATGGAATATCAGACCAGCTGTGTGGCTGGATTGAAGAGTTTTTAGCAAAGAGAACACAGCGTGTTGTTCTCAATGGAGAGACATCTAAAGACGTTAAAGTAACCTCCGGCATGCCACAGGGGAGTGTTATGGGACCAATGCTTTTCACAATACATATAAATGACCTAGTAGATAGTGGGTTAATTTCCATACGGCTTTTCGCGGATGATGCTGTAGTATACAGACAAGTTGCAGCATTAGAAAACTGCAGCGAAATGCAGGAAGATCTGCAGCGGATAGGCACTTTGTGCAGGGAGTGGCAACTGACCCTTAACATAGACAAATGTAATGTATTGTGAATACATAGAAAGAAGGATCCTTTATTGTATGATTATATGATAGCGAAACAAACAGTGGTAGCAGTTACTTCTGTAAAATACCTGGGAGTATGCGTACAGAACGATTTGAAGTGGAATGATCATATAAAATTAATTGTTGGTAAGGTGGGTGCCATGTTGAGATTCATTGGGAGAGTACTTGGAAAATATAGTCCATCAACAAAGCAGGTGGCTTACAAAACACTCGTTCGACCTATACTTGAGTATTCCTCAACAGTGTGGGATCCATACCAGGTCGAGTTGATAGAGAACATCCAAAGAAGGGCGGTGCGTTTCGTCACAGGGTTATTTGGTAAGCGTGATAACATTACGGAGATGTTTAGCAAACTCAAGTGGCAGACTCTGCAAGAGAGGTGCTCTGCATCACGGTGTAGCTTGCTGTCCAGGTTTCGAGAGGGTGTGTTTCTGAATGAGGTATCGAATATATTGCTTCCCCCTACTTATATCTCCTGAGGAGATCACGAATGTAGACTTAGAGAGATTTGAGCGCACATGGAGGCTTTCCGGCAGTCGTTCTTCCCGCGAACCATACGCAACTGGAACAGGACAAACTCTTCATCAAAATATTGACTGTAGGTAGGGCTGCACAATAGGTTGGAGGATCCTGCTCCCAAAGCAGCACAGTCCTCAAATTAGCCTTGATAGTCACAACTGGCATTTGACTTGATACCAGACCAAAGCATAAATGGCCAGGCACCCTGTAGAACCCTTAGGATATCATGCTTTAGACATTAGGCTTGCTTTTGGCACTTTTTAAAATTTTTCTTTTACAATTTTCAAATGTTTAAATTAACTGAGCATAAAAGTGTCACACTAGCTATTTGGAAAGTGATAATTTATTGGGGGGGGGGAAGCACAAATCCTGACATGAGCTGAGAAACTGTGCTGATTTTAGAATCTTTGTATCAACAATTGAGCCAACTATAAAAACATGCTGGAAGATTGTCTCACATTCATAAGTGTTTTGTTTAAAACTGTTATGACATCATTGACATGTCACATGCTAATGATTTAAACATCATTACCACTGAAGATGTCAAACAGTTTTTGATCAAACAATGGTAGAAATGATAGTCAAGGTTAATGAGTGGAACTGATCACCAGCTACCTGAGAAAGGAGGAGGAATATCTGAGTGGGCAAAGAGGCAAGGAAAAAGCAATTGAAATCAATAACCAATTTGAGGATAAGAAAATGCTGGCTCCTACAGTCCACCTGGATGTTAAATTACTAACAAGATAAACAAATAATGATACAGCAGAAAGACTTCCTTTGAATTTTTCCAACTGTGGCACTGACCAACTTCTTGTAGTACCTGCAACGCATCTGCAACTGGAAAGAGAAAGACCTCTTGTATTTATACAGGGATATTACAAATGATTGAAGCGATTTCATAAATTCACTGTAGCTCCTTTCATTGACATGGTCACGACACACTACAAATACGTAGAAAAACTCAAAGTTTTGTTCGGCTGAAGCCGCACTTCACGTTTCTGCCACCATAGCGCTAGAGAACGCAGTGAGACAAAATGGCGACAGGAGCAGAGAAAGCGTATGTCGTGCTTGAAATGCACTCACATCAGTCAGTCGTAACAGTGCAATGACACTTCATGACGAAATTCAACAAAGATCCACTAACTGCCAACTCCATTCGGCGATGGTATGCGCAGTTTAAAGCTTCTGGATGCCTCTGTAAGGGGAAATCAACGGGTCGGCCTGCAGTGAGCGAAGAAACGGTTGAACGCGTGCGGGCAAGTTTCACGGGTAGCCCGCGGAAGTCGACGAATAAAGCAAGCAGGGAGCTAAACGTACCACAGCCGACGGTTTGGAAAATCTTACGGAAAAGGCTAAAGCAGAAGCCTTACCGTTTACAGTTGCTACAAGCCCTGACACCCAATGACAAAGTCAAACGCTTTGAATTTTCGGCGCAGTTGCAACAGCTCATGGAAGAGGATGCGTTCAGTGTGAAACTTGTTTTCAGTGATGAAGCAACATTTTTTCTTAATGGTGAAGTGAACAGACACAATGTGCGAATCTGGGCGGTAGAGAATCCTCACGCATTCGTACAGCAAATTCGCAATTCACCAAAAGTTAACGTGTTTTGTGCAATCTCACGGTTTAAAGTTTATGGCCCCTTTTTCTTCTGCAAAAAAAACGTTACAGGACACGTGTATCTGGACATGCTGGAAAATTGGCTCATGCCACAACTATAGACCGACAGCGCCGGCTTCATCTTTCAACAGGATGGTGCTCCACCGCACTTCCATCACGATGTTCGGCATTTCTTAAACAGGAGATTGGAAAACCGATGGATCGGTCGTGGTGGAGATCATGATCAGCAATTCGTGTCATTGCCTCCACGCTCTCCCAACTTAATCCCATGCGATTTCTTTCTGTGGGGTTATGTGAAAGATTCAATGTTTAAATCTCCTCAACCAAGAAACGTGCCAGAACTGCGAGCTCGCATCAACGATGCTTTCGAACTCATTGATGGGGACATGCTGCGCCGAGTGTGGGAGGAACTTGATTATCGGCTTGATGTCTGCCGAATCACTAAAGGGGCACATATCGAACATTTGTGAATGCCTAAAAAAACTTTTTGAGTTTTTGTATGTGTGTGCAAAGCATTGTGAAAATATCTCAAATAATAAAGTTATTGTAGAGCTGTGAAATCGCTTCAGTCATTTGTAATAACCCTGTACTGTGGCCATCACATATGTGAAAACATTCTAAAGTGGTTTTTTTTTTTTTTTTTTTTTTTTTTTTTTTTTTTTGGGGGGGGGGGGGGGGGGGGGGGAGAGATTGGTTGTAGAAGCACATCTCACTACAATAACTTTTTAAAAAAGAAATTCTGTATGTAATCATTTATTACTTCTAAACTAGTATTCAGTAGTGAAAAGTCACTGAACAGTTAGATCAAGACGCAAATACTCTATTTTCTTCAATTTACTTTGAGAGAACAATTTTCTATAGAGGATTATAGGGAATTTTAATAGTCAATTGCAGTCTTTCTTGGCGACACACGATGTTGTGGGTATCTTCTTAGTCTCCAGGGGCTATCCTTTGCACATGGTTGATGACGAAAAGCATTTATTGCTTGAAAATGTTTCTGTTCCATGACGAATTTGAATGAAGTAAATGTAGTTACTGATAACTGTATTCTATTTGTGTGTTTATTTTGGTGTGTGCAGTCAAAGCACTGTGTATGTATTTCGTTTATCGTAACTGTTTCCTGAATCTCTTGCCATTGAATTCTTTGATCTTAACCAGTCTTCCAACATGAAAATGGTCAATGGACTGACTCGTGAAGTGAAATCAAACAAAAGCATTAAAAGTGCCCATGCAGAAATCAATCATATCCCAGAAATCATCAATAATGGGATTGAATTATTTGTTCACAATAGAACAAACATTTTACACCAGCTGAGTTACTCGAGACAGGTTATTCACAATGTTGCGAAAATGTATTTCATCGACATTCTATATTTAGTCAAGCTGAAAGCTACAAATGTTCTGACGATGAGAGGTGCCAAGCTCATGGAGGTCTGCAGTCAGTTATTCAAAAAGAATGAGAAACAGAAGCACTATATGCTTCAGGTTGTGTCCAAGTATCACCTCAAGTTTCCGGAGTATAAAAAGGACTATGAAATAATTAGGATTTGTAAAAGAAAATTTAGTTTTTTTCATTATATTTGCCTCAATTACTGCATGTAGAAATGTTATACTAATCACAGGCATCACCTGCAGGGGGAACTGCGTGTGCAGAAAGTAAAATTGTGGAGCATCCACAAGACACACAAAATTTTCTCTTATTTACACGTTTCACTCGGCAGACGCAAACATCTTCAGAAAATTAGTAGCCAATGGCCCCACATTAAATTATATAGACTGAATTACTAAAGTTAAAGCAACAAAGTTACTTCAGGGTAGCATTTTGAGATAAAAAATAAATGGGATTTCTTTTGTGCTTTTTGTTTCTTCCAAATGTAGGGGCCTAGGGGCAAGGTTTCCATTTATCCTATGGATTCCAAATTACATAACACACTTTTTTGTGCAATGGAACCAGACTAGGGGTAAGAGAGAGAGAGATGATGGAGGGTTTGTGTTTGTTTGTAATGGATGACTATAGGACAAGCTGATGGTGTGGAGGTAACTGCATACTGTCTGGATAGACGAAGCCTCTAATTTGTTCCACAAAAACACTGTGTAATTCTGTTGTATGTCTTTGGGATACCTATAAGACATAATTAGTAGGTAGCAGTTATCAGCTGATGTTGACAGTGGGCAACCACTACAAGGCAGAGCTTCACTGTTTCGTGCCTCGTGATTGCTTTTGGAAGTTTGAAATGATGTCACTGTGGTGTACTTCAAATTGATGGGCAGCTTTACACAGTGACAGCTTTTCTTGCTGTGAAGTGACAATGTGTACAGAGTAATTGCTCAAAATGACCTTCTGACGTGACCGAGTATGACAAACTAGATTGTCCTGTGGTGGTGATGAGGAGGAAGATAAAAAACTTTACTGTTTCATAAAATTTATTATTTTAAGCAGATAACAATGCTTGCATAAATAACAACTATATAGGAATTTGAAAACAAAGGCACACTTTTCTTTGTCAGCAAACACTATTCCATGTCAAAATTGCTGGAACAGGCCCTGTCTTCCCTGTAATATTCATAGCAAAGGGATTCTGATCTCCTTTGAGATAACAGATAGATCAAAACAAACATTTCAAGTATTCACTACAGTTGTACTCATGTTAGCATAACATTGAACACTGATGTGAGGGGATCTCTAAACCTGTTGGTTTATATTATTTGTGGTATACCTTCAGCAGTTCAAATCTTTATAATCACAACCATATCAATGCTAAGCAGTCAACTTATTGATGCTCAATTGCATTTTCTCCTTTCGCAGCAACCATTAGCTCATACAACTGGTATAGCTGGTCATCTCTCATCTGCTCGATGCGGTCCTCATCCAACTGCGCACCGAACTGTTTCATATTAACTCCTTTTAGCTTCAACTGTTCAGCAAGGGAGACAGCATATTTCTGCAATAAAAAAGAGAAGGCCTGCATTAAGTCTCTCTCTCTCTCTCTCTCTCTCTCTCTCTCTCTCTCTCTCTCTCTCTCTCTCTCTCTCTCTCTCTCTCTGGTACACACGTGCAACAGCACGACCATGTGGGCACAGTCACGCAACCTTAATATACAACTGTGATTTATTTAACATCTCAGTAACTGCATTGCACGATGGAGAGAAAAAGCACTTTAAATGAAACACACTTTTTGTATCGCCACACGATTAGGAAATGGTTGGGTTGGGTTGTTTTGGGGAAGGAGACCAGACAGCGAGGTCATCGGTCTCATCGGATTAGGGAAGAATGGAGAAGGAAGTCGGCTGTGCCCTTTCAAAGGAACTATCCTGGCATTTGCCTGGAGCGATTTAGGGAAATCACGGAAAACCTAAATCAGGATGGCCGGACGCGAGATTGAACCGTCGTCCTCCCGAATGTGAGTCCAGTGTCTAACCACTGCGCCACCTCGCTCGGTCTAGGAAATGGTGAGAGGAGGGTTATTGGAGAACTAAATTAGAAAGTTTCTTCTGGTGCTGATAAGATTCCAGATTATGTATTTGTAAATGAATAAATGTTTTTTAGTTAGATTACAGTGATTGTCTGTCTTACATATTTTGATACAGCCATCGTCAAGTACCAACAGAATATGAATTACAAATTCTATGCTCCAAGTTTTATTACTACAAGAAGATGAATGTGCTGAAAAACTTTGGTAAGGGCATCTGAGTGATTTATACAGGAAACGTTTAGCTAACAGCAACAAGGTTGCACATATATACATGCAACAAAGTTTCCTTTGTAAACATATCTGAGAAGTCTGCAGCTGACAAGCCCCCTTATACAGACTTCACAACTGATCAGTATCTAGTGTCAAATATCCACACAAACTGAAAATGACAAACCTAAAACGTCTGTTTAACGGTGTAATTACAATGTGGCAGCCAAGATGATTTCAGCTGTGCAATTTGAGACATGCAATGAGAGCCATAAGTTTGAAGCTGCTTGTGCTACTTTCTATGCAGTGACTTTCAGTCACTCTGTGATGTACATATCCACATGCTGCCTCCAAAGCAACAAATGGACCACAAGGTGGCAGCCTTTTAAATGTTCCAGTCAATATAAGCAGATTGGGTCATGAAATGACACTTCAGTACAGTGGTAGTGAATGGGGCTTCAGGTTCGCGAACTTTGAGACTAAATGTTCACAGTTGCATTTATCAATTTTATAAACAGATTGAAGTGTGGACACAGTGTATTTTGGCTGGTTGATTGATTGATTTTGAGGAGGGGACCAAACAATGAGGTCATCGGCCCCATCAGATTGGGGAACTGCACGAGTCGCGTTTTTGTGGGGGAGAATTTGAAGTTGTGGGGAAAGAGGATGCAGTGCAAAGGCTCCTATGAGTTGGTGTACAGCAAGGACTACTGATTGGATGCTATCCCAAATAGAAAAAAAAATGTTGACACAGTAACGACGGCATCTATGTCAAATGCACCCAGTGCAACACTCACAACTACGCAAGAGATGCCACTTTTAAATCTCAGGGTGCCATTGGACGAAGCTGCCCTCCATCACACTGTCTCCGAAGAGGGCCACCAAGCATACATGTCACCAGAAGACACAAATTCACATGACCTCTAAATGGACTTATCAACATCAGTACAGAAGGCTGCAATGAGGGCAATTTATATACATTAGCCCGAAACTAAGAAGCATTACTAATATTCAAACACTTATATAAGCGAATAATCATTCTAGGCCATTTGGTTCTGTCAATAAGATTACTATCATTTTCATATAACTCAGCACTGAAGAAGAACATACAGCATTCAAAGTTATACACAATTCAATTATTGAGCATACATAGTGTAAATAAACTTATTATTAATGTGTTACTTTTTTGTAGATGACTGACTGTATGGATTGGCTGCCCAGCTACTGACATCAGTCAACATACAGCACAGGAGCATTCCTTTTGCTCTCTAGCCCATTGATTCTGATGAGTAAGAGTGTTAAGACTCAGCATGGAGCCATCCGGAATGCTGTTCTCTTGGACTCATGGGTACCTGAGTGATGTACTAAAACAACCAGATTTGTAGGGAGCCTTGAATGCCCCAGTCATGGAGGGTTGGTAAAATGTGATGGCACCAAGCACTGTTCTATGCCTTATGTAGGCCAAAGAAGACTACAATGAGGTGTTGCCATTACGTAAAAGCCTGTTAAGACTGCTGTTACCAACCTATGCAGATGTTTGGTTGTGGACTGTCCATCCCAGAAACCACACTGATAGGGGGAACAAAATGGTCTATGACCTGAGAACCTAGCACAATCGTTAGGCTGTGACCCTTTCAAGTAGTTTTACAGAGCATGTTGATGAGCCTAATAGGTCAGTAGCTGTCGATAAACACTGTGTTTTTGCCAGTCTTATGGATTGGGATGACTGTAGTATTCCACCACTGCGAAGAGAAAATACCTTCTAGCCATAAATGGTTGAAGATTCTGAGTAGATGAATCTTTGAGTAACTTTCAGATGTTGGGTCGTCATGTTATGAATCATATCAGGGTCTGGGGGTTGTATCATGTGGTCAGAGTGATCAAGAGCCTGAAGCAGTTCCCAGGCAGTGAAAGATTCATTATATAATTTTGAGTGATTTTTTGGGGGGAAGGGGGGGGGGTGTTTGAAGGATAGGTACATGTATTCAACTTTCAGTTTGTGCGTTTGGAGGTTGCGAGGTTAGAAGATGACGCCAATGCTGTTGTAAAGTGGATCACAAGTGCTCAACATGAACCCCTGCATCAGTAAAAATACCACCATGAAGAAAGAGACAGAACAGTTGTTAGTTTTTAGTGGGCCAGGAGACTACAGAGCTTAGCCCAAACCTAGGATGAAGATGTGAACACATTTCCCCAGTATTCCTTCTTATTGAGTTTAATTAGATGGTGAATCTTAGAATGAAGCAGTGAGTGTGGTCTGTGAGGGATTTCACTAGGGACATTGGTAGGACCTTTGATGATAGTGAATAGTAGTTTCAATGTGTTCAGTTCACCTTGACACCAGTCAACTGCAGAGTGGGCCCATAGAAAGGGCGTATAGCAGTCCCAGGAGTGTGGGCAACTGCACTGTAGACATCTCCCACAGCTTCTTCAATGCAATCTGACAGAGGGTACTAAGGTGGCAGCAGAGGTATACAACTACAAGTGGGCTCTCCGAAGAGCCAGAAAGTGGTCACTGTCAGAGATCATCATGCAGAGACCATTATATCAAAGCCATCAGATTTGTGGAAGAGATCTTAAGGTTGATAGCAGATGATGTGCTGTGGGTGGCACATAAATTGGTAGGAGTACCATAATTGGGGACACAGAAATCAAGATCAGAAAGGCACTTCTTAATCAGAAGGGCAAATGAAGTGGTGCTTCCCCACAGGAGGTGGTGCATGCTGATATCCCCAAGTAAGAAAAAGGAGAGAGAGTTGTTGGATTAAGGTAGTCACCTGAAGGTAAATAAGTGTCCAGATTCAAAGTAAATAAATGTTACAAATAGTGATTGCTGGGGTGGTTTGCACTCACACTATTTTTGCTTCCAATGTGTTGCAGTGGGAAATCCGCTCTCTGACAATAACAAACCTGTGTAAAGGCCCCTCCATCCTCCAGATGCTCTCTTGCGGCCAGAACAGTTCCAACAGAACGCATGATAGGAGTGGAAGAATGATCAGCGAATTGCATTTCTTGAGAGCGACACAGATTGAACAAGAAGAAGAAATTAGCTGTTGCAGTTTTTACAGGTGACAGTAATATCCATTGCAGTTCCATTGGATCATCACGTTGAAGGTTTCTTGGGACAACATGGGGGATTTGATGCCTCTGTGCCACTGGATCAACTTCCTCCTGAGATTATTATTCTTTTCTTTCACAACTTTTGATGATGAAATTCTTATGAGGGCTTATTCACTTCAGGTGTAGGAATGGAAGAAGAGCAGAGCCATCCTGGGATACAGTCCATGGATCCTTCAGCCACTGGCTGGTGTCATGTCTCTGTATTTAGGATTTCTGGGGAAAGTGTTTCCGAGAGGGAGTCCTGTTACCAGTGAAGGATACTATTTCTCCAGCCGGATGTGGGAAGGGGTTCCCTAACAAGGTGCCAAGTGCAGGAACCACAAAACAGGTTTATTTATGTGACCACCGGATGTCAACATCAAGGAAGTAAGTACGCCACATACTGCTGACGACCTGGCCACGATAGTGCCAAAAGTTGTTATCATTTAGACTGGATACAAACAGTCATTATTTATGAGCTTTCCTGGATTTTACTTTCCTTGAGAAGGTTAGCACATTTTGAGGATTGGGAGGGTGGGGAGGGGGGAGGGGGAGGTGGGTTGTAGTGTCCCAACATTTGACACAGAGAGGTGGTAGCATACATGGTGCATGTCCATTAAGTGGCTGGCCAGTCTCCAAAAATTGGGTTGCATTTAAACTGGGAAGACATGCGTTCAAACTGCTGGCATTAAGAACATTGCATTGCAGGTGGGAAATACTGCTTCACATCACAGCAGTAACATAATTTTGACCTTCTCTGGAAGGTAATTCACCTCAAAAGGGAGGATGAATACCCTAGTGTCTACCTTGTTGTCTGGTGGATCTTGATGTAAGCAACATATGAAGTGGATCTCTTCCTCTCCAAATGCTCATGCAGTTCTTCATGCATCTGCAGCATTAGATATTGGTGAAAATTAATTCCTGTACCATGCTGAGGTTCTTATGGGATATGACGGCAACAGATACAGCATCAAGTTGTTTACAGGAGAGTAACATTTGGGGCTGTGTAGAACTTGCCATCTTTCGATTGAACCTCTCCATAATTTGCTAAATGAAGAGGGACTGGCAAAATAAATTTAGTAAATTTTCATTGTTCTACACAAGGAACCTTGGTTTAGTAGAGACGAAGGAACCACCTCTCGTTCAGGTGCACATGTAGTATGGATACTAAAAATGTGTAACATGATGACACTTTAGGTACACACTATAATGTAATAGACACACTATTTACTCATTTTTTTGTTTTTTTTTTAGTTACAAGGGGTCATACTGGCATTCATGAATTTGTTTTTGGATCTATAAGAATGGCATCTTTGGTGGCTTAGGTCCATAACAGATTAAGTTCTAGCTGATCGTGCAATGAACTGTTTGGAAGAGATTGCAGAAGATGGATGGATGTGGTTTAAAGGACCAAACTATGAGGTCACTGGTTCCTCAGTCCTTTGTGTGTAAAGTTAAGAAGTGTTCCCAGCCAGAATGGATACAAAAAACAAATCCTGATGGGCTTGATTTACCAGAGAACCATGAAAACCAAGAGACAGAAGTGAGAGAGGGGTAAAAGACTGCAGGTGGGAGAGCTGCCCCACCCAGAAAGCCATTGGAGGCCCTCGAGACATGTCATACAATGGGAGATGTACCACCTGCATCTGCCTGATGTTTCCACAACCTCCTTTACCACGAGAAAAACAGCAACATGGACAAGTTGTTAAAAATATTAGGAACTAGAACAATAATGATGAGACAGTAAATCAATGACAGATGTAAAAGGATAAGAGGAATTAAAAGGGTGGGAAGGGCAGGAGGCAGGTCAGACCACTGAGAAAGGGCAACCATGGGCGCCCTGGGTTCGAGCACGAGAGTGGGCATCCCCCCAATCCCTCAAGCAGCTGATAAGGCTACTGTGGCCTATTTCAGAGTTGAATAAAAACCACTTTCGCAGGTACAACGTAATACCAGATCAATCACTTTGGCATTGCTCACTAGAACCAGAAGCAGCGTGTCAGCAAGTTTAAGGTTTTGCCGTAAAATAAACATGACCAAATTAGGGCAGTTTAGTAACAAGCGGGCCACTGCCAGACAGACATCACACTGACAGTAGGTGAATATTCACGTTGGAGGATGTTACCATGGGTCAGCCGCCAGATGCAGACAATGTGAAGCTGACAGAACAGTAGAGTCCCTGCGAGAAGAATGAAAGGAATACTGCCACATGATTTGCAGTTTATTCAGTGAAACCAGGACACACTCCATGTTCCAAGCCCCCAACAACTGATGGCGTACAGTTGACCGAAATCTGGTTCCAGTATCCCCATCTCCAAAGTTGGCATCATGGTAGCCAACTCTGCCAACCAGTCAGTGTGTTCATTACCTGGGACCCAATGTTACCCGAGATCCATACTAATACGACTGACTATCCAGCTTGGTGGAGGTCAAAAAGGAGATTGTGGATAGTAGCAGCCAATGGGTGTCAAGGTTAACATTGGTCTATCACCTGAAGACTACTCAGGGAGTCACTGTCAATCAAGGACATCTTGCCTGTGCAAGAACAAATGTGGCTGAGGGTGCTGGTGATGACCACTAATTCTACAGTGAATACACTGTATTTGTTTGGCAAGGAGCATAGTTCACTGCACTCTGCACATGCTTAGGCAAAACCACTTTATTTGTTGACTGTACAACTAACAGTGCATACCACTTCCAAACCCAGAAAGGAATCAAGGATGGCCTGGAGCAGGCGACGGAAAACCATGGTATTAACAGAGTCTTTTGATCCAAAGAATACACTGAGACAGATCTGAGGATAGAGTACATACCCCAGAGGCATATGTAATCACTCCCTAATAACATGTGACAGTGGGTATGGCTGGAGTTCAGAGCAGAGACCTTGTGTGTGAACTGTGACTGAATTTAGCCCTGGGCCTCTGTTGGAGATGGATCTCCCTGCCTGGAAAAATGACATGGCATTTTGGATGCTCAAGTGAGCAGTAATATTTTAAACTGTATTTCAGCAGTGGATGGAAAACATGCACTGCAAAAGAGGCTCTCAATTTTTCAACAAGAAAGATTTTTTTCTCTGATCTTACTGGTTTTTATATGCTAACCTGCTAACTGCAAATTTGCACTGGTAGATACTGGTTCATAGGAGGAAGACACTGACAGTGACATAACTGTAAAATCAAATATTGGAAAGCTAATCTTTTTTTCTTAAAAAGAGTAATGCTTGTTTTAATGGTGTCTAGAGTTGTACATGCTCGGATGTTCTTGTACTAATTCACTGAGCTGTTAATCATCTGCTTTACACTGTCAAACTGCCATAGATTAAGTTGAATTATAGTGACAATGATTCTGATCGCATGTGCAATCGAGTCGTGCGGTGCTGGCTGCCTTATTGGAGTCACTACTGTTTAGGGCAGGGAGTCATCAATGACCAAGCTACTGGATATGGTTGCATTCATTTACATTAAAGGGGTCTCCCTTGAGAGAAATTCAGCTTGATTTATGTGAAGTCACCTCACTGAAATTGCATCTTAAGAACGGCATCAAGAACGATGTAAAAATTTATGTAATTGTGTCTGTGCCTGTATCCAAAATACAGTTAGTTTTCAAAATAAGCACGAGTAAGTACAGAGAAAGAAAATAACAATTTTGTTTTAAGTACCTGACATGCTTTCTTAAGTTATACATCTAAATAAACTGATTTAATGAACTCTTTTCTATCTACTGCAATCAAGACTCCATTTTCTACCACCAATACAGCATTTTCTTGAAATATTTTACATGACATAAATTTTCAACATTGGAATGTATAGTTATTAGGGGGTTGATTCGTGACTAGGCGAAGGCCCACAGAGCAAATAATACAAATTAATCACAAAGGATAAGTAACAATATATGAGAAGGAAAGTTGCTACTCACCATATAGCGAAGATGTTGAGTCGCAGATAGGCACAACAGAAAGACTCTCACAATTAAAGCATTCAGCCATTAAGGTCTTCGTCAACAATAGACATACATGCTCGTGCATACATACACCACACACATGCATCTGCACATTCTCCACAATCTTCTTGTAAAATGAATACCTCTACCACTTACAAAAAAACATGTAGCACACTTCTCTATAAATCTGTTTAATAAGCCACCTTCCTTGGGACACAAATTCAGGAAAATTTAAAGTGGAACGCCTACAAACTACATCAGTAATAAATTAAGTACATTAAGCTATTGCATTATAATACTGATCTGACGTATATCAATGCAAATAACTTAGACTGATACTACCTAAAGGCACCATCTTTCCTGAGATATGGTATAATGTTTGAGGCAACTTACCGAATAGTATAAACTGTTTCACAGCACTAAATATAATGGTAAGGGCGACTGAAAACCATAAACCGAATTTTAGACACTCCAAATATTACCGTTCCTTTACTTATATGCACTGATGACAGCATATTCTGGGTATTAAGGTACATCTTCCATACCGATTCCCTCCCTGCTATCCTGCTCCCTTCCCCCCCACCCCCCTCCCAGTTTTGTTGACACTGACATGGGTTGACAAAGTGATATTATCAACTGCAGAACAGCCTGCTTGAAATCCACACTGTGTAGTGGTTATAAACTGCGAGGCTCAAGCCACCATACCAGCTAGGCATGAATCATATGTTCCACCACCTTCCAAACACAGCTGGTGAGAGAAATGGGGTGGTAGCTAGATGGAAGGTGTTTGTCCTTACTGGGCTTATGTATGGGTATGCCTGGCTTCACACCAGCTTCTGGGCAACGTGCCATCTGCCCAGAGGCATTTGTACGCATAAGGGAGAAAGTGCTTGCCCACAAGAGAAAGGTGCTGCAACATCTGAATGTTAACATTGTCCGGCCCTGGGGCAGAAGATTGGGAGGAAGTGAGAGCATGATCTGGCTCCTACGTAGTAAAAGCAGCACTGTAGCATTCATGAATTTGAGAGGAGAAGGGTATCACCTGAGCCGCCTCCACTCATCTGCAATGGAGGAAGGCAGGGTAATAGAGGGTGAAGCTCAAAATCTTCACAAAATAGTGGCCTAAAGTGTTGGAGATAGCAATCGTGTCGACAATGACATCATTTGCCATGGTCAGAATGGAAATTGGGGAATGGAGCTTGCTCTCAAAGAGCTATTGGAGGTTGGTCTACATGACGGAAGAGGGAGTGGAACTGTTAAAAAGAACTAGTAAATGAAATCCAGCTAGCTTTTTTGCTATCCCAAAGAATGTAATGACAATGTGCAGGGAACTGTTTATAAGAAATGCAGTTCGCCATTGTAGGATGATGGTTAAAAATGTGGAGAGCACGGGAGTCCAAATGGGAATAGGTGTGTGTTGAGTCTGAAAGTAATGTGGGTGCTCCAGTGTTAAGGCAGATGAGGTTGAGTTGATTGACTAGGTCAGCCAAGAGTGCACACACTGACAGATTCTGGGAGAGCCGGAAAGGGGATGGTGCACATTAAAGTCAACGAGCAACAAAAGGGGCAAGGGAATTGCCCAATAAGCTGGAGAAAGTCTGCCCTGGTGACATTGATTGACAGAGGGGTGTAGACAGTACAAAGAGGAAAGGTGAAGCGAGAAAGGAAAATCCAACAGCTTGCAGCCGGGTGTTCAGTGAGATAGTCTGACTATGAGCTTCATCCTGGATGAGCAGGAGAGAAGGGATACCACCCTCGGGAGAGGGGGTGTGGAGGTCAAAGTGGACTTGAAAGAAATGTGAGAGGCAGAAAACAAGTGGATGGCATGATTCCAAGAGCAACCGTAAATCATCCTTGTTGGATCTAATGCCACAAATGGTCCATTGGAAGAGTGTCACAATGGGGAGGGAAAAAATGAAGGGTTGTCACCTTGGTGGCTGCCTTCAAAGACTCACTGCTACAGCACAGAAGCTGGAGGATCTTGCTCCATGACATCTACAGATGCATCAGCATTCTCCCTCGTCAGTCTGTGGATTCCAGGATAGAAAAACAGTTGGCGGTGCGCACCGGCTAAATGGACGACAGCCGGGTGAGAGTATCTACAGCAACACCGTTGAAGACACTCTCCAAGTTGGCGAAGGAGAAGACCATTTGCCTTCGTCTGATTTCTTGGAGTATCTGCGGTTGGCAGATGAAGACTCAGGTGTCTGTTGGCTGGAGGGACGTAGAAAGTCTTTGCGGGAGTATTCCTTCTGTCCTTTCCGGCCAGCCGGTTGTGTAGCAGGTGATTTCACTGCCGGAGGTGAAAATTTGGTGGTTTGTTGCACAGTTAGAGGAGGAGACGGGGATGCTATCATGACATTGGGCGATTTTACAATTGTGGCGCTGAATCTGAAGTCACAAGTCTGTGTGGTGTGTCCTTTGTGGAGCAAGGTGTAGGAAGAACGGTACTGTAAGTGCTAGCCAGTAACTTGACAGTGACAGGACAAGGCACTTTTTCCTTCACCCAGATCTCCCGGATGCCCTGTTCAAGTAGGACATTCTTGAGATGAAGCTCCATGGTCACCACTGCAGTTGACACAGTGGGGAAAAGGATGTGGGCAATTGCTCTTGTGAGCATCCCTAGCACAAGTAACACATTTGGCCAGTTTTCGACCGGACATTTAAGTGTGGTTGTAATGTTGACACTGGTAGCAACGCTTCGGGTTCGGAATGTATGGTCGGATCGTGATGACTTCAAAGCCTGCTTTAATCATTGATGGAAGAACTACTCTATCAAACCACGAGAATAAGAGCGTGTGCAGCCACTACAGATTCATCAACCTTTTTTATCACCCAGTGGACTACAGTGATGCCCTTACCAGAGAAGTAAATTTGGATTTCTGTCTTGGTCAGACAATCGAGCACCCTAGTGTAAATAACACCATGCAAAGAACTCAGTGTTCGGTGGGCCTCAACACGAATAGGACAGCCATGGAGGAGCAAAGCTGCAAACAGTTGTTAAACTTGAGAATCACAATTAGTCTTCAAAAGCAAAGTGTCATTGTATAAATAAGAGCAAGATTTCACAGGGCTTGCAATTGCATCAACACATTTCTGAATAATATACGGATTAACCGTAGCAAACGACTGACCATCTTCAGAATGTGAAACCACAAGGAACCAAGGTACAGCTGGTAGAGTATTTGAATCTTTAGCCCCATTTTGTTAACATTTAACAGACGGAGGATGAGATGAAGAAGATATGCCCATAGTGAGAGAATGATCACCAGCATCCCTGATGGCATGCGCCTTCCTTCACATCTCCCAAACTCCTGTCAGAGGTACCAACTGGTAATCTGGGAAGGTAACAGCTCAGGCAATCACCCCTGCCTGGGCCGGGCCTGGCCTGGCCTGTACCAGGGGGTACGTGCAAACCTTACCTGTTGATGCAGGGCTGGGAATTATGCATTAACCAGTCACCTGTTACAGGCCAAATACATGGGCCGGCCTTCAGGAGTGCACAATATGGAAGAAGAAACAAAGAGGAACATCAAACACCGAAGCGGAGGAAGGATTGGAGAAGGAGAATAAAGTGAGAGAGAAAGAAAATATAGTGGAGGGGATCTTCTGGTGTCAGGTTACTGAAAATTCAGAATACATTCCCAAAAATATCCCAGACATGTTGCCTAAGGGAGGGGAAAAGAACAGCAGGATGATAGTCACACAGCACGGAAGGGAAAAGGTGCTGCAAAGGCTGGGGCCCTGTGGTAGCCAAGCACAAACGTACCAAACAGTGGTGAGCCCCTTGGGTGGGGGTGGGGTTATGTTGTTTTTGTTGTCGTTGCACTATCACTTGGCTCAAGATTAACTGCCTTATTTATTTATTGTTTTTAAGTCATCAAATTCAGCAGAATTGTGATTCCCACATAGATCTGCAAGTGTTTTAAGAGATATGATCCGTCTTACTGGTATCATGGCCTTTGTAGTTTCTTCCACACTTTGCAAGTTCACTCTCTGTGATCCAAATGTAAATGAAAACAATTTACTTTCTACCTAACATGCCACACAGTGTTATACTATTGCAGGAATTAATTACTTAAATTAGTGATGGCTAAATTTGAACTGTCTGGTATTGTTTTGCTGGAACTTCTCCCAGTTGTTGCCATTACTGTTCAAACAAAGAAGGCATTTCAATGCATTATTTCTTCTTAACTGGGTGAATGGCTCTCACTGATCTCAATCAATGTTAAGTAACCAAAAGGCAGTGTTAAAAACAAATCTCAGCTTTAACTTTGCACAACATGAAAAAGTGATCACTGAATAGCATTCTTTCATGTTGTGGACAATAATTCACAAGTGAATGGAAAGGAATTGATTGTCAGCTACTGCATTGTTGTGGAACTTTATTTTAGCCTGTTGGCCAGTCTAACAGTGCCCTGTGGTGGGAAATTCAAACTGTTGAAAGACTAAATGAGCTGCCCCTTCCCTGCTTGTCAGGGTTTGCCGAAGAGGAAACTAAACGTTTTACTTTTGTTAATTTTGTGTGGCTTTTCAGTTCTGAACTATGATTACAAGAATGTAAATTTCTAATATTTCGAGGGTAGCGCAAGGAACAAGTTAGTAGGTCAAGTGGAGGATGTCCATGCTGCCCCCTTCCCCCCAAGAACATGTGTCAGAATCAGAGCTGTTGTGTGTTATGGGTGTATTTAGATAGCTACAGGAACCTTAATCATAGTGTCCAAGTTGTGACAGAGGGTACTTTATGTACTAGTGCCACTTTCCCCTTTGCCTGTTCTACTCATAAGTAGCTCATGGGAACAACACTCACTTGGTAAGCCTATGTGTGGGCTCAAATCTCTCTAATTTTATCTTCATAGTCTATCTGCAAGATATACACAGGATGAAGTAACTCTTCTGGGAATGCACACACACACACACACACACACACACACACACACACACAACTTTTTACAGCAAAGCACACTGTAATGCAAAATTTGTGTCTATCTACCAATGGAGTTGGCTAAGCATCTCCATTACACTTTCGCGCTTACTAAATGAAATTGTAACTTTGTTTTTCCAACAACACATAGTTCTTCATTGCACACTTGACCGTAACTAAGCAAAACCACCATTTAGGTACACATGTTTCAGAGCTAACTACTCATACAACTCAGATAAAAATTCTCTTCTAAAATGTGATTTAAATTAATAATTACAGTTCACAAGTGAAGCATATTTAAGGTGAACAAATTTACAATTGTACAGCCGGTATCTACTTTTAAATATGTAATTATGATAATCATGTTTGTGTGATTGATAAATCTGATATCACCACCACTCTCATCCTCACCAACACCACCATCTCAAACACACAACTCAATATGGTGGTACAACTACAAGTGCTGCACCATTTTCCATTTCATGAGTGTGTGGCATGCTACATGTCAGCTGGCAACATTGCTCTATTTTACTATAATACATCAGTCATGAAGTAATATTAATGGTTCAAGTGGTACTGGTTGATTTGCAGGTGGATTTTCCATTGCCCATATTCGACAATTCTGTGTATTGACATACCCTATCAGATGGAAGTGGGCTTTGTTTGTCCGCAAAATCTTCCATGGCCAATCATTGTCCACTTCCATGCGAGCAAGAAATTCTATACCTAAGGTATCTCTAGCTGGCAGGTTAACAGGAAGCAACTCGTGCACATGTGTAATTTTGAATGGATAGCAAAGAAGCACGTTTTGTATGATTTTACACACTGTGCTCGTGGGTATGTCCAATGTTCAGGCAATTTTTCGTGCACTACACGTTCGCACACCACACCAGTCTCCTCCTGCATTGCTGTGGCTGCTACTTCCACTGACATCAAATCAATTTGTTTCCTCCCTTTACCAGGTTGTGCACCAAAAGAAGCCGTCTTTTTGAATTTCTGAATCATTTTCTCCCGACCCATGGCGGTCACTGGACCAACGCCATTTTTGAAACCCTTCAGTGTCCAGAACTTCTGCAGAGCGACGTGTACACAGTCATCATTCTTGTAATACATCTTTACAAGCAGAGCGCAATCCTGCATCGAGGCAGTCATGACAAACATCGCAGATGCTAAAGGAGGAAAAGCTGTGTACCCAATGTGTTTATACCAACTTCAATGGGCCATGCGCATGACAGGTGTTTTCATTTACATATTCTGACACATACAGTGCCACCTATTGATCAATTTTCACACTATTTTTTTCTTCTGCCATACATTTTCCTCCTCCTCTGATGATATTCAGTTGCAATTTGACGTCATTCAGACCAGTGGTGTTATTTATACTGCGTTTTGAAAGTTTAATTATAATCACCTTGTATATCAGGGTTGCCACAAGTTTACCCAAGTGAAATTCCCTGATTTTTCCCTGATTTCCAGACAAGTATTAGCATTATTCTCTGACAAATTTTGAGATCAAGAGTAACTAAAGGTATAAATTGACAAAAGAATATAAGGACTTCTTTATTTCCAAACGTGTGAGCAAAAATATTGAGTACTTATATCAAGTTCTTTCATAATGAACTGTTTTCAAGATGGAGAAAGCAAGAAAGAAATGATATATATGTTTCATTATGACCACTGATTTTATGAAAAATATGCATTTTGTTGGAGCTGCAAGACAGATTTAAAATACCTTCACTGATTTCAGAAATAACCTCAGAAAAAAGTAGGCCTCTTGAAAGATGCATAAGGCTTGGAAGAGCTGTGTAAACCAACACTATAGGTGACTGCCAATAAAATGTTGGTTCTACTATGTTCGTTGTTGTCAGTTATTACCCACTGTGTTATGTCTACTATTTTACAGGTATTGTGCGATTTTTCTTTCAAGACACACACAAGTACACAGCAAACAAACTCCCAGCGACTGACCCAACTTTCTTCTTCTTATCATCCGTACTTTCTAATATATAAACTACTTTCAAAGTGCCAGAATGTACTAGAATAAACAGAATGTCTATAAAATGCCACACAGCACAATGTACTTGTGATGAGACAGTCACAATTCCTGAAATTCACCACCTGTGGCCTCTGGCCTGCCCAGGAGCACCACAGTCCTGGGTCCATGCATAAACCACGAAAATGCACTGCATTATACTACACACAGAAACACACAGACTGCGGGCAAATTGATGAGACTAGATCCGACGGACAGGGCCTGCACATTAGTGGGAACCAAATGGCTTCAGATCGGCAGGCCCAGTCTGTCAGAGATACCTGCAGGAATGACCTGCGGTTTTGGCCTGTCATGAAAGTCCACTCATGTGGCCAGCTATTCACATGTCACAGACATTATGTTGATGAAATAAGACCATGGTGATCAATTCATGCTACAGGTAAGTTGCACAAATACTCTGAGAATCAGTACGAATGAGAATAGGTTGTTACTCACAGCAAAGATGATTGCTGAGCCGCAGACGGGCACACACAAAATAATCACACTCTCACAACTAAATTTTTGGCCATAACCTTCATCAGAGAACAACAACACACAAATTCATACAATCACTGAGACAACTTGTGCATACATGACTGCCGTCTCTGGCCGCTGTGTCAACTGTCTCCGAGAATCAGATCCAAACAAACCACTCCTCACACCTCCCTGTCTCTCGTCGGCAGCTGCTAAGCTAGCTGAAAGAAGTGGTGGCAGCACTAACTGCAAGCTGGGTGGAATGGCAGAAATAGGAGAAGGAGTAAGAATAAGGGAGTAGGGAAGTGGTGCACGTACTAAGCTGCACCCAGCCACCAATGGTGCATGACATCACAATAAACAAACCATTACGTCTACCGAGACAAAAATGAGATTTTTACAGTGTTTTTTTTTCAAATTTCCCTGACACGTTTGAAATTCCCTGATTTCCAGAACATGTGGCAACCCTGGTATATATGCAGACTGAAGCAATTATAGTCAGTGATAGTCTTGTAACTTCTGTGGGTGTATTGCTGTGGTTTAATTGGTTGGCATGTTGAAAGCAAGTCTCCAGGTTAAACTCCCAGTCTGCCACACAATTCTGTCAAAATAAACAATGTAAACTCCACCAAAAGAATTTCATCCCATATTCTCATGCATTGCAAAATGGCAGAATGACTTACACAGTGATGATGATGCACTAAAATTTGCCGAAAGCATCACAGTGTAATTTTTAAGATTTAGCAGACTGTTAGGTAGAATATGACATGCATCTTGTGGAGTTGTACAATTTCCTTAAAGGTGGACATATGATTGCACTGAGAGCTGCCTTTTGGAGGACCCTCAGGAATGCAAACTGAAAATTTTGACTAAGTGTAAGACTTCAGACATCTGGAGTATTCATTTCAAAGTTCGTTTTCTCATTGTACTGCTTTGATTTTTCTCCTCAGGTAGCTAAATCAGTTTCCTTATCTATGTACAAAAAGTAACAACTAATAGTATTTGCCATATAAATACTCTATTATGTAATGTTCCCAATCTTGTTAATATAAATACCACCAACATTATGTTAAGCTGCTTTCCCTATCTTTGTTAACGAAATCCCATACTGATTTTATTTTCTTCTGCAGTAGCTAAAGTTATGAAGCCCTAAACATCTGCCCATCATTTGTATCTGCTCCAGACTTTCTTGGGAAAACTTAATAATTCCATGGTTTGCCAACCTTCTATTGATCACATTCTTTGTGTGCTTTCTGGTGTTTCAAAGCTGCCAGTGATGTAAAATGACATATAATTTAAGTCAAAAGCAGATGTTTTGTAGAATGTTGTGGCCCAACTAAACACTACTCTAGAAGTTTTTTGACCAACAGTGGACAAGTGGGTAAAAGTATGAGCAACATGACAAAGACTGCTTTGAATGAGATTACAGTTTCAGACCTCTAAATATGTAGAAGCTTTTTGCCATATGATAACTTTTTATTAACTGATTCATCTCACGTTTCATGATCATTGGTTGCTTGCTACAGGTATTAACGATTGTTTACTGTTTGCAGATCAGTAACAGATTATACAAGGTGACAAACACTAAAGAGGTCCAACAAACAAAAACACTTGCCTATGCAATATTGTTCTACAAGAAACATATGTTCTTAGACAAAATAGTGATATATTGTCACTAAACACTGAGCCCCAGTCACAGGGACTTTTGGAAACACACCGTTCTGTCAAACAATGTTTAAGAGTGCACAGTGTTGCCACGTCAAACGTCACAAATTACATTTTCAGCAGAATTGCTACGCATGTTTGTGGGGCCTTTTTCGAGTGGGCACCCTGTATTTTGCCAAGTTGAAAAAGTTCATTTCTTCACACACATTTTGTAATGCTTTTGTTTTGCTTTGGCAGTGTCATGAGAACAAAATAGTTTTAGTTTTAGGGTAATAGCTAATGACAGTAGACTGACATTTACGTAATGTGATACAGTGTTCAATTTTTCCATGACAAGGAAAATATTTACTTGCATACAGTGATTCATATACAATAACGATGTTTGTATTCAGTTTATAGAAGCGTGTTGCCCTTTGTAGGCAACACCAGAACGTTGGTAAAGGAGTGACAGCATTAATGCTATTTAATGGCTGGTGTATTATAGCAAAAAAGAGCAATGATGCCAGCTGATACGTAGCATGCTGCAAGTTTATGAAACGGAAAATTGTGCACTTGTAGTTGTACCACCATCCTGATGTGTGGGCTAGAGTTGGTAATGTTGGTGAGAATGAGAGTGGTGATGGTAGAAGATTTATCATTCACACCAACATGACTATTACCATTAAATATTTAAAGATAGGTACTGGCTGTACAATTGTTGATTTGCTAACTTCACTTATGAACTGTTGTTATTGAATTAAATTGCCATTTTAGAACAGAATTTGCATCTGAGTTGTGTGAGTAGTTACCTCTCAAACATGCAATATACTTACACTGTAAATTCACTCAGTTACAGTCAAGTGTGCAATGAACTATGTATCTGTTGACTCTAAAGACAAAGACAATTTAGTAAGCACGAAAGTGTAATCATGATGCTTAGCCAATTCCAGTAGCAGATGCTGCAAGACATTTACTGTTAAAAATTCAACAGTTTGAATTTCCCACCACAGGACACTGTTAGACTGGCCAAAAAAGTTCTACAGCAATACAGTAGTTAACAGCCAGTTCCTCTCCATTATTGCTCACAACATGATTGCTATTCAGTGATTACTTTTTCACGCTATGCAAAGTTAAAGCTGAGATTTGTTTTTAACACTGAATTTTTGTTTCACTTGTCCAATTAAGAAGAGATTATGCATTGAAACATATTCTAAACCATGTGAAATGCCTTCTATAAATGAAATAAGTATCTGAACCTTAATGACAGCAAATGGAAGTTTCAATAAACCATTACCGGCACTGTAGAAAGGTAGCAACCACTAATTTCACTAATTCATTCCCACAATAATATAATTCTGTGTGGAATGGTAGATACAAAGTAAATTGTTTTCATTTATATTTGGACCACAGAGTGTGAACTTGCAAAAACAAATACCTTAAAACAGAAGTGAGTGAGGAAGAAACTGCAGGGGCCATGATACTAGTGAAAAAACATATCTCTTAAAACTGTTGCAGATCTATATGGGAATTCCAGTTCCTCTGAACTTTACAGTATAAAAATAATAAATAAATTAGGCAGTTTATCTTAGGCCAAGTGACAGAATGCAACAACAACATAATAAAAAGGTTACCACATCCAAAATACACTGCTCTGCAAATCTTTAGGATGAGACAGATCAAGGCAACATGGTAACTACTCAATGGAAATGAGTAGAAGTGTGAGAGTATGATGCCAGAGGTCTCTGTCGTACACAGAAAGTTGTACGTCAAACGGTCTGAGGTCAACATGACTATAGCAGCAAATGGAGCTGGCTCAACACTACCAAGCAGTTGAAGGAACAGAAGAAAACATTGTGTGTCAATCAGCAAGCAGTTACAGTGCTCTATGATGGTGTTCATTATTACAAAAGGACCCAGAGCAAACATTCTGAATACTTCATACCGGAAAGAATTATCAGAAAACTGGAAGGAAGATGAAGTGTGACAAATGTAGCCCAGTAGTTTGGTATTTCTCGCAGCACTGTTTTACATGCACGGGGAGCATTAAAAATACCAGGCATTGCAAAGGGACTGGGAGAATGACGAATGGGGTAGCATGCAAACAGGAGCATATTCAATCTCAGTTGTGATTCTTGATATAGCCTGTCTTCATATGGCGAGGTTTGCTGAATGGGCGTAATGACAAGCAAATCATTTAATATGGTTCATTCACCGGTCAATCTTATTGTGATGCTGTGCTCCTTTCCCATCTGCATTCTTTCAGGGGTGCATGCAGTCTGGACTATTTTTATGGATTACAATGCATAATCACATAAAAAGAGCAGAGGCGGAGGATCTCTTGGAACAAAAGGATATTCAGCAAATCAACTTGCCTGCCTGTTCCTTGACTTTAATCACAGTGAACAGGTGTGGCATTTATTGGGAAGACATATTGTAGCATATCCACATGCACACACCACCATCCAGCCATTGTCAACTCCAGACAGTGAGGAATGGCATGTCCTACCAGAAGTGCTCCTTACCAATCTTACAACCAGCATTGGAACACACCACAGAATATGGAATGCTGTCCATGGCAATCACACATGCCTTAAGCCAAGTAATAGTAATAGAACACCAACACTGCAAAAATGTTATCACAGCCAAAATACACTGCTCCACAATATATTAGGAAGAGATGTATAAAAGTAACATAGCATGTTAAGTACTTCATGGAAATGAAGTAGAAATGTGGGAATATGTTGCCAGAGGTCTCTGTCATGCACAAAAAGTTGGATGTCATATGGTCTGAAGTCAACGCGACTACAGTACCAATGTGGAGCTGAAGGAAGAGAAAAAAAAAAAGAATGTATCACTCTCCAAGCAATTATGGTGCACTGCAGTGATGTTCCTTATTAAAAGAAGGGCCCAGAGACAACATTTTGATGATTTCATACTGGAAAGAGTCATTGGAAAACTGGAAGAACGACAAAGTGTGACAAGTGTGGCCCACCCTATTAAGAAGTGTGGCCTACATTTTGTAATATCAAGGGCACCACTATAAATCATGATTTTAGTGTAATTACTGTCTTTGAATAAAAGTGTCATTTTTGTTCATATCTCTGTATATTACTTTCAGCTACCTTCGGTAATTATTGCAGCAGTTTTTTCTGTGTATGATTCGAGATTCATTGAGATACGTTACTTGGCAGTGACACTTTATGCAAATTTTATATGCCTACTAGTTCCGGAGATATGGGGATACTGAAAGTATGCTTGATGCCATAAAAAAATTATTCATATAGTTAAGAGAATGATAATACTTTTGTGATGGAAGAGTGGAATTTAATAGTAGGGAAACGAAAGAAAAGGCAAGATGTCTATTAAAATTTTTCACATATTATAATTTCCTCATTGCTAACACTTGATTTAAGAATAATCAAAGAAGACAGTATATGTGGACGGGACCTGGAGATTCCAGAAAGCTTCAGACGAATTATGTAACTATAACAAAAGAATTCTGAAAAAAGATGTCAAGTCCTCAGACATTTCCAGTGGCAGATGTGGATTCTGATCATAATTTGTTGATTGTAGAATGAAGATTAAAACTGAATAACATGAGGAAAGGTAAGAAATTAAGGTATGGGACCTGGCTAAATTGAAAGAGCAAGATGTCGAGAGTTTCTGAGGGAGCATTAGGCAATAATTGACTATCATGGTGAAGTCAACACAATAGAAGGGGAATGAGTAACTTAAAGAGATGAAATAGATAAAAGACATGGCCCAGTAGAAATTATTGTTTAACACAAGAGATACTGAATATTACTGACAAAAGGAGAAAGTCTAGAAATGTCAAAACACAAGGCAATGCTGACATTGTAATTTGGTTAGAGATGGAAAAAAAAAAATGCTGGCAGGTCAGTTTTATTACCATTTTTGTTATTTGAGCAGCAAAATTGCTAGTGGTGGCCAAAGTAATGATGATATAAAATTCATGCTAGTAAAACAGCAGAAAGAAAAGTGTTGCAAAAAATGATGTATTTGTTAATGTTTAATATAAATTTGTATTAGAAGTCTTTCGTAAAGGTATTTTTCTGTAGTGCAGCCTTCTACAAAAGTGAACAGTACAGTTCAGGTATGAAAAGAATAGAACTGCTTGAAGTGTGGTGCTACAGAAAAATGTTTAGCATCTGATGAGTAGATTAGATAACTAGTGAGATGGTTCTGATTTGAATTGGGAAAAACTAAAATTCATGACTACTTTACTTTAAAGGTTCAGTCGATAGATGCAGCCTGTTAAGTATCAAGGAATCGTCAATCAGGTAATTGAGGAATGAGTGCAGGATAAAAACTGTAAAGGAAAACTAAGGCTCGAATACATGTAAGTACGTTCAGGTAGTTAAACAGAGATGAAGAGACTTGTACTGGACAGACTTGTGTGGAGAACTGCATCAAACCAGCCTTTGAACTGAGAAAGAAAACAACTGGCAGAGTTATCTTTTCCAGCATTAAAGGTTTGTGTGTATATATATATATATATATATATATATATATATATATATATATATATATATTTATATATATTTTTTTGGGGGGGGGGGGGGGCTGCTTCTAACTTGAAAAGCCTGGGACTTCGTGTAGGTGTTGGAGTACATATGTTTATAATGAATTATTACAGTATCATCTAACATGAATATGGATATCACTGGAACACAGACTGAAATGTGATATAGCTGATTCCAGTCTGGATATAATGCCAGTAAACTGTTGACAAACACAGGTCCAGTGCTTCTGTGCTAAGCCAATATTACAGATGAAACAATACAGCCCATTGTGACAATGGGAATTAAGGATAGAGCTTAACAGACTGTCAACAAAGAGGTCATTATAGATGGAGCACAAGCTCATATAAGACAAGGTGGGAAAGGAAGTTAGCCATTTAACTGATTTATGGAAACAACGAAAATGCAAATCTGGACAGCTGGATGGGGGATTTGAGTCCCCCCTTCTCCCCAATGCAAGTCCAGTGTCTTTAACGTTGGTGCCAGCTCCTTGGATATGTCCACGTGAACAAAATTATAGTTATTTTAAGAAATACATCAACCAACCACTTTTTTGTGCGTTTGTATTTATGTCAATACGTGTTTTGGGCTTTCACCCACCTTCAATTGGGATAATACATATTTGAATGTTCAGATAGTGCTGTGTTAAAACACTACTGCAATTTAGCTGCTGCAGCTGGCTTTCTACTCTACAGGTTAGTTACGTTATGTAGTGTGCCTTTTCTCTCACATTTTCAGCTCATTTGACTTCTTTTCTTGAGGTCAATGTAATTCTGATTTCTAGTCATACAAGAGTGGACATTGCTGTACATAGATATCTCTACACCATTTTAGCTGCTTAGGCCTATTGCTGATAGTGTTATCTGAGTTTGACAATTACTTCTCTGTGTTGTAATTTTTGCATAGGTACTTTTGTGTTCACAAGTATTTCATATTACAGGGGAAAACTTTGCAACCTCTTATCAGTAATATTACTGGGCTCACATTAAATTTACTTTCAAGTAACCTACTGATGTTCTGTTTCAACTAAATATCTAGTTATTTCAATTTCTGTTTACTGCTTTTACTTTCCTTAGTACATCAATCAGCTTCCCACATCCACTGAGGGATAAATAATAAAAAAAAAAGTATTTGCTATTTATGTTGGTTATGATGATATTAAATTAACTAATTTATGGACATTGGATTTAATATTGTCTTAAGAAAAACTGATTAAAAAGGAGAAAAAAAACGATAGAAACTGGGCAACATTGCCTATATCAGCAGCAATCTCACGTTATATTTCCCAACAATCTATGTTCCTAATACTTTGAGTATTGTCTAGCTCCCATTAATAAAGCTTAAAATTTTCTGCTTGAGTTTCTGAGCTGTGCACGATATTTGTGTCATAAGGCAGCGTCAAGATAAGATGATAGACGCGCATGTCTGTAAATTCAGCTTTTACTTACGACACAGGTACTAAAATATTAAACTACTGGACTCTGGAAATTTACGCGAGTTATTAGAAAACAAACTGGTACCATCCATATTAACTGTTCATTCAAAACTGCCTCACAAACACATCTTAAAATCACATCAATTTAACATTAATTTCTTATGTCCAACCAGGAACAAAATCCAATCCAATACAATGTAAATCATTCCGAGGTAGATTAACAAACTGGACAGAACGGAGCACAAATAGCTACTACCAGAACCGCCAATATGTATACTTACAACTCAAATTTTTTTGCCAACTACTTCCAGTTGATAGATGTATCACAAATTTATAGTTTATTTCATTCACACTATCAAAATTTTCCATTATATGAAAAAGAAGAGATACAGAACAGAACACGAATAACATCCCCGAAGATATGGATAACTATAATTACTTGAGGAAAACTGTGAACGTCTAGTTGCAGTTGAGACTACAAAAAATATTTTTCATAACCTGAATGAGCATGACATGCATTCATAGGCTACTGATAAATACCACAGTTTTAAATAACTAATGTTCAAATATTGGTGCTAACTTGTATTGCGACTCATAAACCATGGTTTTCCATAAAACACGAGCAAAACCTTTTGGTTCCGTTTTGTCGATCAGAGGATAAAATGGTTTCTACAAATGTGGATTCAGATATTTGCAATGTGAATAGGATTTGAATTCAAACTGGAAATGCTGATTGACAAACTTACCGTCCATTCGGACATAAACAATTCGGTTTCATGTGGAGTACAGCTTTTATGTCTCTTGAATTCATCTCGGACATAACCATTTCCTATAATTTGCAGTTCCTTTGGTAATCCTCTGTGCAACTTCAGTATCGCTTTGTAAAGAAATCGTACATTCCTAACGTGTACTAACTCCATCTACGAACTTTCACACACATTCATACACGCTAGCTTCTCAGGTGTAGCGTCGATTTTTAGCACAATGCGCATGCGCATCAAATTTTAATTTTTTTGGTCCTTTTTAGTAAACGTGGATCATCTGCAGCTCTTACGAATGTATTCCGGTCGCTCATGTACGGAGCTCGTATGAAGTTTAAGAACGAAATTTGACTAGTGCCTACAGTTCTTGAATAACGATTCCATTTCGTCCCTCGGGGCTAGATAATTGTTCGATACGAGCCGTCTCTTTGACCCGTGACGTCATGGGTGCTCTGACGTCACGTTTTGGTGCGTATTTTGAACAGAATCTTTGTTTGGCCTTACATTCAATCGATTATAATCTCGTTGGTTTGTAGGGATGTTAATGTTGGACGTATATCAGACACAAAATTCTGTCTTTGGTGCATGCGCGGCGCGAGATTTGTAATCAGCTTTCCATTTATTGGTAGCATTGCGAAAAATGGAGGCAGTTGCTGCGCCTAGTTCTGCTCCTGATTTTGAAGATGATGGACAGTAATGGGTGTGCAGAACCACGCATTCCTCAAGTTCGCTTCACTGCTGTGAAACTGGCGGAAGAAATGAGGGATCCGATGAATATTAAGACTATTGGTAATAAGTAGAATCTCATCGGTAATTATAATACATGTTGAGTTTGTGGTTGAGAGATGTTTGGTTGGTTGGTTTGGAGACTAAAGGGACTAAATTGCGTGGTTATCAGTCCCTTGTTGGGAGAGGAAATCATTAAAGGTTTCCAAGAAACGGACCAGGGATTTATATATGTGGCGGTGTTCGAAAGATCGTGTGTGGCAATCTGTGCGTCGAGGGACTTGATTTGAGAAATCAACGCTACGTGTGAAAGCTACGTCATTGCTTTCTTACTTTTTGTTTTGTTTCACATCTCCTATTTGGCTTGGCTTGTTGCCTACGAAAGTGAGACAAAACGCAAAGCAGTTGTAGATTGGTTTTTGTTTTGATGGGACACTTGTTCAATTTTATTTATTTTATTGCGAAAAGAGGCAAAACTGATGGGCCGGGGGTTATTATAGATTTTGCCGACTCACAATTTGCAAAAATAAAAAGTAGGAGAGATGGTATGCTGTCGTTGGACCATATATGTGGGGGAGGGGGCGGTTGTTTCAGGTAACAGCTATTCTCCAGACATGTTTTTTAAAGTGTGTGTGTTGTGTATTGAACCAGGGACCTAGAAACGACGGAGAGGCTTCGTCCCGCTGTAGCCCTCAGTGGCACACAACCCCAAACAGGCCACAGCAGTCCACCCACCCCATCGCGCCCCACACCAAACTCAGGGTTATTGTGTGGTTCGGGAACGTCTCATACCAGACGAGTGTAACCCCAAATGTTCGCGTGGTAGAGTAATTATGATGTACGCGTACGTGGAGACAGTGTTTGCGCAGCAATCGCCCACATAGTGTAACTGAGGCACAATAAGGGGAACCAGTCCACATTCGCCGAGGCAGATGGAAAACCTCCATAAAAACCATCCACAGGCCAGCCGGCACACTGGACCTCGACACTAATCCGCTGGGCGGTTTCGTGTAGGGACCGGCACGCCTTACCGCTCGGGAAGCAGCCCGTGAGACCGCACGGCTAGCCGGGCGGGCTTGGTTTTTAAAGTACTGAAAGATAGGACAGCCTGTACTGTGTTTCGATTAATAAAAACGTATATGGCAGAGGGGTTAACAGTCAGAGGGCTGGGTTAGTTATAAGGGGTTAGATGATGTTGAGTATACGCATTTATTACCCAGCCACGATACTGTTGCACTTGGCCTCTCGCGGCTGTTATCAGAAACATGCGGTGACATTACGGTAATCACGTGACATTGGTGACTGAGGAAAGTTCATCGTGCTGCGAGTCATTTAAAGAGAGTTATGCACATATTGGCAAGTGGTTCAACGTGTCCACGTGAAACATTACTATAAAGACCCCTACTCTCTCACTCTCTATTCGTGTAGTCGGTTCCGACTCTCCCTGATCTCATTAACCAAAACACGCCAATTTCTTCTGTCCTGCAATTTCTATCGTAGGCGTTCCAGGTCGGCGCACATTACTTCTGTGATGCCATCGATTCATCTAATCCTCTGACGTCCTCTTCTTCTAATGCCTTCGATCTTCCCCAACATTAGTGTTTTTTTTTCCAGTAAAACATGTCTTCTCATGATGTGTCCAAAGTAGGTTAGCTTTTGTTTTAGTGTCAGAGCTTCCAGGGAGCACTCTTATTTGCTATAATATCGGCCTATTCGTTCTCTTTGCAGACCATGGGACTGTAAGAAGTTTCCTGCAACATCACAATTCAAAGGAGTCTGTTCTTCGCCGTTTCGCCTTTCTAATGGCCCAGGTCCCACATAAATGCACCACAACTGGAAAGACCATAGCCCTTGCAATACGGATCTTTCTGGCTAAAGTTATATCTCTACTCCTTAAAACGTTGTCAAGGTTTGACACTGATTTTCTACCAAGCAGCAAGTGTCTCCTGATTTCATGGCTGCTGTCACCATCACCAGAAATCTGGGAACCGAGATCAATGAATGCAGACACTACCGCCATTGTTTCTCCTCTTATATGCCATAAAAAAACTCTTCTTCACTTTGTGCCAACAGTATAGTATTATCTGCGTATCTAAGGTTGTTAACATTTATCTCATCTACTTTAATTCCAGCTTCTTCTTCATATAGCTTGACATTCCTCATAATGTGCTCTGCATACAGATTAAATAAGTAAGGTGATAATGTGCAGCCTTTCCAGTACCCTTTCTGAATCTTGATCCATTTAATTGTTTCATACATAGTTCTTACTGTGGCTTCTTGGTCAGAGTATAAATTCCATATGAGATGAATGAGATAATGTGGTACTCCCATATTTTTGAGTACTTCCCGTAATTTATTGTGACCGACACAGTCAAAGGCTTTGGCATAATCAATAAAGCAGAGAGAGATACAGGGCTTTCTGTAATTCTCTTGCCTTTTCCAGAATCCACCGAATGTAGGCAGTTTGATGTCTGGTCCCTCTTCCTTTACGAAATTCGGCTTGTTCTTCTGGTAATCCTCGCTCTAGATACTGGCGAAGTCTATTTTGTAAGATTTTCAGCATGATTTTGCTAGCATGTGAAGTAAGTGCAATTGTTCTGTGATCTGTGCATTCTTTAGAAATTTCCTTCTTTGGTATCAGAATGAATACTGATCTATTCTAGTTTTATGGCCACTGTTGCGTGATCCATATTTTCTGGTATACTGAATGCAGCATTTTCACTGCATTCTTTCCAACGACCTTGAACAATTATGCTGGAATTCCATCATGTCCATTAGTTTTGTTTGCCCATTTGGCTTCAGTCTTCAAAATATATGGTTCTAGTTGTAAAATAACATTAACATCTTCATTGTCAGCATTGTCAGTTTGTAGTTTTTTCTTATATTCTTATATAGATCTCCTACATATTCTGTCCGTCTTTGCTTAATGTCCACTACATCTCTTAACTATTTCTTTTATCATTCCACTTTTCGTCCGGAACTTTCCCTTGATGTGTTTAATTTTCTTGTAAGGATCCCTTGACTTCCCTCATATTGTTATTATCTTCAACTTCGCTGCATTGTTCGTTTAAGAAGACATTTTTATCTCTTCTAAATAACTTCTGAAACTCTGTATATAATTTAAACATGACTATCTATCCCCTTTTATATTTGCTTATCTTCATTCTTCTGCAATTTGCAATGTTTCAGCCAATAGTCATCTGGCCTTCTTGTTATTCTTTTTATTGGGAATGTGTTTTTCTGCTGCCTCCTACACAGTATTGGGTACCTTTGCAGCAGCACTTGTAGGTTTTTGTCTTCTAACTCCAATGCATTAAATCTGTTTCGGACTGCTACTGTGTAATCAAAGGGTATGGTCTTAAGGTCGTATTTGCGAGATGGAACAGCTTTTGCTCCTTACCTCAGTTTCGCTTAACAGTGCGGGTTACCTACTTCAGGGACAAGTAGGCATTCGGGGGCAAATCTATTGTTCTCTTTTGATTGACAGGTCCTCAACCTATTGTTCTACTTAGAGCATTATGACCCCCTGAGGATAATCCATCCTTTTGATTGACAGGTCCCTAGACTATTGTTCGGTTAAGTGGTTTTTCATGTTACTGTTACCTATCATCCTACTCTTTCCTCCCTCCCTCCCTCCCTCCCTCCCTCTCTCCTCCTCCTCCCCTCTGGGAACTCCCCTCGCTGATACAAGCAAAATTTTGATATCAAATTGATTGACTGATCAATTAACTCGTCAATTAATTAACCGCTACCCATCTGCGAAACCTCCCAGCCCCCCTCCCCCACCTGGAAATTTCAGGTAAAAGACTCAGTTGATTGCCATTTGGTCGGAAATCGTTTGCAATGTATGAAACACTGTTCAAACAGTTTAGACAATGTGTAGAATATTATTTATTTAATCAATTTATAGGATACAAGGCAGTGTATGAAATATAGTTTATTATTTATTTACAGAATTTGGTAGGAAATCGAGTGCAGTGTAAAGAATATTGTTTAAACAATATCTGATAGACAAGGCAATGTGTGGGATATTGTTTATTTAAACAATTAATAGGATAAAAGGTGCAATAGAGTTTATTTATTTATTCAAAAAATTTGGTGGGAAGTCGAGTGCAGTTCATGGAATATTTTTCAAACAATTTGTGGTAGACAAGTCAATGTGTGGAATATTGTTTATTTAAACAATTTATGGGCTGCAGGATGGTGTATAGAATATAGTTTATTTATTAATTTAAAGAATTTGGTGGGGAATCGATTGCAGTGTATGGAATATTGTTTAAATAATTTGCAGTAGACACGGCAATGTGCGGAAAATTGTTTATTTAAACAATTTATGGGATACAAGGTGGTGTTTGGAATGTAGTTTATTTATTTAGTTAAGGAATTTTGTATGGAATATTGGTTATTTAAACAATTTGTAGGTCACAAAGCAGTATGGAATATTTAAACAATTGTGGAGCTTTTTAATTCTGATCGCACATGGGAAAGCTGAGGGACTTAGTTTATATTTTCTGCTGGAGTCAGGGATGTTAACGCTCTTATTCTCTATTTTCCTCACTTTTCAAAGCACAAATGGGAAAGTCAGAACAATTACCTATCTAAAAGTTCATGACGTGTTTCGAAACACACTACCACTTTCTTCAGACGTCAAATTACCAAAATTCCAGTGACAAAACTATTTTGTAAAGATCGAGAAACTTACAGCCGTCACATTGCACTGACAGCTGAATCCAGCAGAAGTTGTCTACCTGTCATGAATGGAATGGAGTATAGCATCCACCGTTTGAAGTCTCCCGCGCATGTGTCTATCGTCAGGGCGCCGCCACAAAGGTCAAAACCACTCAATGTCTTAATCACAGATAACGTTACTAAATACCACCAACCACGGACCTGTAATCTGGCGGCCCCCAAACAAAGCACCAAGTGGCGGCATTCTGTTGATCGGGAAATTCCAGATTCGCTTCCTGTCTCTGTCTTTCCGAAGAGGCCACTCCCTGTTTGTTTGTGTGAACCAACGTCTCCAAACATGCAGACGGAGGTTTTCATCTCTCCTCAGAATACTGTTTTCCTGTTAGCTAATGCTGGATACAAAGGGAGAGCTGTCTCAATGACACAGAGTGAAATAATCCATTTGCACTACCTTATCAAATTAATTGTTTAACGATTTCCAGAATTCAAGTAGATCACTTAAAACACTTACCTCCATCTTACGATGATCCTTCTTCGTAATAAAACATATTTTCAATATTTGAGTATCACTCGCAAAGATTATGCAAATCGAGTAACGAAATTTCCACCACAAATAGATCGTAGCGCTAAATATAACCGAGATCTTTCAGAGCACAAACGCCATCCTCCATCGCAACGTTTTCACTAAACATATCTGGTGAAAAAAAAATTCTACCGATCACACAGCGCGCCATCCACCGACTCCAGGACAGCCCCATCCGAAGCGTCTGGGAAAGAGGCCCCGCATCCACGTGGGCCATGCCCGCCCATACTGAATGCATGCCTGCTCACAATACAACAATTGGAAACAATAAATTGATCAGTTGGGAATTTGACGGTGTGATTGGGTTTTTAAAGCGCTATAGAATTCCTAAATTGGTCCTCTCCGCCACATTTGGAAGGTGGAGGAAGGGAGTACCACGTAATGGGACAGTAACAACAACAATAACAAATACCTCTACAAGACAGAGTCCTCTGCTGTGTATTGAGAAGCACTAAATACAATACACTTAAATCATGAGCCAGTCTGTAAGAGTAGTTGTCATGGCTAGATGTCGGAGATCACTGGAACACTCACACATCCTGTGCGTTCATGTACCAAGGTCCACGCGCAGCGTGCCAACCTCTCATACACCGCCGGCGCCAACGCTCTGAGGTCAGTGAAAACTACAGCCGCGGCTGCAACCGCAGTCATGGACGCCCGTGTTTGCCAGAGTACACCACCTCCGACCATGGAGGTATCCGGGGATGACTGGAGAGGTAGGAATTCAGATGTTATCAGTACGTCGCGTGCAAACACACGCCCGATATTGAATCTTCTCTACGCTACACAAACATCAATTTCTATGCCTGCTCACTCAGCACACTGATCGCATCGCGAGCTCTCGCTACCGCTTACAAGAGCAGACAGGTTGGTGCATTCTTTGTACCTAATAGCCCGTCACAGGCTGAGCTAATCCGTTACATCGGGCCGCGAACACCTCGTGACCGCCCCTGCAGCCAGCCGTGGTGCACAGCGAAACAAACAACTGAGGCTTGTGCGTATACAGTATCCAGTTTAAAAAATCCACTTTACCCACTGTGAGGCGGCGACGTTGTTGACCATACACCTCAAATTTCTCACGCGAAATGTAATTTCTCCTCTTTGTACAAGTTTTTTTCGAAGACAGAAAAAAATCAGCGCATACACGTTTTGCCACATTTGTTACGAAAATCGTGTACAACACTATGCATAGGCTACATTTACTCTAATTTTTTTCTCGTCAGGTAGAAAAAATCTTTTCTTATCTTCCACGTCTTGCATGACAGGAATAGAATATTAAACTCAATTTTGGCTCATGACGGAGTGCTATGATCTACCTCTATCACAGAATGCCTCCTCACTTTCGAACTCGCTTAAAGGAACCAAATACCTCGCCACATGTGAACTCTCTTAAGGTAGAAGCACAGAAAACTTGTAAATATCAGGTTTATTCTTCATACCACCTCATAAATTCGATAATACATCATACGTTGGTTGTCTATCCCTGTGTAGGTGAAATATTGAAATTTCGTTAAAAGACATCGCTGCAACGGAAGAAAACGCGTTATTACTGCTCCAACTCAAGACTCATATCCGTGGTACCCTAGGCATCGCTTCCAGCACGTCATTGACATCAAATTGAAGGGCAAATTAATGAAATTGATCGTGAGAGTCACTTTGTATGGCTGAGTAAGTTTTCTTTTTCGGCAGTGGGGTTACACTCATTAAGTAGGTCAAACGGGAATCCCTGGAGGGAAGACGATGTTCTTCTTGGGGAACACTATCGAGAAGCTAACGGCAGGTTTCTAGTGCTGGCACCATACATTTCACGTAAAACCCGAGCTATTACAAACACGATCACAATGACTATATTAAAATCATCCCGCATAAAAAGTGGTCTTGGTTCTACAGGCACATGCAAGAGTCGGTGATAGTATTACGCTTTCTGGTAGAAAGCCACATACTTGTGGTGGATCCTATGAGACATCTTTTAATGATTACACCCACTGGTGAATCATATTCGTGCCACTCTCATATCTTGAAACGACTCACTTTTTTCGAACCTATATGCTAACGATCCTATGCAGTAAAAATCCAGTGTGGTTTTTAAGACGGTCCATCTGCATCTTGTAACTATTCCTCAGGCTCTGCCTCGCCCTCCCTGCAGCTTTACCTATGTGATCGTTCCAGTTGAAGTCGGAACTGAACGGCAGTTGGAGAGCGCTATATCTAAGACATTCTGCTACCAATGGACAAACAGGGTGAGCTGAGTTAATGTGACAGGACCGTGTTTTGACCAATCAGTGGAAATGGGAACATGTTGTCATAGGTCAGCCAAATGTGTACAGTGTGTAAGGCCAGGACCAAATGAAGCTTTCTCCTGCAACACTAGATAATAGAAAAGACAGTACGAGTGGTTACGGTGGTGTTTCTTATCGGAAAAACTCCACGTCATACAGGAACTGGAGGAAACATGAGGATTTTGCTACTGGGCTGGAGTGTGTCTCCAAACTACATACAGGTACAATGGTCCGAAGAAAGTCTGTGTCTCTCAGGGTGAGGTGATCCGTGTCTGTCACCCAAGCATTCTCTCCCTTCTTGTTATTTTGTACCATCCAACAGAAAAAAACTACGAACTATAAAAACTCTGCAAACGCCACACGATAGAGAACTTTATAAGATATTACCACATCCCTGTCTTCTGATATATCGGGAACAAATACTGTCTGTGTGATGGCACTGACCATATGTGGCGATCTCATTAAATATACAGGTACTGGTCCACTGGAGCAGGTGGCTAGTGATCGAAGTTGCTTCAACAGACCAGTGTAAAGTTTCACTACGTGTGCTGTAGGAGCACCATATACCACAGACTATTAGTTGCAAGAGAGGGTTCCTGTGTTGTTGTCCGATACATCTGCTTTCTTGCAGTAACACATCGAAGCAGTGTATGACTACAGCTTTGTACACCACCATACATTTTGTTTCTCCACTTCAACATTGAGGTCTGTGTCAGGTCCTAAACTGACATTAATTCGTATCAATCCAATTGCTATCACAGAAGACTAGACATTGCACAGTGTAAATTATGCTGCTGCTCCCACTATACGCAGGACGATTGAAATAAAAGACATAGGCAGTATTTCTTATTGACAACAAAATGCGGAAGACATCACAACATATGGAAATTGGAAAAGTTTGCAGCATTGTGGGACTTCTATATTTAAACTCATCTTTCACAGTGACAGGGTAGCAGATGTCTAGGTGTTCCATTTCGAATAATCCCTCTCATATGGCGGTCATGTACGCAATCACTGTTTTGGTACAGGTTATCCCCAGAAGGTGCTTCCCACACCAAGACTCGCTCTCCATCTCAGACAAGTGATGTCGGTCAGTCATTATGTGGTAATCAACAGTGTACCAGTGGATGGTTGGGATGGAAAAGACACTGTCCATCTGCTGTAATAAGCATCACAGTTGATAATGCTATCAATTTTAAAAATTTTACCAGTTTTTCCTTAATTTCAGTGCCGACCAATAGCATACTTCCCAATTTCTGTATCATTGCTAAACCACCACTCCACTACTTTGCACGTACCGTGTACTAGATTGCGAATGGAGATAGATGAGCGTGCAGTATGTTCATTCATGGTTAATTCTCTAACATCAAAGTATATCAGAGAGCGTCCTGTATCGATCTAAATATTTCTAGCACTTCGATCATAGGGCATAATTTACGATTACGATGGCCCATCTTTCCCTATGCAGTTGGGAGTCACAGAGCACTCTCGCATTCTTAGGATAAAGTTAAAGATTGAAAGATGTCCCTGCACTGTCTTTGAACAACCCTCCCTGTAACACTGTCCTCGATTTAATTTGGAACAGATCAGATGTAGGGGGTACTATACCCGCTAGATTCCACGTCTCGTGAAGGAACAGAGTAAGCCGAGTCCGTAACTACTGTTCAGCAAAGACTGTTCCACAGCAGTCTTACTCACGGCACCCACCCAAGTGCACAAGATCTCACCAGATGCTTACATGTTGAGGAGGTTAGCACCCCTTATCGGTATAAAGTATTTATGAGAGTGTAGTTATAATATAACAGACGGTCAAGAAGGAATGTGTGGCTCATGCATGATGGAGCTCCAGACGGACGTAGTTTGAAACATTTTACGTAATTCAACTGTGCTATCAATTCTGAAGTATTGTTCTGGTGTTTGGTGTCCACATCAAGAAGATATGGGAAAGAGAGAAATGATCATGGGACATAAACATATTCCAAAGGCTAATAAACTGTTCTGCACTTAAAACACGCTATAATGCTAGAGTAGTGCGATTTCTGACCTACTTGGCGTGTAGGGGGCGGAGGTTGAAGGGACCAGATAGGCGTGTGGAATGCAACGCTTTCAATCTTCCAATGCAAGAAATATATTTTCAGCGCATGGCATACATTATTCCTGCATATTTCCCTATGATATACTATGGTGGCAAACTGTAAAGTGATAAAACCACTACCTTGTCCAGCAAAGAAAACATCGATTCTTTGTAACACAAACACTATATAGGTTTCCAGAGGTGTATGACGCCTGCTGTTTACAAAGTTCAAGCCCAAATATGGTCCAGAAATTATGATATGCTTACAACAGTCCTATAAAATGCTCTTCGGCAGCCGAAAATGCGTACGAAGAAGAAGTGACATCTTACGAGGAAATAAACCACAATTACTAACCAGAGGAAACGTAACAGTCTTATCGCAGTTCACCACTGCCCCTGGTAATCTTCCTCTTACATACAGAAATCTTGACGCCATGTCTCTAGAAAGCCTCCTCTATCCACTATTAAGGTGTGTATACGTAGCATCAGTCTACTCTCCTCCTCCTCCAGAACACGCATTTTTATTGATTGTGCTCGGAACTCATTTCATGGTAATTTTCTCTAATTTTAAGTATCTCAGTTAGTTTCCGTAATTTTACCAGGTTTTCGCGATTTGACATATTTTATCGTATCTTCCTCAAATTTGCACATCTCACATAAATTCTTCGTTATTATGCCAGGTTGTCCTCGAATTTTACCGACTTTGTCATTTTTCATGCTATTTATAAAGTTTCCATATTATATGTTCATATTCCTGGCATACCCATGTGCTATTTGATTTTCTACGACAAAATTTGGGCATCCTATACACCAATCTTCTAAAAAGTCCTAAGACTTTCCCTCACCCTGATGATCCACATGCAATTATTTTGGATAGGACGAACATGAAAAGTACAGTAACAGTCACTTCGTACCTATATGAAACTGAAAATTCGATTTATGTCCAAGTTGTGACAGAGAAATGGAGTATCTTGCCTAAATCTTCGTTCGTCTAGAGGAGGGTACCAAACAGACTTTTCATCGCTGGAGGTGTTTCATCACACATGAGCTGCAAGTCCTCTGCTGACAGTGGCATGGAGAGGTTTGCTGTTAACGATCGTAGGTACATAGTGCTCTAAGTCACACACAGAACTCGCAATTGTATACGAGTCGATCGTAAGTTATACCACACAACTGATACACCCCGAGAGAATAACGAAAAAAAAAGGTTAAACGCGTGATAAATTACCCACAGGAACGTCTCCCTCTCTCTAGAATGTATCAACAGTCTACCATTAAATCATACCTCTTTACAACCCCTCTCAAACGATCACTCCATCTACTTTCTATGATCCTTTAACGCACTTGCATGTCAGTTCAGAGGCAGATGGCTCTCTTTTCCGGGAAAGCATGAAAGACAGCAGCCAGTTTGCATGTATCACTATTACCTCAACAGACATACAGTAGAACGTTGTTAAAAAAACTATACAGCAACTGTCCTGTAAGACATATGTTAATTGACACCGCATGGTTGTGATTGGTGGAGAGTACAGTGAAGCACACTATAAATACTTATTATGGGGGTTTAAAACAACTAAACAGTCCTGCACAGGGTCAAACACGCGATCCATTCTGTAGTTGTGTATTGCAGTGATCCCACCTGGTAATACAACGCTCTTTAGCTAAGGACACTTAATAAAAATTTATAAGTTGTTTATCGATAACTTTGGGGTCACGCCTGGGCTTGTGATCTAACGATTAAAGGGTGTTTTAGAAGTTCTGAGGTGTGGGGTTGATCTGTTATTCTGTTATTCTGCGCAACGGATTAATCTGAGATGTACCCTTTACCCTGTGGCTCCTGCAAGATGCAATTTCCACCCCCACACTACTACAGAAGTCAGATAGACGCTCCTAACGTTCTAATGAGAAATGCCTGAAAACTTTCAGCAAGAAATATCTTCTGGAGTCGTCTGCTGTAAGGAAATGACACAAAAATTCACAAAATTTCTTACGTAACTAGTGGGATACTTGGGTACTGGAGTAGTGCTAGTCGTGTAAGAACAACATGAAACTAACGAAAGTTATTATTTATTTTGCAAAAATTCTGAGAAATCACAATGACACTTTTAGTTATGAATTGAACAAGTTATATACTGGTTCTTTTCGGAATGTGAAGTTACATTTCAAGGATAGGATTCGCAAATGAAATTTCTACACAAAGTTTAAGGTGCTTGTTGCCTTGGCAGAATGGCTGAGAGGCGCGCCGACTCAACTTGAATAATTATTCTTTAGAATGTTGCTAGGTACGGTCAAGGCTGTTGCGTATGAAATGCAGTGAAGTGAACTGTTGTGGACGAAATAGGGGGCTCGCAATAGCTGTAGCGCACAATACCGTAAGCTGCGATGACTGCTGTCTGCGTCGCTCGCTGCTGACAAATAAGATAACTCTCGTTCTATCCAGATTGACCTTCGCCAATCAAACTCTCCCTATACGTTGACGAAGTCAAGGATTCCTATTTGCCCCTAGTCTAACTATTAGCGTGGTACACCGGTCAGATAACCGGTCCACCGCGATGCCACTCAAAATTCGCTCGCAGGTGTTAACTATAACTCTGTCCGTTCACACCGCGCAATAAGTGTGTCGGCCAACATAGTGAACAACGCTTAATCGCAAGGACTCAATATAGAGTCGCCCTTTGATTCGCTCTTGACAGAGGTGCTCTCTCAGTGAAGTACTGAGGAGAGACTTGTTCCTCGCTCTTTCGAGTCCACATACGAGCGCGCACGCTCTCGTTGCGTGTTCTCGCTCCAAGAGCGACAACGGAATGGCGCCTCTCCACGCCAGACGTGAAGGGGTATATCTTTCGGTCTCTTCCATTATTCCTTCAGCTTAAGGCGTCAGAAATATCGTCTGCCAATCAGCGTTGCTCTTCTAAAACAGGAGAATGACGTTTCGTTTAAGGTGACCAATCTGGAAACCTATAGCTTTGGCGTTTGGCGTTTGCTGTCTCCCTGTGAAAATCTCTGAAACTGCGTGTTATGTGTAAAGAATGCATAGGCTGGCCGCTCCCACACAATGTTGCGGAATTTGCTTTTAAGCCGAACACGGGGTCGTTGCCCCTTTTCACTCAGGCCTACACTGTCCGCTACGGGCGGTCACCGGCCGACATGGGCTGGGTCGTCCTCTGAAGGGCCTGGCGTCCCGTTGTGTGGCCTCTCCCCAAACTAAAAGCCTCTGTGACCGTCGTGTCTGGAATGTAATTGTGCGTGCCAGCCTCGATTATTTCAACCACGGTGCACTCACTTGTCAATTGCATATCGTTTCCATGAATTAATACAACATTGACTTTATTTTATCGAGTTTGGGTTCGACTGATGCGTCTTGATGTGCGGAACATGATTGTGAGGGCGGAATATGTAAGCAATGAAGGTCAGGAGACCACGACGTCTTACAAAGTGATGGTCAATATTCAGGAATATGACAAGAATGATCATTCGAAACGAAAAAGTCAAGTAGACGTAGGCTCTAAAACACATACTTTAAAGAGTTATGATAAATTCTTAATCTCCCATACTGTGAAACAAATTTCGTCTACTTCAAGCTCTTTGCTTTCCATATTTTGAGAAGTGGTAGTATGGACCAAAACAAGAAAAAAAGTCTAGTAAACATGTACTCTAAGATGCATACATTAAAAGTTATGAGAACTTGTTGATTAGAAGAGTTGTGTTTCAAAGTAGCGAAGATGAACAGGTGCTCATAGCTCTTAAGGCATGGATTTTAGAGCAGGTGATTACTGGACCTTTTTTTCTTGTTTTGATGCATTGTACCACTTCCTAAACTATGGAAAGCAAAGAGCTTGCACTAGAAGAGATTTGTTTCACAGTATCGAAGATCAAGAATTGCCCATGGCTCTTAAGGCACGCGTTTTAGAGCCCATGTTTACTTGACTTTTTTGTTTAGAATGATAATTCCTGCCATATCCCCAAATATTGACCATCACTTCTGAAACATCCTGTATAAGTTTATTACTCTACATTCGGTGGCTGTCCACGTGAAACACTCTGTTCCAACCATCTTATCGCTCTTGACGAAAAATATTTGTTTCCCTGCTTCCCAGTGCTTCCATGACAACTTTTTCTCGTATGCTTCTTGCTGTCACATACTCGTTCCCATGTACAAGAATTTTCCTGCACCAAGCAGAAGACATGCAAGTACTCCCTCATTCACCCGCAATTTCCCCCGCATTTGGGTCTATTTTTCCTCAATTTATACGTTTTTTTCCGCCATTTTCACAATTTTATCGAATTTAGGTCACTTCTGCCCATACGATAATGACGTCACTTCTCGCTACGCATTCTAGAACTGCTTATAAATGTAGTATATTTATCAACACCTAGTGCTAATGCGCTATCTTTCTGGTCAGACGGCATATTATAGCACTGTATTCGAATGCATCCACTCACCTCCAGTCCATATTATATAGTTGCAGAGTGCTTGCTCTGTATTCTTTAGGTCTGTGCCTGTACGTGTGTCGCAGATGGCTCCCATGACCCAGAGTAGACCCTAGTTCATGTTCAAGTGCGGATCCGCAGCGTGTTATATCTGGAGCAATGTTCGGATGCGGATCCACATTATGCCACGCCCAGGATAGGGTTTGGAAGTGGATCTGCGCGCTTTATGTCTGGAGATGTGTTCTATGTCCGAAGTTGGATTCACCAGCAGGAGGAGCAGACTGAGGCATGGTTTCAACAGCATCCTCCATTTCCAGAGACTGACGTGACATTGTCAATATGCAGTGGACTAGTTGGTGGGCAGCAGATGAATTATCATTCAGCCCAATAGGAAAGGCATGTATGGTAAAGATGATTGGCAAAACTTCCACAGCCTCAAGTCGAAAAGCTCGAATAATATTGTTACATTCGCCCACGTACACAAACCTTGAAAGTTGGCTACCAAATACTGACTGCTGTTGACCCTACGATGTTGTTTCAACGAATGTGCTTAGCGAAACAGTCTGTCGAAGATCTGAAGCACGTTTTCACCCATGAACTGGACCTGAATCCATTATCATTGTTCAACTAAGATGAATGACGAAAGGGAACTAAATGCTTTGAAGCTATCATCCGTTTCCACAGGATTACAAAATACAATTGTTTTCTGGATGGAAGATTCCTTCTTCACAAAGTTGCGTGGGACAAGCACGAATCTTTTGGTTTCATCTGCAAAAAGTACGTCAGCTTCGTCAGCTGGCACTACGGATCTACAGTGATTATTGTGTTCGATAGGTATCCAAGTCACGTGAATCAGCGAGGCACTAAATGCGCAGAAAGAGCTTGGCATTTGAAGTGAAGACTTCAGCCGATATAATGTTTGATGAGATTACACAACTAGCTGTTTCCCAGGGGAAGTTCTTGGGAAATGAAACGAATAAGAACCGCCTCATTCAGATATTGAGAAAACATCTGGAAGAATCCTCCATTCAAGTACTGGAGGCAGCAGAGGACGCTGATTTACTGATTGTGACAACAGCTTGTTCTCAGTCACCCAGATTCGACACTGTGCTTGTGGTCAGTGGGGATATTGACGTCCTAGTCATCATGTATGGGGCTCCCAGCAATGCCACATACAATAACATGTACCTTCTGCAACAAGGAAAGAAGGAGCAAACTGACACGTACTACTCCACCACTGGAAAATCAAACTGTGTAGTCTCATTGACAGTACCCCAGCACTGAGGGAAGCTGCTGTGGTGTTCTACAAGGCATCTGGAACTCCAGCAGACATCAGCAGAGCTGGGGAGGAGATCCTGATCACAATGTGTGGCACCAGAAGAACAACCGACTGCAGCATAAATGATCTGAGGTATCATCTAAAAAGATGAAGATGTCAACAGAGGTGAAGTTCGTCTTGCCCTGACTTCCTTCAGCACTCGCCACTGCGGACCTGCACAGTTACAGAGCATTCCTTCAGGTTCGGTGGTGGATGGGAAACACGCTAGACCCACTTGAATGGGGCTGGAGACGGGACAGCAGGTATGCTTTTTAGGGCCTATGTTGTGCACCTGCAAAAAGGGATGCACTAGTGCATGTACTTGCCGCAAATCAGACCTCAAGTGTGCAACTGTGTGCAAGAACTGTGTGATGAGGTTTTGCACAAATGAATCGAACTCGACAAAGACTTGGACGGCGGCCTCGATTAGGAGGAAGATGAGGATGAGCCTGATAAGGAACTTTGGGGCAAGGAAGTTGAGGAGGAAGAGCCTGACGATGACCAACCTGAAGCAGCAAATAACGCCAATCAGCCTGAGGAAGAAGAGCCTAAACTGGGACCATTAAATCGACCAAAATTGTAAATATTTCCATTATCTATGTAATTATTGTAAGCATTCCTGTAAATAAATGTTATTCCTAACCTTTTATGTAATGTTGGAATTAAAATTAGATAAATAAGTTATATTTCCTGTATTTTAAGCCATAAATAAAATGATTTTTGTAAGTATTTACTTAACTATCTCTTTCCCGATAACTTTTTTTATAATATGTATGTACCCACTGCATTTAGAAAGAGGCATTAGATATGTACGTAGGGAACAAGAAACCAGCTGTACGTGACAAACTCGTGAAAAACGTACATTCTAAATTTTAGGAAAAGGTCAAAGTTATGCAATATTTAGATTTTAAAATTTTCACAAAATTCCTTAAAACAGATTTAAAAAGCATCCAGATGGTATAATATAGCCTTAAAATGAAGTTCGAATTGATTCCCATACTGAAAGACATAAAAAATTGCGAAAATCGGATAGTGTGAATTTGAAGTTTTCCTCAGTTTTGTTTTATGGGTCGAAAAAAATTTCAAAATTGGCCCAATTTCGAAGAATTGGTGCTTCTTGAATTCACGGATTGATGCTTTACAACTTTTAAGCCGGGGGGTACCGACAAAATTTGATGCTGGAAAGTTACAGCACATTTAAAGTGGGTAAAACACAGTTTTTGGTAAAGTCGGAAAAATTTGCTGTTTTTTGGGTCCCCATAAAAATCAAACTACTGGATTAATCTGCAATTTTTTTCTTGTAATCGACGCAGGATTTTATCCTCTTTATTTTACCATCGAACGGTATTTCCTAAATGTGGACCGTTTTCGGGTTATAAGCGAAAAACTGGAAAAAGTTCGAAAATTTCGAGGTTTCTCGGCCACCAAAAGTTGTCCTCCCCCACTTTCGAGGTCGACCAGGTCCAATTAGTGAGACAGCAAATGCTTCAACTGTTCAGTGTACAGAAGATTGCAGGAAGGGATATTGGGTACTAAGAAAAAATATAAACCATCTAGATAGTCTCAGTCATTTAAGTGTCTTCGTTTAAGGTCAAATAGTGAAGACAGAGAACGGCAAATTAACCAAGATTTTGAAGAAAAGGATAATAGCTGTAGTTTAAGTAGCAGTTCAAATGATAACAGTAGAGGAATGATATTCGAATCAAAACAAACTGATATGGTTAGTACTAAAAATGTGGGGGTTATTACAAAGAATGGAGATGTAAATATTAACACAGGTAAGGATGTTTAAATAGGAAGTGTACAGATAGTGAATGAAACGTTAGAGAAAATAAATGATTTGGAGCAGGAAGCTGATGTAAAAGGAGAAGGTGAGTCATTTGCGATTAGTAATAGTGAAAATGAGAAACAATTAGTTAAGACAGATGAGTTTATCGAGGACTAAACCGTGAATAAGTGTGAAACTAGTGTGTGTGGTTTTATTGAGCAGAGAGTTATCGATATGAATGTTAATATCTTGCGTGATGTGGAAGCGGAGTGTACACAATGAATGATGTTCTTGGCAGAGTAGATTACAGTGTGGATGAGCTTCAGTTTGAAGGTAAATGAAGAACTTTAGCAGAGGACAGTGGTATGGATGATCTTCATATATCTAAAGCTTAAGTAATGAAGACTGAAACAAACTATGACTTAATAGTAAATAAAGATGTGATCAGTACTTGTAATGTAAATGATTGTCCATATGAGGGAGAGGTGAAGAATGATGTACATAAAGATGTGAATGTTTCTGTTGGTAAAGACGATACCTTGTTAGAGGAAGAGGAGATGACATTCATTAAGTTGATGGAAGTAACTAAAAATGTGGATGAAGTGTCCAAAATCAAATGATGCTCATAATTTGGTTACTGAAGGTATTCATAATAACAGTTTTATTGCAAACTGTGGAGAGATGTTGGAGATGGGCTCTTTAAGGATTCAATGTTGGAAAAATTGGTAGTTCTGTGCAAAAAATTTATTCTGGCGGGTGGAAGGAAAAGTGCAATGAAAATTATTACGTATCTAAGAGAAAAGTAAGTATGAACACAGGTCTGACTGTATTTTTGGGTAACTTGTGCAATGATAAGAGTAAAATAAGTGACAGTGAAGTAAGCAGTTTACAAAAAGTAATATTTAATATAAATATGCAGTCAGTAATTTTTAGAGTATTAGTTATGCTCATTACTTTCACTTTTACCGCCCCCGGTAGCTGAATGGTCAGCGTGACGGATTGTCAATCCTCTGGGCACGGGTTCGATTACCGGCTGAGTCGGGGAATTTTCTTCACCGAGAGACAGAGTGTTGCGCTGTCCTCATCATCATATCACCCTCATCGAGTGCAGATCACCGAAGTGGCGTCAAATTGAAAGACCGGCACCCGGCGAACGGTCTGCCCGACGGGTGGCCCTAGCCATACGATTAGATTAAAAATTGCTTTCACGTTTATTAGATGCAGAATGATCAGTGCATTTGTGTCAGCTGGGGATAGAATGTAAATCAGTCCTGTTGTGAAAACTGTGTGCCCGACCGAGACACGAACTCGGGACTTTTGCCTTTCACGGGCAAGTGCTCTACCAACTGAGCTACCGAAGCACGACTCACGCCCGGTACTCACAGCTTTACTTCTGCCAGTACCTCATCTCCTACCTTCCAAACTTTACAGAAGCTCTCCTGCGAACCATGCAGAACTAGCACTCCTGAAAGAAAGGATATTGCAGAGACATGGCTTAGCCACAGCCTGGGGGATGTTTCCAGAACGAGATTTTCACTCTGCAGCGGAGTGTGCGCTGATATGAAACTTCCTGCCAGATTAAAACTGTGTGCCCGACCGAGACTGGCAGAAGTAAAGCTGTGAGTACCAGTCGTGAGTCGTGCTTCGGTAGCTCAGTTGGTAGAGCACTTGCCCGCGAAAGGCAAAAGTCCCGAGTTCGTGTCTCGGTCGGGCACACAGTTTTAATCTGCCAGGAAGTTTCATATCAGCGCACACTCCGCTGCAGAGTGAAAATCTCATTCTGGAAACATCCCCCAGGCTGTGGCTAAGCCATGTCTCCGCAATATCCTTTCTTTCAGGAGTGCTAGTTCTGCATGGTTCGCAGGAGAGCTTCTGTAAAGTTTGGAAGGTAGGAGACGAGGTAGTGGCAGAAGTAAAGCTGTGAGTACCGGCCGTGAGTCGTGCTTCGGTAGCTCAGTTGGTAGAGCACTTGCCCGCGAAAGGCAAACGTCCCGAGTTCGTGTCTCGGTCGGGCACACAGTTTTAATCTGCCAGGAAGTTTCATATCAGCGCACACTCCGCTGCAGAGTGAAAATCTCATTCTGTAAACATCCCCCGGGCTGTGGCTAAGCCATGTCTCCGCAATACCCTTTCTTTCAGGAGTGCTAGTTCTGCATGGTTCGCAGGAGAGCTTCTGTAAAGTTTGGAAGGTAGGAGACGAGGTAGTGGCAGAAGTAAAGCTGTGAGTACCGGGCGTGAGTCGTGCTTCGGTAGCTCAGTTGGGAGAGCACTTGCCCGCGAAAGGCAAAAGTCCCGAGTTCGTGTCTCGGTCGGGCACACAGTTTTAATCTGCCAGGAAGTTTCGTATCAGCGCACACTCCGCTGCAGAGTGAAAATCTCATTCTGGAAACATCCCCCAGGCTGTGGCTAAGCCATGTCTCCGCAATATCCTTTCTTTCAGGAGTGCTAGTTCTGCATGGTTCGCAGGAGAGCTTCTGTAAAGTTTGGAAGGTAGGAGACGAGGTAGTGGCAGAAGTAAAGCTGTGAGTACCGGGCGTGAGTCGTGCTTCGGTAGCTCAGTTGGTAGAGCACTTGCCTGTGAAAGGCAAAAGTCCCGAGTTCGTGACTCGGTCGGGCACACAGTTTTAATCTGCCAGGAAGTTTCATATCAGCGCACACTCCGCTGCAGAGTGAAAATCTCATTCTAGCCCTGTTGTGTTTTGTATTGATATGGCAAATACTGTGAAAAACTAAAGATTAGGTATTCAACAAATAATATAAAATTACACAAAAGAGCTTGGATCAGATTAATAGTAAATATCGATAAGCAGGTAAGGGATCACTTAATTGTAGTGAATTCATTATGTGCGGGTAATGCTTCCCTAACACTCTTATTTTCTTCTACTATCCTGCCAATAGATTGTAGGTGAACAGTAATTTTCTTCTACCTTGCTCGGGTCACATTCATATAAAAGTTTACTGTTTTTAGGATAACTAATAACTATAAGAGGGTGGAATCGTATGGTGCATATACACTCTAAGAAAATTTTGTTAAATTATATGATATTTCATCTTTTTTAGTTTTTGTATAACATAGTGGTAATGGTAATTTTGTGCCTGTAATAATAAATTTCTTTCTGCCAAAGGGTAACGAAAACCTTGCTGAGAGAGTGAAAAACATTTTGAGACAAGAATAAAGTAGTTAGATATGGGAATGCTGACTTTAGCAGGCACTCTACGTGGGGAGTGGCGCTCTCCATAGCTGGGTGTGCCCATTCTTATTTTGTGGTACACATATCTCACCCTCTTTCCTATCTTGGGTTCTGCTCCCACTGTGTTCTTTATTTTTTTATTTTTTTTCTGTCTCAACCTCTAATAATTTTTGGTTACATTTCTTATGTAACTGAGGTGTTTCCCCAAAACAGAAATCCAGAATTTGGTCATGATGACATATCACACATTGTCCTTCCATAGGGTTCCAGAAACTTAAGTTTTCTTCTACGCTCTGTTGTCAATGAAACAAGTCAAGGCAGAGTTAAATTTTTGAGTGGCGTATTTTCATATGGAGAGTGTATGAGGTTCATTACTTTTTAGTTAATTCATAAAAATGAGCGATGTCATTTTTCTCTTTACAGCATTAATAGGGAACACAAGATAACATTAAAAAAACTCAAAGTAACCAACAGCCATGAAGTACATAACAGGGTTTCAAAGCAGCAGTAGCAGCAAAAAGAGAGAACATATAGAATACGTGCTTCACTGCTATTTATGACAACATACAAACGTTTTGGTGCTGAGTACAATCATTTATGGAAAGATACCTATGTGTAAACAAAGTGTCATATCCTAGCCTTTCAGGCATAAATAAACAAAAGTTAAGTCAAGATTTATCGTTATATTTGTAGTAACAAAGGAATTTTTGTATCTGTTTTGCCTTTCAGGCACCATTTCAAATTAATATGGTGGTATAAAGTAAAGTAATGAGAGCAGTAAGTAGGTGTTTTGCCTTTTACATTATGAAAAATATGGTTTGTCTACATGATTACAAAGTGTTATTGTGGAGTGTTATTCCCTGGAGTTATTTTGTACTAAGCAAAGCAGGTGTTTAATTGTTGTTAATTAAGTGATTAAGTGTAATGAATGAGAACATATTTTGAGTGAAGCTACATATCGTTATTTTCTATATAACATACCGCACTGGAATGAAAAACTGAATGAGAAAGTAATATTTCAATAATGTGTGAATTGTGTTCTGATGCATATCTAATTTCCTTGCTGTTAGTAGTTACTATTTGTGTTTCCAATAAGGATGAAGCTCTGTAGAGAAACAAGGTTTTGTTGATTGAGTAGTTGACTGTGATAAGTAAACAGTAATTTGAGTATGCTGCCCAGATTTGACGTAAATGAGATAGAAATTATAAGAAATATAAGAAGCATTTCGCAAATTTAACTGAAAACATGACTTTTGAATTCAGTGAAGTGAGATAGTGATCTGAGTGAAAGTACACGGTAACATGAAGCGGATTCCATTCTCTTTACACTGCATTAGATGGCCAGTTACGTAAACATTAAAAATGAATATTTATATGTATATACAATGTTGTGGAAAGGGTATGAAATTTTAAAAACGAAACATTTTGTCATAGATGTAGTTGTGGTAACTACTAGGGTACTAAAGTAAGAAAAATAAAAAATGCATTGTCCTTCTTATTTTGTTTTCTTTCGCTATGTATGCTCTAATTTTCAAGACATTAAAATAAAAATTAACTGAATTTGAAAAGAACATTTGATAGTTAAATATGTTTTTCCCTATATGATTTTGTATTTAAATGTATTTTGGACAGTTTGTATTTTCTTTATTGTTGTTTTATGGACAGTTTTGGTACCCAAAATAATTTTAAATCTGAATGTACGATTTTTTGAAAAAAATTTGTGCCTAGTTGTCTTGACACTGGATTATATAGTCAGCTGTTTGACAGTGTCTTTCTATGCAACCCATTGTGGGGGTTACGTAATAAAGCAATTGGATGATGTCCATGTGTTAGGCTTTTCACTCCCCAAAATTATTTTTTTTTTCAAATTTTGTGGTATCTTCGATATTGTCATTTATATTGGATGTGCACTGTACCTTAACTTTATCATCTATTATCTTCTTTTGGTTATTCCTAATACATTAGTATGGTTAGTGTGACTGAGAACCTCGTTACTTACAAAATACCAGTAATTTAAAATTTAAATGCTAAAAAGCATTCAGCAGCATAGATCGCATAAAATTTCCTTTACTTAAGACAACTAGTTTCACAGACCCTAATTTTTTTTTTTTTTTAACGTGTTTATTTAACACTGAGCCTGATGCCAAATTTTGAAGTTCAAGCTTCAATGCAAAATGAACATGTTTCACAACAAAAATATTTTTAAGACTTGAAGAGGACAGTGAAGTCTGTCGAAACCGGTTGTCATAAATAAGGAAACATTTTATGTGATCTAGACAGTTGAACCTTTTTTAGTATTTAAAGTTTCGTTAACATTGTTCATTTCTTTTTGTCATCAGTCTTCTGACTGGTTTGATGCGGCCCGCCACGGATTCCTCGCCTGTGCTAACCTCTTCATCTCAGAGTAGCACTTGCAACCTACGTCCTCAATTAGTTGCTGGATATATTCCACTCTCTGTCATCCGCTACAGTGTTTGCCCTCTGCAACTCCCTCTGGTACCATGGAAGTCGTTCCCTCATTCGGATCTCCGGGCGGGGACTACTCAGGAGCATGTAGTTATCAGGAGAAAGAAAACTGGCGTTCTGCGGATCGGAGTGTGGAATGTCAGATCCCTTAATTGGGCAGGTCGGTTAGAAAATTTAAAAAGGGAAATGGATCGGTGAAAGTTAGATATAGTGGGAATTAGTGAAGTTTGGTGGCAGGAGGAACAAGACATCTGGTCTGGTGAAAACAGGATTATAAATACAAAATCAAATAGGGGTAATGCTGGAGTAGGTTTAATAATGAATAAAAAAGAGGACTGCAGGTAAGCTACTACAATCAGCATAGTGAACGCATTATTGTGGCAAAGATAGACACGAAGCCCACACCTACCACAGTAGTACAAGTTTATATGCCAACTAGCTCCGCAGATGACGAAGAGATTGATGAAATGTATGATGAGATAAAAGAAATTATTCAGATAGTGAAAGGAGACGAAAATTTAATAGTCATGGGTGACTGGAATTCGATAGTAGGAAAAGAAAGAGAAGGAAACGTAGTAGCTGAATATGGAATGGGGGTAAGAAATGGAAGAGGAAGCCGTCTGGCAGAATTTTGCACAGAGCATAACTTAATCATAGCTAACACTTGGTTCAAGAATCATGAAGGGAGGTTGTACACATGGAAGAGACCTGGGGATACTAGAAGGTTTCAGATAGATTATATAATGGTAAGACAGGGATTTAGGAGCCAGGTTTTAAATTGTAAGACATTTCCAGGGGCAGATGTGGACTCTGACCACAATCTATTGGTTATGAAGATTAAACATGAAGAAACCAAAAAAAGGTGGGAATTTAAGGAGATGGGACCTGGATAAACTGACAGAACCAGCGGTTGTAGACAGTTTCAGGGAGAGCATAAGGGAACGATTGACAGGAATGGGGGAAAGAAATACAGTAGAAGAAGAATGGGTAGCTTTGAGGGATGATATAGTGAAGGCAGCAGAGGATCAAATAGGTAAAAAGACAAGGGCTAGTAGAAATCCTTGGGTAACAGAAGAAATATTGAATTTAATTGAGGAAAGGAGAAAATATAAAAATGCAGTAAATGAAGCAGGCAAAAAGTAATTCAAACGTCTCAAAAATGAGATACACAGGAAGTGCAAAATGGCTAAGCAGGGATGGCTAGAGGACAAATGTAAGGATGTAGAGGCATATCTCACTAAGGGTAAGATTGGTACAGCCTACAGGAAAATTAAAGAGACCATTGGAGAAAAGAGAACCACTTGTATGAATATCAAGAGCTCAGATGGAAACCCAGTTCTAAGCAAAGAAGGGAAAGTAGAAAGGTGGAAGGAGTATATATAGGGTCTATACAAGGGCGAACTACTAGAGGACAATATTATGGAAATGGAAGAGGATGTAGCTGAAGATGAAATGGGAGATATGATACTGCGTGAAGAGTTTGACAAAACACTGAAAGACCTAAGTCGAAACAAGTCCCCGGGAGTAGACAACATCCCATTAAAACTACTGTCAGCCATGGGATAGCCATTCCTGACAAAACTCTACCATTTGGTGAGCAAGATGTATGAGACAGGCGAAATTCCCTCAGACTTCAAGAAGAATATAATAATAGAATAATAGAACTTAGAACTAATTAAACCTAACTAAACTAAGGACATCACACACATCCATGCCCGAGGCTGGAGTCGAACCTGCGACCGTAGCGGTCGCGCCGTTCCAGATTGTAGCGCCTAGTACCGCTCTGCCACTCCGGCCGGCCCTGTATGCTGAATCTGTCTTTCCGACAATCAATTCTTTTTCGATGTCTTCACATTTTTTCTGCAGCCATTTCGTCATAGCTTCCCTGCACTTCCTATTTATTTCACTTCTCAGCGACTTGTATTTCTCTATTCCTGAGTTTCCCGAAACATTTGTGTACTTCCTCCTTTCAGCAATCAATTGAAGTATTTCCTGTTACCCATGGTTTCTTCGCAGTTACCTTGATCATACGTAAACATATACTGACTTCCTGTTGAAGCAGACGAAAAAGCTATAGAAATAACTGAAGTGATCATAGAAACAGTGACGAAAATAGGTTAGCAAAATTTGAACTGAATTAATTTCGAAGTAATTAATGTCCTTGAATAAAACATTATTGCTGAAATGGAATCGCATATTGGTACAAAAAACTAGTTTAATTCAATAGAAACTATTACTAGATCTGAAACTTGATGTTCAAAACAATCTCCATCCCTTCATTTGACTGATGAAGACATCAGTTTATAAGGTATGCGACCATTCTGACTTGGTATGTAGTAATTCCGTGGAAAACACATATTGTCTCCCTTTATAATGATGTCCTTCACACTGCTATCTCTCAACAGAATATTTGGACATCGTGTGTAGTGTGCCGTACTTTCTTTGTATATGTCCCACGATAGGTTTTATTCATACCGTATACCCATGTTGCTATATTTTTTCATTGACAATATGACGTTTATTGTAAGAAACAGATGCTATTTTCTATGTTTTGTATATTATAAACGCTGTTTCCTGGCATGCTTCGATATTCGGCTCTAAGTCGAAGCAGTATGGTTCTCGAGTCTGCTGCCTCCAGTCAGCCTCCCGATGTCTCAAAGTAGAGTGTGCTGAAAGTCCGCTTAACGGCAGTTGCACATGACAGTGTACATTTTTCTTGTATTGCTCACTTGTATGAGCTTTCCTAAGGATATTGTAAGTACTTATACACAAAGTGTACCTTCGTTCCTGACGTTACATTGGTCTTTTAGAACTTAGTACAAACTTTTCTAATTTTGCTTTCATGTTAATTTTGACCACAGTTATCTGATGATGATTACCCGAAATGTGTCATAAATCAAGTATTTAGCGAGCAGGGCGTTTCTAAAGAATTACCGAATCCCCAGACTTCCTTCAGCTACTGAAGAATGTAAACCTTTAATTGTAATTTGTGAAAATCTGGTAAATAACAACAGATAACTTCAGTTTTAATTATTTTAAAGTTATAAAAGAGGCGTGTCGGAAACCGTGTTAAGTTCACTCTGTGGTGAGTTATGAAATGTGTAAGATCTATGTCTGAAAATATGGCATACTGTACCGCAGACGATTTAGTACGGATTAAAAGTCGTGAAATGTACGAAGTGCTACCTAAATTTCGTGTTCCAGGAGTTTACTACTCAGTGATTCAGCGATAGTTCCTTACTAATCGACTGTGAACTTATAATTATTTTCACTGATAGAGTTAAACTTCTATAATGGCTAGTGGAAACTGTGACAATAGACAATGAATTGTATTATTTCCAAGTGATAATTACTGTGCACATTGTGTTCATACTGATATGACTATTAGATGTTTAATGTTTTATTGAGTGACTATGTTAATTATGTGCTTGCCACACACAAATATTTGTGAATGATTATATCAGTGTTAGGTTACTGCACTTGAACAATATTGTAGCATATCAATGAAATACAGTAGATGGTTACTCGTTTATCTGCACTGCAGTTAAAATAGATGAATCTCGAACTGGCCATAATCAGTAGTTCATTCAGCAACCAGGTGCAATTAAAATATGTGAATTGTAATTTTTTGTATGGACTACATTATTGGTAGTAAATTGTTCCCACCACCAACTTTGCAGCTAATTTCGACAGTGGTATTTTTACCGAGGTTAACTGTACGAACTGTGTGAGCTACATGTCCTTACTGCAGTCATGGATACAACTGCAGAGACGGAAGACGTGTGGCACTGATAGTGGCACAAAGTAGCACACTGAGAATGTCTCGCAGATCAGTGGAAACTTTTAAAGCTCTGCACAAGTTACAGGATTTCAACTATTTAACCTCATGATGGTTTTCCAGATTCAATAAACACAATGCTATTATGTGAGGCCCTAAATCTAGCGTTATATGATTCCAAGTAAAGTGTAGTTAAGAAAGGACCAACACACGACACCGTATGGATGAGTGTACTTTTGATATGCTTTGTAATATTATGACGAGTTTTGCACCGGCCTTTTGACGTCAGCCTCGATTTTGCTGATACAACAGTATTGCATTTTACACAGTTTTGTAAGTTGTAAAGATGGCATTCGATATATTGTTACTGCTTATGAATGTCCACTACATAGTATTTCAACAAACACGACTGATAGAACCATTTCAGCAGCAATCGCACACGATTATTTTGCGTCTTACTTTACTTCACCGCAAGCGGCTGTACCATGATAATATGATAAAATTGCACCAATATTTAGTTAGAGTGCACATCAAGCTATGCACTCCGAACTTTCGTGCTGTTATCAAAATACATGAAAGGCGTTAAAATCGTGTGGAACGTGTAAATCAAGATGTGCAGTTGACTGTAGGTACCTATCAATAGGATGTGTAAAACTGACCAGCTTCTGCTTTTTGTTTTGACGACAAGTTGTCCAAAGCACTTGAAACTATATAATGAGTAATTTCTTCTCATCCTTTAATTTTAAGATTTATATCTGAATAATCTTTCAAATTTTCGTCGAAAAGTGCTGGTCTTTTCTCCACTTCTTCTATAACGTTATCGTTATCAATATCGTCTTCGTGCACAGTCACGCTGTGCGAGAACGTTGATGCCATGAATTCGTGTTACTGCGTTGTTAGTTGATAAACAAATACCCAATGGAGAATGTACGTAGAGCGACAATTCTGTTACCCGTACACGCGCAGCAATAAAAATCTAACGACGCAGTGACAGGTTTGTCACGGGCTTATTCGCGGGTCAGCAGACAAAAGTGTCACCACATTGTACATTTTAACATGCGCGGATGTGTCGTCTATGATTCGTTAGGCGCTTTTTCGCTGTTGTTTTCTGTAGATATTTGTGATTTCGTTTTTTCAGCGTGTAGCTGGAGTCACTCCAAGCAAATCCTGCTCACCACGTCTTTGATACAACGCCCGGCGTCGACGGAAAGCGCCGGTTTGTTTCCTGTTATAAGCAAAACGATTTTTAAAGTGGAATTTTACATGCACATTCGATGGAGCGGTCCCAAATTAGTATAGTATATTATTCGTTTTATCGAAAAGTTTTAACAGAAACAGTAGAACACGAAGAAAAATCAGTGGTAAGGTGCTATGGGACCAAAAGAAAGATCAGTACCCCAGCAACGACTGAGCAGGGCTGCTTCTTGACGGTAATAGCGCATTGATTATTCGTCGTGTTTAACTGTCCTTGATAATATTCATTGATGAAAGGAAGCTGGGCATCACATGAAAGATGTGATGAGGAATATTTCTTTGGGATGATTCCAGTTACACGTTGCAAAAAGGAAATTGCAAATTTCTGCCAAAATGCCAGAGGTAGCGCTAAAACAACTAGCCAGTTCGAGCGTGAGCATTGCAGGAGTGGCTCAAGGTATCCGCTGTCTGCAGCCGCTATTCGAATAGCTCTGTCTCCCCGTGCCTTTCTCCCTAGCTACCCTATCACGCCAGTGAGGCTCTGTGGAAGCGCTTCTATTACTATACTCTACCGGGACTAACCAGGCGACCTGCCTGACATCTGCTGTCGTCCAATGGAACTATGAGCGAAGCCCGGGACAGTAGTTTAGGCGAGGCTTCCTTTCTTTACATGTCACTCTGTTGTGCCATTATTCCCCCCCCCCCCCTCCCTCCGCTCCCACCATAATCAACAACATTTAGAATGAAAGAGAATTTTCTTCGAAAACTCTCATTTTTTTAAAATGACTAAAGGTGAATGTTATTTAGTTTTTGTTGATGTTTTGTTAAACAACGGACGAAAAATTAGCCAGTAAGAGAACTGGTGCTGCTGATTTCTAACAACATTTTTTTTTCTGCATAATGATGAAGCAATTTTCAGAGCATCATGAGTGCAACCTACAACTCCATCGCAGAAAAGAAAGCTAACTATCGACATTAAGAGTAGACACTTGTCACAAAACATGCTTTCTCTCCACATTTCGTCTCCCTCGCGGCACTTGCTTCAAGCACACCCTGCACCCTATTTAAAAACAAACCAAAATAAAATTCTTGCACTATACTTAGGCCTATTGCTCGTAAATCACTTGATTGCTGGACTCTTTACGTCTGTACTGACAGGAATTTGAAGACCTCAAGTTTGCCAATCATCTGTGCTACCACTAATACTACTACTAATAATAATGATAACAATAATACAGTGTAGGCTCTACAGCAGTGTAGAAACCATTACATAGTTACTATTGTACTGTGCTGTCAAATAGTTCGTTTATAGTTGTGAAGCAAGTAATGAAGTAGTTTCTAGTCTCTTGGAGGACTGTCTACTGCTCGAAGGAAGCATTTTCATAAAATATTTAACAGTATGTAATGTACATATAGTTCATCTGTCACAAATGCATGGTGCACTGACGGAAAAAACCCTAACACAAAGAAATAATCAGCGTAGAGTTATGAAATTTCGAGAGTACGTTTGACTAGGTAACATAAACAAGTGAGGAACATTGTAAGATCACAGGTAAATGTAAGTGCGAGGAAAGTCATTGCAAATGTGAGATGATGGTACATTAATAAGCGGTATAACCGCGAGAATGGTGAATGCAAGCATGCAAACGTGCATAAATTGTGTGGTAGAGGTGTCGGATATCAGTCGGTCAATACAGGGGCAGTTAATGCTGGTTGTGGATGACACTGGAGTTGTCACCCGATAATGTCCCATGGAAACTCAATTGGAGACAAATTTGGTGATCGAGCAGGGCAAGGCAACATGTCGACACACTGTAGAAAATGTTGGATTACAACAGCAGCATGTATGCGAACGTTATCCTGTTGGGAAACACTCCCCTGGAGTGCTGTACATGAATAGCAACACAACAGGTTGAATCAACAGATTGACACACTGATTTGCAATCAGGGAGGGTGGGATAACCACAAGAGTACTCCTGCTATAATACAAAATCACACCCCAGACCATAACTCTAGGTGTATTTCCAGTATGTAAAGCACACAGACAGGAGTAGTAGGGCAAAGAGAGTACCTCCCCCCCCCCTCCACTCTGCATTGTTACTAAATTTATTCAAGATGACGGATCCAAAATGGCGGCGGTAGATGTGGCAACATCGCAATGATGTCATGGCAGGAAGTTCAAATTTTGGTGGAAAAATGGTTACTTGGGCTACCTCCACTAACTTAACTCATACGACCACCACCTCTTCCTTGGGATTGCTGAGAAAAGGACTCAGCCTGTGCAGGATAGGATGGCTGTAAGTCTTTATTTTGCGTGCAGTGTTTATTTAAACAGTTTGAGGCAGTAGCTCCATCTAGTGTGTTCACCATGGGGTCCAGAGTCCAACTGACCTAGTACACAGTACTGCCCCCATAGGGCGCTATTGTCCCATGGCGGTCCGGGGGAAAAATGGTGGGAAAAGGAATCAGCCTGTGTCGGGCTGCTGGAGAGAGGAAGGAGATTATTTGACGTATTTTTAACAATTTATTCAGGGACGGATTTCATGTAGTTTATTTATTACACTGATACCAAACACTCACCCTGACTTGTCTGGGGTCACAATAAATAGTCGACAGATCTGCAACTCGTAAATCATCGAAATAATGCAGTACACTGATGTACAGACACAAAAACAATAGTAAATTGTCAAAATAATGCATGTATAATGCTCTGCAAACAAGCTTGCTAATTGTAAACTGTCGAAATTATGCATTGCACAGCCTACAGACTTGCCAACTACTCGTAAATCACTGAAATAGTGCAGTTCACTGTTGTGCAGACATGCAAACAATTCGTAAATTGTTAAAATAATGCATGTAAAAGACTCTGGGAACACACTCACAGCGCTTAAACTGCCGAAAACAATGCAGTGCACAAACACTCAGTGCACATAAAAAACGCTTTTGAACTATTGTCAACCATGATGTATCAGCGAACTGTTCCAACACACACACATGCCGACACTGACGACAACACACAGGCACTTTGCAGGGCCAGACGGACGCAAGCCAGCACTGGAGAGATGAACACCAGGGCAGGAGCCATTGCTCTCACACTGCTGCCACCCACAGTCAGCAGATGAAAGTCGCGTCTGTTTTCGGGTATACAGTTAGAGTTCTTCAATTGTTATACTGACATTACATTTCTATGTAAATAACAGCCAAGTCACCCTCTGGACATGCACATGTTCACCTAACCACCGTGACTGAGGTGTACCTGCCAGTCCAGTGCCAAGAGAGATGTTTGCATACTGGCTCACCCTCGCAGGCACAGCTAAGAGGTTCTCAATGTTATACTGACGTCACAGGTATATGTAAATGAGAGGCAAGTCCCCCCTCTGAATGCGCTATAGAAATGTGTTACAGTGCTTCCCAGAATAGCACAGGGTGCATTCTCCCCAGCGATCTTAACTGGACATGCAAGATGCCTCCAGCCATGTATGTGTTTACTCAGCCACCACGCATACCTGCAAGTCCAGTGCAGGCCTAATTGCCAAGTGTGAGATGTTTACGTAGTGGCTCACCCATGCAGGTGCAGCTAAAACATTCTCTATGTTATAATGAGGTCACATGTCTACGTAAATAAGAGCCAAATCTACCTCTCAGAAATAGTAAAGTGCTGCAAAAATAGTTAATGATTGCTTTTGTAGGAGCTTTCGTGATGTCTCAACTTGTTTACGAAAATAGCCCAAAATAACGCTGAATGCATTCCTTCTGATGGTCCTAACATGACACCCTACGTTACCCTTCCTGGGAATCGCTAAGTTCTGCCTTCAACAAACATCTCCAAAATGCAAACGTTCTCACCGCCACATAGAGGTTCCTACATCCCAGCACAAAGGATGTCTTGTGAATGAATGGAGCATTATGATCAGCTCTTACTGAATTTACTCACCAAATTACTGATGCTTCCAGTGTGGAAGCACCGTACGACTTTTTCTTTCTGAAGATGAGAGTTTCAGTGTCAAAACTATTTTGAATAGTTCGCCAAATTGCACTGACAGGTAAACCCTGCAAAATCGGTCTACAGATAATCAAATATGGAAAGACACTTGCTCAATTACTCTGATCTGCCACTGAGGATGGAAGGTTGAATATTAGAGCGTGAAACCGATCTCCAACCCAGCAATATATCATTGCATACTGTGTCGATGTAGTAAACATACAATTCGTATCCTGTGCCATACAGAATCACCCCTTTTGCATCATGCATATAGCTGTCGACCACCAGACATTCGTACATATACTGCAAAGACAGACATCATAAGTACATGCACTGTATATACTCCTCGCAGCACTAGATATTTCCCACGAGGTTGGCGGTCATCCACTGCAGTCGACTGTCACAAATCATCTGCTCCCGATGCGTGACCAGAGCACCCTCAGCAGACCAAAGTCAGTTTCCAAAATATTGTAAAAGTCAGGCTCGTTTCCCCTCGGCAAAAAGGTGTTACTGTATCTGGCCCTGACCTACTTGCTTGCTTTCTTTGTACACCAATCTCCAGACTCTGGGATTACCAGAACATATGTAATTTCACATTGTTTGCCAGAATATTATACCATTTTCGCAATTCTTCTCGATAGCAATATCGCTGGCTTAGCAGTATCGCTTGTGCAGTATGGTTTCGAAGATATAGACCGGAAATTATTTCTCTAGAAACTTTAGTGAGGTGGAGCTTGCTTTAAACCACTGAATAGTTAGAAACAGCTCTCATCTGCAAACACCTTTATGTGGAACCTCGGAAAAAAGAAAGGAAACTGATATTTCCACTCACGAATACCGATGTCAGTGATATAACAGATCCCAAATCACCTTTATAATTTATAGTGTCGGGTAAGGTGTTTCTCATGCCTAGAGAACCAGCAAATGTCGCCTCTACCCGTCTTTTATCTGCTACATGCTCTCAACACACACCACAATCGATGTTCTCTTAACCAAATAAAGACGGGGAATGTGCAGAAGCGGTCAGCCGGACAATGTACATGGGAGAGAATAATGGTCCAGCGCAAATACATGCCCATATTGAATCTTCTCAAATTTCCACGCGATCTCGAAGCCTATCCAACAGATATTAAGTATGAGTTCGGTATTCGGCTGTCTAGAGTACGACACAGTTAAGTCAGCTGCACTCCTGCATCCCTACAGGCCTCTCCATTCAGACAGCTCTGTTAGCCAGAAACATGAATAATTCCCCACCACAGGCCGTCGCCTGCATGCCAAACAGACCTAGACAGAATCATCCTAGGAAACCAGCAACATATATATTTTATCACTGTGCTTACAATTAAATATTACGATTGCGGTCTCAATTGGACGACATTCGACAATGATCGAATCGCTCTGGAAATAGAAATATCTGTACCATTCTTATGACTTGACATACTTTTCTCTTTGCTATCACAGTATTCCACGTCAAATCCATATCTTCCTTATGACTGGGCATAGACATTTCCTTAGCACATGTCGCAACACACACACATACTTCATAAGCCTGACGCTCAAGGCAAACCTAGCATGCATCCCATACTACTAAGTATGAATCCTGCATGCAGCCCCTAGTACTAAGTATAATACGCCGCCAATAACTGATTGCTGACTGTACGAAATAATACTAACCAAAAATAAGCGATGGATGCACATGTCTCATAAGTTTTTCTTGCGAGTGGTATGACTGTGTCTTAGAAAAAGAGGCGTAATCGTCTTACAAACCGCCAGATGTTAAAAAACACAATCGCACCAACTAATGTATGTTACTGTCACAGGCGGTCTTGGTTCTACAGGTGCATACAAGTATCCATGCTAAAAGCTATATTGGCTTTATAAATCGAGGTATGGCATTACCTCCGAATGAAGAGGTTTTTTCCAGACAAATACCGTGACACTGAATATAAGTGGTGATCGCCAGAGTGTATATTATCAGACCAACAGTGCGGTTACACGTCGCCGATGGGTTTTAGCTCGTAATAAAATCACCAAATTTACTAAGTGATTCGGCTAAGGAACTCGATATTGAGCCGGTATTTGCAACTCCCTCATGCCGCCGCTAGATATTTCTCCAGTATTTGTAACGTATTCTGTCTCGATGCCACATCAGAGGTTCAGCGATATATCCACTGGGTTACAGGCGATGGTTGATTGAGGATTGAGGTCGTAAGAAATGTACACTAGCTTCTCAGATCTCTAGTGCTACACTTTCCGGTAGAAATGATGTCAGTGATTTTGAATCAAGTCTTTCCATTCAACCACATACCTGCGTTGGATCCGGTGGAGAAGTCCTCTAATGATTACAGCTACTAGTGAATCATATTTCTGGCACTTTCATACCTTGAAACGAGTCACGTTTTTCAAATCTATCTGCTACAGTAAAATATTGGATAGTCATTATGCCTCTTGCAACTGCTGCCATTTCTGTAGCTTTGCGCATATTTGATATGTTACACCAACGGGATAATGCTCGTCCACATGCTGTCCATGAAAGTCAATGCGCTCTGCACGACGTGTAGCCACTTCCTGGCCACAATGATCCCCAGACTTGTCTTCAGTGTAGCACGTGTAGGATACAATGGAACGAGAAGTGCCTCGTGCGACCAACAACTCTTACAGAAGTACGTGAACGGATCCAGAGGCATGGCATAACGTATCCCAGGACAGTATTCGCCATCTGTACGATAGATTGGATCCAGGGTCAGCACTTGCATTGCCTCCCGTGGAGACTACGCTATGTATTACTATATGTGTTTAGACATGGGTCGATATCTGGTATCTCAGAACTGCTTGCTCTGTTGATCTGTAAATGTAACCATTTTATAGGATGAGGAGGAACACTCAGAAAAGACTGTAAGAGTGTGCTGAGAAATATTTATTAAGAAGAAAATTCGATACGTTGCACCATTTCTTAGTTCATTAGCATGGAAATTAGTCAGTCAGGCCGTTGCGTGCACAGATTCAAGCGGCCCACCAGATGCAACTGTTCTAATAGCACAGACGACAGCGCACGAGACTGCTCAGCCTATGGCTCGTGTTCGATCCTTACTATTGTCCCATGCTCTATTTTTGTAGCACTCTCTTGTTCAGTTTTAGGAAACCAATGATGTAACGTATCGATTTTTTTCTTAACAATAATCTCTCAGCACAACCTACCCAGCAACACCGTCACAAACTTTTCCAACTGTTTCCGACCACACTCTATATATGCAGGGTGGACCATTTCAATCCATGATGGGGAATAACTCGGGATAGAGATGAGATACAGCAAAATGTTTTAGATAAAAGTTGCTGGTGGCATTGCTACTAATGACCGTGACTTTGAATGTGATTTTCAAGGTGATCTGGAGATTAAAGTGATTTTTTGGAATGGGAACCCTGATATTTGATTTAAGATTTGTAAACAGTGGCAAGGTTAATGTATAAAATAATACGTTATTTAAGGTCGGGGCAAGGTTCAGTGAAGGTCAAATAGCCGCGCGGGATTAGCCGAGCGGTCTGAGGCGCTGCAGTCATGGACTGTGAGGCTGGTCCTGGAGGAGGGTCAAGTCCTCCATCGGGCATAGGTGTGTGTGTGTTTGTCCTTAGGATAATTTAGGTTAAGTAGTGTGTAACCTTAGGGACTGATGACCTTAGCAGTTAAGTCCCACAAGATTTCACACACATTTGAACACATTTGAAGGTCAAATAAGCAAATATGCTATTAATTCTAGTAGGGATTAACTCGGTATAGAGGAGGGCTACAGCAAAATACAGTGTTAGATACAAATGTAAAGGAGCATAAAAGGTGATGTGTCATTACGAACAACAATGATTTTAAAGGTAATTATAAAAGATCATTCAAATGTTGAGTTTTACTACATGGAAACCCATATTTGTGACTCGGATTTGGAAAGAACGAAGAGAGATTTGAACTTTAAGTTTCAAATAACGTGTTTATTGGCAAAAATAAATACATGACAACGTATAATGTTATTTTAACTTTGCAAGACAGAACAAACATAAATAAACCGTCGATCACTGATTTACAAGTCGCTGAGTGAGTCCCCTCGCCTCTCATTCCTCGGCATCACCTCCCGATTTGTATGTAACATCGTATTTTGTTGTGTCCCTCCTGTATTCCGAGTCAATCGCCAATAGAACTAAAAACATATTTGCTTATTTGACCTTAACTGAGCCTTGCTATGACCTTCAGTAACATATAGTTTTATATATAAAATTTGCCGCTCTTATCAAATCATAAATCAAATATTAGAGTTCCCATTTCAAAAAATCACTTTCACCTCCAAATCGCATTGAAAACCACGTTCAAGACCAGGGCCACTAGTGGCGATGTGTGACCCTCTTTGCCACCTACAGTTTTTATCTAAAACGTACTGCTGTAACTCACATCTGCCCCAAATTATTTTCTGTTATGAATTAAAACGGTCCACTCTGCATGCGCGCTCACAGGATGTAAACGGTAATATTGTTCACAACTTACCACAGACATGATATCGAGACGAACGATTTGGTAGAGGATGCTAGTGGTTTATCAAGTAGGGGAACTATCACAAATTAACCAAAAAACCACCTAAGCTACATCGTCTGCGCAGCGCGCAAAATTTTCAATGTCCTCTCGCTCTCTTTGTGCAAATTATTGGTCCTAAGAAAAAATGAGCCAGATCTTTTTGTAAGAAATTTAATATACACACCTCAAAACGAAAACAAGATAGACGTTGACTGTGGATATCGTATCAGAGACACGGCCCCTTCGACTGTTCAGATATGTCACTAAACTCGCCCAAAGATGTAAAAAGCCATGCATGAGTAGCGCCTATTAGACGGAGGGGGTCCGACAGCCGATCAGTTACAAACATTCCACCAGGATGGAGGTACACGGTTCGTGTTGTCTGTAATTCAACCATGCCTAGACGGTCAATACTGCGGTTCGATCGCATCCGCATTGTTACTTTGTGACCGGAAGGACTCTCAACAAGGGACGTATCCAGGCGTCTCGGAGTGAACCAAAGCGATATTGTTCGGGCACGGAGGAGATACAGAGAGACAGGAACTGTCAACAACATGCCTCGCTCAGGCCGCCCAAGGGCTACTACTGCAGTGGATGACCGCTATCTACGGATTATGGTTCGGAGGAACCCTGACAGCAACGCCACCATGTCGAATAATGCTTATCGTGCAGCCACAGGACGTCGTGTTACGACTCAAACTGTGCACAATAGACTACATGATGCGCAGCTTCATTCCCGACGTCCATGGCGAGGTCCATCTTTGCAACCACGACATCATGCAGCGCGATACAGATGGGCCCAACAATATGCCGAATGGACCGCTCAGGATTGGCATCACTTTCTCTTCACCGATGAGTGTCGCATCACGTTCTCTTCACCGATGAGTGTCGCATATACCTTCAACCAAACAATCGTCGGAGACGTGTTTGGAGGCAACCCGGTCAGATCGAACACCTTAGACACACTGTCCAGGGAGTGCAGCAAGGTGGAGGTTCCCTGCTGTTTTGGGGTGGGATTGTGTGGGGCCGACGTACGTCGCTGACGGTCATGGAAGGCGCCGTAACGGCTGTACGATACGTGAATGCCGTCCTCCGACCGATAATGCAACCATATCGGCAGTATATTGGCGAGGCATTCGTCTTCATGGACGACAATTCGTGCCCCCATCGAGCACATCTTATGAATGACTTCCTTCAGGATAACGACATCGCTCGACTAGAGTGGCCAGCATGTTCTTCAGACATGAACCTTTCGAACATTCCTGGGATATATTGAAAAGGGCTGTTTATGGGTGACGTGACCCACCAACCACTCTGAGGGTTCTACTCCGAATCTCCGTTGAGGAGTGGGACAATCTGGACCAACAGTGTCTTGATGAACTTGTGGATAGCATGCCACGGCGAATACAGGCATGCGTCAATGCAAGAGGACGTGCTACCGGGTATTAGAGATACCGGTGTGTACAGCAATCTGGACCACCACCTCTGAAGGTCTCGCTGTATGGTGGTACAATATGCAATGTGTGGTTTTCATGAGCAATAAAAAAGGCGGAGATGATGGTTATGTTGATCTCTATTCCAATTTTCTGTACAGGTACCGGAACTCTCGGAACCGAGGTGATGCAAAACTTTTTTTGATGTGTGTAGTTTAACTTTGGGCTGAGATACGTTTTCTTTAGAGACCGCGGTTTTCGAGTAATTCAAGAAAAATGTACAAAAGTGACCATCAGATACTCCCCATTTCTGACAGGCATCCTTAACTGGTCAAAATTTTTAGCATGTTATCATGACACTCTCTCCTAACACTATATAGAACTTTGCGACTACACGAATTATTTCCCTCATTTTCGACCTTTTTTGGTCTTGATTGATTGGATTATTACGCCATCGGCTTAGTCGGCTATTTCGTTAACATTATTAAATTGAACTTTCTAGTGAAGATATTGAAAGAAAGAAAAGCATTTTTAAACGTTATGCAAAATCAAATAACGTTTACAGTTCGATCTAAACTCATCTCCTACAAGCGGAATAGTTCGTAATGAGAAGGCCAAACAAACAAAATTATTTAATTGTTAATTTTATGCACTTGAAATTGCAAGATACATATGTAAATTTAACGAACGTCAATTTCATAATTTGTAAATGCGCAACTAAGTCATTGGCGTAATAATAGATCAGTCAATGAAGACCAAAAACAGGGTCGGATATGGGAAATAATTCATGTGGTCGCAAGTTTTTGTACAGGACAGAGTGCAACAAGTAACATACTAAAATTCCTGCATGTCGGGGCATTGACTTGGGTGTGGGGGGCGCATTTGAAGGTGATTTTTGTACGATTTTCTTGAATAATTCGAGAACCATGCCCTCAAGCGAAAACGTTTCTCAGCAAAAAGTTAAAAGCTACTGCTCATTTATCCTCCCAGACCAATAGTTTGCACGAAGATAGCAAGAGGACATTAAAAATCTCGTTCGACACACGAACCGCGTAGCTTAGTAGGTGTTCCTTGGCTTACTTGTGGAAGGTTACCAACTCGGTAAACCACAAGCGTCCGATATAAAATTGTTGGTTTCGACTTCTACAGTACTGAGGTGCAGGGTAAATAACCATCGTTTACACCAATATAAGTAGTATAATCTAAAAACTGTTTTTTACGTTCCCAGATTTTACGTTTTCCCTCAATTTATGTTATTTTCTGTTGGCCCCATTGTCAACATCTACATCTGCCCTCTGCAAACCACTACAAAGCGCATGGCAAAGGATACGTCCATTGCTACCAGTTATGAGGGCTTTTTCCCGTTCCATCCACGTATGGAGCGCACGCGAAGAATGATTTTTTACATACCTCCATGCGTGCTATAGTTAATGTAATTTTGTCCTCACTATCCCTGCAGGAGCAATACGTAGGAGGTTGCAATATATTCCTAGTGTCATCATTTAAAGGCAGTTCTTAAAACTTTGTAAGGGCTTTCTCGGCATAGATTGGCTTTGTTTTCAAAAGTCTGCCAGTTCAGTTCCTTCAATATCTCTGTGACACTCTCAAGTGCGTCAAACAAATCTGCGACCATTCGTACTGGCCTTCTCTGTATATGCGCAATATCCCCAGATAGTCATATCTGGTATGGATCCCACGCACTTGTGCAGTATTCTAGGATGGGTCGCACGATTGATTTGTAAGCCATCTCCTATGTAGACTGATTGCATTTCCCCAGTAAACCGAAATCTACCGCCTGCTTCACCCACGACTGAGACTGTGTGATCACTCCATTTCGTATCCCTACTAAGTGTTACACTCAGTTGGCCAATTCCATCTGTGACCCACCGGTATTATATTCATAGGATACAATGTTTTTCTTTTTGTGAAGCGCACCTTTTTACATTTATGAGTATATAAAGCAAACAGCCAATATTTGAACCGCTTACTAAATATTTATGCAGATTCTGTCAGATACTACTTCATTATAGACAACAGTATCAGTTGCAAAAAGTGTGAGGTTATTATTAATATTGTCCACAGGGTCATTAATATACAACATGAACAGCAAGAGTCCCAACACACTTCCCTGGATCGTACCCAATGTTACTTCAACATCTTTCGATGGTTCTCCGTCCAAGATAACATGCTGCGTCCTCCCTACGAAAAAGTCCTGAATTCGCTTGACATCCATACGACCGTACTTTTGATGATACCTCCTCCCCCTGCCTGTGTCCATCTTCTCCTTCCCCCTCTCAGTCTGTCCATCTCCTCCGATCCCCTTCTCTTTCCACGTTATCACCACCATCCCAATAGGAGGAAGGTGGTTCTTAAACCCACAGTATTTCTTTCCAGATCACAACTAATATGTGAGTAGTAGGAAGATGGGGTTTGTAGCACACTTTTGATATCAATTTTATATGCAAATTAATGAAATTGATCAATTAATCACCCCCTTCCTCGCCCACTCCTGCCTATCCCTGCCCACCCCCACCCCAGGATGACTTCACGTCTTTTTCTCAGCCTGCACGCGTGCCCCAGCCCCCTCCTCCCCCTTCCCCTCCCCACCCTCCCCTCCCCACCAACCCAGCCTATTGGCGGGAATTTCGAATTTTGGCGGAAATTTCGAATTTTGGTGGGAATTTCGAATTTTGGGGGAATTTCGAATTTGGGCGTTAATTTCTTTGTTTCAGGCCTCTGATGACATTCCATCACACCTCCCACCCGGAAATTGACTGGAAATTAAAATTGGCAATACCCTTTCTGGGACTCGAATGCTGGTCCTCCTGGGTGGAAAGCCCAAGTGTACCCCCTTAACACAGTTAAACCACGAGAGGCGCTTGGAATTGATGGGAAATTAAAAATGGCTGTGCCCTTTCTGGGACTTTAACACTGATTCTACTGGATGGAAAGCCCAAGTGCGCTCCCTAACACACGGAAACTGTCCAGATGCGGGAGAGGAAGGTTAGGTTAGTGTACTTTATTTATTTTTGCTGGGAAACCGCCGGCCGGAGTGGCTGTGCGTTTCTAGGCGCTACAGTCTGGAGCCGAGCGACCGCTACGGTCGCAGGTTCGAATCCTGCCTCGGGCATGGATGTGTGTGATGTCCTTAGTGTGGTGTCACCGCCAGACACCACACTTGCTAGGTGGTAGCCTTTAAATCGGCCGCGGTCCGTTAGTATACGTCGAACCCGCGTGTCTCCACTATCAGTGATTGCAGACCTAGAGAGAATCCCTAACACTCGCCCCAGTTGTACAGCCGACTTTGCTAGCGATGGTTCACTGTCTACATACGCTCTCTTTTGCAGAGACGACAGTTTAGCATAGCCTTCAGCTACGTCATTTGCTACGACTTAGCAAGGCGCCATATTCAGTCACTATAATAACTTCAAGAATGTATTCTGAACAGATAATATTGTGAATCATGTACCGTCAAGAGCGGCGTTCATCATTAATGGATTAAAGTTACGTATCAAGCTAATTACGTCCGCTTTCTGAATTCTCATTCCTTGTCATGTTCCAGGCCTCACGTCAGTATAGTTCTTCCCTCCTCACGGTAGCCTGCTTGAGTTAAAACGCGTGCATTTCGGCCTCCACTCGTAACACGGTGTTGGCTCTTCTGCTATCACAAAACTTAGGTTAGTTAGGTTTAATTAGTTCTAAGTTCTAGGCGACTGACGACCTCAGAAGTTAAGTCGCATAGTGCTCAGAGCCATTTGAACCATTGTTGGGAAAATGATGTAAATATCGATCCTAATTACGTAATTAATCACAAAGATCGGGCCTAAGTACACAACAATATGCATAGCACTACACAACGACGGCATAAAAGCGCAATACAGCTCAAAAACTGAGGATACCATACAATTGGTGTTATCCTGCTGGGAAAAAAATTTCACAATACCACTCGAAACTAGCGACAGACACACTCAAACTTTACCCTACACCTAGAAGCTGGCAGGAGAAAGTCAGGGGTGTGAGGTACAATCTTTATTCTTTTTGGCGGGAAATACGTTCAACCGACAGGATGTTGGTGTTGTACAGAGAGGAGTTTAGAAAGCGTATTACCTGTAAACATATAGTATCTATCGCTGTTTGACGTCAGAGTTCGCCACATATGCTCAAGGCCAGGTGATCGAAGCCAATACACGCTTCCAGAACTGATGGAAAAAAATGCAAAAAATGGTTCAAATGGCTCTGAGCACTATGGAACTTAACATCGGAGGTCATCAGTCCCCTAGAACTTAGAAGTACTTAAAGCTAACTAACCTAAGGACATCACACACATCCATGCCCGAGGCAGGATTCGAACCTGCGACCGTAGCGATCGTGCGGTTCCAGACTGAAGCGCCTTGAACCGCTCGGCCACACTGGCCGGCGAAAAAATGCATCACAGTTCTAATTACACTTCGAAATTTTCGTGAAAAAACCAGCACTTGTAATGAATGGGTCGTAATGCAGAAGATATACTGGGGGAAAATCGTTTGTCCTAAAAGACTGTAGAGTGCAGAGGGAGTGGTAGTTGAATGTGCTTCTTTTCGATTTACAATCACACACTTCCAAAAATCAAGGCCTTCTCACTTCCCCTCACGCCTCCACCTTCCCTTCCACCCCTCTACGATGCTCGGCCGAGCATCTCGCTGCCCCGCTGTCACCCTCTAAGGCTGCTGCTGCCTGCACTCGGCTTTCCACCATCTGGCCGCCGCCTTAAGGCGACGCTCCTACGCCTGCACAATAGGGTGTATAGTCAACCAAACAATAGGAGATAAAAGGACAGTCGCCTCAAGTGCAACTTGTTCATCTAAAATATAGCGACGGAGCCCCCACGCACCGCCCCTGGGCAGACAGCGGGTGTGTCCGGCGACCGGTCACAGCAGACGCACCCCCTTCGCGCCACTCGTGATACGCGGCATGCCTTCAGATGACGGTCCTAGACAACACAAAAGGGAAATTAAGAAGCGTAACCCTGCCCATCCAGGGAATGGTCCAGATGGCCCGCAAAACTCGACTTTCCACGATCTGGCCGCTGCCTTAAGGTGATGCTCCTTCGCCAACGCCGGCCGGAGTGGCCGAGCGGTTCTAGGCGCTTCAGTCTGGAAGCGTGCGACCACTACGGTCGCAGGTTCGAATCCTGCCTCGGGCATGGATGTGTGTAATGTCCTTAGGTTAGTTAGGTTTAAGTAGTTCTAAGTTCTAGGGGACTGATGACCTAAGATGTGAAGTCCCATAGTGCTCAGAGCCATTTGAACCTTCGTCAACACAGTAGCGTGTATAGTCAACTAAACAATCGGAGATGAAAGGACGATGCCTCAAGAGCAACTTGTTCATCTAAAATGTAGTGACAGAGCCCCCACACCCCATCCCCACGAACAGAGAGTGGCTGTGTACGGCGACCACCACAGCAGACATGGCCACCCCCCCCCCCCCCCCCCCCCCCTCAGCAGCCCGCCATTCGGCGATTGAGAACAACTGTATTTGACGTCAAGACATCGATAATCAAGCATTTGTTAAAAAAGGGCAAAACACATTTGCGACTGTAATAAATGTTCTCTTTCCACGAAAATAAGTAAAGTCCATTTTCTTTTAGTTTTATGAGCAAAATCGGTATAGTTTTTATGTTCAACTACAGTCGCATTGCATTATTATGTGACGTCCAGCAAAGGGTACCACCGCTGATCATAAATGATCAGCAGAGAGATGCCCACACTGCGTAAAATCAGGAAAAAAAAACTTCGACTATGCGAGATGCGAGAGCTACCGATCACCGGAGAATGTCCTCGTTATTTCGAAACCGTCATCAGAGTGAAGAAAAAGCGAGAATTTAAACTCCGAAGAAAAGAATCTATATCAAGCAATTTCTTCCAGCTTGTTTGAACAAGTCACATGACCTGAGAGCATCTCTCGCATTCAGTGTCTACAAATAAACTCTCATGTACGTGTGCGTTACAAACATTTCAGACAATCTTTCACGCCATTGGCACACATGTTGGAAAAAAGCACATTAATTTAACGTTTGACAGCAAAAAGCTATAATTCAAGAGAACATAGCTGTTTTGTACACTATGACAGGTTCCCTTTTACCAGTGCGGTGACATATCATACTAGCGTTTACGGAACAAATCGTGAGAGCCTATCTCGCCCTTTGTAGGTGTCATATTGAAATTTCGTTAAAAGATATCGCCACAACGAAAAAAAAAAAAAAAGAAATGCATGTCAAGGATCATTCCGTGGTGCCCTAGCCATCTCTTCCACCCACCAGGTGGTACGTAATTGATATCAATTTGATAGGCTGATTAATTAAATTGATCATGAGAGTAACTTTTTTTATGGTGAATAATTTTTTTCAGCAGTCGGGTTACACTCACCAAGTAGTACAACAGGGAATCCATGAAGGGAACACGATGTTATTTTCGAGGAACACTATTGAGAAATGACATCTGAAGCTGACCACAGAGGGATTCTACAACTCACAACGTACATTTCACGTAAAAACCGCGCTATTAAATAACACGATCATAATGCCTATGCTATACAGTCATACAGAAAGCCGGCCGCGGTGGTCTAGCGGTTCTAGGCGCGCAGTCCGGAACCGCGCGACTGCTACGGTCGCAGGTTCGAATCTTGCCTCGGGCATGGATGTGTGTGATGTCCTTAGGTTAGTTAGGTTTAAGTAGTTCTACGTTCTAGGGGACTGATGACCTCAGATGTTAAGTCCAATAGTGCTCAGAGCCATTTGAACCATTTTCATACAGAAAGAGAGCAAACGTGCTGCAACTGTAGAATATGCGGTTGGAGGTGACTGAGCTCCACAGCCAGAAGTCACACGGATTAAGATGAGGTGGTCAATAACCATTTCTAGTCAATGGTCTGTTCAGTTGGACGACAGGATCCAGTCCATTCCATGTGAGCGCCATGTCCGAAAGAACAGACACCATATTCATATAAGTATATAGGTCTGGCAACACCGGCCATGACCTTCTTCTTCTGTGCGGATGCACACATATTCCCCCAACTCTTACGGGACTTGGTAAGAATGTCTTTCACGAGTAATGAGTGTGTTGGGGTGGGACACTACGATCGTAGTGTGTGGACATACAAGGTGACCTCTGTGCCCTCGGTGGCCCAGATGGACAGCTGGCAAGGTAGCTCAGCGTGTTCGGTCAGAGAGCTGGCTGGCCTCTGTAATAAAAAAAACTGAATGAAAAGATCAACAATGAACTTCAAGGGATGTCATGTGACGTCCACTACGACGCAATACAACCAACCATAACGAAAAAAAATGATGGATAGAGCGTGTGCCATGTAAGCAGGAGGTCCCAGGTTCGAGTCCCGGTCGGGGCACACATTTTCACCTGTCCCCATTGATATATATTAACGCCCGTAAGCAGCTGAAGGTATTAATATAATTCTAATTACATTACTTTTTGTCAACGGTAGGAAGAGCAGTCTTCCGCCTCATTCAGAAATTGTTCCCTAACGCCAGTTCGAGTGAACGTTCCTATGATCTCATTGTAGATTCTCTAACTATTATGACCAAAAAGTTAATGTGGTGGCAGCTAGATACCAATTCTTTCATGCAAGAAAGGACCAGAACGAACTTACTGCGAGTGGGTAACAGATTTCCAGGGTATGACGAAGAAATGCAAATTCAAATGTGCTTGTGGTGCTTTATATTCAGATGTTATGTTGCATGATGCGATCATGTACAATGTACCTGATGTCACGCGTAGAGAACAGATTTTGAAACAGTCAGATCTATCATTTCAGCACGTAGCGCAAATTCTAGATCAGTATGATTCAGGTGCCGTCTCGGCCGATAAATATGAGCAGCATCAATTTGTCGGGTTGAGTCGTCCCGGCCCAGTAGGCAGCAACAGCCCGCGTGTGCTAAGCCGCATGAACAGTTCTCTAAACACGTGAACAGAATTAAGTCATACCCTCGGTGCTATTCATGCCATAAACGCCAAGACTGCCCGTCTAGACAAGCACAGCGTTACACTTGTGGCAAGACAGGTCACACACAGTCCATATGTTTGCAATGGAACAAACATAAGAATTCTGCCCACTCACATAATTCTCGTCACAAGGCCCATGTAATCAATGCAGTGTATTCAGAGCCTGCTGCAGGCATCAGCAAAACTAACAAGCAAACAGTTTCTTCAGTACTACACCAGTCCAACAAACTTTTTGTTTATATATATGTATTAGTGGAACACATGTGAAATTTCAGTTGGACGCAGGTGCTTCTGTTACACTGCTGAAGCGTAACACATGTGAACTGTTAGTTTCCCCACACCTGTGTAAAACTAACACGCACCTGACGGCTTATAATGGACAGGGCATTCCCGATCTTGGAAAATGTAGTTTACCTGCCATGTATTGCTCACACACGCGAACAGTGACTTTTACCGTGCTGCAATCACGTGATTGTGAGAATATGTTTGGTCTTGATTCGTCCTCTCGCGGTCGCGTTCTCGCTTCCCGAGCACGGGGTCCCGGGTTCGATTCCCGACGGGGTCAGGGATTCTCACCTGCCTCAAGATGACTGGGTGTTTGTGTTGTCCTCATCATTTCATCATCATTCATGAAAGTGACGAGATTGGACTGAAGAAAGGTTGGGAATTTGTACGGGTGCTGATAACCGCGCAGTTGAGTGCCCCACAAACCAAATATCATCATCTTTTGGTCTTGATTAATTTGATTTGTTTGGCTTTATCATTAAGGGCAATGTGTTGTCAATATATCTGCATTCCATGCAAAAGAGAGTGTAGCTAGCTTGCTGAAAGAATTTCCAGAACTTCTCCGAATGTTTAGGCAACGCTACCAATTTTGTTGCACATATTACTCTGAAAGACAATGCTCAGCCGAAATTTTGCCGGGCCAGAACTGTTCCTATTGCATTAAGGGACATAGTCGCTACTCAACTTAAAGAATTGCAAGATAGTGGAGCTATTGCGCTCACACAAGCTAGTCAGTGGGCAAGTCCACTGGTTTTGCTCCCCAAACCTTCAAGTCACATTCGCCTCTGTGTTGACTTTAAGTCTAAAGTCAACCCACAAACTGTGATTGATACTTATCCATTGCCACGCACAGAGGATCTCATGGACAGATTAGGCACTGATCGCTACTCTTCAAAAATTGATTTACGTGACCCATAACTTCAAATAGCACTAGATGAAGAATCTCAAACCGTGTGTATTGTGAACACTTATTTGGGCTTGTATAAATATTTGCGTTCGCCTTTTGGCAGTGCTTCCGCACCCGCCATTTTTCGATGGTATTTGGCACAGCTGACTGCACAAGCACCAAACTGTTCAAATTATTTGTATGATATTGTCGTAGCTGGTCTTACACCTGAAGAACATATTGCAAATTTACGTGCTTTGTTTCGTGTGTTATCTGATGCAGGAATAAAGTATAGACTGGACAAGTGTGAATTTCTTAATCCTGAGTTGTGGTATCTTGGTCATGTCATAAACAGCCAACGTGTACATTCTCTTCAGTCACATTTGTTAAACATACGTGACCTGCCACTTCCTCGCAATGTCACAGAATTGCAGTCAGCCTTAGGGAAAATGAACTATTGTATTCGGTTCGTACTGAATGCTGCACAAATCGCAGCTCCATTGCATCACTTGCGTCGCAAGAACATCCCCTTTGTTTGGACAGATGAGTGCCAAGAAGCTTTTCAAAAACTTAAAGATGCACTGATCAGTGATCGATGCTTTGTTCACTTTAATCCTGACAAACCGGTTGTGTTGTAAGTTGACGCTTCTTCTTACGGAATCGGTGCAGTGCTTTCGCACAGAATCGGTGATACAGATAGGCCTATCGCTTTCGCATCAAAAGCGTTAAGCTCAGTGTAACTATTCACAAATAGAGAAGGAGGCATTGGCTATTGTGTATGGTGTCACCAAATTCCACCACTATTTGTATGGCAGAAAATTCTACTTAGTAACAGATCACAAGTCATTGCAGTCGTTGTTTCATCCAATGAAGCCGGTTCCTGTGGGAACTGCCCAAAAACTGCGAAGGTGGGCTTTGTTGTTGTCTCAGTACCAGTACAAGATTGTGTATCGTCCGACAGCTCAGCATGGTAATGCGGACGCACTTTCACGTTTACCGATTGGCCCTGATACAGACTTTGACGTTTCTGCTGCATCTTGTTGTCATATCGATGCTCAGGATTCTAAAGTGCTTCAATCCTTTCCTCTGAACTATAGGAAAATTGCACAGACCACGGAAGCTGATTCAGATTTGAACATTCTGCTACAATACATTCGCACATCTTGGCCTCGCTAATTGCATAGCATAAAGAACTCTGTAGTGTGCCGATACTTTGCACGTCGTCGTAGCCTCGCTATACGGCAAAGTGTGATTTTTGTTCAAATTGACAGTGGACAGTCACGTGTTTGATCCCCAAAGCTTTACAAAAAGAAGTGTTGCAGTTACTCCACCAAGGACACTGGCGGATTGTTCGTACGAAACAGTTAGCGCGTCGACACTGTACTTGGCAGTGTATGGATACCCAAATAGAACAGATGACGTCACACTGTCACGCATGTGCGGAAAATCAGTCCGCTCCGCCACAAAAATTATTCTCACAATAACCATCGCAACGTGTGCACATAGATTTGCGGGACCTTTTTGGAACACTCGTTGGCTGATTGTGTAGACTCTTATAGCAAGTTTACTTTTGCTGTGCCAATGAACTCGACAACGTCACGTAGCACAGTTCAGGCGTTGTCCTCTATTGTTTGCCTCGAAGGTTTGCCTGAAGTCATAGTGTCGGACAATGGCCCTCAGTTCACGTCAAATGAATTTGAAACATTCCGTGAACTCAATGGTATACAGCATCTAACTAGTGCACCGTTCCATCTACAGTCCAACGATAAAGCGGAACGTTTTCTGAGAACCTTCAAGCAGCAGATGGCCAAACTTCGCACCGCACGCACCAGGGATCAAGCATTGCAACTGTTTCTCGCCTCCTATCTTTCGCATCCACGGGATGGACCATCGCCGGCGGAATTGCTTCACCGCCGCCACCATCGGACACTGCTCCACCTGCTCCATCCTCCTCAGCATCCGGCGACGAAGGAATGCCGCAAGTATCACTTCGCGTCGCATGAGATTGTGTTTTTCAGGGTTTTTAGCGGCAACAGACGGTGGGCGCGAGGTGAGATCCTTCGTCGACTTGGCGCAAGCAATCATCTCATTTCAGGGCCAGACGGAGTACAGCGCCGACATCACAATCAAATTGATCAAGAATGATCTTTCAGTGTCTCTTACCCCAGATTCACGGATCCCGAGGAGAGGGCGGCCACAGAAACCGCTAAGACGGTGTCATCACGACACCGCGAGACGACTCCATGGTGACGGAGCCTTCGCCTCCTGCGCCTTCTCTCGTCCTACGGATGGAGCTGGACCCGCCCACGTTGCAGCAGCCGACGCCTTCTACGTTGTGGTATGGGCCTCAGGATGTTGTCGCACACCGTTCTGGGCGTTTTCCGGGGGACGTTTCCACCAGAGCGCAGGCCAGATGGCGGGCTATGACCGGAAGTCTGACGTCCCCTGCAGCCACAGCTTCCGGTCCATCTGAGCGTCCAAGCTCCTACCCCCCTCCCATTGTCGTGCCCCATATACGACGACGGTCCGTCACTTTGGGGGGCGGGGGAGGGGGGAATATTACGGCGTGAAGTCAAGCGCCGGCGCACCAGTCAGGAACGAAAGAGAAGAGACGGCTGTGAGAAGAGGTCAGCCAATCACACACTGACTGGACCTCCCTCCAGGACGACAACGCGATAGCAGCGGCTCCTGTGTGAAGGGGACATACGCGCCACGACCGACTGGTGACGGCCCAGTTCCTTAGCAGCTTCAAGATTAGCGACTTCGAGAGCAGCATCAACGCTAGATCACTTCTCTTGTACTCTCTATGTAGCAGAGACTTGGGATTGTCTACACTGGAGAAGATTGATTATTTTGTATATCCCCCTTTGTAATTGACAAAGTTAAGTATTGTAATTTTCTTTTTGTAATAAAACTCATTAATACGACTGGTTTGATTGTTTGTCAGGAGATCCCTTCCTAGACACTACAATTAAACCAACTCCTGCACTGCCGCTATTTGACTTTGTATTTATATCCCCGTCTTTACCTGACCAGAAGTCCTGTTCGTCCTGCCACTGAATTTCATTAATCCCTATTGTATTTAACTTCAGCCTATCCATTTTCCTTTTTAAAATTTTTTGAACCAACCTGCGCGATTAAGGAAACATTCCATGTTCCGATCCATAGAAAACCAGTTTTTTTTCTGATGAAGACATCTTACTGAGGAGTTCCCGCCTGGAGAGGCTGTCATCATCATTTAACCATACAGGAGAGCTGGATGCCCTCAGGAAAAATTACGGCTGCATTTTCCCCTTGCTTTCAGCCGTTGACAATACCAGCACGGTAAGGGCGTTTTGGTTAATGTTAAAAGGCCAGATCAGTCAATCATCCAGACTGTTGCCCCTGCAACTACTGCAAAGGCTGCTGCCCCTCTTCAGGAACCACATGTTTGTCTGGCCTCTCAACAGATGCCTCTGAATTGTAGTCGCACCTTCCGTACGACTATCGGTATCGCTGAGGCACGCAAGCCACCCCGCCAACGGCAAGATCCATCGTTAACGGAAAATAGTGACATCAAATAATTTATTAACTGGATTTTGTTATGTTCCTACCCATGCTGCTACATTTTCATATCCTCAAGGTAGTTGTGTAACGTTACTTTAGTATGCTTGCGGACTGCACATACACAGACCATTCGAGACCAAAATACATAATATTTTGCTAATTCATACTGATGTGGGCTTGTTCGTGTTACAGTTACTTTATTTTATTCAAAAAGATTTTTCTCGTAAAGTTATCACGATACTTTGCAATTCATTTGCATTAATACAGTGATTACTTTGTAACGTTTTTCCGTTAGCTTACTGAACAAAACAGATAAATATAAGAGATAAATTAATCATTATCAATATAGTCTTCCATATATAAATCAGTCTGACAACATCTTAGTGGGTTTCCTATCGCACACCTGTAGAATGCTGTTGATTTGGAGTTGAAGCCAAGTTTGATACGCATTGTCTTGATGGTAGTTCGATAAGCAGTGTAATACGTAAATATTTGAGCGTGTAGTATCAAAAGTATATTGATTTATTTTATTTATTTCATTAACAGCATAGGGTAACCCACTACCTTGAAATGTAAGGCGGGTCGGATGCTATTAAATCTAAAAGCAGAGACTTCTTATTGTTACAATATCATGGCAAGTAGTTAATGTTATTTTAAATAATATAAGTAACAAAATATATAAAAATTTTTCTGAAGTTACAGAGAATTTAATGCTTTACGGTAGTTAAAGTGGTTCTATGTAATTTGTTTATATCTACTTGAGGAGAATAGAATTTATATATTGCAGACGTTAAAAAAAGTAATACAATACACGTGGTAGAAATAATTTGCAATATGTAGAGGGATGTGATATGCTGCATATAGATGTGTAATAAGGTCTAAGTAGCTTGTTGGTTGGTAATAGCCTATTTCTACCTATTCAAGGTGAGAAGGTCTCGGTAGAAACTCGAGCTATTCTCATCTGAAGTAACGTGTGTTTATGTAAGATCGTTGTGTTTGCATGTATTGATATATTACATAGAATGCAGAATGTCAGGACACTACACGATTTTCAGTAGTTCAAATGGTTCAATTGGCTCTGAGCACTATGGGACTTAACTTCTGAGGTCATCAGTCCCCTAGAACGTAGAACTACTTAAACCTAACTAACCTAAGGATATCACACACATCCATGCCCGAGGCAGAATTCGAACCTGCGACCGTACCGGTCGTGCGGTTCCAGACTGTAGCGCCTAGAACCGCTCGGCCACTCCGGCCGGCTTTTCAGTAGTTGTTTGTTTCTCTAATTGTTGGTAGTTGTGGTATATTCTGTGTGGTAACTTAGATACATACACACCTGGTGTTATACTGATTATATACTGACTGAGCATCTGAAACCTGGAGTACATGATTTTTAGCTTTATATAAAGAATAAACTTATGATTGTAAACTTATTTGTTGAAATAGAATGTAGTTCCTTGCTAATTGAGTGCAGTATTTCTCAAGTAACTTAACACATTATATTTTTAGCTTTATACGTTGTTTATACAGAAAATACATTTGATGCATAAAATTCATTGATTCTAGCTTTATATAAAGACGAGAATATACTTCTGCTTACACATAATAAGACGAATAATACATAACTGCCTGTGTACAGTATACTAGATACAATTACTGTGGTGTCACCGCCAGACACCACACTTGCTAGGTGGTAGCCTTTAAATCGGCCACGGTCCGTTAGTATACGTCGGACCCGCGTGTCGCCACTATCAGTGATTGCAGACCGAGCGCCGCCACACGGCAAGTCTAGAGAGACTTCCTAGCACTCGCCCCAGTTGTACAACCGACTTTGCTAGCGATGGTTCACTGACAAATTACGCTCTCATTTGCCGAGACGATAGTTAGCATAGCCTTCAGCTACGTCATTTGCTACGACCTAGCAAGGCGCCATTACCAGTTACTATTGATACTGTAAAACATGTACCGTCAAGAGCGACGCTCATCATTAATGGATTAAAGTTAAGTATTCCACCAGCTACGTCCGTTTTTCTAAAGTCTAATTGCCTTGACCTGTTCCAGAACTCACGCCAGCCTGCGTGAGCTAAAACGCGTGCCTTTCGGCTTCCTCTAACAACACGGGGTTGGCTCTCCTGCCAATCCTAACAATTACAATGTATTGTTGGGGAGGAGGAGCCTCGGAATAAATGTGCTCGTCAGGTCTTTTCTTCCCAAGCGGCGTCTGCCTTATTACTAGAGTCTTAGTATGCGGTGTCACTGATTGTGTAGGTGCTTGGTTTGTTTTATGACTGTTACTGCGTGTTGTGTTGTTTGCGGCCGTGTTATGGCATGCAGTGTCATACTTATTTTTTTGGATAGAATCCTTTGTGTTGGTCCCTTCTGAGTCATGTTCACTAAGTGTGTTGGTTCCTTCCTCGGTTTCTGAATCTGTGTTCGTGCTTGTGTCCTCCCGTGCGGTTTGTTGTGTTGTTTGTGCTTGTCTATGCCACCTCCCAATACGGGTTTTGGGGCTTGTATTCTTCGTTCCGTGTGTTCGATAAAATATCGACTACGCTATTTATTGTGTTCCAATCATTAGGGTACCTATTTATTATAGCGATTCCATTGTTTCATATGTATCACATGTATCAGCGTGCTGCATTTTTGTGTGACATGTTCTGATGTCCCATTTTCTCTGCAAATGCATATTTCATTGTTTCATGTAGTTTAAGTGTATCGGGTACAGCTCATGGCTGGTCAGGAAATGGACCATTATCTAGCTTGGGTCGACAGGTTTTCGTTGTAATTTTTCGCGTGCGTCAGAGCAGAAAGAGTGTACTAGGAAACTCTTGTCGGATGCCTCCCTTTGTCATGTTTGAATCCGCCATTGTTTCATTTGTGGTTTGTTTATAATGTTGGTTCTTGTAATCTCGGTGCCTTTATCGCGTCTACCCCTCCTAAGCCAGTAAAGTGATGCTCTATGACGTATTGTTATGTCTGTGGGGCAAGTCCCTACCACAATGCAAAGTGCCTCTAACGATGTGGTGTTGAAGGTGTAAGGTAGCAATATTTTGCACCTTACTGTAATATAATAATTGTTGCAAAGACGAGTTAGATATCGGTTATTATGTTATTTATCAGGCAATCAGCCTATTGAAATTAATATAGGGAGTATCAGACGGCATAAGACGCGTATTAACTTTAAGAAATTCGCATGTTGCATGAAGTCGGGGTTCAGGTGATATTTTCACGGAGTTTGGCTGGAGCGGACGAGCGGCACTGCTCAAAGGCAGGGCAGAGGGGTGCGGAAGTTTACAACCGACCATTACGAGTCGGCATGCGAAAGCGTCGCACTGAGGGAGACGCGCCGCCGGTGCAGGTAGGCACTCATTGCGTGGACAACAGAGGCAGGCCTTCGAGGGACGGCGCCTCGTTGGCGCTGGGCGTTACGCCGACGCCACTATGTCGAGACGAGCTGGCGCCTAAGGGAGCCTTCCCACGAGTCTTAACGTTTTCTGGGGCTTTCTAAGAAACGCGGTTAAGCTAGTACAATGACCAACTCCCGCGCGAGGGCGAACAGTGTCACGATTGGTGGGTTCAATTTTGAACGGAGTTTCAGTTTGTTACATAACATTCTAGGCGCAGTAAGGCGTGGAATGTTTTGATTGGCTGGAAGAAGCCAGGAAATAATAGTGGGAGCGAACTGTGGTGGTATAGAGCCACGGGATTGGCAAGAGCTCCGAAAATAGCGTGGGGGTGCTGATTTTTGCAGAGGGAATCTTTTGGAGCTGTGAATGAAGAAGCGTCTTAGCTCCTGTAGCGAGCGGACGCCGTGCTTTCGGCTCTGCTGTAGGAGAGTAAATTATTTTCAGTGTGCTGTGCAGGACTTAGAATAAGTCTGCCAGGTGCAACTGAAACTAGTATTCAGTGAGGGGGAACTGGCGTGTTTTACTGTTAGAGACAGGCTGATTCCACCAATTACGGTTGGGAATACGGTCTCACAGAAAGCAGACAGGCGCAGAACAATTTCCTTGAGCCACACTTTATTAAAGACGTTACTGGATTGCGCCTTTGGGCTGGTGAGTCCCGTCGTATCGAGTGCGAGACGACTGGAAAGAAAGCAGAATTAGCTTTTGAATAGGAGTTTACGAACAGGAAGCCTGTTCGCGAAAATAAATTCATTTTTGTTAAAATTGAGGCTCCTCGACGACGTAGACGCCATCGGCAGCTTGCTGACCTGCCCACGACGCTGCATTTGGTAACGTGATGCTCAGCTTCGACATTTAATCCGATATTACGCACGCCTGTGATTACCAGAGCTCAGTTTTCCAGCCACGCTCTTATCGAGAATTTGGTAATTGAAGTAGGTTTATCTGACGTATTTTATGCCGTCTGACAAGGGGAGAGAGTAGAAAATAACAAGTACAGATGCGTTATCCGACCTTAAGAGGTAGTTTTGGAATTTAAGGGCCATTGCCATTACTACACTCCTGGAAATTGAAATAAGAACACCGTGAATTCATTGTCCCAGGAAGGGGAAACTTTATTGACACATTCCTGGGGTCAGATACATCACATGATCACACTGACAGAACCACAGGCACATAGACACAGGCAACAGAGCATGCACAATGTCGGCACGAGTACAGTGTATATCCACCTTTCGCAGCAATGCAGGCTGTTATTCTCCCATGGAGACGATCGTAGAGATGCTGGATGTAGTCCTGTGGAACGGCTTGCCATGCCATTTCCACCTGGCGCCTCAGTTGGACCAGCGTTCGTGCTGGACGTGCAGACCGCGTGAGACGACGCTTCATCCAGTCCCAAAAATGCTCAATGGGGGACAGATCCGGAGATCTTGCTGGCCAGGGTAGTTGACTTACACCTTCTAGAGCACGTGGGGTGGCACGGGATACATGCGGACGTGCATTGTCCTGTTGGAACAGCAAGTTCCCTTGCCGGTCTAGGAATGGTAGAACGATGGGTTCGATGACGGTTTGGATGTACCGTGCACTATTCAGTGTCCCCTCGACGATCACCAGTGGTGTACGGCCAGTGTAGGAGATCGCTCCCCACACCATGATGCCGGGTGTTGGCCCTGTGTGCCTCGGTCGTATGCAGTCCTGATTGTGGCGCTCACCTGCACGGCGCCAAACTCGCATACGACCGTCATTGGCACCAAGGCAGAAGCGACTCTCATCGCTGAAGACGATACGTCTCCATTCGTCCCTCCATTCACGCCTGTCGCGACACCACTGGAGGCGGGCTACACGATGTTGGGGCGTGAGCGGAAGACGGCCTAACGGTGTGCGGGACCGTATCCCAGCTTCATGGAGACGGTTGCGAATGGTCCTCGCCGATACCCCAGGAGCAACAGTGTCCCTAATTTGCTGGGAAGTGGCGGTGCGGTCCCCTACGGCACTGCGTAGGATCCTACGGTCTTGGCGTGCATCCGTGCGTCGCTGCGGTCCGGTCCCAGGTCGACGGGCACGTGCACCTTCCGCTGACCACTGGCGACAACATCGATGTACTGTGGAGACCTCACGCCCCACGTGTTGAGCAATTCGGCGGTACGTCCACCCGGCCTCCCGCATGCCCACTATACGCCCTCGTTCAAAGTCTGTCAACTGCACATACGGTTCACGTCCACGCTGTCGCGGCATGCTACCAGTGTTAAAGACTGCGATGGAGCTCCGTATGCCACGGCAAACTGGCTGACACTGACGGCGGCGGTGCACAAATGCTGCGCAGCTAGCGCCATTCGACGGCCAACACCGCGGTTCCTGGTGTGTCCGCTGTGCCGTGCGTGTGATCATTGCTTGTACAGCCCTCTCGCAGTGTCCGGAGCAAGTATGGTGGGTCCGACACACCGGTGTCAATGTGTTCTTTTTTCCATTTCCAGGAGTGTAGCTTGATTTTATCACTTATAAATGTATGTCATTGTTCAGTTTGATGTTAGGAAGATTATTGTTCAATAAATGTGTTCAATGCTATCCTTGTTTGTTTAGTAGTGATCAGTTCCCAGAACACTATTTAGTTATTACATATTAATTAAGATTAGTAAAGAGACAGTTTTAATTAACAGGTTGGGTCTCATAACAGGCCTTCAGCCAGAGCCAACGACCCGATCCAGTAGGGAAGGTGATCAAGTAAAAGCATTCTTGTTAAAACCCCCCGACGTTTGGTGGACCCGCCTAGGGTCCCTCATCATCAATTATTTGAAATAAACCCCTTCCAAAGGCTCTGCTCATTCTCAGGGTATACTACGTTGACCTCGTTTTGCAATTGTCGTGTTAGTCTGAGAGTTCAGTCTGTGAGCCCAAGCACTTGCAGCGAAGCATGCAACGGATTAAAATATCGCAATGTGGTAGGTCCTTATCGTCCCGGTAGGTAATTTATACTGCGTTGAGTCGAGTCTTGCTAGTTTGTGCATAATTTTGGAGGCTTTGTCAATTGTCACTATGGTATGTTCGTTGAAAGTCTGTTTTTCGCCAAGATACAGTCCTAGATAGCGCGTGAACTGCTTGCTCTGCATGCTAGTATCGTCTCATTTTAGAATTGGGTTCCTGTGTAGTGTCCTTCTGAGCAGTAAATATGCAATTTTTTTGTATGCTATTTTCAGTTTATTTTCTTTGTACCTGCTGTTGGTTTTCTGAAGCAATTACGCACCTTTTGTCTCCAGCGCTGCTTTAGAGTTGGCTGACACCACTACGACGGGTCATCTGTGTATGCCACCACACCTCTTAACGTGACGTCACCGTCCAGGGTGTTCAGCAAGGGCTCTATTGCAATATCCCAAAATATTGGTCCGCAGATCGAGCTCTGTGGACACACCTTTGTTATTCTCTTGACAACCCTTCGTGTGCCAGCCCTCCACTCCGCCACTCTGCCTCTGCAGTAGTCGATGAGACTGTTGTAGAGTGAAGCTGATAGCCGGATTTCCTTTCACCTATCGAAGAGGGACGGCCACCACAGGTTGTCAAAAGCCCCGGTTATGTCGATTAGTATGGCGGCTACTTATGTCACTGATGTTATTTGTTAATGCCAGTGCTCGGTTCACCGCGTCTTCTGTTGGTCTACTTCCCCTGAAATCGAATTGGAGTGCTAGGCCGAAGAGGCGCCTGTGCGATTGTAGGCGGTCACACGGAAGCCTTTCCTGCACCTTGACGATAGTCTTTAAAAGACGGATCGGCCGGTACGTTTTTGGTTCTGTTGGCTCTTTCTCTTTTGATTTCCTGATTATTACTACTTCAGCAGTTTTCCAGAGGTTTGGAATCCTACCTGTTGGTAGTGCCTCGTCAGACATCTTTTTAAGGAAAGATAAGATTTGTATTACCGTTTTAATGTTTTTGAAAGTATTCTATCTGGGGTGTGTGCTTTTCGGTTTTTAAGCCTGCTGATTGTCGTCTCAACATCTTCTTGTGACAATGGTGTGGTTTCACTGTCATTAACGTACGGCTGGCTTATTCTGCCTCTTAGGTCAGTGTGATGTCGCTTGTCCTGTATGAGTCTCATCTTGAAGGAGCCTGTTCAGGAGATACCCTGCTGTGCTTCTTCATCCTTTGATCATTGTGCCATCAGCTTATTTTAGCATCGACGGAACTGTCGGTGTCTTAACTCGTTCTGTTTCTGTCTTGAACGGTTGTCCCCAGATATCGTTTTGTAATTGGGGCTTGACGAAATTGGTCCAATATTCTTGCCTTGTTGTCTTTAGCTGATTTTTGTATTTCTGTTTAGTATCGTGATACAGGTCGAGTTTTATCTGCCTTTCAAGACCTGTCTTTGCTTGTTGGTAATACTTTAAAAATATATAGCAGAGTGATGGCACGCTTTATTGTGCAGTGGCAACATCTTCTGTAGTCTTCTTGATCCTTTTTTTAATATATTTCACCGCAAGCCGTCTCAGTTGTTGACAACAAATGCTAATTGCATTGGACATACCTCTGGAAGCAGTTCGTAGTACACAACAATTTCTTTGTGCCACGAGATTACCGTTGCGGACACGCAGCTTAAGATGGTTTTGTTAGAGCTCAACCAATAGGTTCTGTTCATGCAGTTGACATAAATGCACCACGTCTTCTCACCTGTAGAGATGTTTGACAGGTTTGCTCGATGAGACAGCTGATAAAGCTCAAGAGAATTGCATATATGGCCACACATTGGTTTGAATGAGAACACGCTCTACCTCCACAGTACTGTTTGTAGATTCATTCGATTCAAAGCGGTACAGTCATCCTGATCTGTATTTATCATTTGCCTAAACGGTTTAAGGCAAATTCTGGGACGGTTCCCATGAAAGGACATGCCCGGTTTACTTCCCCATCTTCCTTGTCCCATGTCCAAAGACGTACTTGTTGTTGGGACGTTAAATTCTAATCTTCATCTACATGGATACTCTGCAAATCACATTTAAGTCACTGGCAGAGTTCATCGAACCACTTTCACAATTCTCTATTATTCCAATCTCGTATAGCGTGCGGAAGGAATGAACATAAATATCTTCCCGTACGAGCTCTGATTTCCCTTATTTTATCGTGATGACGTTCCTCCCTATGTTGGTCGGTGTCAACAAAATATTTTCGCATCTTCATGCCTTCCGTTTTCTCTTGACTTCTGAAACTTGTCCACGGATATGACGAATTATTCAAATAAAAGCGATCCTCCCTACGAGCTGCATCCACTGCCTAACCCCTTCCACTCATCACTAATCAACACCCACAGCGAAAAAATGCCAAAAAAGTTATACTTTTTGCATTTCGAGCGTCGTTTTCTACAGCTTGAACGTTTTTAATAATGACAGTCAATAACTGCACTTACAGCACACGCAAGAAAAGCTACTAACGTGTGCACCAACTTTTTTTCCAGAAGAAAATATGTCGGCAGTGATGCATCACATGGTTCAATATTCCTCTTGTTACATGCTGCATTAGCAACTGCAACACCGCAGTTGTTACTGCACGGGGTTCGACCTGTTTGTAGAAGATATTTAGCGCGGAAAGTGAAAACACAATAGTAATCAACTGTATGTCTATCAATCCGAATGCTGCAACGTGCACTGAAGATCACAGCCGCAAGGCGCGAGACGTCGCGATCACCTGGACGGATGCTGGTAGTGGCCGTAGTCTGCTGCATCGAGAGGAAACTCTTGACCAGCAATGCTTCTGATCAGAACAGGAAGCTGCCAGCTCTTACGTGGAACTGTTTTTGGAATGATGTTTTCTATTAAGGAGAGGTTAGAAAAGGAAGTAAATTATCTTCGTGTTTCCGTCAGCCTGATACTTCTAGCAGTAGAAACATGGGTTAAAAAGTAAAGGAGATACTGGGCTCGAAATCACGCCAATTCCAATACAAGTCGTGGACAAGTTTGTATTCCATACATTTTTTGGTGATCGTTTCTCATCTGAGCAACAAATTTTAATACCCAACATACGATGTCCCTTATCTCTGGCAAAGGCGAGTGAAGAACACCGGGCTCGACTGTTGATCCGATTCCCGTTTAAATAACGATGTCCCTTAATAATTGGGCTGACTTCGGTTTAGATTATACCGTGACAGACGGGTATCACAGCAAATTAAATCCTATAAACATAAAAATTAATTTTGGTGACATCTTGGAACATAAGATATTTTAAAAATTATCCTTTTGCGAGCAGGTGGCTTCATTTGGTGTTATACAGTTCTATGTTCTTTTTATTAGTACCCAGATCGTTTGAAGGGTACAGAACAATAACGTAAATGACGACACCAATACGTCGGGCCTAGTGGTCTAGCGATGCCGGTACGGTAACTCAACGTAATGAAAAAAGTGAGTGAAGTATTCAACGATCAAATTTAATAGATGTCATGAGACGTCCACCGAAACCAAATGCCGAGAGCAATAACGATAAAAATGAGGAGGAATGAAAATGTTGAAGCGTGTGCATGGAAACTGAGAAATCGTGAGTTCGCCTCTCGGTCGTGCCATGGATTTTTCAGTCTTCGTTTAAATCTAGTCTTCATCTGTCAACGATGTGAGGAGGTGCCAGGAAAGACTCGTGGTTCGGATTCCACGTTAAATCATAGGCCGTCTTTCCTCTGTTGGGTGACTGTGGCAGCTTAGGGACACTCAAGTCACCGAAGGGGCGTCCAGTTGAAAGACTTGCACCAGGCCGCTGAGATACACGAAATTATCACTATTATCACAATAATTTCCTTGTAGACTTTGTAATTTATCTGTATTACTAAAATTAAATATGCGTTTTCCTTTGTGATGGCCAAATCAATGTGAGCAGCATATGGAAATGCTGGACACAAACCATTTGAATTTGTGTTTATTGACCAATGTTGTGTCAGTTGGTCAGAGTTAATAAGTAAGCTTATCTTTCTATGTAAACGCGGTGCTTTCAGTTGTCGTTTCACGTAATCGTATGGTTCACAATTGATTGTTACAATTTTAAGTTGTGGGAATTAATACCAATTAGCGGGCTATAGTTTGCCATTCTAATTTCGAAAATTAGAAAATTCGTTCCTCAGTTACATGTCCTTTCTAGATGCCCTATATAATAAAGCTAATAACCACTGTAACTAGCGACTCAAAAGTTCATTTTTTCAAATGGTTCAAATGGCTCTGAGCACTATGGAACTTAACATCTGACGTAATCAGTTCCCTAGAACTTCTTAAACCTAACGAACCTAAGGTCATCACACACTTCCATGCCTGAGGCAGGATTCGAACCTGCGACCGTAGCAGTCACGCGGTTCCGGACTGAAGCGCCTAGAACCGCTCGGCCACAGCAGCCAGCAGTTCATTTTTCTTTGGGTTCGGTTAGAGCTACTGTTTCTAAATTGATCCACGATGCCTGGTAGGTTGTGTGTTAGTAATGTACCTGTAAAGAAATTCTCATCAATCACATTACACCTAGCTTGAATTTTTCTTACATTAATGTTTTCTTAAAACGTCTACTGTAACTGTTAAAACCTAGTTAAGACGAGAATAAGAATGAAATAGTTGTCACCGTTGTAGCGCCTGATAAAGCAGGTGGGCGGAAATTGTCTCGCGGCCAGTCCGACATTTATATTATAAAACTTCTAGAGAAGCTGTACGGTCATCAATGGTATCTGTTCTTTCGAAAACGGTTACTATCTTCATATATATAGTCTGACATTTGGTTGGGATCTATGGTCTCTACTGATTTGTAACAGATGGTGTAAATCAGGATCCCTCTTGTCCGTCCCACCAACGAATAGGTGCTATTAGCACTGGTCCAGCTGGTTAGAGGCTTTCGTTTAGTTACACTTTTGGCTATGAAGAACCGCAGCAGAGCCGGCCGAAGTGGCCGTGCGGTTCTAGGCGCTACAGTCTGGAGCCAAGCGACCGCTACGGTCGCAGGTTCGAATCCTGCCTCGGGCATGGGTGTGTGTGATGTCCTTAGGTTAGTTAGGTTTAATTAGTTCTAAGTTCTAGGCGACTGATGACCTCAGAAGTTAAGTCGCATAGTGCTCAGAGCCATTTGAACCATTTTGAACAGCTACAGAATTTTATTTGGATATTAGTATGGCTATGACGACTAAATTTAGACATAACCTTGTTAGCATATAATTTTATTACTGGTAAAGAAATTTGCTTACGGTTTTTGTCTCATCCTTTTCTAAAGTTCTCATTACCTTCACCTTTGGGATCCACGGAACTTCAGTCTCCAGTGTGATGGAGGTGACAGGAAGTGGAAGTACTAGTTACTGTCGCTAGTTAGCTGTCCGCTAGTAATTCACGGAGTTATATCTGGTTTTTACACCGTTTTATTGCAGTTTGTGTGAATATTAAGTAATGTGTCTGAACTGTAGCATCCGAAGTCGTATTGTTGTCTCCATTCACTGACACTGCGATGACAGCGATATATAAAAGTATGCGTCACTCGTGAACAAGCTTATAACGCTTTAGGGGGAAAAATTGCAAATTAGTAAGTCTGTTTACGAAGTTCACATCATGTCATACAAAATAGTGTTCATGACGAACAACGTCGATATTAGTGGGTGCGATACTCGTAAATGACTACTTTCCGACTACGTTTTATGGCTGAATATAAAACGAGGCTTTCTGTGAAACCGATTTTTTGTGGCGGCGTTCGTAGCGACAAACAATTCGCTGTAGAAACGGCTTACGAAGTCACCGCCACACTTTTAATAGCGGGCCGACCGGTCCGCTGGAACAGTGAACAGAAAGATGAAAACCCAAACACTCTGATTAAATAAAAGTCGGTATTTATCTTTATTAATGAAGATACAGAAACACAGTAGTGAACTCCGTGTCTACAGAAATCTGTAGAGTTCGAGTCGGAGCGGCTAGGTCAGCGTCGGCTGACGACAAACAACAACTCTGCTGCGATGAACACACAACTGACTAGCAAGTACACAATTCGGTGGCGAGTATACAACTGAGCGGCGAATACAGAACTGTCCTAGCGCTCGCGACTCCAGCGCTTAAGAAGCCAGAAGCCAGCGGTGGCGCGCGCAGACTTGCGGCGATTTCCTGTCTCGCTGGCGCTGCTTATGCGGACGGCGTCCGAACTTTGATGCTGCCAACCTTTTGGCAGCGGGCGCGGGTGGCATTACTGGCTAGGATATAACATTCCTCCCCCCCAAATCGCCGCACCGTCGTTGAATAATGAGGTGGCGAGCGTCGACGGCGGGGGAGGGGTCTGGCCGCAGGCGTAGCAGAAGAGACCGGGGCGGAGACTTTTGTCGGTGGCAGTCCCCTGTCCGCACCCCAGCATTGGCCGCGCGGGGCCTCGGGAAACACCGACTGAAAACCGAGGTCAGGGTGCACGCCTGTGACCACGGGCGCAGCTTCTGGTACTGGACGCGACGGGGCGTCGGGACCCACGAAGAGAGGCAGCGTCTCCTGACGCTGCGTCGACGGCTGCTGAGTGGGCGCCGGCAAGGCGCTGCGGTGTCAGACTCCTTGGGGGTGCCCAAGGAAAGCGGCTGCAGGTCAGGCTGCACAGCCACCGCTTGGGAAGGCGGCCCGGCTGAGGGGTCGACGTCCATCAGCTCCGAAGGCGGTGGCGACTGAAGAGGGACCGCAGGCGCCGGAGCGACCACCTGGGGCGCTCCCGGATGAAGCTGCGCGGGAGGCATCAACGGGACGGGCTGTCGGCGTGGTAGCGGCGACGGCTGCTGCTGCTGCTGCCCTGGGGGCGGCAGCGAAGTCGGAAGGCGCGGCTGGAACCCGCCGCGGACCAAATCTGTGGACAAAGAACGAGCGGCAGAATCCGGGCGGCCAGCGCGGCGCAACTGGTTCTGATGCCTCCTGTGCACCCCAGTAGCACCTTGAACAGTATAAAAACTGCGACCCTGGACACGTATCACGGTACCACGTTCCCAACGACGGCGACCGTGATAAACTCTGAAAAAAACGGCGTCGTTGCGCTGAAAACGCGTGCGATGCTCAGAAGCGGCGGGTCGATCCGGGGGGTGCAACAACCGTAGTAGGGTGCGATGACGACGGCCGCGGAGAAGCTCCGCAGGCGAAGGGCCGTCGCGTGGCGTGGTCCGGTACGACGACAGGAACGTGATGAGGGCCTGCTGACGAGAGTGCGTAGCACGAAGGCGGTCCATATGATCCTTGAATGTGCGTACAAAACGTTCCGCTGCACCATTCGATTGAGGGTGGAACGGCGGAGTAAGAACATGGCGAATGCCATTGGCAAAACAAAAACTTTCAAATTCAGTAGAGGTAAATTGTGGACCATTGTCAGACACTAAAACTTCTGGAAGACCCTCAATACAAAAAATTGAAGTCAACGCCTGTATAGTTTGTGCAGACGTTGTAGACTGCATGGGCACAACAAACGGAAAATTACTAAATGCATCTATCACGATGAGCCAACGAGAATTCCAATATGGACCAACGAAATCAATATGTACTCGCTGCCAGGGACCGGCAGGGCGTGCCCACTCAAAATAGCGTTGAGGCGGAGCAGCTTGGTGTTCGGCACACGTCGAACAATCTGTAGACATCTGCGTAATCTGCTTATCAATGCCGATCCATGTACAATGACGGCGGGCAAGCTGCTTGGTGCGGACCACTCCCCAATGACCTTGATGCAACAAGTCGAGGACCTTGGATTGGAGCACTTGGGGAACCACTACACGAAGCTGGTCATTCTCGGTGCGTAACAGCAAAACTCCGTGCGAAACAGACAACAGATGACGTTGCGGATAATAGCGACGAACCACAGGATCCGAGATGTCCCTTGCCTTGGACGGCCAACCACGTTGAACAAAACGTAATAGTAAACTCAGATGAGGATCCGTAGCTGTCTCACGTGCCACCTGACGATAATCAATCGGAAAATCCCGGAGGGATTGATGCTCATCGGCGTCAATCTGATGGCAAGAGTCGTCAGAGGAATCGAAGACATCATCCGCAGCAATCGGCAATCTAGAAAGCGCGTCAGCGTTTGCATGCTGAGCTGTAGGGCGATACAGTATCTCATACTGGTATTGTGATAACAAAAGAGCCCAACGTTGTAGTCTCTGAGCTGTCCGCTGAGGAACTGGTTTAGACGGATGAAACAGTGACGTCAGGGGCTTGTGATCTGTGACTAAATAGAATGGTCTACCATAGAGGCAGTGATGGAATTTTGTGACACCGAACACAATAGCCAACGCTTCCTTGTCCAATTGGCTATAATTACACTGAGCTTTGTTTAGCAATTTAGATGCGAACGCAATAGGACGTTCGGTGTTACCGACTCGGTGAGACAACACAGCACCGAGGCCGAAAGAAGAGGCATCACAAGCTAACACCAGAGGCTTGTTAGGGTCGTAATGGACCAGACAACGATCATTCAATAAAGCCTCTTTAAGCTGCTGAAAGGCTGATTGGCAATCAGCTGACTACACAAACGGAACATTCTTACGGCGGAGACGATGCAACGGTGCAGCAATCTGTGATGCATTAGGTATAAATCTAACATAATACGTCAATTTGCCAAGAACTGCTTGCAATTCATGCAGATTGCGAGGAGCGGGCAAATCACGAATAGCTGCTAAATGTGACTGGGAGGGATGAATGCCTTGAGCATTAATAACATGTCCCAGATACTCCATCTCCGTAAGGAAAAATGAACATTTATCGATGTTGCAACGTAGGCCTGCCTGAGACAACACTTTAAACAAACACTCCAAATTACGGAAATGTTCAGCAGGCGTCCGACCGGACACAACAATATCGTCTAAATAGTTGCAACACGATGGCACATTAGCCAGAAGTTGTGACAAAAAACGCTGAAAAACAGCTGGAGCTGACGCACAACCAAAAGGCAAACGCAGAAAACGGAACAACCCCAACGACGTGTTTATGACAAAATACTGTTGTGATTGCTCGTCGAGGGGCAATTGCAAATATGCTTCACGGAGATCAATTTTGGAAAAGAAACGAGCTTCCCCTAACTTATCCATCAGCTCGTCCGGTCTAGGCAAAGGAAAAGAATCAATGACAGTCTGAGGATTAACTGTCGACTTAAAATCAGCACACAAACGTAACTTGCCAGACGGTTTCTTTATAATAACTAAGGGAGAAGCCCACTGGCTCGCTGAAACGGGTTGAATAACACCGTTGTTTTGCCAACGACGAAGTTCATCTTCTACAGGTGCCCGGAGGGCGTGAGGCACTGGACGAGCACGACAAAATCGAGGCTGAGCATTATCTTTTAACGTAATATGAGCGGCAAAGTTCGCAGCACAACCTAGTTCGTCTTTAAATATGTCACTGTATCGTTTACACAAATCGGTTATGCTGTGTTGAGGAACAACAACAGAATTAATTTGCAACACATTGTCTTGGATAGACAGGCCAAACAAGTCAAAACAGTCTAATCCGAAAATGTTTACACTGTCTGTAGCGCGGAGCACTGTGAATGAAACTGTTTTTGTATTGCCACGGAATGTGGCTGGCACGCTACATACACCTAACACAGGAATTTGTTCTCCACTATAAGTAGCCAAAGAATGTTTTGCCGCTGCAAGTTTAGGGCGGCCGATAGCCGCATACGTAGCACTATTTATGAGAGTCACAGACGCACCAGTGTCTAATTGAAAATTGAAGGTCTTATCCTGGATGCGTAGTTTCACAAATAGTTTATTACACTGTCTCTGGATCGGTGCAGTGGAGGCGGAAGACACAAAATCAGCACGTTTAGCGCGTGTTCGCTGCTTACGACAACTCGTGGGTTGGGCGGGTGGAACAACAACTCCCGCGTCACTTGCAGTCTGTACATCACTTTTCACAGCGTTTGAATTACGCTTGGGTCGCATGGCAGAGGGCTGGGTGGGTGGCTTATTGCGAACAAGTTTATTACCCACACGAACCGTGGAAGAGTCTTTAAACGCGACCTTCTGGGCGGGCTGGCTTTGAAGAACATGAATATCCATGGGCTGGGCAGCACTAGAATTGTTCTTGCGTTTACGCAAACAAACAGTCTGGATGTGTCCTTTCCTTTGACAAAAGTGACAAACCGCGTTTCTTAACGGGCAACGTTCACGAGGATGAGCAAGAACACACTTAGGGCAAGACTTAACTCTATCATTTTGCACACGCGGCTGATGAATGTGTTTAACATGACGCGGCCGGCTAGTGTTTACAGTCTGACTCTGCTGGTGGGGCCGCGGGCGTGACATAACTTGCTTAGCACAGGCAATTTGAGAAATACATGGCTGATCTAACTCACACTCAGCATAGTCAAAAGTATCTTGGGCTTCAATGATGTTCATCACAGTCTCTAATGACGGGTCAGGCAACTTTAAGATAGCAGCACGAATACGAGAATCTGCAATGTTTTGAGTAATAGCGTCTCGTAACATGACATCACTGTAGGAAGCTCCACACACACAATTAAATCGGCACTGACGGGTGAGGCCCCGTAAATCTGTTAACCACTGTTTATTAGATTGATGTGGCAGTTTCTTTAATCTGAAGAACTTGAATCGGGCTGCTGCCACATGAACTCGCGACTCGAAATACTCAGCAAGCTTGTTAACAACAACGTCATAGTCTAAAGCTTCTGGCTGGGATTCCGGGAACAACTTACAAAGTAGTCGATAGACTTCCACGCCTGCAGTGGAAATTAAATAAAGCTGCCGCTCAGTACCTGTGATTTTGTAGACTGTCATGTGCGCCTGCAACTGCGCGAAATATTCTCGCCATTCTTCTCTTGATGCATCAAAAGCACGGAAATGTGGTGCTGCCTGTGCTTGTTCCTTTTGTGTTGGAGGATTAGCCGCTTGTTTGGCGATTGCTTCCACCAGACTTTGTATTTGCTGACTCTGTAACAAGATCAACTGTTGTAATTCGGCAGACATAGTGAACACAAATTAAACCAGCCTCCAAAATTTTATCTCTATAATTAGTATAACAAGAACAAGTTGAACCAGCCCTGCACACGAGTTCGGAAGACCTCGTCCCCAGTTTTGTGGCGGCGTTCGTAGCGACAAACAATTCGGTGTAGAAACGGCTTACGAAGTCACCGCCACACTTTTAATAGCGGGCCGACCGGTCCGCTGGAACAGTGAACAGAAAGATGAAAACCCAAACACTCTAATTAAATAAAAGTCGGTACTTATCTTTATTAATGAAGATACAGAAACACAGTAGTGAACTCCGTGTCTACAGAGATCTGTAGAGTTCGAGTGGGAGTGGCTAGGTCAGCGTCGGCTGACGACATACAACAACTCTGCTGCGATGAACACACAACTGACTAGCAAGTACACAATTCGGTGGCGAGTATACAACTGAGCGGCGAATACAGAACTGTCCTAGCGCTCGCGACTCCAGCGCTTAAGAAGCCAGAAGCCAGCGGTGGCGCGCGCAGACTTGCGGCGATTTCCTGTCTCGCTGGCGCTGCTTATGCGGACGGCGTCCGAACTTTGATGCTGCCAACCTTTTGGCAGCGGGCGCGGGTGGCATTACTGGCTAGGATATAACACGATTTGTTTAAAATTAGTTTTTTGTTAACTTCTGAACCAGACCCACTTCACTTGTTTTTGTTTCTTGTATGGTACACTAGAGACAGACTGATCAGCCCGAACATTATGACTACCTATGTAATAGACGTTATGCCCACCTTTGGCGCCGGCCGAGGTGGCCGAGTGGTTCTAGGCGCTACAGTCTGGAACCGGGCGACCGCTACTGTCGCGGGTTCGAATCCTGCCTCGGGTACGGATGTGTGTCATGTCTTGAGGTTGGTTAGGTTTAAGTAGTTCTAAGTTCTAGGGGACTGATGACCTCAGAAGTCCCATAGTGCTCAGAGCCATTTGAACCATTTTGAATCCACCTTTGGCACGGATAACAGCGGCGACGCGTCGTGGCATGGAAGCCATGAGGTCTTGGTAGGTCGCTGGAAGGAGTTGGCACCCCATCTGCACACACACGTCATTTAATTCCCGTAAATTCCAGGGAGGGGTGCGATGAGCTCTGACGCCACATTGTCACATCTCAGATGTGTTCGATCGGGTTCAAATCTGTCATGTTGTGGTGCCACCACATAAATTGGAACTCGCCACTGTGTTCCTCGAACCGTTCCGTCATACTCCTGGCCTTGTGACATGGCACAGTACCTTGCTGAAGAATGCCTCTGCCGTCGGGAAACATGATCGTCATGAAGGGGTGTACGTAGTCTGCAACCAGTGAACGATACTCCTTGGCTATCATGATGCCTTGCACGATGCAGCCGCCGCCAGCTTCTCTCCCTCCCGCAGTACAGGTGACAAGGGGCTGTTTCCCTGGAAGACGACAGATTCGCGCCTTCCCATCGGCATGATGGACGTATCGGGATTCATCAGACCATGCAACGCTCTGCAACTGTGCCAACGTCCATTGCCGTTGGTCACGTTCTCATTTCAGACGTAGCTGCAGATGTCGTGGTATTAACATCGGCACATGCATAGGTCAGCGGCTATGCAGGCCAATCGTTGGGAGTGTTCGGTGCACTGTGTGTTCAGACACACTTGTACTCTGTCGAGCATTAAAGTCTGATATTAGTTCCGCCACAATTCGTCCTCATGACCTGTTTTACCAGTCTGCCCAGCCTACAACATTCGACATCTGTAATGAAGTGTGGCCGCCGAACCCCACGACGTCTAGACGTGGTTTTATCTTGGGTTCGCCACCTGTTGAAGAGACTCAGCACAGCACTCCTCGAACACCCGACGAGTCTTGCAGTTTCCGAAATGTTCGTGGCGAGCCTCCGGGAGATCACTATCTGCCCTCGACCAAACTCAGACAGATCGCTTGTCTTCCCCACTCTGCACATGGACAGCACACCCACTGGTATTACATGCACCGTGCGTGTGTCTGATTAGCAGTCATTCCTCGCCAGGAGACGCTGCTATCGCCTGGACGGATTTATATCGATAGTAGCTCGGTGTTCGTAGTGTACTGGCTGATCAGTGTATGTAAGCCGACATTATGTTGGTAGCAATGTGTCTTCTTGATGTTATGCAATGTAACAGTCAGTATAACTTTGCGGTTCGGCGTGACGAAAAGGCGAGGGTGTAGCTCATTATTACTTCTGTGGATCTTGTAGCAGCTAATCTAGTGACTCCTTTTTGAGGAAAGTCAACTGAGGATGTCTCTCTATTTATTAGTGATTTGATGGCTACCGCTAAGTTAGCTAGTTGGTTGGCTGAAACATGCTTGCATCTGGCTAAATTACGGTTGGTTAGTGACGCAAAAACGTATGTATTGTGTATCAAGGAGGTATACAACAAACACCAACTTCGACAACAATCAAAACAAAATTCCTTAACCCTCGAAATACCGTGGGGAAGGGGAGGGGGGGGGGGGGTACTTTAATCCCATCCCCTGAAAATATTGTGATCTATTGATATAATTTAAATTTTTAAATTTTGAAAAAATATTTATTTTTTAATGAGTTCTTGTAGAGGGTTCTGTAACTATTTTGAGTTTTTCACTAAAATATAACCCACAAACCTAAATCTAGTGATGAATTTGACTTTTCGCAACAAATTCCACATACGTAATTTCAAATTCAAGACACTTCTTTCACGTCTATACATCTTTAAAAAGTGTGTTATGTGTAAACCTCAATTAAAATTGACTAAATCTGTATTTTTAAAAATTTTATTGCGGTGATCATAAAGCATCCCTCCTCTCTGTGCACACATTACAAAAAATACGTTGGTATTCCTAAGATTGTGCTAAAATATATTTCCAGGTTTTGGACTCTACTTATAAATCAGTGCCTATTTAAAAAGGATGCACTTAATAAAATTTAACAAGTATCGAAATTTGTCTATTTTTTAAATTTTTGGTAGTGGGCACAGGGTACCAACCCCCATGATAGTGCGCGCTACGGAAAATGCGTTGGTACTGCTAAGGTTAAACTGAACAACAAACGGAAAATTACTAAATGCATCTATCACGATGAGCCAACGAGAATTCCAATATGGACCAACGAAATCAATATGTACTCGCTGCCAGGGACCGGCAGGGCGTGCCCACTCAAAATAGCGTTGAGGCGGAGCAGCTTGGTGTTCGGCACACGTCGAACAATCTGTAGACATCTGCGTAATCTGCTTATCAATGCCGATCCATGTACAATGACGGCGGGCAAGCTGCTTGGTGCGGACCACTCCCCAATGACCTTGATGCAACAAGTCGAGGACCTTGGATTGGAGCACTTGGGGAACCACTACACGAAGCTGGTCATTCTCGGTGCGTAACAGCAAAACTCCGTGCGAAACAGACAACAGATGACGTTGCGGATAATAGCGACGAACCACAGGATCCGAGATGTCCCTTGCCTTGGACGGCCAACCACGTTGAACAAAACGTAATAGTAAACTCAGATGAGGATCCGTAGCTGTCTCACGTGCCACCTGACGATAATCAATCGGAAAATCCCGGAGGGATTGATGCTCATCGGCGTCAATCTGATGGCAAGAGTCGTCAGAGGAATCGAAGACATCATCCGCAGCAATCGGCAATCTAGAAAGCGCGTCAGCGTTTGCATGCTGAGCTGTAGGGCGATACAGTATCTCATACTGGTATTGTGATAACAAAAGAGCCCAACGTTGTAGTCTCTGAGCTGTCCGCTGAGGAACTGGTTTAGACGGATGAAACAGTGACGTCAGGGGCTTGTGATCTGTGACTAAATAGAATGGTCTACCATAGAGGCAGTGATGGAATTTTGTGACACCGAACACAATAGCCAACGCTTCCTTGTCCAATTGGCTATAATTACACTGAGCTTTGTTTAGCAATTTAGATGCGAACGCAATAGGACGTTCGGTGTTACCGACTCGGTGAGACAACACAGCACCGAGGCCGAAAGAAGAGGCATCACAAGCTAACACCAGAGGCTTGTTAGGGTCGTAATGGACCAGACAACGATCATTCAATAAAGCCTCTTTAAGCTGCTGAAAGGCTGATTGGCAATCAGCTGACCACACAAACGGAACATTCTTACGGCGGAGACGATGCAACGGTGCAGCAATCTGTGATGCATTAGGTATAAATCTAACATAATACGTCAATTTGCCAAGAACTGCTTGCAATTCATGCAGATTGCGAGGAGCGGGCAAATCACGAATAGCTGCTAAATGTGACTGGGAGGGATGAATGCCTTGAGCATTAATAACATGTCCCAGATACTCCATCTCCGTAAGGAAAAATGAACATTTATCGATGTTGCAACGTAGGCCTGCCTGAGACAACACTTTAAACAAACACTCCAAATTACGGAAATGTTCAGCAGGCGTCCGACCGGACACAACAATATCGTCTAAATAGTTGCAACACGATGGCACATTAGCCAGAAGTTGTGACAAAAAACGCTGAAAAACAGCTGGAGCTGACGCACAACCAAAAGGCAAACGCAGAAAACGGAACAACCCCAACGACGTGTTTATGACAAAATACTGTTGTGATTGCTCGTCGAGGGGCAATTGCAAATATGCTTCACGGAGATCAATTTTGGAAAAGAAACGAGCTTCCCCTAACTTATCCATCAGCTCGTCCGGTCTAGGCAAAGGAAAAGAATCAATGACAGTCTGAGGATTAACTGTCGACTTAAAATCAGCACACAAACGTAACTTGCCAGACGGTTTCTTTATAATAACTAAGGGAGAAGCCCACTGGCTCGCTGAAACGGGTTGAATAACACCGTTGTTTTGCCAACGACGAAGTTCATCTTCTACAGGTGCCCGGAGGGCGTGAGGCACTGGACGAGCACGACAAAATCGAGGCTGAGCATTATCTTTTAACGTAATATGAGCGGCAAAGTTCGCAGCACAACCTAGTTCGTCTTTAAATATGTCACTGTATCGTTTACACAAATCGGTTATGCTGTGTTGAGGAACAACAACAGAATTAATTTGCAACACATTGTCTTGGATAGACAGGCCAAACAAGTCAAAACAGTCTAATCCGAAAATGTTTACACTGTCTGTAGCGCGGAGCACTGTGAATGAAACTGTTTTTGTATTGCCACGGAATGTGGCTGGCACGCTACATACACCTAACACAGGAATTTGTTCTCCACTATAAGTAGCCAAAGAATGTTTTGCCGCTGCAAGTTTAGGGCGGCCGATAGCCGCATACGTAGCACTATTTATGAGAGTCACAGACGCACCAGTGTCTAATTGAAAATTGAAGGTCTTATCCTGGATGCGTAGTTTCACAAATAGTTTATTACACTGTCTCTGGATCGGTGCAGTGGAGGCGGAAGACACAAAATCAGCACGTTTAGCGCGTGTTCGCTGCTTACGACAACTCGTGGGTTGGGCGGGTGGAACAACAACTCCCGCGTCACTTGCAGTCTGTACATCACTTTTCACAGCGTTTGAATTACGCTTGGGTCGCATAGCAGAGGGCTGGGTGGGTGGCTTATTGCGAACAAGTTTATTACCCACACGAACCGTGGAAGAGTCTTTAAACGCGACCTTCTGGGCGGGCTGGCTTTGAAGAACATGAATATCCATGGGCTGGGCAGCACTAGAATTGTTCTTGCGTTTACGCAAACAAACAGTCTGGATGTGTCCTTTCCTTTGACAAAAGTGACAAACCGCGTTTCTTAACGGGCAACGTTCACGAGGATGAGCAAGAACACACTTAGGGCAAGACTTAACTCTATCATTTTGCACACGCGGCTGATGAATGTGTTTAACATGACGCGGCCGGCTAGTGTTTACAGTCTGACTCTGCTGGTGGGGCCGCGGGCGTGACATAACTTGCTTAGCACAGGCAATTTGAGAAATACATGGCTGATCTAACTCACACTCAGCATAGTCAAAAGTATCTTGGGCTTCAATGATGTTCATCACAGTCTCTAATGACGGGTCAGGCAACTTTAAGATAGCAGCACGAATACGAGAATCTGCAATGTTTTGAGTAATAGCGTCTCGTAACATGACATCACTGTAGGAAGCTCCACACACACAATTAAATCGGCACTGACGGGTGAGGCCCCGTAAATCTGTTAACCACTGTTTATTAGATTGATGTGGCAGTTTCTTTAATCTGAAGAACTTGAATCGGGCTGCTGCCACATGAACTCGCGACTCGAAATACTCAGCAAGCTTGTTAACAACAACGTCATAGTCTAAAGCTTCTGGCTGGGATTCCGGGAACAACTTACAAAGTAGTCGATAGACTTCCACGCCTGCAGTGGAAATTAAATAAAGCTGCCGCTCAGTACCTGTGATTTTGTAGACTGTCATGTGCGCCTGCAACTGCGCGAAATATTCTCGCCATTCTTCTCTTGATGCATCAAAAGCACGGAAATGTGGTGCTGCCTGTGCTTGTTCCTTTTGTGTTGGAGGATTAGCCGCTTGTTTGGCGATTGCTTCCACCAGACTTTGTATTTGCTGACTCTGTAACAAGATCAACTGTTGTAATTCGGCAGACATAGTGAACACAAATTAAACCAGCCTCCAAAATTTTATCTCTATAATTAGTATAACAAGAACAAGTTGAACCAGCCCTGCACACGAGTTCGGAAGACCTCGTCCCCAGTTTTGTGGCGGCGTTCGTAGCGACAAACAATTCGGTGTAGAAACGGCTTACGAAGTCACCGCCACACTTTTAATAGCGGGCCGACCGGTCCGCTGGAACAGTGAACAGAAAGATGAAAACCCAAACACTCTAATTAAATAAAAGTCGGTACTTATCTTTATTAATGAAGATACAGAAACACAGTAGTGAACTCCGTGTCTACAGAGATCTGTAGAGTTCGAGTGGGAGTGGCTAGGTCAGCGTCGGCTGACGACATACAACAACTCTGCTGCGATGAACACACAACTGACTAGCAAGTACACAATTCGGTGGCGAGTATACAACTGAGCGGCGAATACAGAACTGTCCTAGCGCTCGCGACTCCAGCGCTTAAGAAGCCAGAAGCCAGCGGTGGCGCGCGCAGACTTGCGGCGATTTCCTGTCTCGCTGGCGCTGCTTATGCGGACGGCGTCCGAACTTTGATGCTGCCAACCTTTTGGCAGCGGGCGCGGGTGGCATTACTGGCTAGGATATAACACGATTTGTTTAAAATTAGTTTTTTGTTAACTTCTGAACCAGACCCACTTCACTTGTTTTTGTTTCTTGTATGGTACACTAGAGACAGACTGATCAGCCCGAACATTATGACTACCTATGTAATAGACGTTATGCCCACCTTTGGCGCCGGCCGAGGTGGCCGAGTGGTTCTAGGCGCTACAGTCTGGAACCGGGCGACCGCTACTGTCGCGGGTTCGAATCCTGCCTCGGGTACGGATGTGTGTCATGTCTTGAGGTTGGTTAGGTTTAAGTAGTTCTAAGTTCTAGGGGACTGATGACCTCAGAAGTCCCATAGTGCTCAGAGCCATTTGAACCATTTTGAATCCACCTTTGGCACGGATAACAGCGGCGACGCGTCGTGGCATGGAAGCCATGAGGTCTTGGTAGGTCGCTGGAAGGAGTTGGCACCCCATCTGCACACACACGTCATTTAATTCCCGTAAATTCCAGGGAGGGGTGCGATGAGCTCTGACGCCACATTGTCACATCTCAGATGTGTTCGATCGGGTTCAAATCTGTCATGTTGTGGTGCCACCACATAAATTGGAACTCGCCACTGTGTTCCTCGAACCGTTCCGTCATACTCCTGGCCTTGTGACATGGCACAGTACCTTGCTGAAGAATGCCTCTGCCGTCGGGAAACATGATCGTCATGAAGGGGTGTACGTAGTCTGCAACCAGTGAACGATACTCCTTGGCTATCATGATGCCTTGCACGATGCAGCCGCCGCCAGCTTCTCTCCCTCCCGCAGTACAGGTGACAAGGGGCTGTTTCCCTGGAAGACGACAGATTCGCGCCTTCCCATCGGCATGATGGACGTATCGGGATTCATCAGACCATGCAACGCTCTGCAACTGTGCCAACGTCCATTGCCGTTGGTCACGTTCTCATTTCAGACGTAGCTGCAGATGTCGTGGTATTAACATCGGCACATGCATAGGTCAGCGGCTATGCAGGCCAATCGTTGGGAGTGTTCGGTGCACTGTGTGTTCAGACACACTTGTACTCTGTCGAGCATTAAAGTCTGATATTAGTTCCGCCACAATTCGGCCTCATGACCTGTTTTACCAGTCTGCCCAGCCTACAACATTCGACATCTGTAATGAAGTGTGGCCGCCGAACCCCACGACGTCTAGACGTGGTTTTATCTTGGGTTCGCCACCTGTTGAAGAGACTCAGCACAGCACTCCTCGAACACCCGACGAGTCTTGCAGTTTCCGAAATGTTCGTGGCGAGCCTCCGGGAGATCACTATCTGCCCTCGACCAAACTCAGACAGATCGCTTGTCTTCCCCACTCTGCACATGGACAGCACACCCACTGGTATTACATGCACCGTGCGTGTGTCTGATTAGCAGTCATTCCTCGCCAGGAGACGCTGCTATCGCCTGGACGGATTTATATCGATAGTAGCTCGGTGTTCGTAGTGTACTGGCTGATCAGTGTATGTAAGCCGACATTATGTTGGTAGCAATGTGTCTTCTTGATGTTATGCAATGTAACAGTCAGTATAACTTTGCGGTTCGGCGTGACGAAAAGGCGAGGGTGTAGCTCATTATTACTTCTGTGGATCTTGTAGCAGCTAATCTAGTGACTCCTTTTTGAGGAAAGTCAACTGAGGATGTCTCTCTATTTATTAGTGATTTGATGGCTACCGCTAAGTTAGCTAGTTGGTTGGCTGAAACATGCTTGCATCTGGCTAAATTACGGTTGGTTAGTGACGCAAAAACGTATGTATTGTGTATCAAGGAGGTATACAACAAACACCAACTTCGACAACAATCAAAACAAAATTCCTTAACCCTCGAAATACCGTGGGGAAGGGGAGGGGGGGGGGTACTTTAATCCCATCCCCTGAAAATATTGTGATCTATTGATATAATTTAAATTTTTAAATTTTGAAAAAATATTTATTTTTTAATGAGTTCTTGTAGAGGGTTCTGTAACTATTTTGAGTTTTTCACTAAAATATAACCCACAAACCTAAATCTAGTGATGAATTTGACTTTTCGCAACAAATTCCACATACGTAATTTCAAATTCAAGACACTTCTTTCACGTCTATACATCTTTAAAAAGTGTGTTATGTGTAAACCTCAATTAAAATTGACTAAATCTGTATTTTTAAAAATTTTATTGCGGTGATCATAAAGCATCCCTCCTCTCTGTGCACACATTACAAAAAATACGTTGGTATTCCTAAGATTGTGCTAAAATATATTTCCAGGTTTTGGACTCTACTTATAAATCAGTGCCTATTTAAAAAGGATGCACTTAATAAAATTTAACAAGTATCGAAATTTGTCTATTTTTTAAATTTTTGGTAGTGGGCACAGGGTACCAACCCCCATGATAGTGCGCGCTACGGAAAATGCGTTGGTACTGCTAAGGTTAAACTGAACAACAAACGGAAAATTACTAAATGCATCTATCACGATGAGCCAACGAGAATTCCAATATGGACCAACGAAATCAATATGTACTCGCTGCCAGGGACCGGCAGGGCGTGCCCACTCAAAATAGCGTTGAGGCGGAGCAGCTTGGTGTTCGGCACACGTCGAACAATCTGTAGACATCTGCGTAATCTGCTTATCAATGCCGATCCATGTACAATGACGGCGGGCAAGCTGCTTGGTGCGGACCACTCCCCAATGACCTTGATGCAACAAGTCGAGGACCTTGGATTGGAGCACTTGGGGAACCACTACACGAAGCTGGTCATTCTCGGTGCGTAACAGCAAAACTCCGTGCGAAACAGACAACAGATGACGTTGCGGATAATAGCGACGAACCACAGGATCCGAGATGTCCCTTGCCTTGGACGGCCAACCACGTTGAACAAAACGTAATAGTAAACTCAGATGAGGATCCGTAGCTGTCTCACGTGCCACCTGACGATAATCAATCGGAAAATCCCGGAGGGATTGATGCTCATCGGCGTCAATCTGATGGCAAGAGTCGTCAGAGGAATCGAAGACATCATCCGCAGCAATCGGCAATCTAGAAAGCGCGTCAGCGTTTGCATGCTGAGCTGTAGGGCGATACAGTATCTCATACTGGTATTGTGATAACAAAAGAGCCCAACGTTGTAGTCTCTGAGCTGTCCGCTGAGGAACTGGTTTAGACGGATGAAACAGTGACGTCAGGGGCTTGTGATCTGTGACTAAATAGAATGGTCTACCATAGAGGCAGTGATGGAATTTTGTGACACCGAACACAATAGCCAACGCTTCCTTGTCCAATTGGCTATAATTACACTGAGCTTTGTTTAGCAATTTAGATGCGAACGCAATAGGACGTTCGGTGTTACCGACTCGGTGAGACAACACAGCACCGAGGCCGAAAGAAGAGGCATCACAAGCTAACACCAGAGGCTTGTTAGGGTCGTAATGGACCAGACAACGATCATTCAATAAAGCCTCTTTAAGCTGCTGAAAGGCTGATTGGCAATCAGCTGACCACACAAACGGAACATTCTTACGGCGGAGACGATGCAACGGTGCAGCAATCTGTGATGCATTAGGTATAAATCTAACATAATACGTCAATTTGCCAAGAACTGCTTGCAATTCATGCAGATTGCGAGGAGCGGGCAAATCACGAATAGCTGCTAAATGTGACTGGGAGGGATGAATGCCTTGAGCATTAATAACATGTCCCAGATACTCCATCTCCGTAAGGAAAAATGAACATTTATCGATGTTGCAACGTAGGCCTGCCTGAGACAACACTTTAAACAAACACTCCAAATTACGGAAATGTTCAGCAGGCGTCCGACCGGACACAACAATATCGTCTAAATAGTTGCAACACGATGGCACATTAGCCAGAAGTTGTGACAAAAAACGCTGAAAAACAGCTGGAGCTGACGCACAACCAAAAGGCAAACGCAGAAAACGGAACAACCCCAACGACGTGTTTATGACAAAATACTGTTGTGATTGCTCGTCGAGGGGCAATTGCAAATATGCTTCACGGAGATCAATTTTGGAAAAGAAACGAGCTTCCCCTAACTTATCCATCAGCTCGTCCGGTCTAGGCAAAGGAAAAGAATCAATGACAGTCTGAGGATTAACTGTCGACTTAAAATCAGCACACAAACGTAACTTGCCAGACGGTTTCTTTATAATAACTAAGGGAGAAGCCCACTGGCTCGCTGAAACGGGTTGAATAACACCGTTGTTTTGCCAACGACGAAGTTCATCTTCTACAGGTGCCCGGAGGGCGTGAGGCACTGGACGAGCACGACAAAATCGAGGCTGAGCATTATCTTTTAACGTAATATGAGCGGCAAAGTTCGCAGCACAACCTAGTTCGTCTTTAAATATGTCACTGTATCGTTTACACAAATCGGTTATGCTGTGTTGAGGAACAACAACAGAATTAATTTGCAACACATTGTCTTGGATAGACAGGCCAAACAAGTCAAAACAGTCTAATCCGAAAATGTTTACACTGTCTGTAGCGCGGAGCACTGTGAATGAAACTGTTTTTGTATTGCCACGGAATGTGGCTGGCACGCTACATACACCTAACACAGGAATTTGTTCTCCACTATAAGTAGCCAAAGAATGTTTTGCCGCTGCAAGTTTAGGGCGGCCGATAGCCGCATACGTAGCACTATTTATGAGAGTCACAGACGCACCAGTGTCTAATTGAAAATTGAAGGTCTTATCCTGGATGCGTAGTTTCACAAATAGTTTATTACACTGTCTCTGGATCGGTGCAGTGGAGGCGGAAGACACAAAATCAGCACGTTTAGCGCGTGTTCGCTGCTTACGACAACTCGTGGGTTGGGCGGGTGGAACAACAACTCCCGCGTCACTTGCAGTCTGTACATCACTTTTCACAGCGTTTGAATTACGCTTGGGTCGCATAGCAGAGGGCTGGGTGGGTGGCTTATTGCGAACAAGTTTATTACCCACACGAACCGTGGAAGAGTCTTTAAACGCGACCTTCTGGGCGGGCTGGCTTTGAAGAACATGAATATCCATGGGCTGGGCAGCACTAGAATTGTTCTTGCGTTTACGCAAACAAACAGTCTGGATGTGTCCTTTCCTTTGACAAAAGTGACAAACCGCGTTTCTTAACGGGCAACGTTCACGAGGATGAGCAAGAACACACTTAGGGCAAGACTTAACTCTATCATTTTGCACACGCGGCTGATGAATGTGTTTAACATGACGCGGCCGGCTAGTGTTTACAGTCTGACTCTGCTGGTGGGGCCGCGGGCGTGACATAACTTGCTTAGCACAGGCAATTTGAGAAATACATGGCTGATCTAACTCACACTCAGCATAGTCAAAAGTATCTTGGGCTTCAATGATGTTCATCACAGTCTCTAATGACGGGTCAGGCAACTTTAAGATAGCAGCACGAATACGAGAATCTGCAATGTTTTGAGTAATAGCGTCTCGTAACATGACATCACTGTAGGAAGCTCCACACACACAATTAAATCGGCACTGACGGGTGAGGCCCCGTAAATCTGTTAACCACTGTTTATTAGATTGATGTGGCAGTTTCTTTAATCTGAAGAACTTGAATCGGGCTGCTGCCACATGAACTCGCGACTCGAAATACTCAGCAAGCTTGTTAACAACAACGTCATAGTCTAAAGCTTCTGGCTGGGATTCCGGGAACAACTTACAAAGTAGTCGATAGACTTCCACGCCTGCAGTGGAAATTAAATAAAGCTGCCGCTCAGTACCTGTGATTTTGTAGACTGTCATGTGCGCCTGCAACTGCGCGAAATATTCTCGCCATTCTTCTCTTGATGCATCAAAAGCACGGAAATGTGGTGCTGCCTGTGCTTGTTCCTTTTGTGTTGGAGGATTAGCCGCTTGTTTGGCGATTGCTTCCACCAGACTTTGTATTTGCTGACTCTGTAACAAGATCAACTGTTGTAATTCGGCAGACATAGTGAACACAAATTAAACCAGCCTCCAAAATTTTATCTCTATAATTAGTATAACAAGAACAAGTTGAACCAGCCCTGCACACGAGTTCGGAAGACCTCGTCCCCAGTTTTGTGGCGGCGTTCGTAGCGACAAACAATTCGGTGTAGAAACGGCTTACGAAGTCACCGCCACACTTTTAATAGCGGGCCGACCGGTCCGCTGGAACAGTGAACAGAAAGATGAAAACCCAAACACTCTAATTAAATAAAAGTCGGTACTTATCTTTATTAATGAAGATACAGAAACACAGTAGTGAACTCCGTGTCTACAGAGATCTGTAGAGTTCGAGTGGGAGTGGCTAGGTCAGCGTCGGCTGACGACATACAACAACTCTGCTGCGATGAACACACAACTGACTAGCAAGTACACAATTCGGTGGCGAGTATACAACTGAGCGGCGAATACAGAACTGTCCTAGCGCTCGCGACTCCAGCGCTTAAGAAGCCAGAAGCCAGCGGTGGCGCGCGCAGACTTGCGGCGATTTCCTGTCTCGCTGGCGCTGCTTATGCGGACGGCGTCCGAACTTTGATGCTGCCAACCTTTTGGCAGCGGGCGCGGGTGGCATTACTGGCTAGGATATAACACGATTTGTTTAAAATTAGTTTTTTGTTAACTTCTGAACCAGACCCACTTCACTTGTTTTTGTTTCTTGTATGGTACACTAGAGACAGACTGATCAGCCCGAACATTATGACTACCTATGTAATAGACGTTATGCCCACCTTTGGCGCCGGCCGAGGTGGCCGAGTGGTTCTAGGCGCTACAGTCTGGAACCGGGCGACCGCTACTGTCGCGGGTTCGAATCCTGCCTCGGGTACGGATGTGTGTCATGTCTTGAGGTTGGTTAGGTTTAAGTAGTTCTAAGTTCTAGGGGACTGATGACCTCAGAAGTCCCATAGTGCTCAGAGCCATTTGAACCATTTTGAATCCACCTTTGGCACGGATAACAGCGGCGACGCGTCGTGGCATGGAAGCCATGAGGTCTTGGTAGGTCGCTGGAAGGAGTTGGCACCCCATCTGCACACACACGTCATTTAATTCCCGTAAATTCCAGGGAGGGGTGCGATGAGCTCTGACGCCACATTGTCACATCTCAGATGTGTTCGATCGGGTTCAAATCTGTCATGTTGTGGTGCCACCACATAAATTGGAACTCGCCACTGTGTTCCTCGAACCGTTCCGTCATACTCCTGGCCTTGTGACATGGCACAGTACCTTGCTGAAGAATGCCTCTGCCGTCGGGAAACATGATCGTCATGAAGGGGTGTACGTAGTCTGCAACCAGTGAACGATACTCCTTGGCTATCATGATGCCTTGCACGATGCAGCCGCCGCCAGCTTCTCTCCCTCCCGCAGTACAGGTGACAAGGGGCTGTTTCCCTGGAAGACGACAGATTCGCGCCTTCCCATCGGCATGATGGACGTATCGGGATTCATCAGACCATGCAACGCTCTGCAACTGTGCCAACGTCCATTGCCGTTGGTCACGTTCTCATTTCAGACGTAGCTGCAGATGTCGTGGTATTAACATCGGCACATGCATAGGTCAGCGGCTATGCAGGCCAATCGTTGGGAGTGTTCGGTGCACTGTGTGTTCAGACACACTTGTACTCTGTCGAGCATTAAAGTCTGATATTAGTTCCGCCACAATTCGTCCTCATGACCTGTTTTACCAGTCTGCCCAGCCTACAACATTCGACATCTGTAATGAAGTGTGGCCGCCGAACCCCACGACGTCTAGACGTGGTTTTATCTTGGGTTCGCCACCTGTTGAAGAGACTCAGCACAGCACTCCTCGAACACCCGACGAGTCTTGCAGTTTCCGAAATGTTCGTGGCGAGCCTCCGGGAGATCACTATCTGCCCTCGACCAAACTCAGACAGATCGCTTGTCTTCCCCACTCTGCACATGGACAGCACACCCACTGGTATTACATGCACCGTGCGTGTGTCTGATTAGCAGTCATTCCTCGCCAGGAGACGCTGCTATCGCCTGGACGGATTTATATCGATAGTAGCTCGGTGTTCGTAGTGTACTGGCTGATCAGTGTATGTAAGCCGACATTATGTTGGTAGCAATGTGTCTTCTTGATGTTATGCAATGTAACAGTCAGTATAACTTTGCGGTTCGGCGTGACGAAAAGGCGAGGGTGTAGCTCATTATTACTTCTGTGGATCTTGTAGCAGCTAATCTAGTGACTCCTTTTTGAGGAAAGTCAACTGAGGATGTCTCTCTATTTATTAGTGATTTGATGGCTACCGCTAAGTTAGCTAGTTGGTTGGCTGAAACATGCTTGCATCTGGCTAAATTACGGTTGGTTAGTGACGCAAAAACGTATGTATTGTGTATCAAGGAGGTATACAACAAACACCAACTTCGACAACAATCAAAACAAAATTCCTTAACCCTCGAAATACCGTGGGGAAGGGGAGGGGGGGGGGGTACTTTAATCCCATCCCCTGAAAATATTGTGATCTATTGATATAATTTAAATTTTTAAATTTTGAAAAAATATTTATTTTTTAATGAGTTCTTGTAGAGGGTTCTGTAACTATTTTGAGTTTTTCACTAAAATATAACCCACAAACCTAAATCTAGTGATGAATTTGACTTTTCGCAACAAATTCCACATACGTAATTTCAAATTCAAGACACTTCTTTCACGTCTATACATCTTTAAAAAGTGTGTTATGTGTAAACCTCAATTAAAATTGACTAAATCTGTATTTTTAAAAATTTTATTGCGGTGATCATAAAGCATCCCTCCTCTCTGTGCACACATTACAAAAAATACGTTGGTATTCCTAAGATTGTGCTAAAATATATTTCCAGGTTTTGGACTCTACTTATAAATCAGTGCCTATTTAAAAAGGATGCACTTAATAAAATTTAACAAGTATCGAAATTTGTCTATTTTTTAAATTTTTGGTAGTGGGCACAGGGTACCAACCCCCATGATAGTGCGCGCTACGGAAAATTCGTTGGTACTGCTAAGGTTAAACTGAACAACAAACGGAAAATTACTAAATGCATCTATCACGATGAGCCAACGAGAATTCCAATATGGACCAACGAAATCAATATGTACTCGCTGCCAGGGACCGGCAGGGCATGCCCACTCAAAATAGCGTTGAGGCGGAGCAGCTTGGTGTTCGGCACACGTCGAACAATCTGTAGACATCTGCGTAATCTGCTTATCAATGCCGATCCATGTACAATGACGGCGGGCAAGCTGCTTGGTGCGGACCACTCCCCAATGACCTTGATGCAACAAGTCGAGGACCTTGGATTGGAGCACTTGGGGAACCACTACACGAAGCTGGTCATTCTCGGTGCGTAACAGCAAAACTCCGTGCGAAACAGACAACAGATGACGTTGCGGATAATAGCGACGAACCACAGGATCCGAGATGTCCCTTGCCTTGGACGGCCAACCACGTTGAACAAAACGTAATAGTAAACTCAGATGAGGATCCGTAGCTGTCTCACGTGCCACCTGACGATAATCAATCGGAAAATCCCGGAGGGATTGATGCTCATCGGCGTCAATCTGATGGCAAGAGTCGTCAGAGGAATCGAAGACATCATCCGCAGCAATCGGCAATCTAGAAAGCGCGTCAGCGTTTGCATGCTGAGCTGTAGGGCGATACAGTATCTCATACTGGTATTGTGATAACAAAAGAGCCCAACGTTGTAGTCTCTGAGCTGTCCGCTGAGGAACTGGTTTAGACGGATGAAACAGTGACGTCAGGGGCTTGTGATCTGTGACTAAATAGAATGGTCTACCATAGAGGCAGTGATGGAATTTTGTGACACCGAACACAATAGCCAACGCTTCCTTGTCCAATTGGCTATAATTACACTGAGCTTTGTTTAGCAATTTAGATGCGAACGCAATAGGACGTTCGGTGTTACCGACTCGGTGAGACAACACAGCACCGAGGCCGAAAGAAGAGGCATCACAAGCTAACACCAGAGGCTTGTTAGGGTCGTAATGGACCAGACAACGATCATTCAATAAAGCCTCTTTAAGCTGCTGAAAGGCTGATTGGCAATCAGCTGACCACACAAACGGAACATTCTTACGGCGGAGACGATGCAACGGTGCAGCAATCTGTGATGCATTAGGTATAAATCTAACATAATACGTCAATTTGCCAAGAACTGCTTGCAATTCATGCAGATTGCGAGGAGCGGGCAAATCACGAATAGCTGCTAAATGTGACTGGGAGGGATGAATGCCTTGAGCATTAATAACATGTCCCAGATACTCCATCTCCGTAAGGAAAAATGAACATTTATCGATGTTGCAACGTAGGCCTGCCTGAGACAACACTTTAAACAAACACTCCAAATTACGCCCCCCTCCCCCTCTCGCCCCCCTCCCCTCCCCCTCTCGCTCAGCATTTATTAGGAGACTAGTTTAGAACATTACAGGTTCATTTCCAAGCCTGGCCTACTGAGGCTGCACTGACGGTGCTTGATCTTAAACAGGCGTGTGTGGATTGTGGCATTCATCCTGCAAACATTTATAGAGCATGTGTTGCCACTCAATTTTCGTTATTAAGATCAGGCAGTCAGTGCAGCCTCAGCAGGCCAGGCTTGAAAATGAACCTGTTATGTTCGAAACTAGTCACCTGATAAATACTGCAACTGTTGAAAGAACCATTGATAAACGCTTTAAGAAATACCAGAAGAATTCGCCATGACAAAGGCACAGCCATTCGTCTGGCGCCTATCTGTCCCCAGTAGATGTCTGGACGTCCACGGTTCTTCACAGAACGTGGGATTCGGAGGCTTGTCTGCTCTGTAAAGTGTAATAGATACTAATCTGTGGCATCTCTGCTAATAGAGCACAATGCTGGTGCAGGCACTAGTGTCTCGGAGCACACCGTTCATCGCACATTGTTGAACATGGAGATCCGCAGCAGACCACCCTACGTGTTCACATGTTGGCACAACAAAATCGTCAATTACGATTGCAGTGGATACGAGCGAACGGAATCCGACCATCGATTAATCTAAACTTGTCGGCTATTCGGGTGAATCACATTTTTGATACACTGCGTCGGTGGTCGTCCTCACAAGCGCCGTCATCGGGGTGAACGGCGACTTGAAACGTCCAGCACGCCACGTATGCAGGCTGGTGGGAGCAGTATTATGATATGGGAGACGTTTTCCTGCGCTTTCATGGGGCCTGTAGTAGTGATCGAAGACACGCTGGCTGCTGCGAACCACCTCAATCTCTTTAAGCTTGATGTCTTCCGCGACGGCAATATCATCTTTCAGCAGCATAATAGTCCGTGTCTCTGAGTCAGAACCGTGCTACAGTGGTTTTAGAAGCATTATAGTGAATTCACGTTGATGTCTCGGCGACCAAATTCGTCTGATGTAAATTCTATGGTACTCATCTGGGTCGCTATCGGGCGCCCTCATCGCTTTCGCAAATCGACGGCCCGTTATTTACGCAAATTATATGATCTGTCCGTAGATATCCAATGCCATATACCTCCACAAACCTACCAAGAAACTGTCGGATCCCTGATAGGCAGCCGGCCGCGGTGGCCGAGCGGATCTAGGTGCTTGTCCGGAACCGCGTGACTGCTACGGTCGCAGGTTCGAATCTTGCCTCGGGCATGGATGTGTGTGATGTCCTTAGGTTAGTTAGTCTAGGGGACTGATGACCTCAGAAGTTTAGTTGCATAGTGCTCAGAGCCATTTTAGCCTAATATGCAGAATTAGTTATGTATTTCGTTCCAATGACGGGCAAACAAGCTTTAAGCGGGTGGTCATATTTTTTTTCGCTCATCAGTGTACGTCCGCCGATTGTGTGGAAAACCGTCGCGATGTACTGGCGGAGATGAAAGTCATTCCACTGACCGGCAGAGAACATAAGGCGCCGCAGACACGTAGCTACAAACCAGCACGTAGACAGCTCAGTATAGTCCTGTGAAGACAACATTTCGACTTAGCAGCCGCTGATTATGGAGTAACAGGACTATCGACTGCGTCTGCAATATTACTTTCAGTTTTAGCGACAGTATCATAGACTGCCGAGAGACAGAAAAGTTATTTAGATATCATTATATGAGGTACAGGATACCAACTGCTGTGCATCAAACTATACAAAAGTTATGCACTATATTGTAACATATTCTTAATAAATGTTATTGATTATTTGTTATAATGTTGCCACATGTCTGTTATAATTTAAGCGAGTGTTTAACTAGTAGATCTGTAATGTCACTTTTAAGGAACTAAAGTAGTAAACCACTTTTCTGCTACCGTGCTTGCGTTGAATTAATAGTAGCATGCAGTGACAACATTCACAATATTTCATGTGCCGCGAAGGATCAAGTGAAGTGCAGATGTTTGAAGAGTTACCCATCGGGCTTTACCTGCGATACCGGAAGCGGAACAGTGAAATCAGTGAATCAGTAGACGCATTTTCAGACAGGATTAGAAAAATTAACGTGCAAACCTATGAACTAACAAAATATGCGGAAGCAGACAGAGCTATTCTGTCGGAGGCTGGGAAAAAGGCATTGGACGTGTTTTTGCGGGGACTTTCGGCTGACATATTTTGAATGGTCAGGATGGAAAACCCAAGTGATTTATCCACTGCTCTTGGGACTTCCACGGAACTTGAGGAAATAGACAATGCTGCACTAAGACAAAATGACCAAAGAGTGGCCGGCCGGAATGGCCGAGCGGTTCTAGGCGCTACAGTCTGGAACCGCGCGACCGCTACGGTCGCAGGTTCGAATCCTGTCTCGGGCATGGATGTGTGTGATGTCATTAGGTTAGTTAGGTTTAAGTAGTTCTAAGTGCTAGTGGACTGATGACCTCAGAAGATAAGTCCCATAGTGCTCACAGCCATTTGAACCATTTTTGAACCTAAGAGTGTTTTCCTCTGAAGTAGGTGTGATCGTATTGGCCACGTTACGAAGAAATGCCACCAACATCAATCTTGCGAACGTCGGGAAGTGGGCACCAGGCACATGATTGTTGAAGTAAGAAACAGAATAAACAACGTCAGGACAAGCATTCATTGAACGACAATAGGAATGTCGGCTGGCGTTCCCAGTAAAACGAAACCTTCAAAAAAGTATGCAGAGATTGGATGCTTCTTTTTGGGCATAGTAAAGAGAATGGAACGTGAACGTTTAGTGCACACAGTCTCCATTAAAAAAAAAGTGAGGTAGGGGCTCATTTCCAGCATTGGAACAATAAGATTTCAGGAGCATATGGACGTGTTACCACATGTCGGCTGGCGGTTCTGGGCTATGCTAGGACCCAACTTTCTGGATACCTATCACCCAAAAGTTAACCTTTCATAGTATACAATCGAACTCAATGGGACATTATTTCGACCGGGCATGACAACTGAAAGTACTACTCCGCTGCAAGGTTCCTCTGTCATGAAGGTGGTACCAAATGAACTGCACACATACACTAAAGACCAATTTGCATCATAAAGTATCAGGAGGTACACGAATGCTAGTCTCTGTGAGTGTAGGTACTGACATACCAAGCAAAGTATTGTGTGTTGTAGAGCCACTGGAGTGCAGTGGTGAGTTAGACACTTCGCGTTGTTTTGTACAGGGAAACTTAGTATGTGTAAGGTACATAGATGGATATTACGTGGTTCCGGTGAGTGAAGATAATTTGGGCATAGATGAGGTACGTTTTCCAAAGGGTTTACTAGTTGCCAACATAGATATCCTAGAGAAGGGTGATTTGGATAGGTCTAGGGGAGACCTTTGCCACCGTCGATGCATTTGCTTTATGTGAAATGGTGAAGCATTTGGAAGGAGGTGATAGAACAATGATGGAGACTTTTACTGTGATTTACACATCTGCTTAATCCTCGTGCCCATTACCAGCAACATCTGTCATGTAACACAGGATACAAGTGAGTAATAACACAGGAAACCATACAGTACCAGAGCACCTACAACTGATAATGGAAGAATTTATATACCAGCAGCGGGCTGACAGCATTATTCAACATAGTGACAGTCCATGGGGTGCAGATGCTGTAATTGTCCCCAAAAACCATCGGATGGTAGAAAAAGTAGTTTTTGTGTGGTTGTAGGTATCTGAATGCAAGAACTATCACGGATGCATATCCTGTTCTAAACATAATGGAGACTTTGGACGACTTAGACCAGTGTAAATACTTTTCTACGATGAGTTTAAAAGTGGTTATCACCAGCTGGAAGTAGTTCTGGAAGACCAACCCAAAACCGCATTTATGGTCCTATGGGGCCATTACGTCATTACCAGTACCACAGAATGCCATTTGATCTCAAGAATGCGCCAGCTACTCTCCAAAGGTTGTTGGCTGAGGGACTTAGAGGATTAAAGCCAAAACAGTACATCTTTTTTTCTCAAAAATATAACTGTTTTCGAAAATTAAGGAGGAGCACGTATAGCGATAGGAGGTATTCAATTGGCTACGTACAGCACATTTAACACTGAGTGTGGATAAATGTCACTTTTCAAGTATGGAGCTGAATTATTTGGGTTACGTAGTCAAGAGGACGTGAAAACCAATTCACTTTTAATTTCTGTAGTTCACGTTGTCTTTCCGCCACAGACAACAAACCCCCCTGCGGGTCTGGGGTAAGAATAGGCCCGAGGTATTCCTGCCTGTCGTACGAGGCGACTAAAAGGAGCTTCAACCGTTTCGGCCTTCCATGTGTTGGTCCCCCTTGGGGTTTGACCTCCATTTTTCAAAATTCTACAGAAGTACGAGCCTTTTGGGGAAGGACACCTTACGTGGTGTACCACTGGTCCTAAGTGCACTAAGACCTTGGCACTCAGTATTGTACCGGCGTTGTAACCATACCCACTATTCCTCAAATTGGGCCTAAACGCCTGATGGGTTGTCCAAGTTACGCCCATAGTGCATCTCCATCTGCCCCAGCGATCATGATGGACTTTCCATGTCACCAGAAATCCAGCACGGTAGCCAGCCCGTTGTGGTGGGGTCGTCATGTACCCTCTAGGTTGTAGCCCCCTGACAACACAGGGATCGTACTGCCGATACCTGAGCTGCACCCTCCCCACGTCGGCCAAGGAGTAGATGCCCGTCTCCTTGGGGCATCAGGACTCCCGGCAATGGTCATCTTGCCAGGTGGCCCTTGCTGCGGCTGGGTGGCGCCCGTGGGGAGAGCCCCTGGTCGGAGTGGGTGGTATCGGGGCGGACGTTTCGCAGATGAAACGTCAACACGTATCAGGTCGCTCTGCGGCCGAGTCTTTCAAAAGAAAAGGTACCGTTTCTAGTCCTGGTTCTCCTGCCCTTTCCCCATTGGCCACTCCATGGGAGGAGGGACAGGCCCGCCGGCTTGGGGTGAAGTACTTCCCCCGCTATTTGGTCTGTTCTCGAACCGATGGGGGGACATTCGCCACCTCCAAGCCCATGTTCTTTGTTCAGCACATTGAGGACATCTTCGGGGAAATCGAGGCTCTCAGCAAGATGCGTTCAGGGTCCGTACTTATCAAGACCACCTCCGCCACACAGTCGGCGGCGCTCCAGGCGTGCGACCGCCTAGGGGACATCCCAGTATCCATTGTCCGACATCTGGCACTAAATAGGACGCAGGGGGTTATTTTTCATCGTGACCTCCTGCTACAATCTGATGAGGAGCTCAGGGCCAACCTGATGCGCCGAGGCGTGCATTTCGTCCAGCGAGTCCAGCGCGGCCCCAAAGACCGTCGCATCGACACCGGGGCCTTCATCCTCGCCTTCGAGGGGGACGTTCTCCCAGAGAAGGTAAAGGTGATGTGCTACCAGTGTGACGTGCGACCGTATGTCCCGCCTCCTATGCGCTGTTTTAGGTGTTTGCGCTTTGGGCACATGTCGTCACGGTGTGAGGCTGAGCCCCTTTGTGGCGATTGTGGACGTCCTCTTCATGAGGAACATACATGCACCCCACCACCTCGGTGCATTAATTGTCCTGGCGTCCACTCGCTTAGATCCTCAGACTGCCCCGCCTATCAGAAGGAGAAGAAGATACAAGAAATCAGAACTTTGGATCGGCTCTCTTATTCTGAGGCCAGGAGGAAGTATGACCGCCTTCATTCCGTGCCATTGACCACTTCGTTTGCCTCAGTTGTGTCCACTCCTTCCGCGGTATCCTCACCCCTATCCTGTCCCCCCTCCGCCTCCTCCGCCCATCAGGGGGCTCTGCCCCCGCCTCCCAAATCCCTCCCTTCCAAATCCTCCTCCCCCGTGGCCCCCACCCCCTCTGCCCCAGGGGCCACCCTTCCTCCTCCTCCTCCCCCCACACCACCTGAGAAGTGATCCTCTTCTCAGGCGTCCATCAGGGAAACGTTCCAGACCCCAGCTTCCGAGGTCCGGCGTTCCAAAACGGACCCCGCGCGTGAGGACCTTCTTCGGGTCCAGCTCACCATCCCTGTGCCTCCTCGGCCTTCCAAGAAGGCCTCCAAGAAGAAGTCTCTATCCCCCTCTCCACCCCGGCGCGTTTCGTCTGACGCTTCATCCGTGAGTCGCTGCTCCCGGCCGTCCTCAGTTTCGCCGGGACGCTCTGCTGCCAGGCGCTCCGCCGGCCTTTCGTCGGCAAATGATGCGGCCCCTTCTACACAACCAGGGACAGTGGCCGCAGCTGGCGACGAGTCGATGGAACCGGATCCGCCTCCCGTCGGTTGTAGCGTTGTTCCCTCGCAACCTGGCCCTCCGCGGCCGTCGAGGTGACCAGCTCTTCCCCCGTCTCGTTCCCCCAACTTTTTGACTAGCGATGGCGTTGTTTCATTGGAACATAAGAGGTATTCGATCTAATCGGGAGGAATTACAACTGCTCCTCCGCCTGCACTGTCCGCTCGTCCTTGGTCTCCAGGAAACCAAGTTGCGCCTGACTGACCGTATTGCCTTTACCCACTATACCTCGGAGCGGTATGACCTCACCCCTGTGGACGGTATCCCAGCTCATGGTGGGGTCATGTTGCTCGTTCGGGACGATGTCTATTACCGTCCCATCCCATTGACCACCCCACTCCAAGCAATAGCTGTCCGCATTACTCTTTCTGCTTTTACTTTTTCAGTTTGTACCATCTACACTCCACCGTCATCTGCTGTTAGTCGGGCTGACATGATGCACCTCATCGTTCAGCTTCCCCCGCCGTTCTTATTGTTTGGCGACTTCAATGCCCATCATCCCCTTTGGGGCTCTCCTGCATCCTGTTAAAGAGGCTCACTCTTGGCGGATGTCTTCAACCATCTCAATCTTGTCTGCCTCAATACCGGCGCCCCGACTTTCCTCTCGGACTCTACTCATACCTACTCCCACTTGGACCTCTCGATCTGTTCTACCACTCTTGCCCGTCGGTTCGAGTGGTATGTCCTTTCTGACACCTATTCGAGCGACCACTTCCCCTGTGTCGTTCATCTCCTGCACCATACCCCATCCCCACGTCCTTCGAGCTGGAACATACTGAAAGCTGATTGGGGACTTTACTCCTCCCTGGCGACCTTTCCGGAGCACGATTTTCCCAGTTGTGACAGTCAGGTCGAATACCTCACGGCTGTTATCATCAATGCTGCCGAACGTTCCATTCCTCGTACTACTTCTTCTTCACGTCGCGTTTCCGTCCCCTGGTGGAACGAGGCTTGTAGGGACGCTATCCGTGCTCGACGACGTGCTTTACGCACCTTTCGCCGCCATCCTACATTGGCGAATTGTATTGAATACAAACGACTCCGAGCGCAATGCCGTAGAATCATCAAAGACAGCAAAAAAGCTTGTTGGGCCTCTTTCACCAGCTCCTTTAACAGTTTTACTCCCTCTTCCGTCGTTTGGGGTAGCCTGCGCCGGCTGTCGGGCATTAAGGCCCACTCCTCGGTACCCGGCCTGACCTCAGGTAATGAGGTCCTCGTTGATCCTGTGGCTGTCTCCAACGCCTTTGGCCGCTTTTTCGCGGAGGTTTCAAGCTCCGCCCATTACCACCCTGGCTTCCTTCCCAGGAAAGAGGCAGAAGAGGCTCGGCGACCTTCCTTCTGCTCGCTGAATCTGGAAACTTATAATGCCCCCTTTACTATGCGGGAACTCGAACGCGCGCTTGCACTGTCCCGATCCTCTGCTCTGGGGCCAGATGCCATTCACGTTCAGATGCTGGCACACCTTTCTCCGGCGGGCAAAAGCTTCCTTCTTCGTACCTACAATCGCGTCTGGACCGAAGGTCAAGTCCCCAGGCGTTGGCGTGACGCCGTTGTTGTTCCTATACCCAAACCCGGGAAGGATAGACACCTTCCTTCTAGTTACCGCCCCATTTCTCTTACAAGCTGTGTCTGTAAGGTGATGGAGCGCATGGTTAATGCTCGGTTAGTCTGGATTCTTGAATCTCGACGACTACTTACTAATGTCCAATGCGGCTTTCGTCGCCGCCGCTCCGCTGTTGACCACCTTGTGACCTTGTCGACATTCATCATGAACAACTTTTTGCGAAGGCGCCAAACGGTGGCCGTGTTCTTCGACTTGGAGAAGGCTTATGATACCTGTTGGAGAGGAGGTATCCTCCGCACTATGCACAGGTGGGGCCTACGCGGTCGCCTGCCCCTTTTTATTGATTTCTTTTTAACGGATCGAAAGTTTAGGGTACGTGTGGGTTCTGTATTGTCCGACGTCTTCCTCCAGGAGAACGGAGTGCCTCAGGGCTCCGTCTTGAGCGTAGCCCTTTTTGCCATCGCGATCAATCCAATTATGGATTGCATTCCACCTAATGTCTCAGGCTCTCTCTTTGTCGATGACTTCGCGATCTACTGCAGTGCCCAGCGAACATGCCTCCTGGAGCGCTGCCTTCAGCGTTGTCTAGACAGCCCCTACTCATGAAGCGTGGCAAATGGCTTCCGGTTCTCTAAAGAGAAGACGGTTTGTATCAACTTTTGGCGATATAAAGCGTTCCTTCCGCCATCCTTACATCTCGGTTTCTAGGGCTCACGTTGGACAGGAAACTGTGTTGGTCTCCACATGTCTCTTATTTGGCGGCCCGTTGTACACGTTCCCTTAATGTCCTCAGAGTTCTTAGCGGTTCATCTTGGGGAGCGGATCGCACTGTCCTGCTTCGCTTGTATCGGTCCATAGTCCGATCGAAGCTGGATTATGGGAGCTTCGTCTACTCGTCCACTCGGCCATCCCTCTTACGCCGGCTCAACTCCATCCACCATCGGGGGATACGTCTTGCGACCGGAGCCTTCTACACTAGTCCTGTCGAGAGTCTTTATGCTGAAGCTGCAGAGTTACCATTGACCTACCGGCGCGACGTACTGCTGTGTCGGTATGCCTGCCGGCTGTTGTCTATGCCTGACCACCCCTCTTACCAGTCCTTCTTCGCCGATTCTCTCGACCGTCAGTACGGGTTGTATGTGTCTGCCCTGCTGCCCCCCCGGAGTCCGCTTCCGTCGCCTGCTTCGACAATTGGATTTTGCCCTCCCTACCACCTTCAGAGAGGGTGAGAGCCCGACACCACCTTGTCTCCAGGCTCCGGTTCATATTTATCTCGACCTCAGCTCACTCCCGAAGGAGGGTACTCCGGCTGCAGTGTATTGCTCACGGTTTGTCGAACTTCGTGCTCGCCTTGCCGGTCACACCTTTATTTACACCGATGGCTCCAAAACTGACGATGGTGTCGGCTGTGCCTTTGTCGTCGGGGCCGCCACCTTTAAATACCGGCTCCTCGACCAATGTTCCAGCTTTACGGCCGAGTTTTTTGCTCTCCATCAGGCCGTTCAGTATGCCTGCCGCCACCGCCATTCATCATACGTACTCTGCTCTGACTCACTCAGTGCTCTTCAGAGCCTTGGAGCTCCCTATCCGGTCCATCCCTTGATTCAACGGATACAGCAGTTCCTCCATTCTTTCGCTGATGATGGTGGTTCTGTCAGCTTTCTGTGGGTTCCCCGACATGTAGGAGTGCCTGGGAATGAGGCTGCGGATGCTGCAGCCAAGGCTGCAGTCCTCCTGCCTCGGCCAGCCTCCCATTGTGTCCCGTCATCTGACGTTCGTGGGGATGTACGTAAGAGGCTTGTGTCGTTGTGGTGGGATGCTTGGTCATCCCTCCAAGGAAACAAGCTCCGGGCAGTAAAACCGCTTCCAACTGTATGGACAACATCCTCCCGACCATCTCGGCGCGAGGAGGTCCTTCTGACCAGGTTGCGGATTGGGCATTGCCGGTTTATCCACCGCTACCTGCTCTCCGGTGACCCAGCCCCGCAGTGCCCTTGTGGTCAGGAATTAACAGTGCGCCATGTTTTATTGTCGTGTCCCCGTTTTAGTCAATTTCGTGTTGTCCTGTCCCTGTCATCTACTTTACCGGATGTTTTAGCTGATGACGCTCGAGCAGCTGCTCGTATTCTGCGTTTTATAACTTTAACTGGCCTGTCCAAAGACATTTAACCTTTTTACTTATTTTATCTGCATCTTTGTCAGGTCCTTCTGGTGTCCCCCCATCCCCTTGAGTTGTAACAGATTCCATGTGCTCTAACAACAGTGACTGGGCGCTAATGACCTCAGTAGTTGAGCGCCCTTAAACCCAACCAAAAAAAAAAAAGAAAAAAAAACAGACAACAAAACATCTGAAATCATTCCTGAGACTATGTAATTATTATAGAAAATTTGTTAAGGATTCTTCTAAAATTGCTGAGCTGTTAAACCGTTAATCCATTAAACAAGAAAAGGAGCGAAGTTGCAGTGTTGTGTTGACTTTCAGACTGCCTTTGTTAAATTAAAACAGGCTTCAATGTCGTGTCTGGTATTGGTGTTTCCAAAGTTTGAAAAAGTTTGTTCTAGGCGCTTCAGTCTGGAACCGCGCGACCGCTACGGTCGCAGGTTCGAATCCTGCCTCGGGCATGGATGGGTGTGATGTCCTTAGGTTCGTTAGGTTTAAGTAGTTCTAAGTTCTAGGGGACTGATGACCTCAGAAGTTAAGTCCCATAGTGCTCAGAGCCATTTGAACCAAAAAGAGTTTATTTTATCATGCGATACAAGCAATTTGATGGTCATATATTCAGTCAGTGTGGATGGCAGGGAGCAACCAGTGATGTTCACATCAAGACAGGTAAACAAAGCAGAGTAAAATTACATTAATTTAGGAAAAGAGATGTTGACTGTCATTAATGGTATTACATACGTCCGGTGCTACTTCTATGAAAGAAAATTTAAAGTAATTACAGACCCTACCTCACTCAAGTGGTTACTGGGCTTAAAAGACCTGGCAAGTAGATTCATGCCATCGACTGTGAAATTGAGTATGAATATGTGATAATGAATAAACAGAAGGCATGACAGTATTGATGGCTAACTAGGAAGATTTGAGTCTTACAAGTACTGGGTGATAGCGTTGCTGAGTGGCAAAACACATAAACTACTGATGCTGACTATCAATAATATAGGACACAGCCACAGTGTGCAGTACATGATGGTTTGCCACGCAGAATGACAAAGTGCAGACCACAAGTGATGATGCCTGCAGGTTTTAAAAATGAAGAACTCAGGCAAACGCCGCGAGGGATTAGCCGAGCGGTCTGAGGCGCTGCAGTCATGGACTGTGCGGCTGGTCCCGGCGGAGGTTCGAGTCCTCCCTCGGGCGTGTGTGCGTGTGTGCGTGTGTGTGTGTGTGTGTGTGTGTGTGTGTGTGTGTGTGTGTGTGTGTGTGTGTGTTTGTCCTTAGGATAATTTAGGTTAAGTAGTGTGTAAGCTTAGGGACTGATGACCTTAGCAGTTAAGTCCTAGAAGATTTCACACACATTTTCTAGTGCAAACACATGACCATGTTCTGGTAGGTCATGGAGGTCAGAGCAATTGATTGATGTGCATCTGAAAAATTTGGTGGAGGACAAAGAGAGAAGACATTGAACAATATGTTCGAAACCGTATACCATGTGTGCAGCACGCAGACCTCTGCCATCAATGGGTCCCACCACAAAGATTATCTGAAGAGTCCAAATATTTTGAAATGGTGAGTCTCAATATTTTCAGATCATTCAACAGAATAGCAGGGATAATCATTACATTTTGAGTATGATACATCACTTTTCACGTTTTGTCACCTTGATTGGAAACCCAGATCAACATATGAATACAGTGGATCAAGTCTTGGTTGATTGGTTACTAAAATTCGTTATCTGGACAGAATAATCACAGGTTAAAGCACTAATTTCATGTACGTTCTGATGAATCAGCTACACCATTTAATACATATTCATAAGCTTAGGACTAGACATTCCAATACTCAAGAAGAGAACGTGTTCATCGTACGAGTTCCAGAATGTTGAGTTATTGTGTAAATGCTTATAACGATTGGGATGCTTATCTTCGGTGCGTCTCTTATCCACATATAACTCTAAAGTTCGCAGCAATTTGGGCTCTCATCCTAAGAAATAGTATACTGTAGGAAGACACCATCGCCTGTGGACTTAGTAAAAGCTAAACTGGGAAAAATGGAGACACAGTAAAGAATTCTGCAAGAATGTTGTGCAGTATTCGGCAGTGTGAAAAAATCAAATACAGAAGCTCTCGAGTGACAAGAACAGATGAGACAGTGCGTCAGGAAGTTACCTCATAGAGTTGGACAATGGGTTTTCCTGACGATTCCGTACACACACACAAAGGTTAAAACAAAGAAATTCCTGAACCTGTATCAATGACCATATAAGGTCATAGAGATGACATCATTTGTCAACGTCAGTTTGCAACTTTCCACGAAAACCTCTGTTGTGCATGCTGGACATTTGAGTATTAAGCTGTTTAAAACTGTAGACGCTTTGGCACAAGTACAAGTGTCATCGCCAGTTCAGGACCTTAACTCAAAGACCAAAGGGAGGAGACTGAAAGTCAATGGTAGAGGAATACACGGCGTGCCTTATACACTTAGACCACATTCCGGAATGGCTCAGTGACATTGGTTTGTGAAGTGTTTTTGTCGACAACTTGTGAGATTATTTTGTGTTCACTATTTTGATATATTCGGATATAGTACGTGTTTATTTTGTTATTATGGAGAATTGTATTTCTGGCTTTTTTTATTTCTTGATATCGTTGTAAGTAATAACGATAGGACACAGGGTATTGTCGAGCCGCGTGACTGTAACAGTGGCTGGAATGCACAAACTTTTTTGAAAGAGGGAAGACAGTGAGAAAAATTTTTTACTCCCAGGTGGCGCACCTTAAAAGCACCCGCAATGAGTGTCATAATTCTGATGATTCTACACCACCGTGGAGGTGGTGGACACAAAGCAAAATCAGTGACTTGAAGCAGGAGTATTACTTGCGAAGCAAACAGACATCGTACTTAGTAGTCACCTGTAGTGTAGTGGATACGCGTAGCGTTGGCGCCTGCTATCGACACCGCAAAGATACTCCTTGCTATCGGAGCACCGCTGGCGACACTAGTGAGACCGAAGTTGCAAGACACGCCCAGAGAAGTTCTCCGCGCCACCATCGGCGGCCTGTCTTGAAATAAAGACATGCGGATACAAGGACAGTTCAACGCCAGGTTAGGTTCCAGTCAATACTTAGTTCACAGCAAGTAGTGGGAAGAGTACCATGTCTGGCGACAACAGAGTTAGAGACAATCTGCTAGACTCTTCAAGTTAATCTGCAAGTCCTTGTTTATGTTTGTGAACTTTGGTTTTCAACAGTTGTACGAAGTAGAGTTTCTACTGAACGGACAGAGCTGTGTGAAAAACTTTCTATTGAACAATGCTTCGAGTTGTATTGCCAACGACAGTCTTTTTCATCAAAAGTGTTATACTGGCTCTATCAATATATACAGGGTGAGTCACTAACTATTGCCACCTAGAATAACTCCGAAAGTATGATAGGAGCTGAAAGGTTTGTGGGACAAATGTTGCATGGGACAACGGGTGCCATAATATGACGTTGTTTTGTTGCTAGGTGGGGTCGCGTCAGAGATATGAAGGTTAACTTTTTTTAATGGGATGATATAGTTTGGTACTTATTTTCTGATAGCGGCTATTGAGACTTATCCAATGATGTGTAATAGCAAGGTCAACGAAGGTCAAAAAGGTGGCATGAACGTTCACTTACAGAAGGTGTTAGAAGTGATGACCATTGGTGTCAGTGCAGTGCTGCGATCTTCCTATCATGGATTGAGTGGTATTCCTTATCACTTAGGTACTTATCGAAGCACATGCTCTGACAATTCTCTCTCGTATGTCGTGCAAATAGTAAATATTCGCCGAATACGGCGTATCCATCCAACGTGCCATTGACATGTAAAAACCATTCGACGGTTTCGCAATACAGCACTAATAGGAACGGTAAGACTAGTATCGTCGAATCAAGCGAATGTGAATGATGTATTCCTTTGAAGAACAAGTCGATATGCTTCTCATTTACGGAGAATGCCAACGAAATTCAGTGAGCTAGAGACTTATACGCTGAAAGATATCCTCAACGTACCCACCCTACACGTCGTACATTTAAATCTGTGTATGATAAATTGAGAACAACTTGATCTTTAACGCATCGGAAAGACATCTGGCAAAGCAAACTTACTAAAGAGGAAACGGAAATTGGTACTCTTGCCACTGTGATTCAAGATACTTGTGTTAGTTCGCGTCAAATCGCAAGGAAATCTAGCATGAGCCAGAGAAGCGTTGTTCTTGTTCTGCATCGTCATAAATATCATCCATAACATATCAGTCTCCACCAAGAATTAACTGGTAAGGATTGTACGCGTAGCACTGAATTCTCGCAGACGGTCTGTTATTGGAAGAAATAAGTTTAGGAACAAGGAACAGGATGTGGTATCAACACGATGGGTGTCCGGCATATTTTTCGCTGAGGGCTAGAAATGAGTTGCAGAGAGAATTCCCTAATTGTTGGATTTGACGCGGAGGAGATGTCGTGGCCGGCTCGTTCGCCAGACTTGACGCCTCTGGTTTTTTTCTTGTGGAGATTCGTAAAAGACATTGTTTATAAAGACGTTCCAACTACACCTGAAGATATGCGAGAGAGAATTGTCAGAGTATGTGCTTCGATAAGTGCCTAAGTGATAAGGAATACCACTCAATCCATGACAAGAAGATTGCAGCACTGCATTAATGCCAATGGTCATCACTTGGAACACCTTTTGTAAATAGACGTTCATGTCACCTTTGTGATTCTTCGCTGACCTTCAAAGACCTTACTGTTACACATCATTGGATTCGTCTCGATAGCCGCTATCAGAAAATAAGTAACAAACTATAGCATCCCATTTAAAACAAAGTTGACCTTCATATCCCTGAAGCGACCCCACCTAGCAACAAAAAAACCAACGTCATATTATGGCCCCCGTTGTCCCACGCAACTTTTGTCACACTTTCGGAGTTATTCTTGGTGGCAATAGTTAATGACTCACCCTGTATACATGTACAGTCATGTTCAGAAGTATCCGAACGACCTGAATTGCATTTCGCCTGATTCGCATGCAACCCACATAACGCAGCTGTCTAGCAGGTCCTCTAATCGCTCCTTGGTACAGTCGTTGGACTATTGAAAATGGTTCCAACAAGTCACCACTGGAAAACACTGCTCTGTATCGCAATAGCTCAAGATGTAAAGTAATACCACGATACTAGAAATATCAGGAAACACCTTATCACAGACGCGAATTCCTACCCAGCATCTACTGTCCCTGTTAACGAACTACGAGAGATGTTAAATACTGCTTCTTCACAAGTAACTTACTTGAAATGCGGCGAGTTAAAGCTTTGTGTTGGACAGGGATTCGAAAGCAGAACCTAATCGGATTGTTATCGAAGCACAATCAACTGTGACATATCGGATTTTCTCGACAGTAGCTAGATGTTTTAACTGAAATGACGAGACGGAGCATTAATTTTTTCCTTCCCAGGACTCCAACGCGGCACCTATCGCTGTTATGTTCTAGAGAAAACTAACGTTAAAAGTGGGTTTGTTACACCAGCAGCGACATGTGAGCATGTTTGAACTAGAAATAATATGACGAAGAGTTCAGTGCTGACTGGGAATCGAACCCCACACATATCGTTTCTACATACAAACAGACGTCAGCTACCGAATTTTCTCGACCAGAAGCTCGGAATAACATCCTTGAACTTATAGTGACCTCGCAAGTAGTTATACGTCTCACTGGGAGTCATAAACGTCGGATATCATTAGTGTTGACAACGAAATAAAATACATTAAAAATCAAAATTATTATCCACCAGCAGATAGGTGTTCTCATGCTAGAGCTAGATAATTCATAATGAAAACCTTAGTGCCGGCCGCGGTGGCCATGCGGTTCTAGGCGCTCAGTCCGGAACCGCGTGACTGCTACGGTCGCAGGTTCGAATCCTGCCTCGGGCATGGATGTGTGTGATGTCCTTAGGTTAGTTAGGTTTAAGTAGTTCTAAGTTCTAGGGGACTGATGACCACAGATGTTAAGTCCCATAGTGCTCAGAGCCAAAACCTTAGTGCCAGGTCAGGAATCGAACCCATTCACGCGCAATATGTGGAGATGTTGAGAAATCCGCAGTTTTGAACAAACAACAAATTGCAATTAATTGGTATGCTGTGTCATGCTCAACAGGTATGCAAATGTGGCATTTCATAAATAAAGTAATGTGTTCCTAGAAACCCAAAATTTGCTTGTCAGCAGCGGAAAGAGGCGTTGCCTGTTGTGCAGCATTGTAAGTTTTTCACAATTGCACTATGAGCTGAAAATATTTTCTTGCAATTTGCTTATTGATGTTTGATCTGACTGCTTGCAGCTGTTTCACAGAAGTGATGAAAACGTTAGTCAGCGAGACTGGAACCGCGAACCATAACAGACGTTTTTCGACAGGTCAGCACATTACCACAGGGCCAGCGAAGAGACATGTATTTGCCTTCCTCTTACAAGGTCAATAGTGGCTAGAACTCGTAAAGCGCTGTTTAAAGGACGAGATTAGTTGCGATTTCCTCGTGCAACTACTTTCCTGGGCGGAAAACCGTAAATTTACAATCTTCTGTTACACCTCAAGCGATAATGACTCAGATTAATAAATGGAAATGATAGAAAAAAATCAAGTGAACTTTGAGGCTTAATTCCGTACACACCAGGAAATAACTCGTCGATCATAGTATTGCCAAACATACCTTGCCTTTTTGCCAAAGTTCAGTTACAGTACCAGCAGGAAGAAGACGAACCGATGTGATCCACAGCGTGCTGGGAAGTGACCGTAGCTGGCGTCGCAAAGACGCGGCTGCTACGGCCTGTAATACGTAATGCGTCTGATTCGCATTTCTGTAACTAGGTTTAGGGACTGGAGCGTAGTTACTAATAATACTCAGAACTGACTGCTAAATAAGCATCATAAATCAGTAACTCTCATAGTTGCTTTTATATTTCTTTCGTAACTGTATTCAAAACTAAGAAACCCGTTCATGGACGTTTTCGTGTCTCGCCGATAGTCGAGCAGTGTGTGTGTGTGTGATATATATATATATATATATATATATATATATATATACAAGAATGAGAGAGAGGATAAGAAACTGTTGTACAGAAATTGAGTACTGGCATGTAAAGATATCTTTCATTAAAATGACACGTTCCACATAATTACGAAATGTCGTATTCATGATCTATGGAACAAGTATTAATCTAAGCTAATCTAAATATTGCTGACTATCCGTGAACACTCATGAATTACCGAAATTTTCGCCTATATCAGTAACTAAATCTAAACTTGAAAATAAAAGACGACAGTTTTTGTAATAAACCGGGACTCCTATCAAGACCCTTTCATCCCTGTTAACTAACCATGACCCCCCAGGGGGTCCACAACTCTTTTGTGGATACGTGCGTGGCGAGCACGGGGCCCCGAGCCATTGCAGCCTTCTTTCTCTCCCGGGCTGCATTTCCTTTCCCTTCCCCTCCTTTCCCCTCCATGCTCCTTTCCCCTCGCCCTCTCCTCTCCCTCTATTGGTGTCCTTGCTTATGTTGGCCCCCGCTATCCTCCTGGTTCTGTTGGTTTTACACTCCGGCTTTGTTGCGTAATCATCTCCTCTTTTTGGCATTCCTTGGTCCCCCTCTGGGGTTTGACCTCCATTACAAAATTTCTCCTCCGTAGTGTGAGGCATTTGGGGAAGAGCACCTTACCTAGTGTCTCCGATGTGCGACCTCCTAGTACATTCCACCTTTTCTTTCACGTCGTTGTCTGATGCTAGGGTGCATAGCCAGCACGGTAGCCAGCCCGTGTGGTGGGGTCGCTATGTACCCTTTTGGTTGAGCCCCCTGAACACACAGGGATCACAATTTTGATACCTGAGCTGTGACCTCCCCATGCATGCCTTGGAGTGGTTGCTCGTCATCATGGAGCATCGGAACTCCCAGCAATGGCCGCCGTGCCAGACGGCCCTTGCTGTGGCTGGGTGGCGCCCGTGAGGAGAGCCCCTGATTGGAGTGGGTGGTATCAGGGCGGACGCTATGCAGATGAAACGCATACGGGTCCAAAACTATGGCCGTTCTTCTGCGGCTGTCTCTCTGCATGGAACTGATTCCTCAAGTGCTGCTTCTCTTGCCCCTTTGGCCTTCCCTTCCATGGCTACCCCCTGGGAAGAGGGTCAGGCCTGTCATCTAGGGGCAAAACCTTTCCCCCGTTATCTAGTTTGCACCAGGACTGATGGAGATACTTTCACCAGTGTCAAACCTTTATTCTTTGTGGAACACATTGAAGACAAGTTTGGCGAAGTGGACTCTCTGAGCAAGATGCGGTCGGGTTCGTTGCTGATAAAAACTGCTTCAGCTGCCCAATCTGCGGCCCTTCGTGCCTGTACCCATCTTGGCACAATTCCTGTGTCCATTACCCCTCACCAGTCTCTAAATGTGGTACAAGGTGTGATTTTTCACTGGGACCTCATCCTTCAATCTGATGAGGAACTTCGGGACAATCTCGGACGGCGGGGTGTTCACTTTGTTCGGCGTGTTCAGAAGAGTCCTAAAGATAATCGTGTTGATACTGGTGCCTTTATCCTGGCCTTTGAGGGGATACCCTTCCTGAGAAAGTTAAGGTTATGGTCTATCGCTGTGATGTGAGGCCGTACATCCCACCTCCTATGAGGTGTTTTAAGTGCTTGCGTTTTGGCCACATGTCTTCTCGCTGTTCCCAGGACCCTCTCTGTGGTGACTGTGGACGTCCACTCCATGAGGGGAGTCCCTGTGGTCCCCCTCCTGTATGTGTAAATTGTCATGGTAGTCATTCTCCACGTTCACCAGATTGCCCAGTATATAAGAAAGAAGAAAAGATACAGGAGTATAAGTCCCTCGATCGTTTAACCTACACAGAGGCTCGTAAGAAATATGCACGACTGCACCCTGTGTCCATGACATCTAGTTACGCCTTGGTTACATCTACACCCCTTCCTCTCCCTTCCTTACCCCCATCCCGGACCCCTCTCCTCCCCCCCACCCCTGCGGCTCCCACACCTTCTCCTATGGGCGCTGCTCCCCCTCCCCAGCCGGAGAAGTGTCCCACTCCTTCGGTGTCTGCCGGTCAAGGGCGCCTCTCCCGGGATGCCCCTTCCCGGCACCTTCCAGGTCAAAGGTCTGCTGCCGTGCGGCGACCGCGAGAGCCGCGATCTGTCGGCCCCCAGGTCGCCCGGTCTCTTTCTGTTCCTGATCTTGCTGCAGGTGGCTCCTTTATGCCACACAGCCCTCCTCCCCCCCTGCGGGTCTGGGGATTAAAATAGGCCCGAGGTATTCCTGCCTGTCGTAAGAGGCGACTAAAAGGAGTCCCACCCCCTCAAGGGGGTCGTCAGCGCCTGCGTCCGGAGACGGACGGTTCCACGACCTCTATTTGCGGTCATTTTGCTTTTTCACTTCTCGTTTCTTCCTTCCTTTCGTTGGTTCCTTTCTTTGCTCTTCTCCACCTCACTGTCTTCCTTACTCTTTTCCTTCTCTTCTTCTCCTTGCCTTCTCCTTGCCTTCTTCTCCTTGCCTTCTCCTTGTCTTCTCATTGCCTTCATTGCCTTCTTCTCCTTGCCTTCTCATTGCCTTCTTCTCCCTGCCTTCTCTGGTCTCCGCCTCGGCGTTTGAGACAGTCTGTCCTCTCTCTCCCTCTCTCTCTTCTTTTTCCTCTTCTTCCTTCCTCCCTGTGCGTGCCTGAAGGCCGACCCACGCGTTCGCACGTGTAGCCGGTGATGGGGTAACGTGTAATTCCCCGCCCTGGGTAGACATGTAAGGCACGCACGTACCCCCTGGTAAAGGCCAGGCCCAGGGAGGGGTGATTGCCTGAGCTGATACCTTCTGACCATGCCGATTGGTCCCTCCGTCTGTTTCTCGGGAGGTGTGACCTGAGGTGTAAACATTCACCTAAGGCGGGAGTGCCCTCTGAGAGGGTCCCCACAAGGAAGGAGCGCGCCATCGGAGACGCTGGCAATCATGGGGGATTCCTCCGCAATGGATTTCACTCCATCTCTCTCGACTTCTGCCCAAAAACGGAAACATGACCAGCCACCAGTGACAAAAGTACTACCGCCTGCCCCACAGTTCCTCGTCGTTTCTCGATCTGAGGACGGAAATGATTTTTCCTCTGTCAACTCTTTCGTTATCCAGAAGGGCGTAGATGTCATAGCCGGATCTGTCAAATCTTGTACCAGGTTGCGTAACGGTACCTCATTACTAGAAACAGAGAGCGCCTTTCAGGCACAAAAACTGCTTCGGGCCACACTCCTGTACACGTTCCCTGTCCGGGTGGAGGCTCACCGAACTTTGAATTCGTCTCGTGGTGTAGTCTATACTAGCTCCCTCGACAGATTGACTGACGAGGAGATTCAATCTTTCCTCGCTGAGCAGGGCGTGACGGCTGTCCATAGGGTCATGAAAAAGGTCAACAATGACCTTGTACCGACCCGGACACTTTTCTTGACCTTCGATAGTGTTAAGCTGCCATCGCGCATCAAGGCGGGCTACGAGGTTATTTCTGTTCGCCCCTATGTCCCGACACCTACGCGCTGCTACCAGTGTCAGCGTTTCAATCACACTCGACAGTCTTGTTCCAATGCGGCTAAATGTGTCACTTGTGGCAGGGATGCCCATGAGGGTGACTGTCCACCTCCGTCTCCTCGTTGTGTGAACTGTCAGGGTGACCATGCCGCATCCTCCCGCGACTCTCCTGTCTATAAGGAAGAACGCTGTATCCAAGAAATTCGGGTCAAAGAGAAAGTGTCCACCTCGGCTGCTCGCAAGCTGTTGGCTAGTAGGAAGCCCACGCTGCTCCCAGCGGGGAAATACAGTACTGTCCTCGCCTCTCCTCGGACTACCAGGGAGGTGGGTACCCAGACATGCGATCTGACCTTCAGCACCACGGTCGTCCGTTCGGCCAGTGCTGAGATCGCGCGGTCGACGTCGCCTCTTCGTCCCATCACCCCACAGACACCAGCCCCTTCATCAGCTTCTGCTAAGACGAAGACCCAGAAGTCTGATGCACGGGCCTTCAAGAAGGAACCGTCCCGTGCAGACTTCCTACGTACCTCGACCTCCCAGCCTTCGACTGGTACTTCCACCAAACGTCCTTCCAAGAAGGCTCATAGGAAGCACAGTTCTCCTTCTCCGCCACGGCGCATTTCTTCTCCTGCGCCACCCAGCGGTTGCCGCCCCAGGCCGTCATCCGTTTCGCCTGGCCGCACCGCTGGTAGCCGAACATCTGGCCGTTCACCGGCGGAGGAAGCTCCCCCTCCCGGCCATCTTCCCAAGATGGCCGATGAACCTATAGACCCAATGGACGATGACTGTCCGCCTACTGATAGCGGCGGCAGTGCTCGCTCGAAGCCAGGCCCTCAGCGGCCTTCGAGGTGACCCCTTCTTTCATCTTCCTTTTCTTCTTACGATGGCACTTATTCACTGGAATATTCGCAGCATTCGCTCCAACCGAGAGGACTTGAAGTTGCTGCTCCGCTTGCACCGTCCGCTCGTCGTAGCCCTCCAGGAAACGAAGCTCCGCCCATGCAATCAAATTGCCTTGGCACACTACACCTCTGTGCATTTTGACCAACCCCCTGTGGTAGGTATCCCGGCTCATGGAGGGGTTATGTTGCTGGTCTGGGATGATATTTACTACGATCCCATCACGTTGCACACTGGCCTGCAGGCAGTTGCCATCCGCATTACTCTCCCCACTTTTACATTTTCCATTTGTACCGTTTACACTCCATCGTCATCTGCTGTTACCAGGGCAGACATGATACAACTTATTGCTCAGCTACCTGCACCATTTTTGTTAACTGGCGACTTCAATGCCCACCATCCCCTTTGGGGCTGTCCAGCATCCTGCCCGAGGGGCTCCCTGTTAGCAGACCTTTTCAACCAGCTCAATCTTGTCTGCCTCAATACTGGCGCCCCTACTTTTCTTTCGGACACATCTCACACCTATTCCCATTTAGACCTCTCTATATGTACTCCCCAACTTGCACGCCGGTTTGAGTGGTATGCACTTTCTGATACATATTCGAGCGACCACTTCCCGTGTGTTATCCATCTCCTGCAGCATACCCCCTCTCCGTGCTCATCTAGTTGGACCATCTCCAAAGCAGACTGGGGCTCTTCTCTTCCAGGGCGACCTTTCAGGATCAAACCTTCACAAGCTGCGATCGTCAGGTCGCACACCTCACGGAAGTCATTCTCGCTGCTGCTGAATATTCCATCCCTCACCCTATTTCTTCTCCACATCGCGTACCGGTCCCCTGGTGGACCGCAGCATGTAGAGACGCTTTACGTGCTCGTCGACGTGCTTTACGCACCTTTAAACGCCACCCTACAGTGGCGAATTGTATCAATTATAAACGATTACGTGCACAGTGTCGTCGTATTATTAAAGAAAGCAAGAAAGCCAGCTGGGCTGCTTTCACAAGCACCTTCAACAGTTTTACTCCTTCTTCTGTTGTCTGGGGTAGCCTGCGCCGGCTATCTGGCACTAAGGTCCACTCACCAGTTTCTGGCTTGACGGTCGCGAATGACGTCCTTGTGGCCCCTGAGGATGTCTCCAATGCCTTCGGCCGCTTTTTCGCCGAGGTTTCGAGCTCAGCTCATTACCACCCTGCCTTCCTCCCCCGCAAACAGGCAGAGGAGGCTAGGCCACCTAACTTCCGCTCCTCGGATCGTGAAAGTTATAATGCCCCATTCACCATGCGGGAACTCGAAAACGCACTTGGCCGATCACGGTCCTCCGCTCCAGGGCCTGATTCTATTCATATTCAGATGCTGAAGAACCTTTCTCCTGCGGGTAAAGGTTTTCTTCTTCGTACTTACAATCGCATCTGGATTGAGGGACATGTTCCCGCATGCTGGCGCGAGTCTATTGTTGTCCCGATTCCTAAGCCGGGGAAGGACAAGCACTTGCCTTCCAGTTATCGACCCATCTCGCTTGCCAGCTGTGTCTGTAAAGTGATGGAGCGAATGGTTAACTCTCGATTGGTTTGGCTGCTCGAGTCTCGACGCCTACTTACCAATGTACAATGTGGATTTCGTAGGCGCCGCTCTGCTGTTGACCATCTGGTTACCTTGTCGAACTTCATTATGAATAACTTCTTGCGGAAGCGCCCGACCGCGGCTGTGTTCTTTGGTTTGGAGAAGGCTTACGACACCTGTTGGAGGGCGGGCATTCTCCGCACCATGCATACATGGGGCCTTCGCGGTCGCCTCCCTCTTTTTATTCGTTCCTTTTTAATGGATCGACAGTTGAGGGTACGTGTGGGTTCTGTCCTGTCAGACACCTTTCGCCAGGAGAATGGGGTGCCACAGGGCTCAGTTTTGAGCGTCGCTCTCTTCGCCATCGCGATCAATCCAATAATGGATTGCCTCCCAGCTGATGTATCAGGCTCCCTTTTCGTGGACGATTTTACCATCTATTGCAGCGCGCAGTGTACACGTGTCCTGGAGCGCTGTCTTCAGCGTTCTCTTGACCGTCTTTACTCCTGGAGTGTCGCCAATGGCTTCCGTTTTTCTGCCGAGAAGACGGTCTGTATTAACTTCTGGCGCTACAAAGTGTTTCTCCCACCGTCCTTACGACTCGGTTCCGTTGCTCTCCCAATCGTGGAGACAACAAAATTTTTAGGTCTTACATTTGACAGGAGACTTAGCTGGTCTCCACATGTGTCATATTTGGCTGCCCGTTGTACCCGTTCTTTAAATGACCTACGTGTTCTCTGTGGTATGTCGTGGGGAGCGGATCGAACCGTCCTGCTTCGTCTATATCGGTCGATCGTCCGCTCCAAGCTGGATTATGGGAGCTTCGTATACTCCACTGCACGGCCATCCATCTTACGCCGCCTCAACTCCATACAACATCGGGGTTTACGACTTGCGATCGGAGCGTTTTATACTAGTCCCGTAGAGAGTCTTCATGCTGACGCTGGCGAATTGCCACTCACCTACCGGCGCGATATACTGCTTTGTCGGTATGCCTGTCGGCTACTGTCAATGCCCGACCACCCGTCTTATCGTTCCTTTCTTGACGACTCTCTCGACCGTCAATACGGGTTGTATGTCTCTGCCCTGCTACCCCCTGGAGTTCGCTTTCGTCGCCTCCTTCAACACCTTAATTTTTCACTCCCTGCAACCTTTCGAGCCCTGCTACCCCCTGGAGTTCGCTTTCGTCACATCCTTCAACACCTTAATTTTTCACTCCCTGCAACCTTTCGAGTGGGCGAGAGCCACACGCCACCTTGGCTCCAGGCTCAGGTCCACGTTCACCTTGACCTCAGCTCGCTCCCAAAAGAGGTTACCCCCGGTTCGGTCTACCACTCCCGTTTTGTTGAACTTCGTTCGAAGTTCATCAATATGACCTTCATTTATACAGATGGCTCAAAGACCAATTGCGGGGTCGGGTGTTCTTTTATTGTCGGGGCACAAAGTTTCAAATACCGGCTCCATGGCCATTGTTCGGTCTTCACAGCTGAGCTCTTTGCCCTCTACCAGGCTGTTCTTTACATCTGCCGCCACCGACATTCTGCTTATGTCATCTGCTCCGACTCCCTGAGCGCCATCCAGAGCCTCAGTGATCCGTATCCGGTTCACCCTTTCGTGCACCGGATCCAACGCTCTCTTCAGCAGCTGGTGGACGTCGGTTCTCCGGTTAGCTTTATGTGGGTCCCTGGGCATGTCGGTATCCTTGGGAACGAAGCTGCAGATGCCGCGGCCAAGGCTGCGGTCCTCCAGCCTCGGACAGCTTCTTGTTGTGTCCCTTCGTCGGATTGTAGCAGGGTAATTTGTCGGCGCATTTTATCGCTGTGGCATGCCGATTGGGCTGCACTTACAAACAAGAAGCTTCGGGCCTTGAAACCTCTTCCCGCGGCTTGGACGTCCTCCTCCCGCCCTTCTCGGCGGGAGGAGGTCGTTTTGGCCCGGTTACGCATTGGACACTGCCGGTTCAGCCATCGCCATCTGCTGACGGCTGCGCCGGCGCCGTTCTGCCCATGTGGGCAATTGCTGACGGTCTGCCACATTTTAATGTCCTGTCCGGATTTTAACACACTGCGTCTAGATCTTAACCTGCCATGTACTCTAGATACCATTTTAGCGGATGACCCACGAGCAGCTGCTCGCGTTCTTCATTTTATCAATTTGACAAACCTCTCTAAGGACATTTGATGATGCTGTTTTTTAATCCTATGCCTGTCAGTCTATCTTTTATCGTGTTTTCCCTTTTAGTTTTTGTTTTAAACTTGTGCCTCGCGGTGCATTCTTAACAGAGTCAGGGCGCTAATGACCATTGAAGTTGTGCGCCCTAAAACCACAAAAAAAAACAGCCCTCCTCGATCTCAGCCTGAAAAGAAGAAGAAACATAAGTCCCGGGACAAAGAGCCTCTGGTGTCACCGGAGGTCCCTTCTCCGACTTCACAACCGGATTCTGACCTGTCGTTCATGGATGTCGCCCCCTCATTGTCGGTGACGGGTGGGGACCCGGCGGTATGACTGGATTTAGCGTGTTCAGCCCTCATTTAAACCATCGTTCTGTGGTTCTCCAATCGAATTGAAATGGATACTATCGTCACCTTCCGGAATTGAAATCCCTTCTTTCGTCCTACTCTGCAGCTTGTGTGGTTCTCCAGGAATCTCATTTTACTGATGCTCACTCACCGACTCTCCGTGGGTTCCGTGTTTTCTGTCGAAATCGTGTCGGACCCTTGCGGGCTTCTGGTGGCGTTTGTACGTTGGTCAGTACAGACATTGCTAGCACGTGGATTCCTCTCCAAACTACATTGGAAGCGGTTGCTGTTAGGGTCCACTTAGACTCTGCAGTCACAGTTTGCAATCTTTATCTCCCTCCTGACAGGACTCTTACACCTGCTGCCTTAACCACCCTTCTTCAGCAACTTCCTCCTCCCTTCCTCCTCCTTGGGGATTTTAATGCTCATCATCCTTTGTGGGGCAGTGCCTTTCCCTCTAGACGAGGTCTTCTTATAGACCAATTTATTGCAGACCACGACCTGTGCCTTCTTAATGATGGCTCCCCAACTCATTTCAGTGCCGGTCATGGTACCTTTTCTGCCATTGATCTTTCTCTTTCTTCTCCCTCTTTCCTCCCTTCATTACACTGGTCGCCACACGACGACCTTTGTGATAGTGACCATTTCCCGTTGATTATCACGCTCCCTTCCCGCTCCCCGATGGACAGGTTACCTCGTTGGTCTTTCCACCGCGCCGATTGGCCTCTATACACTGCACAGGTCGAGTTTTCTCCCTCTTTGTCGGGTTGTATTGATGACGTCCTACGTGACGTGTCTGACGCGATTGTTCGCGCTGCTAACCTTGCTGTCCCGCGCTCATCTGGACCATTTCGTCGCCGGCAAGTCCCGTGGTGGAGTACTGCCATTTCCATTGCCATCCGTGATCGCCGTCGAGCTTTGCAACACTTTAAGAGGCACCCATCCGTAGCCAGCCTTACTACCTTTAAACGCCTCCGTGCTAAAGCCCGTTATTTAATCAAACAGGGTAAGCGGATATGTTGGGAACGATTCGTTTCTTCTCTTGGTTCTACTGTCCCTCTGTCACGGGTATGGGCTACACTTCGATCTCTAAAAGGTTGCCATCGGCAGTCCACCCTCCCAGGCCTTCACCTCTCAGATGGCATTTGTACGGACCCATTAGTTCTTGCAGAACATCTTGCGACCCATTTTGCAGTGGCGTCAGCGTCAGCCTCCTATCCAGCTGCTTTCCTTCATCAAAAACAGCAGGCTGAAGCTTCCACTTTGTTTCACCCCTTGTGAGTCAGAATCTTACAACGAACCTTTTACTGAATGGGAATTTCTTTCTGCTCTATCTTCTTCTTATGATACGGCCCCTGGCCCAGATTCCATTCATAACCAACTGCTTCAACATCTCAGTGCTCCACAACGGCAACATCTTCTTCGGGTGTTTAACCGTATCTGGCTCCAGGGTGACTTCCCTTCTCAGTGGAGGGATAGCATTGTGGTTCCTGTCCTTAAGCCTGGTAAGAACCCCCTATCTGTTGACAGCTGTCGGCCAATTAGTTTGACCAATGTTGTTTGTAAGTTACTTGAACGGGTGGTAGCCCGTCGGCTCAATTGGGTTTTCGAATCTTGGGATCTCTTGTCGTCTTACCAGTGTGGCTTTCGAGAGGGACGGTCTTCAATCGATCATTTACTTCGCTTGGAATCCGCAGTTCGGCAGGCTTTTTCACAGCGCCGCCATTTGGTTGCAGTGTTTTTTGACCTTCACAAGGCCTATGACACGGCCTGGCGCCATCACATCTTACTTACCCTTCATCAGTGGGGTCTTCGGGGCCCACTCCCCATTTTTATCCGCCAGTTCCTGATCCATCGGTCATTCAGAGTTCGAGTTGGTACTGCTTTTAGTTCTCCACGGACCCAGGAGACGGGCATCCCACAGGGTTCTGTCTTGAGTGTCCTTCTTTTCCTCATTGCTATCGATGGACTTATGGCCTCTGTCGGTCCCTTGGTCGCCCCTGCCCTGTATGTGGATGATTTCTGCATTTGGGTTAGTTCCTCCTCGATGGCATCTGCAGAGCGGCAGCTCCAGGTAGCTATACGGCGTGCCTCTGCATGGACCCTCTCACACGGGTTTCAATTCTCTCCTTTAAAATCGCGAGCGGTCCACATCTGTCGCCGTACTACGATCCACCATGATCCAGAGCTCTATCTCGCTGCACAACGATTGCCTGTGGTCCCACAGTTTCGTTTCCTGGGTCTTCTTTTCGACAACAAGCTCACTTGGCTGCCCCATATAAGACACCTGAAGGTAGGATGTTTCTGTAAACTCAATGTCCTTCGCTTCCTTGCCCACTCCTCTTGGGGTGCGGACCGTTCCCTCCTCCTCCGTCTTTATCGTGCTCTAGTTCTGTCTCGCTTGGACTATGGTTGTCAAGTTTATGGTTCAGCTGCTCCTTCCACACTGCACGTGCTGGATCCAGTCCACCATCGTGGTATCCGTTTGGCCACCGGTGCCTTCCCTACTAGCCCTGTTGATAGTCTCCTGGTTGAAGCTGGGATCCCACCCCCCCCCCCCCCCCTTTCTGTTCGGCGGCCCCAGCTTCTGGTGTCTTATGCACTCACTATCCGTTCCTCTCCCACTCATCCTTCCTATTCTATCCTGTTCCCAGACCATGGACATCGCCCACCCGACTCCCGCCCTCGGGCGGGTTTACCGGTTGGGCTGCGCCTTGCGTCTCTTTGCCGTGATTTTCAGCTTCCTTCTTTGTCCTGTCTTCTTCGCTCCCTCCCCTCCACCGCTCCTTGATTAGTTCCTTGGCCTTGAATTCGGATGGATCTCCGCCGCGGTCCGAAAGATTCCATCCCCCCGGTGGTGTTCCGTTCCTTTTTCCGCCATATGTTATGGGAGTTTCGGGATGCTGTTGTTTTTTACACTGATGGCTCTAAATCTGCTGATGGTGTTGGGTATGCCTTCACGTCCTCTGTTGGATCGGAAAGTCATCTGCTGCCACCTACATGTGGGGTATTTACTGCGGAATTGATGGCAATTTCGCAGGCCCTTACCATTATTAAACAGTCCCAGCACAACCGCGTTTTGTTATGTACGGACTCGATGAGTGGCCTTCTTGCTATTGACCGGTGTTTTTCGCGCCATCCCTTGGTCTCTGCCATCCATGACCTTCTCGCTGATATTCACCGTGCTGCTTGTTCTATTGACTTCCTTTGGGTCCCTGGCCATGTGGGTATCCCGGGTAATGAGCTCGCTGATCGTTTGGCTGGGGGAGCAGTTACTTACCCCCCCATTTTCTGTAGCCCCTCCTGCAGCGGATTTACGGCTTCACATCAAATCCCACTTCGCACAGTCATGGGCCAATTCTTGGGAGGCTACTCCCCTCTCTAATAAACTTCGTGCAATTAAGGTGACACCAGGCCCATGGCGTTCTTCCTTTCGCATCTCCCGAAAGGACTCGATCACACTGTGTCGTCTCCGCATTGGCCATACTCGGTTGACCCATGGTTTTCTTTTGCATGATGAGCCACCCCCACTATGTGGTTGTGGAGCCTTCCAATCAGTAGCCCACATTTTGGTTGAATGCCCTCTTCTTTTGGCTCTGCGTGCTAAGTACAGACTCCCCCACACTTTACCTATGATGTTGGCTGACGATTCCCGGATGGTCTCTCTGGTTCTCGGTTTCCTCCGGGAAAGTGGTTTTTATTCTCAGTTTTAAGGTTTTTAATCTCTCTCTGGTGTTGGGGCGGAGCAGTGAGTGTTTGGGTGTCTCCCACTGTAAGCAGTGTTCGGAGATTCCTGTTTCACCTCCCTGACCGAATTCCTCTTTTCTTCCCCTTTTACTCTGTTTTTACCCTTTTTTTAAGGCTTGGTTAGTCTTTCTATTCCCATACGTACTTTCTACATTATAGCAGTTGTACCTTTTAAGTCACAGGTGGTCTTGCCTATGCTGCTTCAGCATAGTGTTGGGTTCGTTCTCTTGCCGACTTCCCTCATTTGTTTTTTACCAATGACAACGTGACTGCCCTTTTACGTTTTTCCCTTTTTCCGTTTTATTCTTCTGACTTTTCTGAGATGTCCCGTTAGCAGAATGGAGTATATTTGAAACAAGGGACTGATGACCTTGCTGTTTGGTCCCTTAAACCTCAACCAACCAACCAACCAACTAACCATGAAAGATGTCTGATATACCTCAGTTCAGAAGTAACAAAGTGTGTATCCATTTAAAGATGAAGCGCATGATGTGAAGTTCTGTGACGGAGATACGAACCCAACACGTAATCGGATTGTGACCTAAGTAAAATGTTACGTATCGGTTTTTGTAGCCAGCTGCTAGGTGTTTGAATCTAAAATGATACAAATTTTTGTGCCTGAACGACAGTCGAAATCGCACTTCTATCGTTTTTCTTTATCGTCCACGAATTCAGCTCAAGTATCAATTGCTTACTCACCAACAGTAAGATGTGTGCGTGTTTGACCGGAAATTGTTGGCAACACATGAACAAACATTACAAATGCACGTTAATTTTCACCAGCAGGCCGGTGTGCACGTGATAGGGCTTTAAATGAAATTATGAATATTTTTGTACTGGATCAGGATTCGGACCCACATACTTACCTTTGGAGGAGACCTAGAGAAGATTGCAGTCTTGGGAAAAGGAACGAAATGATTCCGAGAGATTCAGATCCTCGAAAGAGGAGATACGAATACGAATCACAATCCAGCACCAAATTTTTCAACGTCTCTAGTTCAATCAAGTACAAGTAAAATAAGAGCCCTTTTCCTTCAAATGGCTATCGGTTCATCAAATAAAATAAAATTTTCTAATGTAAGTAAGTTTACTGGCGACAGTATTTCTGTTTACCATGACTTCCACCTATGTCATATCCCAACGTAAACCGGCTCTGCCCAGTTGGGAATGAAGAAACGTGATGTTTTATGCGGAATCTGGATTATAACATCTTTCTCTTGAATGTAAATAAGTTATACACAACTGCAACCAGTCGCTTTTTTCTCAATAATAATGCTTTATTACATGAACCGGTTTTCGAACCCTTTCAGGTTCTTCAGATGATTTCGGGAGGATCCGAGAAGTTACATCATTACTGGTAGTAGCATAATGCTGGGTGCTGGTTCTATGGCAGAAAGATGGGTCACACTTTAATGTATCGCCATGACTATAGCTTATCTGTCGATATGGATGTAAATTTAGTTTTTACTTACTGCGACAGTATAGGCGGCTTTTTTCGTATCTGTCTGCCTCCATTTTGATGTCCAGAACACTTTCACACGAACTATATTAGTTTACACCTTGACAGTGACACTTTACCAGCTTCCAGCATGCGCTTTACAACTGTTGCTTGTAACAAAGATCTTGACAGAGAGATATGGCATAAGCCTACTTTGTACAGAGATGTAATTTGTTGTTCTTTACATGTGTTAAAGTCGATATAAGGGCAAGTATTTTAATCAGAATGGCGATAACATGAGAGCACAAGATAAAATAATAATAAATTACTACAAGAACAAATTTCTGGTGATCTGATATGCTATTTCTACTTGTAACACAGGCAGTATTTTTTTTAATAGCAATTATCATGTTTGGTATTAACGTGAATCCCAAGGAATCAATAATACAGAGTCATTGTATCTGCAGTGAGGTGCAGCTATCTGTATAACTAGGACCTGTATATTTAAATTAATAACAAATCTTCAGATAAACTGTTGGCTTATTTCTGTTGTTACGTTAACGTGATCTGGAGTATTATCAAGAGCAGATTCTGATTATGTTAGCTAAAGGTATATGTATAAGAGTTATAGTGATTGTAATGGATTAAACCTGTTTGTATGGCCGTACATTTAATATTTAAAAAATCATGAACAAAAATTCTTCAACTGTTGACTTATTTTTATTCTAACATTAGAGTGATCTGGGATATTGGTAAAGGCAGCTTCTGTTTGTTCCAGCTAGAATTAATATGTATAAAGTACTGATTTATGTTAGCAATGGAGGGCTTTAACATTTAGAGATATGGTACATGTCTTATTCTGTGGTAGTATCTTACATTGACACCGGTGTGGTTAGGATGTAAGGAGAGGGAGGGGGTGGGTCATTGGTAGGGAGGGGTTGGGGAGCCAGTGTAGGGTTCGTTGGGTGATTACTTGTTTTGAACTAGTAGATCTTCAAAGTTCTGAAGGAAGAATTTGAGTCTCAGTTCAGTTTGATCATTGAGTAGGTAGTCAGGTGCTGTATTTGTGTAGATAAATATTTCAATTTCTCCAAGAAGGTCAAGTATTGTGCCTTTGTTGGCAAAATGTAGTATTCGGAGATTCTGTTCCATGTTGTTTGCAGAATGATTGCGTTGGGCAAGATGTGAGGCAAAGCTGGACTTGTTCAGGTTGTTAAGATGGAGTGCATCTATGTGTTCTTTAAATCTTGTTGTGAAGCTTCTACCAGTTTGTCCAATGTAGAAGCTTGGACATGAGTTGCAAGTGAGCATGTACACACCTGACTTTTGATGTTGTTGTATAGTGGTTTTGGAGCTGTGTATGATTTTATTTTGTATTTTATTTTGTATTTTGTTGTTGGTGAAAAAACTTATTTTTATGTTGTATGTCTTGAAGAGGTTGGCCATTTGGTGAGAAATCTTCCCTAGGAAAGGCAGGCTAACAAATATGGTTTTCTTGTTTGTGGGTGGTTGTTCAGCAGTTGGGTGATTTAGTTTTGCTGTATGGATTAGTTTATCTATTATTGCAGGGTTGTACCCATTGGTGGAGGCAATTGATTTAATAATTTCTGTTTCTTTTTGTCTTTCATTTATGTCCATTGGGATTTTAAGGATGTGATTAACCATAGTTCTGAAGAATGCTTTTTTATGTTGGTCTGGATGGCAAGAGGATTTGTGTAACATTTGTGGTTGTTGGCTTTCTGAAAATTTGAAATTTATGCTTCTGATTTTTATTTGAGATTGTTAGATCAAGATAGTTAATGCCTTCTGGTGTTTCATGTTCTACTGTGAATTGTATTTTATTGTGTATTTTATTAAGTTCTTTGGCTAGATTATCTATTTCTTCTGTTGCTCCATTGAATAGAATGAGTGTGTCATCAACATAGCGTTTGTAATAAAGCAGCTTATCTTGTAGTTGGGTTTGGGACCTGAAAAATATATTTTCAAGGTTATTGATATATATGTCTGCTAGCAAGCCTGCAAGACTACTACCCATTGCCAGTCCATCTTCCTGAATGTCGAACTTGTTGTTGAACAGGAAGTAGTTGTGTGACAATATAAGTTCCAGGATCTCTGAGTTCATAGATTTCAGCTCTACCCATTGTCCCATACTGGTAAAATGTCACTGTCAAGGTGTAAACTAATATAGTTCGTGTGAAAGTGTTCTGGACATCAAAATGGAGGCAGACAGATACGAAAAAAGCCGCCTATACTGTCGCAGTAAGTAAAAACTAAATTTACATCCATATCGACAGATAAGCTATAGTCATGGCGATACATTAAAGTGTGACCCATCTTTCTGCCATAGAACCAGCACCCAGCATTATGCTACTACCAGTAATGATGTAACTTCCCGGATCCTCCCTAAATCGTCTGAAGATGAACCTGAAAGGGTTCGAAAACCGTTTCATGTAATAAAGCATCATTATTGAGAAAAAAGTTACTGGTTGCAGTTGTGTATAACTTATTTACATTCAATATACAGTCACGGTTCTAAAATATTCGTAATGGATAAGCATAATCTTTCTCTTGAGGTTACCACAGGTAAAGTAAATCTGTTTGTGCCTCTTAAAAGTAAATGCCTGAACCGATTCATTGCACTGGTCTTCCAGACCATTGTGGCCACATTTTCCAGCCCCAGGAGTGTGCTGTAACGGATGGTGTGCTTAGCTTACAAAATTAGTTACGGTGGAAAAAATACGAGTCTATTAAATGGGTAAATAGAAGAAGCTTCTGAAGTGGAGATTATGCTATTCTCGTGTCAGCAGAATGTAAAGACTCTTCTAGGCATCATAGCCTCGATGTGAAGCCATTTTGAAATTTTCACTAATTCAGGAAATTTCTTAGTTCGAGAAAATCCACTGTGAAGTGTGAAGTTACCGGATAATTCGATTATTACCGTCATTATTACTATCATTTTCCTCATACCGCTGGTGGAACACATGTGCTTGAAGATCATTAAAGCCTTTTGGTAATTATAGAAGTAGTTGCCCAAGAACAGGTTCTTTCCCTGTCTACGGAATCCTTTCCCTGTCTACGGAATCCTTTCCCTGTCTACGGAATCCTTTTCATGTTAATGTCAAACATCAGAAATTACTTGTAGATCACATTAAAACTAAAGTAATTGATGAAGACGTTACTTGATAACAAAAACGCGCTGCCTTTCTTCATTTACTTGCGCCTAGAAATGGCTGTCGAATACTGCCAAACCAAAAGCCAAGGGATCTTACTGCCTTCCGATATACGTCGCTGTCAGTTCTTCCATATGATTGGGTCGACGTGACCTGTTTCAAGTTGTGTATGACAGAGAATGTTTTAGAAAATCAATTGTTTTCCTTTGCAATAAACAAAGATTTTCATTCTAAGCTATCCAAGTCCATAATTTTCGCAATATTAGTTCAAATTTAATATTCGCTTCTATAATGTAGGAAAGTATTTCACAGTTGCAAAACCGCATCCGACTTATTATCCTTACACTTAGCCGCTGACCATAATTTCTAGCTCATAGTGACACCAGTTTAAGTAACCTAATCTAGCGAAGACTGTTTGCCAGTGGTCTTTCTCACCGGAAAATATGCAATTGACTCATTGGGCTCCATAAGTACACTGCAACAGTAATTTCTGTGAGTATGCAATGCATACGGATTGTAGAATTTAGTGGTGCTCTCTCTTCCACTTCTGTATACAATACGCCTGACCTAAACGGGCCCTTTATCATTACAGGCCCTGGACGGTGCAACATCATATTGACAACAATAATGTGCTTATACTGACAACCCCACTGTTCGTTTTACCTGTTTTTGTAATCATTTAAATAAAACATGAACTTCCAATGTGAGACATTTCGTTCCCCTTTTCCTTCTGTGAAATTTGTCAGTAAGCTTTTTGCCTTCCAGCCAGCGAAACGCGGCAGAGTACGACCAGTAAACGATTCACAAACCACGATTTAGTGCCGTTAAGACGATTTCTTTAAACATTGTCATAGCTGAAGGAATTTAGTTTCTTCTTAAATGGTCTTATGCAGCAACTTTCACAGATATCTAACAGGAAAACCTCTTTATCCAGGTACGAAGGTTGTAAAACAGAACTCCCACAGTTTGTGTCAGGTTGATATTTTCGTCTGATAGGACTGCGTAAGTCTTTTGTCTAAGAGGTGTCACAAGTAGTGTTCCTGTAGCTGTGGGAATCATTGGTTGAAAGCGAGTTTAACACCAATGGGTACAGTACTGCTAAATATTCAAAATGATTATCAACCTAAGTCTGCGTTCATCCACAAACTGAGGCGTGTTTGTAATATTGAAGCTAGACTGTGTATCCTTGTCTTCCTTGAGTGGGCATTGGAAGGCGTTTACACACACGTATACGAGGGTAATCCCAAAGGTAAGGTCTCCTAAGAGCACGCAAGTGCCAACGCAGGCACAAACGAGAGATCCTAATTTTAATGCCAAGCAGAAACCACAGTGTTGGCTGCATGGTGGCAAGGTGATAAAGAGCAAGACTACGGATATGGAGGTCTCAGGTTCGATCTCTCAACAGTCTCACGATTTTTATGTGCCATTTTACACATTTCCCCCCGGGCAATGTTTTTTGATGTGAAAAATGCCGAGTTGCACTGTGGTCCGAAAGCCACGTTAAACTGTAGGTTCCCCTATTAACTGGCTAGGTAAGTCAACTCAAAGGTCGGAAGAACGCAACGACGTACCACTTCCAACAAGACCGTGCCTTATAAAGCACTGTGGTGTTCAAACCACTCTTCCGATTGATGACTGCTTTACTTTCTATTGGTTCCAAAATTAATGACCTTCGGGTTGTTTTCATGCTGTAGCTTTGATACCAGTAAACGTAAGTAACCGGCCGAGCACTGCCACCGTTCGAGTTGTCAAGGTGGCAAACGACGATGCTGTCGACCCCCGTTACAATCTTGGTCATGGCTATGTTTCAGTCGAATGAATACCTCTGTGTCCCTTTCTGCGTATTTCAAGATATACTTTTAAACACTTGGTACGCATCAAAATTGATATCTGATAGAGCTGTATTTAGCAACATGAATCAGATATGTTTTCCGTGCAATATATCGGATAACACGTCAGTGCAGCGAGATTTCGTTTGTGTGTTGCGCATGGTGCAAGAAATATTTGTGTTTTGCTTGCTTCTCTGATAGGTTTCACCCCACTGAATGCGAGCAAGCTCACGAATAGACTGTCAATAACTGGAATTACGCAATAATACACTTAAAAGTTGTATTTTTGCGTTACGTATCCCAATGAAAATAACTGTAAACAGGTTATATGCCTACTTGCTTATTATTCGCGCTTCTCGATGCTTCCTCAAAAAATAAAAATAAAAAGAGAGAAAACAGAAATGTATTTCAAATATCAGCTCATTGACGCCATTTTCGTCTCGTGATGGAAAGCAAGGATAGTTGATAGGTAATAGCTCATTGTACTAACGATATGTATGGCTACAGGCTTCTTTCTTTTCTCTCTGAAAACAACTAGATCAGAATTCAGTAACAACGTGGTAAGAACACCTACGCAGTGCGCCAATTAAACACTCAGCCTTTCTTGGTTATTTTGTTAATCAGCCGGCCGCGGTGGTCTAGCGGTTCTAGGCGCTCAGTCCGGAGCCGCGCGACTGCTACGGTCGCAGGTTCGAATCGTGCCTCGGGCATGGCTGTGTGTGATGTCCTTAGGTTAGTTAGGTTTAAGTAGTTCTAAGTTCTAGGGGACTGATGACCATAGATGTTAAGTCCCATAGTGCTCAGAGCCATTTGAACCATTTTTTGTTAATCGTCTGTAATGCAGTAAACATCCCTGAGTATTGATTTGTTATTACTACCATTGTTATTGTTATTCGTCGCCTCACAACAGCTTTCCTATCACTCAATACCGCAGATGCACGTAACGAATGGATCAGGATGAATGGAATCTGGGATGTTTCATCACGGAGATTATACATATTTATCTCGGCGTCTTGTGTTCAGGATAATATGAAACTCTCAATCAGAGAAGACTACAATGGGATGTCGGTGATGCAGGCAATAACACCCAACTTTTTCTGTCGACTTAACACCATGACGACAGACAAATTGGCGTCTCACTGTATTTTGATTATAATTCATTAGCCTTCTTGCGACCTCGTTTTAATACCTCGTGGGAGCAGGCGTAATGTTTTGCTTTTTGAACACCGAACAACAACACACAAAGATAGTAGATGGAAAGATGCAAAGAAACAGACTCATGGGTGTGGATCCAGTTCATCATTAGAAGAGTAAACAAGAGGGAAACATTACGAAAGCAATGGTTAGTATACATTATTTGTATAGATCTGAAGATGAAAAAGCGCAGATCTGCACAGTGCCCACATCTGCACTTCAGTTTCTGTCGTAATGGGCATAATTTTTAGTTTCTTCTCTTCTGAATTTTCAAGTGAATTGATTATTACATGGTACAGAATAATTAGTTACATTTTTCTACATCGTTGTGCAGTTCGTGAAATTCTACTTGTATGATCACAAGACTGCACGTAGATGCAATCGATTTCGAGGTGCAAAGTGTTTGTTATCTTACTTTTCGTGAGAGGTGGGCAAAGTTAATTTCCAAAGGCTTTTTATTGTACTGAAAGAATCTTTTTGTCACAAAATAACAAAGTGTTTTATTCGTATATATTTTGTGGGAATCTGTAATTGTTATGTACATAGTTCCGCGCAGTCAGCGCGTACACAACTTTCTTACTAGAGTGCGCCCCGCTAAGCACAACAGCGCAGGTGCAGCGCTCGTCTGTCTCCGCACTACGAGATGGCGCTGTCTTAGAGACGGACCAAATACTGCTTCCGCCGATCCGCCTATTAATATGTAACGCAGCCAATGAGATTGCTGCTAACGTAGAACCTTTTCTCCTCGCGGATCACACTCGCGCAGTGATACCTGAACGCGCGAGGCATTATATCGATTGTACAGACCTCCGATTAGTCAGTCTGCATCAGTCTGCATCAGTCTGCAGTCAAGTTTGTCTGCGCCTAATAAGATTATCATATTCCTGTACATAGCCATGAAGAGAAATGTATAGACACTTTGTCAAGTATCAGAGATGTGAGAATAAGATTAACGTACGAAGACTGAAGGAACTTCAGATTGTCAATTGTAAATAGCATCCAGAACCAAGTTAAGTAATTTTATGCTTTTTATTATTTTAATAAATGTATGTGAAAATTAATCACGTTCTGTTTAAAGTTAGTCACCATCAATCCGCTACTCTAAGCGTGCAAGTGGCATTTCTATCATCTGACCTAACGGCAGAAGATAAACACGCCACAATAAGACCACGAGACATATTGCTGACACTCGCCTACTTCATTAGAGCGACAAGTCAAACAATCTGATGGTGTGTGTACGGAAGGTCTTACAGTACACACACCACAGTAATTATGATTGAAGATTACACACCTGAATGTTTGACACAACTGATAGGAGAAAACGCTGCATATTAACCAAACACCGTGCCTCCTGTCCATATCCTCCTATGACACGACCATGGGATTCTCCTCCTATAACGCTACAGAGCTGTTCCTAGCACAGCTGAGAATTGGCAGCATCGTCACAAACATTTGGCAACCCTGTGACAGTGCAATCACTTCCGCGTATGGTACTGAATTAACTCGCTAAATTCACTTGATATTCCCTTTCCATTTAATGAATCGTGCTATATAATCCTCATGTAAACTAAGACACTGAGACAGAAAATTCAAATTTTTGGCTACAGAAATGCTATTCTTCACATAAGTGACAACTTTTATTATCTTTCACGATGCGTTATGTGGCTGAGCGACCAATACCATGATGAGAGTGGCGTGCTGGCAGCAGTGTGTCCGTAGCCCTTTGGTACCACCCGCATCTCGTGCTGCAACGGTTCAAGCAGTCATCAGTTCTAACCATGCTAGGGGCCAGCATGTGCTGCGAATTTCCATAAAAAAATTCTGTAACGAAATCAGAAGAAAACCTACACACGTCAAATCCTCCTGGCAGCTCGACTCAGTAAGTTGTGTTAATGCTCATAGACCTCGGCTTTCTGACTGCCAAGCTGCTTCACAATACAAGCGTCTCTGAAGAAATTCGAATCGACCGTCAACGATACGAAATTCAATGTTGTTCTTCACTTAAGACTCACATGCCAGGGTGATAAGTATGAAGGAAATGAACTGATAAGCAAATCGCAAGAAAATACTTTCAGCTCATAGTGCAATGGTGAAAAACTTACAATGCTGCACAACAGGTAACGCCTCTTTCCGCTGCTGACAAGCAAAACTTGGGTTTCTAGGAATACATAACTTTATTTATGAAATGCCACATTTGCATACCTGTTGAGCTTGACACAGCATACCAATTAAACCCAGACCCAATCGAAATCTAAGTGAGTAGTATTTTACAAATTCGTGCCGATAGAGGCACGCTTGTGCACAGATTCTCAGTTTTATTAAAACAGACTTTCGTCGTAAGGTTATCCGGGGTAGTTTTATTTCATTTCTTATAAAACAGTGCACAATTTTCGTAAGGTTTCTTTTAGTGTCGTTAAAACAATACTATACATGAGAGAGAAATTAATCATGAACGATATATGCGAATTCTCTGATGTTATATATAACAGTCTGACAATGCACATGCAGTTTATTGATTACATGCATGAAGAATACTTGTTCTTGTCAAACAAGTTTCGAAGAAGAATAAAATGCCACTACCAGACGACAGCTAATGTAGAAAATACTTTTCTGATTATTTTGGCACGATGCGTTCTTCCTATGCATAACACAAAAGCTTCGAGATGCATCTGAAACCCGGCCGTCTATTAAACCTGAAAAGAACAAAATGTCACAGAAGTTAGCCCTTTTTCCACATGCGAATATTTTAGGTTGAGAAGTGAAGGGAATTATGTTCAAAGTTCGATTAGATTCATAACTTCAGCAGACAGCAGAGCTGCGTTTTTTAAAAAAAACGTAGCAGTGAACGTACGCGAACTCGCGAGATCTTATCTACAGTGCACTGAACTTCCCATCACGCTGACAGCTAACACACAGTTACGGTACCTCCAGAAGTGAACAACAATTCCTCTAGAACTTCCGCATTTCACAGTGCTGTGAGATAATGTATACGGCCGGATCTAGGCTTCTGTGAGACAGACAGTTACAGCTTTTGTTTTGCACTGCACGACGTTTTCAACAACCAGATAGGGCAATAGAATAGCTCAAGTGGAAAGGAACACTTCCTATTTAATTTTCTGCATTATACACTGTCGGCAGTTCTGTATAGGTGGCAGATACGTGATTTTATTTTGGTGATTATAAAACACAGTCGAATGTATGCATTGGGTGGGTAGCCGAGGCAGCTAGTTCATCGCGATTTGGTCACCCAAGTAAATGAATGCACGGAACATTCAGCAAACCACTACAGGGAACCTGTGTGTCAGAAGTTTCATCCAGTGTGGCGCAACGGCGTTATGATAGGAAAATAAAGCACAAAGCAGAGAATTTGGTGGTCTGTTGGTTTGATGATAGTTTCATATTCTTATGGTCTGGGTTCGATTCCATCTTCTGCTCATGATTTTTGATAGGGAGAGAGAGATTCTATTCTCTTCTGGCTACGCCAAGTGAAGAAGGTTAGTAGCATTGTGATCTGAAATTCACATTAAACATGAAATTCCTTCTCTACCAAGTAGACGTTAGGTTGGACCACAATAAAGTCAGGAGTGGCGACATGTAGAAACTCAATCACCAGTAACCTTTCTTATACTAGTTATTTATTTCTAGTGACGAAACAAACGCTATGTAGGGTCACAGGACACTTATTCCATCTTTTATTTGGGCTTCTGTATGCCGATAAAATTGGTTCTGAACTGGGAATGCAACTCAGACCGCCCTTAACGCGGAATTTGATCCCTACGTGCCAATACAGCTCGATTACAATTTGTTGTTTGTTCAAAACTGCAGATTCCTCAACATCTCCACATATTGCGCGTGAATGGGTTCGAATCCTGGCCCGGCACAAAGGTTTTCATTACGAATTATCAAGCTCCAGCATGAGAACACTTATCTGCTGGTGGATAATAATTTTGATTTTTAATGCATTTTCTTTCGTTGTCAACACTTATGGTATCTGATGTATTTGACTCCCAGTGAGACATATAACTACCTGCGCGATCACTGTAATGTTAAGGATGTTATTACGAGCTGCTGCTGGAGCAAAATTCGGTAGCTGACGTCTGTTTGTGTGTAGAAACGATATGTGTGGGGTTCGATTCCCAGTCAGCACTGAACTCTTCGTCATATTATTTCTAGTTCAAACATGCTCACATGTCGCTGCTAGTGTAACAAACCCACTTTTAACGTTAGTTTTCTCTAGAATATAACAGCGATAGGTGCCGGGTTGGAGTCCTGGGAAGGAAAAAATTAATGCTCCGTCTCGTCATTTCAGTTAAAACATCTAGCTACTGCCGAGAAAATTCGATATGTCACAGTTGATTGTGCTTCGATAACAATCCGATTAGGTTCTGCGTTCGAATCCCTGTCCAACACAAAGCTTTAACTCGCCGCATTTCAAGTAAGTTACTTGTGAAGAAGCAATATTTAACATCTCTCGTAGTTCGTTAACAGGGACAGTAGACGCTGGGTAGGAATTCGTGTCCGTTAAAAATTTTTACTTTATGTAATTTAAAGTTGATATTTGCTAACTGATACTGTCTAAAATCGAGGTATATCACTGTCTGTATGCCTAGTCAGGAATGACTGTTAGTTTTCGTCAGTCACGAAATCTTAGTCTGCATGTCCTGGGTTTGAATCCAAATGCAGAACGAGACGGTTCGTCGTGTCATTTGAAGTTCATACATATTCTCAACTAGCTGCTCGTGAATAACTTAAATTTTTAATGTCATTTTGTGTTAAATGACAAGTACGGTATGTTACCTTGAAGAGGAAATCATGAATTCGACGAACTTACTACGTGCATTACCCATCTGACGTAAAAATGAGAGTGGTAACATTTCAGGTATGTCATTTATTGCAATAAATGTGAGCTTTCAATCCTTAAGGACAGTCTTATCTGTGATAAGGTGTTTCCTGATATTTCTAGTATCGTGGTATTACTTTACATCTTGAGATATTGCGATACAGAGCAGTGTTTTCCAGTGGTGACTTGTTGGAACCATTTTCAATAGTCCAACGACTGTACCAAGGAGTGATTAGAGGACCTGCTAGACAGTTGCGTTATGTGGGTTGCATGCGAATCAGGCGAAATGCAATTCAGGTCGTTCGGATACTTTTGGGCACGACTGTACCTACGCTCTGACTCACAGTCACAGCAAAGATGATGTAGTAGAACAAAAGGTATGTGTTCAACCTGAGTGGAAATATATATCAGTTCTTTAATTTTATGTGTGCAATAGTCATGTCATTTATCACCCCTTTAGAACCCAATTCACTTGTGACAACCCATCACAACATCATCAGCGAACGCTGAAATTACCATACAGTATGTGGAAGTTAACGAATGGAATACGAAGAATACAGGAAACGTTTGTAGAGCTACAGAGGTAGGCAGAGAGAGCAGAGGTGTTAGCAGAAGTTCAAGGGGGATATCAAGGGCTACAACTGTTGTATGTAAAGTTAAAAGAACAGCTATGTCATGTAGCAGATAAAGAGCATGATGAATGTGCTCATTGCAGCGTTTCGAAATTCAGCGCCGCCTATTCCCAATGAACTGTTGACCACATTGGCAGGAAACGTTCTATATTCCCAGTAGGTTGCGAGGAGCACATCAGGTATGTGCGATTGGGAGATGCACAAAAATCAGCGATGACAGAGCATAGCCTCAAGAAAGACCACACATTTGACTTCTAGAACATCAAGGTGCTTTGGCGAGCAATTGGTTATTAGGACAGCATTATAAAGGAATCCATTGAAATACGACATCGTGAAAATCTTGTCAATTGAGACGAAGGATACTAAATAAGTACGGCATGGAATCTGGCGGTAGCGGTAGTAAGACGAGAGCTTGACCAGCACAGTCCAACTCGCAAGTGACGGCCGGAATATCTACACACAGATGCGATCAGAGCACCAACTACCCCACCACTACAGTCTCATCCCCTTCCATATCTGCCGGACGGACAGTACACTGTTGTCAGTAGCCAGGTAGAGGGAGTCACTCCACTAATGTAAATATCACAGCATTCGCATATTTTGACATTTCGCCAGAAGATAATGACACTCTTCGAAATGTCGCGGTATTTTGACTTTGCAATCCTGTTGGAAACCTGAGAGCTTTTCACCAATGTTACTGTTATCAGAACGAAAAGAAAACTATGTGATGATATTTGCAGAGGAGTTACGGATTTGCCAAAGAGAGGATCTTACGGTATGCCCGACTAGGGTGATTCAGACTAGTGTGTAGGCTTGTGAAAACAACTGCTTCGGAGTAAGACAGAAGCTGCCGAATCTGAGAGGGAAGTATTTTCATCACGCCCTTGTTTTCGGAAACTGGACATGCATTGGCGTTACTCGGTATTTTCTCTAGAAATGGTGATAGTAAATTATTATGAGCAAGGGAAGCCAAGGATGGAGTTACAAGGCAGTGGGATGCTAATCAATGGTACGACCTGTGACATAGCGGGTATGAGATTCCATCTCCTGTCACTGGAACGACTGTCGTAAATCTGACACCGACCACGCTGTATTGGCCCGAAAAAGGTGCTAGATGTGTTGCAAGCTCAGAACTTAATCTTCCCAAATGAGATCTTGAAACTACACCTCCTGCGTTCTATAGATTAATTCATAGCCTCACAAAAGGGACGAACTACTGCAGAGCTAACGTTTCAACACGTACAACACTGTCACAAGACTTAATGACCAATCATACTGACCATAAGCGTCATAGTCTGTAGTACTGTACGGGTTCTGGTTATGAGTGGCCTACATTTACCATAAGCAAGAAACTGTACAACCTCCTGAACTGCTGGTACATTAAATAGCAGTTGAATAGTTTAATAATATAAGTAAGAATTCGTTAAGAGAGAAATAAGAGTAACGGATTACTTCGTAAATGAGAGGACTACATGAGATGGTGGATTATAAAGTATTTGTGAGTGGTATGTGAAAAACGATTCTATTAGTATAGAAGTTGTAATTTAGAGGACATGTATCTCTGTAAGAAGATTGATCCCCTGAACTGAGTTTAAGAAAATAATGTTTGAGAATTTAAGAGCACAATTGAAGATTGAGAGGGAAGTCAGAAGTACTGTATATAATTGTATTCTGCGTATGTCTGTCAAGACTGTGTCAGCGACACCTCAGAGAAATCCGAGGCAGATTTCTTAAAGGCGAGGGGAGTGAAGCGGCACAGAATACTGTACTTGGTGCAGTCAGATAAATTTTAGAAACATTCCCTTGCGACGAAGGAGGCTGGGCAGAACAGGCAATAACCAGGCGGCATACCAACGAGGAAGGAACTCTGATATTGCAGCAAATACGCAAGCAATTGCTACCCGTTATACGGGCTGGATGCCCAAGCCAGCAAGATAGCGGAATAACAACGTAGTGGCAGAGAGATGCCGTCATAATGGTGACCATGCAAAATGTCAGAAGAAAGCGATAGTTGTACGCGAGAGTAATTATTCAATGTATTTACATCGCAGGAAGGTTGTCTGAAAGGGGAAGCTTGAAATCCTTAAGCAACCAAGAGAGCTGTATGGTGAGAAAACGAGGCCAAGTGATGTCATTGCCACTTCATGGTATCATGATGAATGTGCAGCAAATATCCTCACATGTTATACGTATGTTTGCGTGGCAGGGTGTAACATAGAGATAAGCCAAAATATTTCCTAAACGATAGCAGACAATCAATGATACACATTACAATAGTCACAATTAATCTCTGTAGCCCATCACAAATAAATGAAAATAATACACATTAAGGTTATAATGTTAGAGATGAATGTTCGCTGTAAGAATACACCCCCGAAGATCCCCGTATATTTGTGAACTGTTGTTACTTAGGAGATGCTTAATGACAGACAACTCAGATATCTTCCACAGTCACATACATATCGCTCTTTCCAGAGGAAGCAAGCTCAACCTGCAGCCGAGCAGCCTGTGGAAGGAACCAATGGCAGCCGTTTACTCGTCTAACTGTCTACGAGAGTCTATGGAACATCAAGTCCCACCCTCGGAGTTTGATACTGACAGTCACAGCGCTGAGACCAATGGGAAGAATTTGGCGCCTTCAACCTGTGGGCCACGTAGAGGGCTCGACTATGACTGCTGCCGCCTTCCACCCTAAGGGTCTCTGAGACGTGCAGCTACTCTTCCATCATCATGAGGGACGAGCTAGCTTGACTGTCCATCACCTGCTGCTAAGGGTGGACTTTGTTTCTTACGTCTGCCGTTCCTTTGTGCATTCTGCGACAGGGTCATGGGTGCCCTGTGATCTTCTCCTGTTAGCTCAATGGAGCTGCATGGAGTGTGGAACAGCGCACATCGTGGCGGTAGACTTCCTCCTGCCCCACCATTGCTGGCCGCCTGAACATCGACATCTCAACTGTTGTATTTTGTGGCCAATAAATATTTGACGTTTAATATTGTTTCAGTAACACCTTTGGGCATCATACAAGCATCTACACTCTGATTCAGCACTACCCACGTTAACTGGTGGTGCTCTGTCGACCTCCTGACTCGACCAGACCTCAAATCACCAAACACCATAGCGTCCACCTAGACGTCTGCTGCAGTTTGACGCCAGTAGTATCTAGCGAATACAACACGTTTCTACATAAACTGTGGAAGACTCACGTCTCTCAGTTGACTGTCATTAAGTCTATCTTAAGTAACAACAGTTCACAAATATACGGTATTAGGGGGTGTATTCTTACAGCTAACATTCAATTGTAACATTATAACATTAATATGTATTATTTTCATTTATTTGTGATGGGCAGCAAAGATTAACTGTAACTATTTTAATGTGTATAGTTGATTGTCTGTTATGATTTGGAAAATATTTTGGCTTATCTCTATGTTACACCTTGCATTCTGTACACTGATAAGCCAAAACATGACCACCTGCCTAAAGCTTGTTTGTCCGTCTTTGGAACTGGTTCTGTGTATCAGGGATCCGACAGTTTGTTGGTAGGTTTGTGGACGCATGTGGCATTAGATATCTACGGACGGAACATGTAATTCGCCTAAATAATGGGTTACTGATTTGCGAACGCGGTGACGACGCCCGATAGCGACCCAGATGGAAAACATAGGATTTACATCGGGCGAATTTGGTCGCCGAGACATGAACGTGAGTTCATGATAATGCTTCTCAAACCAATGTAGCGCAGTTCTGGTTCCGAGACACTGACAATTTGCTGCTGACAGATGACATCACCATCGGGGTAGACATCAAGCATAAAGGGATGCAGATGGTTCGCAGCTGTCAGCGTGTCTTCGCTTCCTACCACAGGCCCCATGCAAGCGCGGGAAAATGTATATCATAGCATAATACTGCTCCCACCAGCCTGCATACGTGGTGTGATGCCGTTTCGAGTAGCCTTTCACCCCGATCACGGCGTTTGTGAAGACGACCAGCGACCTATGGAAGCAAAAATCACTCACCCGAAGAGCCGACAGGTTTCCATTGATCGATGGTCGAATCCCGATGGCCCTGCACCCATTGCAATTGTAAGTAACAATGTCGTTGGGTCAACATGTGAACACATAGGTCGGTCTGCTGCGGAGCTCCATCTTCAACAACGTACGATGAACGGTGTGCACTAGCATTGTGCTCTTTCGGGAGAGATGCCACAGATCACACCATCTATCCTACTTTACAGAGCAGACAAGCCTCCGAATCCCACGTTCGGTGACGAGTCGTGGACGTGCAACCATTTAGCGCCTAGTGGTAGTTTCACTGTCCTTCTATCCCTTTCTGTAGATGCTCACGACAGTAGCACGTGAACATTCGACCAGTTTCGACATTTTCGAGTTACTCGTTCACAGGCTCCACGTAATAATAATCTGCTCTTTGTCAATGTCGCTTATCTCAATGGCTTTCCCCATTAATAGCTCATAACTTCGCTAGGGTGACCCACCGTTTGTGTCTGCTCCGCTTACATACTTTTGCTACCGCGTCTCATTCCCGTAGCATCATCAGGCGGCATCCAACGTCGCGGTGGACAGTGGTCATAATGATTTCGCTTATCAGTGTACATTGTTAGTGGCTTAATAGAGTGCTGAATGTTGTGACACACAGCACAAACAAAAGTACGGCACGACAGTTAATAGGTACATTTCACAGCACAAAGAATACCACAGACTATAGCAGGTATAATGATCAGTTCCAAAGAGCAAATATGACAGAGTCAAACGGGCGAGGGAGCCACTGTTGGAGGAGCTGCTGGGGAAGGTCTGGTGGTGCTCCCTGTTGTAGCAGTACCAGTGGAAGGTCATCTGTGGGTGGACTAGAAAAGACGAGTAATGAATGCAAAGCCAAAGCCAGCTTGCGGGGTTGCAGGGAAGGAGGAAAGAAGGGTTTTGTCCACAACTTAATAATATACACACTGTCTGGAAAAATTAAGCACCAAGACGACATACATGGTCGTATGCCAATGTAGCTTCGTACACGTACACTATACGGTTATGTAAACGATTAGAGTAACAATTCTCTGTGATAGAACGGTCACTAGAGTACATTAATGGCCTTCATGTTTACCGTTGCTTCTAGGCCTACTGGGGCATGTAACAGTCGTAAACAGAGTCGGATGTTGGGTGGTCATTGTAAAGACACGTACTCGTGTGACACAGTGTGATCAGCAACTGACAGAGTTTGGAACGAGCCTCGTTGTGTGTCTTTATTTGGCCGGCTGGTCTAATCGTGCAAAATCCAGATTTGGGGGGCATTTGGATGTGATAGTGACCCAACAATGGACGGCACGTGTATGTGAAGGGCAGGTATACTCGTCAAGGTTCTGGTCGGCCATGCTGAACCACCACAAGAGAGGATTTGCCGTATTGTGCACCAAAGCATATGTTAAGCACTTCAAAATTGTACCTGCCATCCAAGAACAAGTAATGGATTCTCTGCAACGTTCGGTGTCAATCCGCACCATTGATCGGAGACTGTCAGCAGGCGGGATAGAGAATCACCGTCCCATTCGTAGGCTGCTGTCTTTAAGACCACAACACAAACGGCTGTGTTTGGAATGGTGCCGTGACCAGGAAGCATAGACTGCTGATGAATCGCATCACACTGTGTTCAGCGATCAATCGGGGCTCTGCAGTACACCCGATGACCATCGTCAGCGAGTGTGGTTGCGATCTGGGAGTAGCGCTACTGCTGGCGTTACTGTGTGGAGAGCCTTGAGTATGTCTTCAGGCCACGGTTAGTGACTGAGGGAACTCAAATAGTACACCGATACGTCATGGGCAGCCTGCGTTCTCTTGTGTTGCGTGTCATGTGACTCCCGTGGCCAGCAACATCCCCAGATATATCCGGCACAGAAGGTATGCGGAACCAGCTCGGACGTCTACTCTGTTACAGTGCCAGTATCCAGGATACTGCAGCATTAGAAAATTGCAGCGAAATGCAGGAAGATCTGCAGCGGATAGGCACTTGGTGCAGGGAGTGGCAACTGACCCTTAACATAGACAAATGTAACATATTGCGAATACATAGTAAGAAGGATCCTTTATTGTATGATTATATGATAGCGGAACAAACACCGTTAGCAGTTACTTCTGTAAAATATTTGGGAGTATGCGTGCGGAACGATTTGAAGTGGAATGATCATATAAAATTAGTTGTTGGTAAGGCGGGTGCCGGGTTGAGATTCATTGGGAGAGTCCTTAGAAAATGTAGTCCATCAACAAAGGAGGTGGCAGACTCTGCAAGAGAGGTGCTCTGCATCTCGTTGTAGCTTGCTGTCCAGGTTTCGAGAGGGTGCGTTTCTGGATGAGGTATCGAATATATTGCTTCCCGTTACTTATACCTGCCGAGGAGATCACGAATGTAAAATTAGAGAGATTCGAGCGCGCACGGAGGCTTTCCGGCAGTCGTTCTTCCCGCCAACCATACGCGACTGGAACAGGAAATGGAGGTAAAGACAGTGGCACGTAAAGTGCCCTCCGCCACACATCGTTGGGTGGCATGCGGCGTATAAATGTAGATGCAGATGTAGATATCACCGACCAGTTTAAACAGTGGTGGACCAACTTGCCTCAGGAGCGTGTACAACGTTTTTATGACACCCTTCACAGCCGAATCAGTGCTCTCATCCAAACCAGAGGTGTTGCAACGACATACTGATGAATGGATTCATACTGCCTAGTGATTTGTAGCTTCCTGGCAGATTAAATCTGTGTGCCGGACCGAGACTCGAACCGGCAGAAGTAAAGCTGTGAGGACGGGCCGTGAGTCGTGCTTGGGTAGCTCAGTTGGTAGAGGACTAGCCCGCGAAAGGTTAAGGTCCCGAGTTCGAGTCTCGGTCCGGCACACAGTTTTAATCTGCCAGGAAGTTTCATGTCAGCGCACACTCCGCTGCAGAGTGAAAATCTCATTCTGGAAGTTATTTGTAGTATTGACTCGATACTGATAACGTCATATTCTCTCTCAACTGGTTAAGTTTCGTTCCATTTTCTCCTCTCCTTTTCGATGCTTCATTTTTTTTTTTTTTTTTTTTTTTTTTTTTGTCGGTGAGTGTATCATGATTCAATTTCGTATCTCAATCGCATTGGTATTCCTAGCTATTTACATTCTTGACGCGCCAAATGCAGCTCGTTAAGCCTGTAGTGAAATACAAAGACTTTTTACGTTATTTGAAACTTAAGTATTTCCATTTCTCTTGCGTTTACACAGTTTGCTGGCAGTGTTTTACATACGGCTATATGTCGCTGCTGCACCGTAAAACAGAAATACGTGATTAGGTAACTTTTTTCGTACTTATATGATCACTAAATGACTGTTCGCAAATATTCCTTAATGTGACCACAACCTATGTTCGACTTCAACGTGAAATAACCACCCACAGACGGCAGGTGGCAGCACTTAAAGTGGAGGGGTCGTGTCAGGAGGGGGGCGGGGGCCGCAGACAACAGTGCACGCGTCATCGTAAGGCGGAAGCGAGGCAATTTATACTATGTAATCGAAAGTATCCGGACACCTGGATGAAAATGACTTACATATTCGTGGCGCCATCCATCGGTAATACTGGAATTCAGTATGGTGTTGGCCTACCCTTACTCTTGATGAGAGCTTCCACTCTCGCAGACATACGTTCAGTCAGATGCTGGAAGGTTTTTTGGGGAATGGCAACCCATTCTTCACGGAGTGCTGCATGGAGGAGAGGTATCAATGTCGGTCGGTGAGGCCTGGCACGGAGTCGGCGTTCCAAAACATCCCAAAGGTATTCTGTACGATTCAGGTCAGGACTATTTGCAGGCCAGTCCATTACAGGGATGTTATTATCGTGTAACCACTCCGCTGCAGGCCGTGGATTATGAACAGGTGCTCGATCGTGTTGAAAGATGCAATCGCCATCCCCAAATTGGTCTTCAAGGGTGGGAAGCGAGAAGATGCTTAAAATATGAAGGTAGGCCTGTGCTGTGGCACTGCCACGCAAAACAAGGGGTGCAAGCCCCCTCCATGAAAAACACGACCACACCATAACATCACCGCCTCCGAATTTTTCTGATGGCAGATAACTACACTGCGCATTCGCCGTACCCACACTTTGCCATCGGATCGCCACATTGTGTGCCGTGTTATGTCACTCCAGACAACGTTTTTCCACTATTCAATCGTCAAATGTTTACGCTTCTTACACCAAGCGAGGCGTCGTTTGTCATTTACCGGCGTGAAGTATGACTTATGAGCAGCCGATCGACCTTGAAACCCAAGTTTTCTCACCTCCCGCCTGATTTGCAGTGGATCCTGATGCAGTTTGGAATTCCTGTGTGATGGTCTGGATAGATGTCTGCCTTTTACACATTACGACTCTCTTCAACTGCTGGCGGTCTCTGTCAGTCAACACACGAGGTCGGCCTGTACGCTTTTGTGCTGTACGTTTCCCTTCACTTTTCCACCTCGCTATGGGCCTAGGGATGTTTAGGAGTGTGGAAATCTCGCGTACAGACGTATGACACAAGTGACACCCACTCACCTGACCACATTCGAACTGCGTGAGTACCGCGGAGCACCCCATTCTGCTCTCTCGTGTACAGTGTGTAACGTCTGCAAGCAAACACAGTGCAAAAACTGTCGTGAGGTACAGGTCGGAGGAGGGAGCGGTGCGGTCTTGGGAGTGTTTCAGTGGCATTCCCTGGGTGATTTTGTCATTATGGAAGGCACGATGGATCAACACAAGTACGCATCTATCCTTGGGAACGATGTCCACCACTGCATGCAGTTTGTTTTTCCTCAGAACAGTGCCATCTACCAGCAGGACAATGCAACGTGTCACACAGCTCGCAATCTACTTGCGTGGTTCGAAGACCACCAGGATGAGTTTACCGTACTCTCATGACTACCAGACACAGCTGATTTAAACCCAATCGAGAATCTGTGGGACCACGCCGATCGCACAGTTCGCACCATTGATCCTCAACCGAGAAACCTAGCGCAGCTGGCCCCGGCAGTGGAGTCGCCATAGCGCCACATCTCTGTTAGTACCTTCTAGAAACTCACTGATTCTCTTCCTGCATTTCCGCGTTGAAAAAGGTGGTTATTCAAGCTTTTGACAAGTGGTCTTATGACTGCACATCGTATTTAGCTCTTAAATTCCATTTCTCAATTTACCACATTTCTTATGGCGTCTGTGACCCATCTGTCGTAACATCCCTATCTCATCTACTATAGATAGTTGTTTGTATAACGACTCAACAATAGGTGGGATATAGTCCCCAACCAACGGTAATGTTCCAACGTACTTGACATTTAACATTACTCGGTGGAATACCACATTATGAATTACACGACACTGAAGTGCGTGTGAAGCATAATTATGGTGAAACTTCCTGGCAGATCAAAACTGTGTGCCGGACCGAGACTCGAACTCGGGACCTTTGCCTTTCGCGGGCAAGTGCTCTACCAACTGAGCTACCCAAGCACGACTCACGCCCCGACCTCACAGCTTGACCTCTTCCACTACCTCGTCTCCTACCTTCCAAACTTAACAGAAGCTCTCCTGAGAACCTTGCAGAACTAGCACTCCTGAAAGAAAGGATATTGCGGAGACATGCCTTAGCCACATCTTGGGGGTTGTTTCCAGACTGATATTTTCACTCTGCAGCGGAGTGTGCGCTGATATGAAACTTCCTGGCAGATGAAAACTGTGTGCCGGACCGAGACTCGAACTCGGGACCTTTGCCTTTCGCGGGCAAGTGCTCTACCAACTGAGCTACCCAAGCACGACTCATGCCCCGCCATCACAGCTTTACTTCTGCCATTACCTCGTCTCCTACTTTCCAAACTTTACAGAAGCTCTCCTGCGAAACTTGCAAAACTAGCACTCTTGAAAGAAAGAATATTGTGGAGACATGGTTTAGCCACAACCTGGGGGATGTTTCCAGAATGAGATTTTCACTCTGCAGCGGAGTGTGCGCTGACATGAAACTTCCTGGCAGATTAAAACTGTGTGCCGGACCGAGACTCTAACTCGGGACGTTTGCCTTTCATTCTGGAAACATCCCCCAGGCTGTGGCTAAGCCATGTCTCCGCAGTATCCTTTCTTTCACGAGTGCTAGTTCTGCAAGGTTCGCAGGAGAGATTCTGTAAAGTTTGGAAGGTAGGAGACGAGGTACTGGCAGAAGTAAAGCTGTGAGGACGGGGCGTGAGTCGTGCTTGGGTATCTCAGTTGGTAGAGCACTTGCCCGCGAAAGGCAAACGTCCCAGGTTCGAGTCTCGGTCCGGCACACAGTTTTGATCTGCCAGGAAGTTTCATATCAGCGCACACTCCGCTGCACAGTGAAAATCTCATTCTGGCATAATTATGGTATTATGAAGAATGGTTTGAAGTATTACTCTCAGTGTACCTGAGGAAGTTCGGCCGGCGGGTTGCAAATCTTTCCAGTTCGCGCCACAATGGACGACTTTCGCGATGGTGATGATGAAATGGTGACGAGAACAACAAAACACCCAACCACCGAGCAGAGAAACTCTCCTAGCCGGTCAGGAATCGAACCCGAGCCCACTGCATAGTAGTAAAACGCGCTGGCCACTTAGCTAAGGAAGGGGACATCTAAGCCACAAATTCACCAGAATAACAGTTTCATGTCTGACTCCTCCACCAACAATAGAACATCGTAATGAGAATAACTGGACACACAGAAAGTTTGTACTTAGTTTCGTATTCTGTGTCTGTATCAGCATGCCGAAACGTTCCGTGGCGCACGAATGAAATAAATCATATGACTGGATAGAAAGTGATCAAGATAGACTGAATCGAATTTACAATAACTGAAAGGATGATTCATATTACAGATCTATATTAATTAAAGAAATTCAAAGGAAATTAACGAATGATGACAAATACACTCATGTTCAGAAAAAAACAGAACACGTTGTACTTCGAGTGAACCATGTCGGGCGTGGGTCAAGATCAACAACGATATCCTGCTCTCGTTGGCACTATAAACTAAAGGTAATGGATCAGTAGGGCTTGAGCAGACGTACAGGATGCGTCACAGACGTATGCGCGAACCTTACCGTCAAATCTGTGAGTTTGAAAGAGGGCGCGTTATTGGCAACAGAGAGTGTGATGCATCCATCTGGGAAATTTATTTATTTATTTATCGTATCACATGCAAGCAGCATATATACAAAAATTATCATTAGAATGCAAAGGAATATATATACAAATATATTTAAAATATTGAACTAGTGAATAAAGTATTTCATATACATACAAGTGGTCAATGTGATATGGTATACAAAAATATGACATGTATCATGCGAGATTAGAAGATATTGGTTACACACACGACGTCTATGTCTTGGATCCACTTCATAGCTCGAGGTGCGGCCTCTATGAAGTCCTCTTCTGATCCACTGAATTTCCTAGTGGAGCACTCTTTTTAGGACGGAGCTTGAGGTAGTCCAGTAACTGATTGTGTGTGACGAAGTATTTCGGGTGTGTGCAGAATGGTTCACGGAAGGCCGTAGAACGTGACGAAATGGATCAGGTCGCACCACCCAGACCAACGCCCCCCCCCCCCCCCCCCCCCCTAGAAGAACGACACCTCATACAAATGGCATTGCAGGACAGATCTCCGCCCTTCTCGGCTTTGGAGCAACTGTGGAAAAGTGTATCACATCGTACACTATCAGAGGTGACAGTCCTTCGCCGTTTATTACGCCAAGGGTTACGTACACGTCGTCCACTTTTCCGCCTACCTTTGACAAATGTGCAGAAACATACTAGACGGGAATGGTGTATGGAAGGACATCACAGGGGACAGGAATGACATCCGAAAGTGTTTTCGAATGAATCAAGGTTCTGTTTGTTTGAAAATGATGGCCGCGTTTTGGCTCGTCACAGACAGGGAAACGGGCATCACAGTGACTGCATTCGCACAAGACATACAGCGCCAGTTCCAAGCCTTATGGTGTGGGATGCTATTGGGTACAATCACAAATCACAGTTGGTGCAATCACCGCTGACGAACTTAGGAACCAGATGAATGCGGCATGGATGGCTATACCACGGGACGCCATTATACGCATCGATGCCACCACGCGTAGAGCCTGTGCCTACTAGTCAACAGGGCAGATGCTGAACCGAGACTGAAATGCCAATCACTAATGTACTTGTCCTGTGAATATGAACGTCCTATCTCCAGTCATTCAAGGTGTTCTGTTTTTTCTGGACATGAGCGTATTTCCGACAAAATAAACTTCAGACCATTGATAATATATGCATAAACAGCAAGTGTGTCATCAAGCAATTAAAAAAAATGTATGTTACATGCTTTCTGCTCACCTCGGTATTTATCGAAATAAAATTATCGGTGATGGATGCGAACCAGCGGGAAGAAGGATACAGAGCTTCAAAAAATGTAAATAAAGTTTTTGTTGACGTACACTGCCGAAAACAATTAGTACACCTGAAAAGACGACGTCGATTTTGATCTGATGACGGCATAAGCCATCTGTTGGATAGCACGCTTCGTCCGCGAACAGATAGCTTAGTGGCATAGCTACCAGGGTACTGTATGTGTCTACCCTTTAGTAGGGAATGGTAACAGTCATAAAGCTCGGTGTAGTACAAATATGTGAAGAAATCAGGTCACGGAGACGCACTCAGTGTGTTTGAAAGGTGTCAAATTGTGTCCATCCGACAGGCACGACGATCCTTTCGGAGAATTGGAAAGTTGGAAATTTGTGGTAAGGTCTTATGGGACCAAACTGCTGAAGTCATCGGTCCCTAAGCTTACACACTACTTAATCTAACTTAAACTAATTTTCGCTAAGGACAACACACACACACACACACACACACACACACACACACACACACACACACACACACACACACACACGCTCGAGGGAGGACTCGAACCTCCGACGGGGGGAGCCGCGCGTACCGTGACAAGGTGTCCTTAGACCGCTCGGCTACCCCGCGCTCCCTCTCGGAGAATTGTCACACAAGTTGGACGTGCTGCGTCATTTGTGCAACGATGCTGGTATCAGTGGTCACGTGAACATTCTCAGACCCGTAAACGAGTTTCTGACGTCCACGAAGCACAGACGCCCGACAGGATCGTCGTATTGTAAGGGCAGCAGTGGTAGATCGTGCAGCTGCTAGAGCAAAGATAAGAGGGCTGGTGAGCCCAGACGTGTCAACACTAACTATTGTGAACCGGTTATTAGCAGTGGGACTACGAATACGCACGTCTCTAGTCCGTCTTCCATTCACGCCTCATAATCATTTGTGGCTCGACTGGTGCCGTCCGAGAATCACTTGGAAGACGGCATGGAGCGCCACGGTTTTCAGCGATGAAAGCAGATTCTGCCTGTACAGAAGTGACAGTCGTTTGCGCGTACTACGTATCCCTGGCGAGCACTGTCTCGTATAGTGAATTCATTCGAGACACACAAGCCATATTCCCAGGAGTTAAGGTCTAGAGTGCTACAAGCTACAACTCTTGTTCAAAATGGTTCAAATGGCTCTGAGCACTATGGGACTCAACTGCTGAGGTCATTAGTCCCCTAGAACTTAGAACTACTTAAACCTAACTAACCTAAGGACATCACAAACATCCATGCCCGAGGCAGGATTCGAACCTGCGACCGTAGCGGTCTTGCGGTTCCAGACTGCAGCGCCTTTAACCGCACGGCCACTTCGGCCGGCAACTCTTGTTCACCTTTGGTGTTTCTGGAAGGGATGATAACCAGCGCTCGGTACCTACAGAATGTTGATAGAACCGCTCTTTTGTCGTTCTTGCGACAGGAAGGTGATTTGTTGTTCCAACAGGATAACGTGCACCCACACACTGCCTGTGAAACTCGACGTATTCTGCAAGACGTGTAGCAACTTCCCTGGTCATCACGATCTCCGTACTTGTCTCCAGTTGAGCACATGAGGAATATAATGGGACGAGAAGTGACTCGTACGACTCGTCAACCAACAGTTCTTACAGAACTACGTGAACAGGTCGAACAGGCGTGGAAGAACTTATCCAGGACAGTATTTGCCATCTGCACGATCGTCTAGATGTCAGAGTCAGCGCTTGCATTGCCGCCGTGGAGACTACACGACATAGTAATATGAGTGTTTCAGTATGGGTCGATAACTGGTACCTAACAATCGCTTGCGCTCTTGATCTGTAAATGTAACAATTTCAGGTACTCCATATGTACTGTTGCAACAATAAATCGTCAGTGAGTTGCAAAACCTCTGAAAGTATGTACTACTTTTTTCCGGTAGTGTATTTAAATATGAATTTGTTGTGTAGCACTAGTTGTTAACTTTTTAAAACCAACTGAACGTACATATTTAATGCTAAAACTACGAAAAATTCGTATTTAAGTAAATAAATACGTAGATTTGGAAATACTTCAATTTTAGAAATATATTCTTTTATTTGCCTCACGTTGAAGTAAAATACGGCGTTAGTCTTTCATAAAGTTAGCAACCTTGTCAAAGTTCGTGTGTAACAGCAAAGACTGAAAAACTATGGAAAAGAAATCACTCAAGCCCTGGGAGTTACTGAAAAATTCATATACTTTACGTGGCTGCAGAGACTAACTTTCATTTGCTTGTTTCATTCGACTGAAAATCCGACAGAACGAAAAAACAATCGACTGAACAATCGGTTTTTAAAACAAGTTGGTTGTCCCATTACTAGCGGTTTGTGGGTGACGAGAACTTGCCTCAAATTGATGGAGTTCTATCACAATGGGAGTACACCCTCACTCGCAACATAACTGTAGATATATTGAGATCTTATGCGTCTGTAGTATTGCTTTCGCTTTTTTAAAACTTCATGGTTCTTCGTAACAGTGAGAACGCCTTTCCTTGAAAGATAGCACAACTCCAGTTTGCAGAAAAATCTTTAAGTTTATATACATATACTGCTTTATTTTCTATTACCAATTTTCACATTTGTCGGTTGTATTAACGTTTGGACACTTGTGTAATTGGTTACATAGCTTGCAAGAACTTTGTATAATACATCGTAATAATGTGCAAAGAGGCCTATTTTGTACGACTGTATTTAAATACCCCATCGGTATATAAAATGTTTCGAGATAGGATTAATAAAAAATAGAGAAAAGTTAAAATGGTGGTTTTATTGCTTCAAGTGTCCTACATAGACATCTAATCGTGAGAGCTAGACGAACAACCTTCAGTCCTATCTGATGTAATCCTTCTCGAGGAATCCGTGCCTCCTCTTCCTGCCACATCGTTGGCCTGAGTCCATCTCGCCACCATTCGTTCTGCGGCCATTGGGCCATAACCAGCTATGTGTACGAGTCGTTATGCTACTTTCATGTCCCTCATGCCACTGATTCGACCTTCCTCGACGTGCCAAAGATGGCGATAAGCTGCAAATACGCGTCCGTTGGTCGTCCTGTGTAACGATCTTCACCTGAAAAGCTCCAGAACCGTTAGATACTCCCAACAGCCATTCTTCATGTGTGAGAATGGTTGTTTCTGTACTGAGAATACTAGAAACGAGCTCGCATAAGGATAAAAATTTAATCAACGTATCAGTCTGGTACGGAAATACTGTAGTCTCAGTTTGACAGGTGTTCATGGTGTAACACGTTCAATTTCCGTCAGGGGAGAACTTCTGTGAAGTTTGGAATGTAGGAGACGAGGTACTGGCGGAAGTGGAATTGTGTGGACGGGTAGTGAGTCGTGCTTGGGTAGCTCAGTTGGTAGAGCACTTACCCGCGAAAGGCGAAGGTCTGGCACACAGTTTTAATCTGCCAGAAAGTTTCAAAATATACTGACCAATGCTGTATAGGCCAGAGAATCCACCACATGCCTTATCTCATCAAAACCTAACTTTTGTTAACAATACCCTAGACTCAGCATTGCTACAATCAGTAGATGATTTAATAACTTCAGAAAAATGACTAATTTCAGTCAATTAAATGTTGCAACACGTGAAACAATATCACGAGAAAAGTAGACTAAACACAGTCATTTGCAATTTATAAACGACAAGCATAATCTCGATTCTAGTATTTATATGTGTAACTTGCTTTCGTATAGAGAGCAAGATATCTCATACAATGAGGCAACCAGTCACCAGATACCTGTGGATTGGATAGATGCCAGTAATAAGCAGTAGAAGAAGAAAATGTAAATAATGTAGTTAACCAGGGCAATATATAAAGTAAATTAATTAAGCTAACTAAGATTCAAAATTTTGATTGCGAAGCAACACGGGAAAAAGTTGTAAACTAATATTTGAAACTATACGGCAGGTATCGACTAACTAGCAAAAAGTAAAGCACCGAAAATTTGGGACGAGTTTTCTTAAAGAGAAGGGATATGTTACGGCACAGAATAGTAAGGGGTTAAAAACTAGAAATTTTCATTGAAACTGATTCACCTTGCTACAAGTAAAGTGTGATCACGCCAGAGGCACACACAGAAGCAAGAAATTAGCGGTATGTCGCAAGCGGGTCAGGTCTCGGAACGTTACAGTACAGTGCCGAGAGAGAGAGAGGACGAGCTCAGCAGAAAATAGCACGGGACAGAAAACCAACGGAAACGTGACATGCACATTAGTCAACTTGTAAGAGATAACGAGAGAGACTGTACCTATTTTATGAGAACCAGTATTATAGAACCTAAACAGCACCTAAGAGCCTGTTAAGCAAATATAGCCTCACGTTAGCTCCCTTTAAATACTCGAGCTCTCCAGCTCTCAAGGAGTTTACTGGAACCGATGGCGTTCACAGTAACAGTTCTCGATTTCATAATTACAATACTATGCCGGATCTCTGTCCTAGATACTCCAGAACCAGCCAAAGATGTACCTGAGATGGCAGTTTTCGCCTGATGAATTTCGCACTGTTCAACACCTATCACTGCTGATGGAGAAGCTGACTCATTTCCGACAACACCACATAGCGGATGGGTCGTCGTGAGTCTACACAGAAATCAGAGTGGTGTCGAGCACACTCCAGCAACCAGTACGAGACCATTCATGCTGGACTACAGCGGCGCCGGCAGCGCGCTGCGGCGTGTGGTCACCCACTCTTTAGCTGAGCCTGCAGACAAGGTGATGACTCGGGAGCCGTCAGCGGGAATCCAGCACACAGATGAAAAGGGCATCGGGCTCAAGGCCGGTGTGGAACAAGACGACTGTAAATATTGTTAATAAATAATTGGAGTTTAACAATGTTTTACTAGCGTCACTGCCATCCTGACTTCATACAGAGGTGTCTCCGCCCCGCTCTTCTGCTGTAGGCTACCACAACAGTAATATGAGAATTATAGAGTTCTATTGCGGCGGCAGGCGGAGTTCTATTGCGGCGGCAGACGGATCTAGAGTTTGATGAGCATCCATATGCTGTTGAATCATAACGACAAACAACCACTACATCAGATTAGAAGCAATACTTAATTTCTACCTGTCAAGAATCACTCAACAGTGCATGAATAGCACCAAAACCACGAACACATTACCCTACACACAACTCATTTCCAGTATATGCTAGTGAATCACTGCAAAATGCTCTATGCCCGCATCTTTCTGCCAACGACTTAATTTCTATCATATGACAGTCACCCTCTTACCGAGGCGATAAACAAGTGTTATGGTCGACAACACCATAATTCACGCCTACTCCCTTGCCACAACCTGCGATACCCACTGTGGATGTCTTATAAATTATGACAACAAACGCATTTTATACCTAAATTAACCAGATTCTTATCAGCATTTCTGACTGGGAATTCTGCCGTTGGTCTGAAGAGAAATACTTAAGGTAGTACGAATATTCTGCAAGGCGATCATCGGCAATCATCGAATGCTTCCATTCTTCCAGGTCTATTATTCGAAAAATTGTCAAAATAATCGGCAGAGAAGCACCTATGAATTAATAAATAATAATGAGTGAAATGTGGCATACTCCATCAGCCGTCTGACGATTGTGAAATACTGCGTTTTGACCTACACGGCAATACAGTACAAACTTAAGGGTTCTGTTGGAATGTTTTACTGAATTCGTTGTGGTCTTTATCAACTAAGATAGAGGAGGAAAAAGTCTGACTTTAAATATGCTATTTCAGCGGGATTTGGGACTATGGCTATAGATTAAGTAGCACTCAGCTACTGAAGAATCGAGAAAGTGAAGAACATTCTCTCATTGGTGTGGTACAGACTAAGGTAGAGAGAAGAAGTTTAATTACTTATTTTTTATTGAATTTAACATACTGCAACGCATTTCAGGCGTGTTGTACTCACCACTAGTGGCTTGCACATACAGGAAACTGCTACATAAAGATAAGTTGTCGTAATCTAACCTAACATAGAACACTTTTGTTCACTGTTCGCTGCTAGAGCGGCTATTGGAGCCTTTGGGAGGGGGTGGGGGCTCTCAGAAATCAGTATCCAGTTGTGCTTTCTGCTGTGCATCGTTGTGATTGACACGATAGCCTGTGTGGAAAACACATAGTACTGCAGCAGTTATTGTGGTGTGGTATCATGCGATACTCTGTCTATATGTCAGTTATTGACTTACTATTTAGGCTTCCCAAATTTCGTTTGCTTTGTTGGTACTCTGGAGTAGCTGTGTTTAACATTAAACTGGTGCGGTGCAGAATCTGACACTGATTTGGACCTAATTATCCCGCAGTATCCTGATTCCTAAACTTAGCAGTCGTGGCAACGATTAATGGGAAAAGAAGCAGGTTTTCCACAAAGTAACTTACGAGAGACAATATAATTTTCCCGTTAAATAACCTTCTTGCTGCCCAAAACTTAAAGTTTCCAACGCATGTTACGTATTGCGCACGAATTGTTCAGGATATTTCATCAAAATCACAAGTAAATATCTAATGAACTGAGTATGATAATTTAGTTCCAATCCCGGGAGACCGTCGACTGTCACTGAGTCGCCAAATTTTTTTCGGATGGAATTCTGTATGTAACTCTTTTCTGAGAAAATGCAAGTGATTTGAGAACATTTGTTTTGCTATGTGTGTAATGCGGTTTAAGCGACATGCTTTTCTCAGTCAGTGTTTTATGATGGTGATAAAACCTGACAAATACTCAACTAACTGTAATAAATAGAACCTTTGTAGTGGCTGTCATTCCAGTTGCATAGCAGACAGTTAGTCGTTAACCAAATATCTGCAAAATGTATGTATTTGCCAACAGAAGGAACGCTTGCTTGGTGCTAATGAGGTAGCTGTTACTTGTATTAGGCTGAGAAGATTGACGGTTGTTTTCCTTCTAAAGTTACGAGTTTTTGATTCCATTAATTGCGTGTTCTTAAGGGTAGGATGAGTCAGCATATCAGGGCAGATGTTCATAGTTTTCGTAGTCACACATAAGTACACATCGTATGCTAGCTTGCGGAGCAAGATGATATAGGTAGAGCTTAATCAGAGTTGTTGGTCCTAAGAAGCGACAACGCCAGTAGGCCATCTTTACTTAGTTAGGCAGCATTAGATCAGGTGCACAAGCTCTAACGTCATTCAGAACAGGTGGACCGCGAAGCACCACCAAATTCTCTGAGTGCCCATACCATTCTGATCACACAGCTGTAATTATCATCTACTTGTGATGATTACAATATAATTGCTGGTGATGTTTTTCTAAGAAAAGCGAAAAGCGTTATTTGTATAAGAATTTCTATTTGCAGTACGCCTCGAGTTCTTTCAGTTTGATCTTAATTAATAACTAATAGTTTCACACACTAACCCGTGCTTTCGGCCATCGGAACATTCTTATGGAAATTAATAAATTTTAATAGCTGGAATGTGCGACTAGTTTAAGTAATACTCCATTGTGGGTTGACTATAACTCTGAAAGTGGCGTTAATATCTCTTTCCGGCCATCTCCTGACGACTAACTGAAAGATGTCTGGAATGCTCTGATAACTATTCCCTACTGTCAGTTCTGTAAAGAGTTATGGCAGCTATCAGTCAGTACTGAATGCAGACATAAAGGTCTTCACTGCTGTAGGGGCTACTCTCTTTCTTACGTGCTCCCGATACTGTAATTAGTAACATAACATAAGGTTGAGTTTGCTCCAAAACTTCGTGTCTCCCCGTACGTCAAAAGGAACCTGCAGGTGATAGTAACACGTGATTGGAAAGAGACTGTTGATTTTTGTAACACTTCCGATTGGGACTATGGTAAGGATCTGGTGTCACATATTGTTTCAGAATCGTAAAATGTTAATTTTATCACTTCATATTAAAACAAGTTTTATGATATGAGAGGAAGAAATGAATGATATGCTTCACAGACATAGGCTACGGTGTCAATCATAACCAGACACAACTCCACACAAGCAGGAGGCACGGCTGGACGTTGATTTCTGGCCACCCATTGACACCCCCACTCTCAAATACTCCAATGGCCGCTCCAGCAGCGAACAATGAACAAGCCAGTTCCATGTTGAGTTAGATTAAGAAAATTTACATTTATGCAACAGTTGTCTGTATGCATTTAATTTGAAGATAAAATAAGTAATTGAACTGCTTCTCTTTGCCTTAGTCTGTATCACACCAATGAGAGAATGTTCTTCACGTTCTTGATTCTTCAGTAATTGAGTGCTATTAAAGCTGTAGCCATAGGCTTGAATCCCGCTGGAATAGTATATTTAAAGTCAGACTTTTTCCTCCTCCTCTGCCTTAACTGATAAGGACCACAACGAGTTTAAACAAAAGATTCCTACAGAACCCTTAAGTTTGTACTGAAGTGTCGTGTAGTTCAAAAAGTAGTTTTCCATAATCGTCAGACAGCTGATGGAGTATGCCACATTTCACTCATTATTATTTATTAATTCATAGGTGATTCTCTGTCGATTATTTTCACAATTTTTCGAATAATGGACCTGGAAGAATGGAAACATTGGATGATTTTCGATGATCGCCATACAGGATATTCACATTTCCCTTAAGTATTTCTCTCCAGAGCGACGGCAGAATACCCAGTCAGAAATGCTGATAAGAAGCTAGTAGGGTGTCGCGGGTTGGGTGAGGGACTGCGAGTGAACGATGGTGTTGTCGACCATAACACTTGTTTATCACCTTGTAAACGGGGTGATAGTTCTGCTATAGGAATTAAGTCGTTGGCAGAAAGATGCAAGCATAGAGCACTTTGCAGCGATTAAGTGGCATACACCGATGAGCCAAAACATTATGACCACTTGCTTAATAGCTTGTATGTCAGTCTTTGTAACGGAATACATCACTGAGTCTGCGGAGCAGGTATTCGACAGTTTGTTGTTAGGTTAGTGGAGGTATGTGGCATTAAATTTCTACGCAGAGTTCATGTGGTGTGCGCAAATAATGGATCGCTGATTTGTGTACGCAATGAAGGCACCCGATAGCGACTCAGATGGGTCCCATAGGATTTACATTGGGTGAGTTCAGTCGCCGAGACACGATCGTGAGTTCACTATAACTCTCCTCAAACCACGGTTCTGGCTCCGAGACACGGACAGTTATACTTCTGAAAGGAGACATCGCCGTCGGGGAAGACGTAATCATAAAGGGATGTAGGTGGTTCGCAGTCGTCAGCGTGTCTTCGATTACTACCACAGGTCCCATGCAAGCGCAGGAGAATGTCTCCCGTAGGACAATACTGCTTCCATCAGCCTGGATCCGTGGCGCGCTGCACGTTCCGAGCCGCCGTCCACCACGATGACGGCGTTTGTGGAGACGACCATCGACCTAGTACAGCAAAGACGTGATTCACACGAAGAGCCGACACATTTCCATTGATCGAAGGTCGAATATCGATGATCCCCTGCCCACTACAATCGTAAGTGACGATGTCATTGGGTCAACGAGTGAACACGTAGGGTGGTCTGGTGCGGAGCTCCATGTTCAACGATGTAGAATGCACAGTGTTCTCCGAAATACTCGTGTTTCCACTAACACTGTGCTCTTTCGGCAGAGATGCTACAGATCACCACCTGTCCTACTTTACAGAGCAGACGAGCCTCCGAACCCCACGTTCTGTGAAGATTTGTGGGCGCCCAAACATTTTGTGCCTCGTCGTAGTTTCACTCTTCTACCTCTTTCCGTAGATGCTCACGACAGTAGCACGTCAATATTCGACAAGCTTCAGTGTTTTCGAGATACTCGTTCACAGGCTCTGCGTAATAATGGTTCAAATGGCTCTGAGCACTATGGGACTTAACTTCTGAGGTCATCAGTCCCCTGGAACTTAGAACTACTTAAAACTAACTAACCTAAGGACATCAGACGCATCCATGCCCGAGGCAGGATTCGAACCTGCGATCGTAGCGGTCGCGCGTTTCCAGACAGTAGCGCCTAGAACCGCTCGGCCACACTAGCCGGTTCTGTGCAATAATAATCAGTCCTTTGTCGAAGTCGCTTATCTCAATCGATTTGCCCATTCTGAGCCGGTATCTTCCCTTAGGGTGTTGCCCTGTCCGTGTCTGCTCCGCTTATATGATTTTTCTACCGGTACTCGGACTGTGTTGTGTGCAGGGTGAGTGGTTAGTGGTGTTGATGCTGTTCACGCACTGTTGAGCAATTCTTTGACAGGTAGAAATTAAGTATGACTTGTAATCTGATGTAGTGGTAGCTTGGCGTTATAGTTCAGCAGCATAGGAATACTCTGCAAATTCTAGAACCGTTTGCCCATCTCTGCCGCCGCAATAGAAGACGGTAATTCTCATATGACTCTTGTGGTAGCCAAGAGGCATCGTTAATATTAAACGTTAGAGGCTAAATTAATAACACTCGGTGCAAGAGATGTATATAACTTCAGAACCACGCTCAGGTTCGTGAACCTGTTGTTATTTCGGATTCTCTCTGTCTTAAGCACACTACACGTTGAAAATCTTCTTAACATAGGCTCTTTCCGCTTTTATTGACAAACTATCAGCAGCCGACACATTTTAATCATAACGAATAGATGATACATGCCTCTCCTTTGGTATTTATGGACTGAATGACTGTTTTACCCAAGGATGACTTACTCTGGACGTTAATGTCAGCATTTTTTATTCCTTGTTCCGCTTTCTCATAGCAAGTGCTTCTCCTTCCACGTTAGCAGAAGATGGAATTGAAACTGCCCTGCATACTTTCACTAGTTTAATTTTCCACGGAACTTTTAGTCTGCGTTTTCTGTTATTTCTTACGGTTTCCTGCATAGCAGCCTAGCTTTTCTTGATGTAGAACTTCGCGATATTCGTAACTTACGAAGTTTCTCTGTGCATGTTAAGTTTTGCAGTCGACGATCTGTTGTTCTCTCTTCATTTTTGTGCCTGCTTTGGTTGGACAGTGCCGTTGACATTGATCTCAACAAAAACGTTCTTCAAGTCTGTTATTATGAAAACATGTGTTGCCTAATCATAATGTTTACAGTATAGCTACTGGAGATGTTCCAAAAATGTCAGGCGATGATCTTAATTTCAGTACGCTTAAAACAGACAAATACAAACAATTGTGGCAATTAATGATTTGTGTTGTTAAGTTTGCAGTCGGCGTATCTGAGTATTTCTAATGACAACTCTGTAGTCCTTAAATACAGTTACAGAAACACAAATAAGCCTCACTGACATATACATTGGATATTTCGGCGCTCGGCCGTCTATTTTTGAGACACCAACTGTAGTCACTTCCTCTTCCTTCTAGAAGTATAACTGAAGCTTAGCAACAATGTAAGATCTGTTTGGCAAACCTGTGATCAACGAGTTACTTCATAGATGACAGAGAGTTAGTCCACAAAATTGGTTTGATATGTTCATGCCACTTAGCCTTAAATAATCTGAATGATATTCACATAAATTGTGAAACAAAATTATAGATTTACAGTTTTGAGTCCAGGAAAGTCATTCGAAGTGGAAATTGTAATTAATTTCGTCTTGTACGTTGTGAGCTTATCTGTCGTAGCCGGCACTGGAGTAATAAGGAAGAGCATAACGCTGCAGTATTCCGCTAGATGTGTAGGAACGTGGTCACTTTTAATGTGGGGGATGCTTTGGATTCCGATTCCAGTCTCACTCAAGCAGTCATATAGAAAATCAATAAGGAAAATTTTATGTATGAAATGCTACGTTTCCATATTACTTCATTGTGATACAGGACAGCAAGTAAACACAAACTCTTTCGAAGCCCACAATGAGTAATATCTTACTAATTCGTGCTGATATAGGCACACTTCTGTTACAAATACTTTATATTTTATTAAAGTAGACTTTCGTCATAAGGATTCATGGTAATTTGAATTTGATTTGAATTAGGACAGCGCATATTTTAATGACTTTGTCCATTGTTTTACTGAACACAACAGTAAACATCAGAGAGAAATTAATCATCAACAATATATTGTCTCGCTTTATCTAAAACAGTCTGAGAACGCTCAGGTAACTTACCGACTTCACGCCTGTAGAAACATACTGGATCTGAGTTGAAGATGTCATACCAGGTTCGAAGTGCATTTTCCTGCAGAGAGGAATTTTCTGGACAGTTTTTCGACAATGAGCTTGAAAGGTAAACATTTGACAGCATATGATGAGAAGAATAAGTGCACAGTACTGCTGCTCCCGGCTTCTGAACCTTGCGTATTGAATACAAGTGTCGCATGACATGGGTGTATGGTGGAACTCCATCACAAATGTCTGTAATCGAGGCTTCCTGAATGTGCAAAATCATAGATGCCAAAAAATGTTTCTTGATACAGAGAAGTATTTTTATGAAGTGTTTTACCCGAAAGTGCTCACCCCACATACAATACAAAGGTTCAGAGCTGTCTATTGCCTTCAACCCTCTACTAAGCTCAAAGCGAATAGTGTGTCACAAATGTTAGACCCTTTACCTACCACTTGCTGCTATATTATTTACACTTGGACAACGTTCATACATTTCAGGCATGCAAAATCCAAATCGTAACTGCGAGATGAATATGAGAACTTCAAATAAGAACATGACCGTTGATAAATACACTCATAGCCCCGCGCCACATTTACCTAGTCAGAGGCGTCTGACGTTGGCGGCGGGCGGCGTATGGTCGGTAGCCGGTAGCTGCTATGAGACGAAGAAACTCTCAAGCGTAAACTGTTATCATCTTGACGGAGCCGCGAGCTGTCTGGTGGAAATGTTTATGAAACTTTTTGCTATTGCAGGTGGTTTCGAAAAAGAAACAAATTATGTTTGAGGTACCATTAGACTGATAATTTAAGTGAACATGTGATATGCGATTTAAGAAACTAGGGAATCGAGTGAACTCAAATCACGACTTCATGCTTACAGAGCTCAAAGTTTACCACAACACCACGAGCAGATACATCTCCGGAACAGCTCGAGAAGACTGATAGAATGTCCTCCATACACTTCCGCATCTTACAATGTTGGCAGATCCTGCATATGGCCGGATCTGAGGGGCAGCTGGGAATATTGGCCCCCTTAAGTGAACAACTAGGACTTCATTTCTGATTCGTTCTGCCCGTGGCCAGTGTTTATGTATAATGCTGAACTTTCTTCTCACTTTGATGAAATATTCTAAATGACTTCACGATGTGATGTTGAGTGAGGAAAATTCACTGTTTGGACCCAGATTTGACGTTTGGCATCTAAGCTTAGATTCCTCTCTAATGTCATGTTACGAGTAATCTACGTTAGGAAATATGGACGTACCGAATAAAAAAACTTCGGTTGGTTTAGTGGTAACACGCTTGATTTTCATTGCTCTGTGACATACACACTGAAGCGCCAAAGAAACTGGTATAGGCATGCGTATTCAAACAGGCAGAATACGGCGCTGCGGTCTATATAAGACAACAAGTGTCTGGTGCAGTTGTTAGATTGGTTACTGCTGCTACAGTGGCAGATTATGAAGATTTTGGTGAGTTTGAACGTGGTGTTATAGTCGGCGCACGAGCGATGAGACAGCATCTCCGAGGTAGCGATGAAGTGGTGAATTTCCCGTACGACCAATTCACGAGTGCACTGTGAATATCAGGAACCCGTAAAACATCAAATCTCCGACGTAGCTGCGACCGGAGAAAGATCCTGCAAGAACTGGACCAACGGCGACTGAAGAGAATCGTTCAACGTGACAGAAGTGGAACACTTCCGCAAATTGCTGCAGATTTCAATACTGGGCCATCAGTAAGTGTCAGCGTGCGAACCATTCAATGCATCTTCATCGATATGGGCATCCGGAGCCGAAGACCAACTCGTGTACACTTGATGACTAAGCTTTACGCCTCGCCTGGGCCCGTCAACACCGACATTGGACTCTTGATGACTGGAAACATGTTGCCTGGTCAGCTGAGTCTCGTTTCAAATTGTATCTAACGGATGGACGTGCACGGGTATGGAGACAACCTCATGGATCCATGTACCCTGCATGTCAGCAGGGGACTGTTCAAGCTGGTGGCGGCTCTGTAATGGTGTAGTTCTTGTGCAGTTGGAGTGATATGGGACCCCTGGTACGTCTAGATTTGACTCAGTTACGTTAAACTAACGTAAGCATTCTGTCTGATCATCTGCATCCATTCATGTCCATTGTGCATTCCTATGGACTTGGTCAATCCCAGCAGGACAATGCGACACCCCACACGTTCAGAATTACTGCAGAGTAGCTCCAGGAACACTCTTTTGAGTTTAAACACTTCCGCTGGCCACCAGACTCCCCAGACATAAACATTATTGAACATACCTGTGATGCCTTGCAACGTGCTGTTCAGAAGAGATCTCCACCCCCTGGTACTCTTACGGATTTATGGACAGCCCTGCAGGATTTATGTTGTCAGTTTCATCTAGAACTACTTTAGACATTAGTCGCGTCCATGCCACGTCGTGTTGCGGCACTTCTGCGTGCTCGCGGGAGCTCTACACGATATTAGGCGGGTGTATCAGCTTCTTTGGCTCTTTAGTGTACAACTTGGTTTGGATCTCACTGACGAAACACTTCAGCATGTAAATCTTTTTCTCGTTTTCTTTATTTTATCTGCAAATAGCCAGAACGAAATTCAGTGACTAAATCGTAAGACAAGCTGTGCTGCATATGCCATCTCACAACTTCCATTCAGTAAATTGAAGGATTGAGCAGAAGTGCCTGATTTGGAAGCACCGAGTTACAGCAGAAGAAAGGCTCATAAAATGCTACAAGGGACTATTAATCACAGTAATCTGTGTTCATCTGGAGGTGAAAAACGTATTGAATGGCAGAATTGCACGCTTTTGCGTATCTTTCTTTTTGTATCTGCATCAGAAGAGATACATTTTCCTTGTAAATATACATTTTGATTACTATGTGACAGTGGAATCGGTTCAGAACGGTGACTAAAGCAAGTTTTCTTTCTTTATATCAAACATTCGTCGTAAGATAGATGCGATAAATGTATAACTCAACCGCATTTTCTGATACATATTAATCATGGTGATATAATATATACTTCAAAGATTCTCAAGCCTTTTTCATCGCGATCAATTAGCACATGAGTATCTTCGCCATCACTGTGGCGAAATTTTATAACAACAGGACCCTAGCGATGGCAGTTGCTTTCACACTCTGCCACACATGGCATCTCCAAACCAAGCAGATCTGAGAAAACCTAGCAGAATACCTGCTGTTCACTCAATTAGCTTATATTCTTCTCAACTTTGTTGACAGAATTAAAATTGAGATGAACTGGTTGCAATTCCTTCGAAGACGCACTGCGCCGCTTTCCCTCGGCATATCATTTCTTTTTCATGCAGAAGGTGAGACGTTACAGACCATATCATACTATTTCGTAAGCGCAGTCAATACGGTTGGCAGAATGGTTTCGAGTCCTGTCACCTCCGTGAATTTTAATTGATGGTAAGACAACGAGAATTATTAGGCATTCATAAATTTAAAGTATTACGTCTTCACCGCCGGTCTTGCACCACTTTTTAGGTACTGTGATTCCTGCTTGGTGTTAAAAGAAAATTATATTTCTTTTGGGCTTTCGTTGGTATTGGCGTCTTAAGTGCATGTGAATAAAGATAACACAACTTAATATCATGTTTTTTTTCATCGTAAAAGAACTAAATACTTTCCATTTGATGCCTCCACCGTCATTGACGCCATGCGCCATGTGACAAAAAAATGAGTTTGATGTTTGCCTCAGTCTTTCTGATCAAAAGTCGTATAATAATTTAAAATCAAGTGGGTACTGAATAACTGAAAAGAGTGAAACAAACAGTCTAGTTTTTGAAATTTCCTGGCAGATTAAAACTGTATGTCGGACCGAGACTCGAACTCGGGACCTTTGCCTTTCGCGGGCAAGTGCTCTTGCCCGCGAAAGGCAAAGGTCCCGAGTTCGAGTCTCGGTCCGACACACAGTTTTAATCTGCCAGGAAGTTTCATATCAGCGCACACTCCGCTGCAGAGTGAAAATCTAATTCTAGTCTAGTTTTTATCTATGATCTGCTCCTCTTTTCTCTTTTTTTACAAAAGAGGAGATGAAACAAACGAATTTTCCTTTTCTTCGAGGAGGAGAACAAAACGTTCATTAGACATAAGCAATGTCGTCCTAAGAACACAAGAATTCAGTGCCGTGTCCAATTTCCGTCCTCCAACTCTTCCCATGTGTCATGCGCTGCTTCGGACAGCGCCAGCGCTGTCTTAGTTGCCCCTCTTGGTCTTCTACACCTAATCATTTTCTACATCTCTACACATACGTGCTATATGCGACTGATGTCAGCACCTTGGGAGGCCAGTCCAACAGCTCAACGTCTCTATTCACCTGAAACCCATGTTTTACACAGTTTGCTGCATGTACAGGAGAGCGGTCATGTTGCAGTATTATTCTGCCTTCTGAAAATCTCTGACGAACGGAATGAGCATTACGTTCTCCAGTATTTAGCAGCAGTAATGACTAGAACGTCGGAATCATTTGCTGCTAATTAAATATTTCCCTGTAGTTGAGCCACTGCTTCTAAAAATGACCAAGAAGCATTTAATGTTTCCTTGAAGCACGCATGTAGCAGCAGCAGAATGAAGAAGTTAATAGCGAATTTTCTCATTTTAAGACGACCGAAGGAGCGATCTGTTTTACTTGCTAAAAAATTCAACAGCCTAGATTTTTTTGTGATGCAACAAGCGTCTGTGAGCTGTATACATAAGGACATAGATATTTGCACAAGATTTTTTTATGTTTTTAAATATTTCAGTTATGACATCCCTTTTATAATGTGCTGATTGATATCCACATGACAACTTGGAATGAGGTCCAAAGTCAAATGAAGAAGTTTCATAACAAAAATAGTTTTTAAGACCTGAAGGTGACAGCAAAACCTGTCGAAACCGGTTGTCTTGAATAAAGAAATATTCATGCAATCTAGGCAGTTGAATGTTTTCAGTAAGTTAATAGCGGTATTGACAGTAATAATCGAATTTTTTGGTATTCCTCGATCTAAGACGTTTCTTGAGATAGTGAAAATTTCAAAATGGCTTCGTTTCGAAGCTATAATTTCTAAACGCATATTTACATCCCGCTGACATGAGATTAGCATAATTTCCGTGTCAGAAACTTGCTGAAAATTAACCAGTTAATAGAGAACTGAAATTTTTTCACCGTACCTAATTTGTAAGCTAACCGCACCGTACATTACGACACTATCAAAAAGGCAGCAAATGTGGGCTTCAATGGGCTCGTGGATTGATCGTAGTATCTTAGCTACGAGATATGGGATCGATTCCCACTTTCGTCACGTATTTTAAACTCACACGAGCGGATCTCCTTCCACTCCTAGTAATGCCAAGTGAAGAACGTCACGTTGCACGGTAGTTCAGAATCCCCACTGTAAACATCATATGCCTTCGCTACCAAACGGGGTACAGCCGGCTTAGGTTGGGCCACATCAAAGGAGAAGTAGCGACAAGGAGAAACTCTGTTGCCAGTGACCTTCCTTGCACTAGAAACTTAATGAACTATTTAATGAGGCCATGGTCATTTAAGATCACAGGGCTCTTATTTTGTTTCAATTGGAGGCGTTGAAAAATTTGGTTCTGAACTGGGATTCGAATTAGGACCTCCTTTTTAGTGGTATTTGACCCATCGATATACTACGATCATTTCGTTGTTTTCCCCAAGATTGCAAACTCCCCTAGGTCTTTACGAAAGGCGCATATGTGGGCTCGAATTCTGGTCCAGCACCAAAATATCCATGGCTCAGTTTCAAACCCTACCATATGCACACCGAACTACTAATGATAAATAATTTTCATTTTTAATGTCTCTTCATGTGTTGTCAACAATAAAGACAGCTGCCATTATTTCTAGTCAAACATGCACACATCCCACTACTAGTGAGCAAACAATTCGTGGATAGAAAACAATGGTGATAGAGGCCATGTTCGATTCCTGGTGAGGTAAAAAAAATGTATCCTCATATCAAATTCAAACATTTCGCTGCTGGTGAAAAAAAATCATTTTCTAACATTTGATTCTACGTAGATAACAATATGATTACATGTTGGATTCGAGTCCCTCTCACAAAACTTTACATCGTGGCACTTCCTTTTAAGCACATGGAAACTTTGTCAGTTGAAATTACATTAAACGTTTTTCGCGGTTAGTTAACAGGCAGATAAGGGTCTTGACAGGATTCCAGGCGGTGCACAAAAATTTTCAAGTTCAGATTTGCTAAATGATGCTGGTGAAGACTTCGGCATATCTCGACTCTTTATGGCTAGTCACCAATCACGAACGCTACAATGACTGAATCTCGGTCAGGCACGAAAGCTTCGCTTGGTTACGATGGCTATAGGTGCTTTGTTTCAATACAGATCTAGGGCAAAAAAGTTCGTCATGTCGTTTAAAGTTCAAACGTGTGCACAAATAATTGCTCAGTCACGATCAGAGGCAAATTACTGGCGCTATGATGTAAATTTTGATGTTGCCACAGAGCGTTTTCCGCTGCTAATAACGTTGCTGTGTGTGTGTGTGTGTGTGTGTGTGTGTGTGTGTGAGTGTGTGTGTGTGTGTGTATGACGTCATAGACGATATGTAAATACACTGTTAAAATAATTACATTTCCATAACAGAGCGATTGTCAAGTAGCCGAAGCCGCGAAGACAATACTGAAGAAAAGGTCCTGATAGGAGTATTGTTGCGTGGTACATGATGTTTAAACAGACCGGCAGTGTATTGGGCCTTCAGTCAGTGAACAAAGTGTCGGAGCTGTGCAACGGGCGTCCCTCCAAATCTACCAGACGCGCATCTCATGAATTATGGGTTCCTAGGACTACCGTGCGAAGAATTCTACATATAAGGTCGAGATAAGACACGCGTTACAACCAGATGATGGAACTCGCCGAGCAAGTTTTACGACTGAGATATTGGCACGATTCGACACCAGCAATGAGTATCTTCAACGAATTTGTGTTCCAGATGAGCCTACTTTCCACAAGTTCACAAGTGCAGTGTAAGGATGTAGGGTTCGGAAAGTTCACATGTTGCCTTAGATGAAGTTAGAGATTTCTCCCCTAAAATGAATGTGTGGTGTGACAACAACTATTCCTACCGTCACCACTTGTCAGTGGAAAAAAATGGACGCTGTGGGTGTATTTTTTAAAAATGATAAAATGCTGCACCCGATGTGTGGTTTTTACTGATGTATCAAAAATCAGTAATAATAAATAATATTTAAATAAAAATTTTCTTGGCTCTACCACATCCTGTGGACAGTAGCTCTGTGATAAAATAACTAATGGCTTACTAACGATGACTTACATGCAGTAATTGCCTGAGTCTTGAGAGAGGATCAAGACAATGAATAGGGGGCTATAAAAGATGTGTCAGCCCTCTAATACAATGAGTTGTAATAACCTGTCAGTATATATTCACCCATCTCTCTAATTATTATCATGTGTGTATTCTACACACAGGCAGACGTGAAAGTTTACCTGAACCTCCTAGCAATATTGTTCAACAGAATGCAATAACCATGTAAAGTAAAATGGATAGGAAATCCGTACATCACTGTTGCTGTTGCAGTTGAATACGTATGCTAATTAAATTAAGACAATCAAGTAAAAGCGTCAGAGCTATCTAACCGTCATCTTATATATATATAATGTTCATAGAGAATGCTAGAAAAAAAGTGTGCAATCAGCTTATGAAATGTTCTGTTGTACTTGGGTTCGCACTTGTATTGATATAGTAGATATTAACGTTTACCAAAAAAACGGGGTGATGTACCAGAGCTCTAGCAACATCATGTGGAAGTGCTGGCCGACGATTTGCATGTGAGATACGCACCACTGTTGCGTTGGCCTTAACATGTGTCGCGGCTTCGTTTAATACAGCCGACGCTGTGCCAGCAACTGTCTCTCTTACCCCAGTTTCAGTGTTGTTCATCAATGTGACGGAAAAAGTCATTCAACATAAACTGACAAACTATCTGGATTACTTGTTTTAAATATCGCACTGCAGTGGGATATCATCGTAACGTTTTTTTTTGTTTAATAATAATACTCTGTCGTAAATGTTTATCATCATATTTACATACGCGCCATACTATTCTTGGATCCATGAGGCATTCGAAAATTTAACCTAGTGTGGCAGGGCCACACTTATACATAGATAACGAACACGTGTTCTTAATCGACCGTGAGGCAACACCAACACCACCAGTGTAACCCAGCCACAAAGCTGTTTTACGCAACTTCCATAATGCTAGCACTACTATACAGGGTGAAGAAAAATTTGCACACTCTGACTTTGCAGCGCGATTCCGCACATACTGGCAATACAAAAATGTCTCTCACAAAATTGCGTCCTGCGCGTATTTCTGGCAGTAAACAGCCATTAAAGATTGGCAATCTGGCAACACTGTAATCACGTGTACGGCAACTACCCTTGTGAGCAAGTCTAGTACTGCTGTGCAGTTGGTGCAGTGCATACTGTTTTGGATTGACGTGCAGATGGTCGAGGGTTCGATTCTGGTCGTGGATTATTTGTTTTTGTTTGCTAAAAGCAGTGTGTGTGGTACGGTATCTGGCGTGTTAAACGTCATGAGCGATTACAGTGGGCCTTCTACAAAAAAATTGCATTTACGTATAACGAACGCAGAAATAGAAATACTGCCGTTTCCATTGGTCAGCTTTTAGAGAAACCTTTTGCATGTAGTGGACGCGAATTGTTTTGCACCATTGCATCTTCAAGATTCCAAACTTGTTTCGTGTGTACCCTCCCCCAATGATCCCATCGGTTGATACCAACTATTATTCATGCCACGTTCAGGTTCATTACAGTCCGCTAGGGCCTTACGTCACCAGTGGGTTTAGCAACGTGCTTCGCAAATAATTTCTATTAGACCGTTGGGGGAGGATACACAGAAAACAGGTTTGGAATCTGGTAGATGCAGTGGTACCAAACAATTTGCGTCCACGACATGCAAAAGACTTCTTTAAAAGTTGACCAATGAAAACGATAGTACTTCCATTTCTGTGTTTGTAGTACTTAACTGCATATCTTTTGTACAAGACGAACTACAATCACTGTATGACGATTAAGACGCCAGAGACCATACCACGAAGACTACTTTTAGCAAATAAAATCAAATATGCCTCGACCCAGAATCGATCCTTCGACCTCCTGCTTGTCAACCCAAAACAATACCCACTGCACGATCTGCACAGCAATACTCTGCCTGCTGAGAGACGTAGTTACCGGATATGTGATTACAGCGTAGCCAGACGGCCAATCTTTAACATCCGTTAACTGCCTGAAATACGCGCAGGACAAAATTTTGTGATAGACATTTGTGTATTGCCAGTGTGCGAGGAATCGCACTGTGAAGTCCGAATACGCGAATTTTTCTTCATCCTGTATTACAACTGAACGGCCTTGCCGCAGTGGATGCACCAGTTCGCGTGAGATCACCGAAGTTAAGCACTGTCAGGCGTGGTCGGCACTTGGATGGGTGACCATCCAGGCTGCCATTTGTTGTTGCCATTTTTCGGGGTGCTCTCGGCCTCTTGATGCCAATTGAGGAGCTACTCGACCGAATAGCAGCGGCTTCGGTCAAGAATACCATCATATCGGCCGGGAGAGCGGTGTGCTGACCCCACGCCCGTCTTATCCACATCCTACACTGAGGATGACACGGCGGTTGAATGGTCCCGTTAGGCCACTCATGGCCTGAAGACGGAGTGGAGTATTACAACTGATCTAAAATATATAACTCCACAAGCTACTGTGCAGTACACCGTACGCAACTGAGAACACGTGGGGTAGATATGCTGCACGTACTGTGAGACTGTGGAGTTACGTCTCATATTAATTTTTATTACTTAGTTTCATATACCGAAAAAATCATGGATAACGATTGTGCTTCCATACATACAAACCCACGTAGCCGTTAGTGCGCTGCTGCTAACGAGAATGTTGTATTGGACCAACCACAGTTCGCAGTGTGTCAATTTGGTATTTCACCTAACATTGAGGTTGCGGTGATGCTACGTTGTAGGAAGGTTTCAGGCTGGATCGACACCATCGGTACTTTCTTCAGCACTTTAAAACTATTGAATGATGTGATGATGTAAAGTGCATTATTAAAACGGCAACAAAGTGTGTGTTTAATGCCAGTGTGTGAGGTATTATATAACATGCAGGAAGTGGGGAATGCTTCCAATGGAGGAAAAAAACGTACATTACATACGTATATTTGTGTTTATTATTGTTTCCCTGGGAACAGATGCAACTGTTTTTCACAACAAATATAATAAAACAATGATAATTTCTATAAAATGGTCTTACAGAAGCTGAAACAAGTCTCTGACACACGGAACACGAGGAAAGTGGAAGTCCACATTTAACACAAACAACGATATGCCTACACAGGATGAATATCACTCCCACTTCTTCCTGGAAGCTGATTTTTCATAGGTGAGCGGCGCTGGAAGTTCCCACAGTCACATGGCGTTCTGATGCTGCTTTCGAAAGATATGATGGAGGTTTAATACGCTGATGGAAAATATCGCAACACCAGAAAGTAATTGATGTACAGTAATAAAATTTTGGAAATACACTTGTCTAGGTAACATATTTAAGTGATTAACATTGAAAGATCGCAGGTTAATGTAAGGGCGTGAGAAGCAACTGCAAATGTGAAATGCTGGTACATTAATAACCGGTGTAACCGCCGGAATGTTGCATGCAAACGTGCATGCATTGTGTAGTGCAGGTGCCGGAAGAAAGTCTGAGATGGAGTTCCATGACTGTTGCACTTGAGTGGTGAACACAGGTATAGTTAATGCTCGTTGTGGATAAAGCTGGAGTTGTCCGTTGGTCCCATATGTGATCGATTAGAGAAAGATCTGGTGATTGAGAAGGCCAAGGCAACATGTCGACTCTGTGTAGAGCTTGTTGGGTTACAGCAATGGTATGGGGGGAGATTTATCCTGTTGAAAACCCCTGGAAAGCTTACCATGATGGCAGCACAACAGGGAGAATCACCAGACTGACGTAGAAATTTGCAGTCGGGGTCCGTGGGATAACCACGAGAGTGCTCCTGTTGTCAAACGAAATCGCATCCCTACCATAATTCCAGGTGCTGGTCCAGTGTGTCCAGCACGCAGAGAGGTTGGTTGCAGGCTCTCAATTTCTCTCCTTCTAACCAACAGACGACCACCACTGACGCAGAGGCAGAACCACTTCTCATCGGAAAACGCAACAGACACATGCCTTTCAATGAGCTCTCGCTCGACACCAATGAAGCCGCAAACGACGGTGGTTTAGTGTCAGCTGAATACACGCTACAGGGCGTCTGTCTCAGAGATGTTCTTGAAGTAACCGATTTGTAACAGTCCGCTGTGTCACTGTGGTGCCAACTGCTGCTTAAATTGATGTTGCAGATGTAGTACGATGCTCCAGATCTATACTCCAAATACGATGCTCTTCCCTCTTGGTTGTGGCCGGTGGCTGCCCGGAGACCCTTCTTCTTGCGACCATACATTCTCGTGATCACCGCTCGGAGCAACCATGTTCAATGGCTACATTCCTACCTAGTCTTTCTGCAATATCGCAGAAGTACTATCTAACTTCTCGTAGCCCTATTACACGATCTTTTTCAAACTCACTGAGGTGCTGATAATGGCGTCTTGGTCGCCTTAAAGGCATACTTGACTAACATCAACTAATCACGTCCAACCTAAAAGGTAACTAACGCTCACGACCGTTACAGCGTGTATTTAAAGCAAACCTGTTTTGCATTCTGCTAGTGGCGCTAGAAGCACCACGCTTATGCGACTGACGCAAAATTGGAATAGACATCATCTTTCAGATGTAGAAACAGGCTTGCGAGCTTTCATTTATGTCGCACAACTCTTACGATTTTTTTCGTCAGTGTATTAGTCACATATCTTGCAGTAATTTTCGAATCTCAGTTCTGACAAATATTATCCACAAAATCATTACCCTTTGCATGAGTTACGAACAGGCATTTAGAAAACCACACAGCATGTTCGACCCTTGCATCGTGTGTTCCTTACCAACATTTCGACCCAACCGCCACAGTGGAGGCATGTAGTTTGATCTCGGTCACCAGCATAAAAGAAACCAGACTCACTTAGGAATGAGATTTTCACTCTGCAGCGGAGTGTGCGCTGATATGAAGCTTCCTGGCAGATTAACACTTTGTGCCGGACCGAGACTCGAACTGGGGACCTTTGCCTTTTGCGGGCAAGTGCTCTACCAACTGAGCTACATACGCACGAGTCACGGCCCCTCCTTACAGCTTTACTTCTGCCAGTATCTTGTCTCCTACCTTCCAAACTTTACAGAAGCTCTCCTGCGAACCTTGCAGAACTAGCACTCCTGAAAGAAAGGATATTGCGGAGACATGGCTTAGCCACAGCCTTGGGGATGTTTCCAGAATGAGATTTTCACTCTGCAGTGGAGTGTGCGCTGATATGAAACTTCCTGGCAGATTAAAACTGTGTGCCGGACCGAGACTCGAACTCGGGACCTTTGCCTTTCACGGGCAAGTGCTCGACCAACTGAGCTACCCAAGCACGACTCACGCCCCGTCCTCACAGCTTTACTTCTGTCAATATCTCGTCTCCTACCTTCCAAGCTTTACAGAAGCTCTCCCGCGAACCATGCAGAACTAGCACTCCTGAAAGAAAGGATATTGCGGAGGCATGGCTTAGCCACAGCCTTGGGAATGTTTCCAGAATGAGATTTTCACTCTGTAGCGGAGTGTGCGCTGATATGAAACTTCCTGGCAGAAGTAAACCTGTGAGGACGGGGTGTGAGTCGTGCTTGGGTAGCTCAGCTGGTAGAGCACTTGCCCGCGAAAGGCAAAGGTCCCGAGTTCGATTCCCGGGTTCGATTCCCGGCGGGGTCAGGGATTTTCTCTGCCTCGTGATGGCTGGGTGTTGTGTGATGTCCTTAGGTTAGTTAGGTTTAAGTAGTTCTAAGTTCTAGGGGACTGATGACCATAGATGTTAAGTCCCATAGTGCTCAGAGCCATTTGAACCATTTGAACCATCCCGAGTTCGAGTGTCGGTCCGGTACACAATTTTAATCTGCCAGGAACTTTCAGACTCACTTAGTCTGCCAGGATGCTGCTTAACTGCTAACGGCCAATCATCAAAGGACGCCAACCACACATCATATGTTCCATGTTTAGCGTGGGCTATTCCAATGTCTCACACATCGCATGATTAACTGCACGGTGGTTCTAATTCAGGAAAAGATTGTAGACATATCTCTGTTTTATAGCACTTTCACTGGAGACTCGCTTAATAATGACATGTGAGTTACAGTACGTTGAAGGTGTACCGCCTGTTTTGTTATGTGCTTACTGTTCGAATATTATACAGTTATAGATGTGCAGCTTCTCCTTCTGTGCGTCACGCTGCATGGTCAATAGCTCGAATTTGAATTACTTTTATGGACAGGCCCAATAATCTGTCTAGTACATGGGTCAACATAACCCTAATAAAACTGCTATTGAAATTAATTAAGGACACAGTGGATAATGCAAGAACGGCAAGCTACGATGGAACACCACGTTTGGAGATAGAACATGTACCTCTTGCTTTTATAATTATAAATTAATTCTTTTGCTTTTAAGCACTCTTTGATTTCCTTGTTAAAACAGCACTTAGTATGGGGGTCAATTATTCTCGCAGGATTCAGTAGCAATGACAGAAACAGTAATTTAAAAAAATCGTATTTATTTTGACATAAACAAGTAGAACAGATTAACATTTCACTGACGACTGAACTGAATGTCCAGCATCAGTGGTAATGACTTATACGATATTAATGATATTAACTTTGGTCCCCTACCGAAAAAAGGTGCATTTCCATACGAGATTTAGCGACGGGATTTGGTTATTACATTCATCAACACAACAAGCATTGTATCTCACAGTTACGCGCATGCGATTAGTGCAACACAGGGCGGGCACCCACAACTACGTACTGTCATGAGCAAGTCAAGGAAAAATGGTTCAAATGGCTCTGAGCACAATGGGACTTAACATCTGAGGTCAGCAGTCCCCTAGAACTTAGAACTACTTAAACCTAACTAACCTAAGGACATCACACACATCCAAGCCCGAGGCAGGATTCGAACCTGTGACCGTAGCGGTCGCGCGGTTCCAGACTGTAGCACATAGAACCGCTCGGCCACTCCGGCCGGCCAGTCAAGGAAAAGTATGACCTCTAAGAACCTGTAGGAGGCTGACAAAACTAATTTCGACTACCTGTTTCGCTGGCTACAGCGTCTGATAACCCACATACAAAGGGGAAACATGGAAATAATACATTTAATTTATCAACTGAAGTTAAATCATACAGAATATTCTTGCGCTTAACTAGCTACACACAACATGGAGGTACACAGCGAATTCCTGGCCAGACCGGCGCATAAATGATACTTCTATACCGGGGAGGGTGGACTGAACAATGACAAACGATGTAAAATTATCATGTGGGGTGGTATTAATTAATTCTCAGATATTTACATACAGATAATTCGTTCAAGAGGATTCACAATAATTTCACAATTCGCGCAAAGAAGATAACTGAAAATAAACGGCAGGAATACCTGGTCGTACATTACTTACAAAGAAAACATCCTAAGCTGATAAAAATTCTTACGTGAAACGAGGCCAGGTACAGTAATATTCATTGAATCGAGCTCTCAATGCAGGGAAACTCACTCAAATAATTCATTTGTATTACGTAAATCTGCCATACTGCAAATGGCAGTAGCATGTGGGTGACACTAATTACCAAATCACAGAGAAATCAATAAAATTCCCAATCAAAATTGTTGCTGTCTCGCTCATATTCACTTAAACAAACTTAAGTAAGGTCACACGAAAACGTAATTTGGACAGAGTTGATCTAATACACGACTAATGGTAGGTACATGTGGTCGAACACTACGTACATACACTCCTGGAAATTGAAATAAGAACACCGTGAATTCATTGTCCCAGGAAGGGGAAACTTTATTGACACATTCCTGGGGTCAGATACATCATATGATCACACTGACAGAACCACAGGCACATAGACACAGGCAACAGAGCATGCACAATGTCGGCACTAGTACAGTGTATATCCACCTTTCGCAGCAATGCAGGCTGCTATTCTCCCATGGAGACGATCGTAGAGATGCTGGAGGTAGTCCTGTGGAACGGCTTGCCATGCCATTTCCACCTGGCGCCTCAGTTGGACCAGCGTTCGTGCTGGACGTGCAGACCGCGTGAGACGACGCTTCATCCAGTCCCAAACATGCTCAATGGGGGACAGATCCGGAGATCTTGCTGGGCAGGGTAGTTGACTTACACCTTCTAGAGCACGTTGGGTGGCACGGGATACATGCGGACGTGCATTGTCCTGTTGGAACAGCAAGTTCCCTTGCCGGTCTAGGAATGGTAGAACGATGGGTTCGATGACGGTTTGGATGTACCGTGCACTATTCAGTGTCCCCTCGACGATCACCAGTGGTGTACGGCCAGTGTAGGAGATCGCTCCCCACACCATGATGCCGGGTGTTGGCCCTGTGTGCCTCGGTCGTATGCAGTCCTGATTGTGGCGCTCACCTGCACGGCGCCAAACACGCATACGACCATCATTGGCACCAAGGCAGAAGCGACTCTCATCGCTGAAGACGACACGTCTCCATTCGTCCCTCCATTCACGCCTGTCGCGACACCACTGGAGGCGGGCTGCACGATGTTGGGGCGTGAGCGGAAGACGGCCTAACGGTGTGCGGGACCGTAGCCCAGCTTCATGGAGACGGTTGCGAATGGTCCTCGCCCATACCCCAGGAGCAACAGTGTCCCTAATTTGCTGGGAAGTGGCGGTGCGGTCCCCTACGGCACTGCGTAGGATCCTACGGTCTTGGCGTGCATCCGTGCGTCGCTGCGGTCCGGTCCCAGGTCGACGGGCACGTGCACCTTCCGCCGACCACTGGCGACAACATCGATGTACTGTGGAGACCTCACGCCCCACGTGATGAGCAATTCGGCGGTACGTCCACCCGGCCTCCCGCATGCCCAATATACGCCCTCGCTCAAAGTCCGTCAACTGCACATGCGGTTCACGTCCACGCTGTCGCGGCATGCTACCAGTGTTAAAGACTGCGATGGAGCTCCGTATGCCACGGCAAACTGGCTGACACTGACGGCGGCGGTGCACAAATGCTGCGCAGCTAGCGCCATTCGACGGCCAACACCGCGGTTCCTGGTGTGTCCGCTGTGCCGTGCGTGTGATCATTGCTTGTACAGCCCTCTCGCAGTGTCCGGAGCAAGTATGGTGGGTCTGACACAACGGTGTCAATGTGTTCTTTTTTCCATTTCCAGGAGTGTAGAAACCACTATAAATTCAGTAAAATTCCCACATAAAATTGTTGTAGCCCCACTCATATTCACTTAATTAAGCATGTTATGTAACAAAAACTACCCGAAAAAGTAATTTGGACATAGTTAGGTTAAAATTTGACTGATGGTAATAAAGAAAGTGATACTAACCGAACAGCACCATGAGATTTTGCACCTATGTAATTAGAGGGTAAAGTGATGGTTCACACTCGACATGGATGGTCACGACAAAGTTCCATTTTTTACCGTCTAAACACTATGGCATCAAAATAATAGTAATTAAATCATCTCCCAAGGTTTTCCTGACTACAGCGTTGCTGAAAGACAAATTATTAGAGTTTTCTGTGAATAAACAACACATGCCAATACCATCCTTTTCACCTTCACAGGACGAACCCTGACGCGAAGTCGAGGCCCTGCATAACCAGCCGAACAGTCCTGCAATATGGCGGAATTGGAGGGACAACAACTCTTGGATCAAATTCAGTGGAGGGTGTAGGTTGCTCATTGGCCGTCACCAACTTGACATCTATCTCAGCTTATCTTTAATGCTGACTTGCCTTTGCTGAATTTTCCAACATAGGGTAAGTTGATACAACCTTCATTCTACTCCCACTATCTGTGGTTATCCCTAAACTTACTTGTTTTCACCCAATCCTCGCTGCCATACAAAGAGACAAATAGAAATGGAAATGGAGGGAAGGAGGAATGTGACACATAAAATCAGCACAAATGGGTCCATTTTCCTATCCAAAAGGCGTAGTACGCTAAAACAGTAATGTAAATCAGTATAAAGGCATTGATATTTGTAGGAAAATTTACATCGTCGGCTGGAATAGTTGTGCACAGGGTACATGCAGTAGTAAGAGGTTCAGTATACTGACAAATGCAGTCAAATGGTATCGCATTTGATGTTAGTAGTACAATACATAACAAGACATCAATGACATTAGGGAGTGGAATTCAGTATAAAGGTTCAAAAAATGGCTCTGAGCACTATGGGACTTAACTTCTTAGGTCATCAGTCCCCTAGAACTTAGAACTACTTAAACCTAACTAACCTACGGACATCACACACATCAATGCCCGAGGCAGGATTCGAACCTGCGGTCGTAGCGGTCGCGCGGTTCCAGACTGTAGCGCCTAGAATCGCTCGGCCACTACGGCCGGCTCAGTATAAAGGCAGTCGACTCTCTGTCATGTTAGTGTGTGCCCAAGTGCCTTTAATGCAGATGGATACACTATTAGTGACAGTGCGTGTTGTTTGCATAAACTATGACTGTGTCACTGCCACCTGGAAAAAAGATGAAAAAGCAAAAATCTGTGCCTACAGGAAATGCGACCATCTAATTGCCAAATCGCTAAGAATCGCAAGAATCGCAATTGAAGGCAATTGGAGACCATATGTGAACTGAAAAGCGCGCTATTAGAAGAGTGGACATCAATTTCACCGCAAGAACTGCAAATTCTGGCAAAAATCAATGCCAAAGAGAATTTTTGGGCAATTAAGAAGAATGGAGGCTGAACAAAGTACTAATAATGTATTAACAATACGGGACAGTGAGTACGTTTATATCAATTTCCATCTAGGAAATGCAAATGTCTTATTTTGTTACTCGTGTTATGAAAAAAACTGTAATTCCGTTATTACTGTTTATGTTTATATGTACCTACTACTTTCATAATAAATTCGATACAGTATGCTACAGACATTGTACCATTACTTTCGTAGGAACTCTGCTTTTATACCGATTTACACTATTGTATAAAGAGAGGATGGTCATTCATACACCATCCACCAATGCTAAGTTAGAATTGAGTGACCATAGTAAATGGAGCAGAACTAACAGTACCGCTTCAGTGTGTGCAAATAAGTAGCCGCGCGGGATTAGCCGAGCGGTCGTCGTGCTTGGATAACTCAGTTGGTAGAGCACTCCGCCGCGAAAGGCAAAGGTCCCGAGTTTGAGTCTCAGTCCGGCACACAGTTTTCGGTCAGAGGGTTAGCTGCCCTCTGTAATAAAAAAAAAAAACTGAGTTAATGGATCAACGACGAACTGAAACGGGTGTCTTGCGACGTCCGCCCCGAGCAGAGACAACGAACTAAAACGAACAAAATGAGATTAAAAAAAAAAAAGCGGTCTAAGGCGCTGCAGTCGTGGATTGTGCGGCTGATCCCGGCGGAGGTTCGAGTCCTCCCTCGGGCATGGGCGAGTGTTTGTCCTTAGGATAATTTGGGTTATGGAGTGTGTAAGCTTAGGGACTGATGACCTTAGCAGTTAAGTCCCATAAGATTTCACACACATTTGAACATTTTTTTGCAAATAAGTAGCGTACCAGCTCTGTCGTCAACCTTTTTTTATATGTTGCTATATCACTCCATGAGTTCGGACATGACATCAAAATAAAATATTTTTTTCTGTCTCTCATAACACATTAATTGTATAGGAAGTGGTCTAAGTTTCGGTTTTTTTTCTGTCTCTCATAACACATTAATTGTATAGGAAGTGGTCTAAGTTTCGGTTAGGGTCTAAATTCCGGCTAGCTTGATATTTCGAACTGGGAGCTGGTGTAGCCTAGCGGAAGCAGTGTAAAACAGCACTTCAGGCTACGTCAGTTGTTCTGTAGAACCGCCACGTCAGTTCGTTGTCGCATTCGAGTGTAGTCACATAGACTCAGTTTCGGCCATCTTAAAACTTTTACAGGTATGCATTCATTATTTTTTCATACAATTCCTGTGTTTACGAAGAGCCTACTCTCTAGTACGTCGTGTTAAGAATAATCTTATCTTTTAGAATATCTTTAGTTTTAATAATTACTGTTTTTCGTTGTTTTGAAGCTAACCTAAAAGTTACGTAGTATTAATGGTCTACATTCGGTCTAGTATGTATGGTCTGAATTTGGGCTATAGCTAGATTTTGGACCATTTTGTATCTATAACTAACCGGTGCTCTTTTCGTTCTAGAATTCCGGGAACATAGCCAAAATATAGCCCGTAGGCAAAGAGGAGGAAATGGAATAAACCAGGTATGACCAAGGCGATTCACGCAGCCAAACTATGGGAACAATGAAGGCTGCTGAAATATTTAATGTGACACGATCGACGTTACAAGTATTTTGCAAAGCTGAAGTTTCTCCTTCAAAATTAATCTCACAGAAAATTGGAGGAAAACCTGTATCACGCGCAGAATTGAAAGGAGTTAGTGTCTTACCTGCTTCATATTTTATAGCTTCACACTTGGTGACCTTTCACACTTGGTGATCTACGTCGCATGACTTACCAGTTAGAGACAAGGGACGATCCACAACATCTATTTAAGACTGGAGAGACAAGAAGAGCTTGGATTGGTCTATTTTTACAATGTCATAAGAAGACTGTGTCATTACGTAAACCTTGTGGAACGTCTTTTTCACGTGGTCTAGGATTTAATAAAGAAAAAATTGAAATTTTCTTTAATCTGTCGCAGGAAGCTTATCTGAAACATAATTTTTCGGGTGACAGGATCTACAATGTAAATCAGATGGGATTAACAATTGTACAAAGTAAAATTCCTTAATTTATTGGACGGAAGGGCAAGCTACAAATTGAAGGGCAAATTACAAATTGGGTGTCCTTACATTTGCCAAGTGTGGTACAACGATTACAGTGATTGCAGGTATGGGTGCTTCTGGACTTATTTCTCTCCTTTGGCCATATTCCCTCGAGGGGCCCTTCCAGGGACAATTGATGTTGTACATTCGTGAGGCTGGGTGGAGACCAGCATCTTCTGTAAATGGTTCAACCATTTTGTAGAAAAAATGAAGCCCTCGATGGAATCTCTAGTTTTATTCATCCTGGATGGGCATTTCACTCATGTGCATAAAGTCGATCTCACTGATAGTGCAGGACGTAATCACGTGACTGTCGTGTCACTTCCCCCACAGTGCACACAGGACCTTTAAAAGTTTGAAAATGTAAGATAATGCTTCGCCATTCAAATAGACCACTCATCATTTACGAAATGATGGAACTGTTTAGAAAAGCATGTTTGAAAATACAAACAGGAGAAATTGCAGTCAATGGTTTCGCAGTCACAGGGATATAGCCTCTTAACAAAAACATCTTTACTGAAGCTGACTACCTAGAGTCCACGAATGAAGCAGCGGAAAGCAGTAGCTATTTGTCAACCCCATAGCAAAACTACCAAAATCAACCCTCTCAAGAACTTGCTGCATCCATTTCGGATAGTCACACGTGTCAGCCACTTTAATGCAGGAGCGTTGGCCAGACACTTCTACCTCATCGGCTGTTGGTCCTTACGAAACTGCTTCTGTTCTCACGGCAAACAAGTATGAAAGCAACGAAGGGCGTAAGGCCGCAGGATCTGCTATGATAATAGGCATTCCTCACAAAACAATGTTACAAAAAATTGCTAGACCTAACTAAAGAAAATTTTGTAGCGAACCTCCAAAAGCAAACGGTGTGGGAAAGAAACCGAAGTTTGAAAAATATGGTGAAATCTTATTCAAAAATATGAAGGCTGAGAAAAATAAAAGAAAACAAACAAATTGAAATTGAAATGTACGATAAAAGTAAAAAGATAATTCAGACAAGTCACAGATAGATGAACAGCCGACGCCAATCAGTGATGACGACTTGAGCGATTTAAACTTTCTGCTGTAAATTACAAGCCAGACACTGAAGATGCAGAACATATTTTTTGTGAAGGAAACTTTTCTGATGACGTGCAGAGAGAGAGCTATGGTTTATGTGCATCATGTGTAATATGTGGGCGCACAACGAATGAACTGGAGCTGGTAGAGAAATTTATATTTGTGACGTTTGTCGACTGATTAGAACGTTTAATAATATGTGACTACATTTTCTGATGAACCACTGTGATTTAAAAATATTATTTTTCAACTACTTTATGTATTATCTTTCAACTACGTTACATATTATTTTTCAACCACTTTATTAAATGTTTATGATATTACATTATTTAAATCAATTGTTTTCTTTGTTTTAAAGAGTTTTTCTCAATGATTTAGCAATATTTTTAGGGACACCCCAAACTTGCACCACACCTCAGAGTTGTCAACTTCACACTATTTTTTTAAATGCAAAACATGAGAAGATATTGGGAGTGTGTTACATTAAGTCATAATGACCCTTCAAAGTGTTGTTTACTGCAACATTTTTAAATTTATTTGGAATTGAACTTAAGTGATATCTTAAAAAATTAAATAGTAACTAAAATTTAGACCACTTCCACTAATTAAAGTAATTGATACAGTGTCAGTTTATATTATATCTCTTCGTATATTTTTTTTAAAGCATAGTGAATGGGTTACCTCAACCCTTACGTAATTATAACATATACCAGGCGTTGACCCGCCTAACCCAATAGATTAAGAAAAATTACTTAGGTATAACATGTACCAGATGTAAGCCTATATATTGCTATTTACGTATAATTGTACCTCTGTCATGTCACCTGATTACACAGATAAGTAGAAAATAGATTCATATACCAGACTTTCTACGAAATAGTATTTCCGTTTTCCATATGTTATTTGCGCCTATTAGTTTATATGTGATGTATTACGATACAGTAACGTACCAAAGGAGGCATTCTAGTTTACACTGCAGCGCCCAAGAATCTGGTATAGGCATGCGTATTCAAATACAGAGATACTGTATGTAAGCAGGCTGAATACGGCGCTGCGGTCGGCAACGACTATACAAGACAACAAGCGTCTGGCGCAGTTGTTAGATCGGTTACTGCTGCTACAACGGCAGGTTATCAAGAGTTAAGTAAGTTTGAACGTGGTGTTAGAGACAGCGTACGAGAGATGGGACACAGCATCTCCAGTTCAAGTTGTTGGAGGCTCTGTAATGGTGTGAGGCGAGTGAAGTTGGAGTGATATGGGACCCTTAATACGTCTAGTTACGAATCTGTCAGGTGACGCGTATGTAAGCACCCAGTCTGATTACTTGTCCATTGTGCATTCCGACGGACTTGGTCAATCCCAGCAGGACATTGCGACACCCCACAGGTCCATAATTGCTACACAGTGGCTCCAGGGACAAATTCAAAAATGGTTCAAATGGCTCTGAGCACTATGGGACTTAACATCTATGGTCATCAGTCCCCTAGAACTTAGAACTACTTAAACCTAACTAACCTAAGGACAGCACACAACACCCAGTGATCACGAGGCATAGAAAATCCCTGACCCCGCTGGGAGTCGAAACCGGGGACCCGGGCGCGGGAAGCGAGAACACTACCGCACGACCACGAGCTGCGGACGGCTCCAGGGACACTTTTCTGAGTTTAAACATTTCCACTGGCCACTAAATTTCCCAGACATGAACATTATTGAGGATATCTAGGATGGCTTGTAACATGCTGCTGAGTGGAGATCTCCACCCCATCGTACTCTTAGGGATTTATGGTCAGCCTTGCAGGATTCATGGTGTCAGTTCCCTCCAACATTGCTTCAGGCGTTAGTTAGAGTCCATTAGATGTCGTGTTGCAGCACTTTCACGTGCTGGCGGGGGCCCCACACGATATTAGGCGGGTGAACCATTTTCTTTGGCTCTTCAGTGTAGTTGCGAGCCATGTTCTGAAGTACCACACAAATCCACCTGATGGAGGTTTAAACCAGTCTCTTAGTGTGAAAATGCACAATACAGCGCTGAGGGCAGCTGCTTGCTGTCAGACGCCGCTCATACGACATCCTACGAGTGCGCACTGGTGAAGTTCAAAGGAGCTCCGCGCAACATGTGTTAAAACGCTACATCTGTGAACACACTCGCGACACGTGTACACCAAGGTTAGTGTGGAAGCCTGAATGTGTTATATTCTGACACAGACTGAATACACTGTTCTGTGTTGGCAAAAATATTTTTTTGGTTATCTATAGTGCCTTATTTTTATCCTATCTACAATATAATAAAAATAATAATAATAATGAACCTGTTGCTAGCGAATGAATGCATATCTGTAACATTACAGATAACAAGTGCATTCACTGGGGATATTCGACATAGTGATTTTTCTTTTTTTTTTTTTAATCAATAAAGTATCCAGAGCAGGAAGTTGCAAGAAATACGAGAAAATCGCATGTACGTTTGTACTCTACCTCGTCCTCTTCTGCCTTGATCTTCATAAGTAATTCGTGACCTCAAGCTCCAGGAATTCCATCTCCTCATCATCAATATATTGCACGAGAGTGTCAGTCCCTCAATCCTCAACCATCTCCACAATCTTCCATATTTTCACCCATCAATTCCCACATTTCATCGAATCCTGTGCCTGTAATATGCATACTATCACTGATATTCCCCAATATATGTATATCAATTTATACATGCAAATATGTGAAGTGCAAAGGTGAAACCTGAAGACAGTGTTTACAAAAGAGCTGTGGAGAGGGGGAGGGGGGGGGGAGGGGACAAGAGTGGGAATAATACGAGGAAATACTGAAAGTAATGACTCCAAATTTTTTATGAGAAAACTCTTAAAGTTTTTAAAATAAAGCAAAAGTTATTAACACTCTACATCTTTATTCTTGATGTCTACATATCTGCATTCTTCTGCCGCTGACGAATTAGTCCAGCCATGGATCGCCCTCTCTTTCAGCACGACAATGCCAGACCACATACGAGTGCTGCAAGATCTGCAAGAATCCGACTCCTTGATTCACTGTCATCGATCATCTTCCACACTGTCCCGATTTGGCACCATCCGATATTCATCTGTTTCTAAAATTTAATGAACACCTTCGAGAAATTCAGAGTGATGAAGCGGTGCAAGCAGAGGTGAGGTTGTGGCTTCGTCAACAGAAACATTCTACATTAACGGTATTAACAAACTGGCCTCACGTTGGGAGAAATATGTTTGTCGCCATGGTGATTACGTTGAGAAATAAATATCTAGACATGAAGAATAGAGGTCCAGAATGTTAATAACGTTCGTTTTATTTAAAAAGCTGTAAGAGTTGTCACATAAAAAATTCGTAGGCAATATTTTTCAGTACGCCCTCGTATAAAGGGTGATTTTTCCACCGTGTGCAAAATCTATAGATTGGTCGATTAGAGGATACGGAACAAAAAAGGTCTAATTAACTTATGTCTGGAAATGCATGGTTTCCATATTTGAGTACATCTAAACAGTGTCAAAGGGAGCATGAATATGCTGCTCCAGTATCTCCATACCTGGAATGGGCTCTGCATACACGATACTTTTGAGATGGCCCCATAACCAGAAATCGCACGGGTTGAGATCCGGTGAACGAGCAGACCATGCAGCTGGACCCCTTCGTTTGATTCATCGACCAGGGAAGACACAATTGAGATGCTTCCGGACGTTAACGTCGAGGTGGGCTGGAGCACCATCGTGCAGCAGCCACGTAACCCTTTGAATCATCAATGGCACTTCTTCCAGCAGGGAGGCAATGTCACCCGGAAGAAACGCCGATAGTTTTGGCCTGTTAGGAGACGTGGAAGGAAGACTGGTCTCAAAATACGGTCGCCAATTATCTCGGACCACACATTCCCGCTGCAACGATGCCGATGTTTCGCTGTCAGCATACCATGGGGGTGCTGCATACAATCCCACAGATGACTCTTATGAAAGTTGAAGGTACCACTCCGCATAAAGATGGCCTCATCTGTGAAAGACACAAATCCCGAAATCGTGGTTGCCCGGTGAAGCAACCAGTGACAAAACTGTTCCCGACGTGGAAAGTTTGTCGCTAGTAAGCCCTGCACACGCTGAAAATGATAAGGGTAGTAACAGTTGTAATGGAGAATGTTCCACACGGTCGTCTGCAGTGGCGGGCTTACTGCCTGGTACTGACACGGTGGTGGTCGCCTTCCACAGTGTTAATCACATTTTCCTCCAAGTCTGGTGTCGGACATTTCGGGTACGTCCTTCATGATTTCCTGCTTCCTGAAACGACCCTGTCTCAGATAAACGGCGAAGCACTCTTGTAAACGTTGAATCCTGTGGTTGTTGTCGGTGGGATAGGTTTTTTGATACAACCTTACTGCCGCCGCTCGTTGCCATTTGCCTTTCTGTAAATAACACAATGTCAGCAAGCTCTCGATTCCAATACGGATCCATTGTGTACAACGTTGTATCACATGAACTACAAGGTGAGTCAGCAAGAAAAGTGAATCAGACACAACATTACCTATGACTATGGCAGGAGAGAACGCTAGGGCATGACGTATAAAGAACAGAAGCACCCTTTAGAAGGAAACCATGCATACTGTAACTGTGGCTGCATGGTACAGCGCGTATTAGACCACAGTCTGTGTAACAAAGTACGATTGAGTAAATGGTCTCTAGCATGGAAACCATGTATTTCCGGACATAAGTTCATTAGATCTTTTTTCTTCCGTATCCTCTCATCGATCAGTCCCTAGAGTTTGTACACAGTGGGAAAAATCACCCTGCAAACAGAAGAAAGGAAAAAAGAGGTTCATTTTGGCCTTTTTGCACTTCATAATAAAAAAAACAAGATACGATCATAGGATATTGTCGATTTAGAACAAAAAAAGCGTTCGATTAAGTGAAAAAGAAGTAAGATGCAGGGCATACAATAAGACTAGAAGGTCAAGAACGAAGTACTAGGTATAAGACAGTCTCTCGCAATCCATATGTGATAGAAGCAATAACGGGAACAGATGGAAGAGGTATATTCTAATTTGTTTGGTCCTCAGGCGATACAAGAAATAACTGCATGCAAGTTATTATGTGAAGAAATATGCATACAAGCAAGAGAAAGACACACGCTCGTATGTAAAACTAGTTTGCAAAATTTCTAGCGTGTATTGTAGATCATCATTAGTAGAGTTCCCTCTGGAAAATCTAGGATGATTCACGCATTATAGAAAAAAAATTACAAGGGAAACCATTTCGTAAATATGCGACACTTAGAAAATCAGCTTCGCAGTTTTATAAATACATACTGCTTTCCTTGGTGGATCATTTTTCAAGCATTTTACCACAATGTGCTCCACACGTATTTTAAGTCTCTTAATAAATTTTGAATCTATAGTCATTGAAAGTAATCGCCACATCAAATGTCCCTATTCTTCTTCGAAATTTTCATTGAATCTACCTACAGACCTTTTCTTATTTCCTTAGAAATTAAAGCTAAATTACAAATATAATTATCTGTAGTTTGCGTGGGACTTCTTGCGTGTGTGGTGGTGGGACTTACGATTATTAGCATTTCTCTCCATGTTACTATCACATGCTTTCAGCTTCTCCAGTTGAAAAAAAAGTGCGTGGTATGCCACACATCAATAAATTATTTTGTTTTGGAATATTTATAAATCTGAAGCTAAAAGAATTTTATCTGTATACCCTTAAAGAATATAAATGGCAAGACTCGCTGATGAATATGGATTGAAAGTAAATCAGAAAACATATATCTTAATATGAGGAAAAAATTACTGAGAATGTGTGTTTGGAACACGGCGTTGTGTGAGAGAAGAGAACTAGTGAAGAGCGGAACATGTCTTAAGAAGACAGAAATTAGTGAAATAATTGAACTTGCCCCTTAGCCGTTCTCCACTGTTGTCTGCTGGAAGACCGTTATCGTTAGCCAGTATGATGAAGTGATCTGGTACCGTAAGGAAAGAAAAGCAGTCATTGGAGTATAGATCCTCACAGGAGTTTTTTATTTACCGGATAAACTAAGAGTATTCTTCATAACTTGGTACTATCTCGACATGACGTGAAGTACATCCCATCTGAGGAGTCCGCAAATAGTTGTTGTCGTCCGTAGCCATGTAATGTATCTTCTTCTTCACAGCATCAACAAGACACCCAGGGGTGACAGCTCCGGTTCTTGTCATATTTTAAAAAGCACCCGCTTCCGCGTAAGAAAAGACGCAGTGTCACAAGTTGCAAATGTCGGGTGCGAATGTTCACAGGGGGAAAAAATATTGTAGTTATACACGATGAACCTTAATTAAACCGACAAAATTCAGGGACGAATTTCTGATTGGAGACAGAGAAAAAAAGTACCTATGAATATGTGCAAGGAAATGAAAGGTGTGTATGCAACAACAAACCGTCGTGAACACAATACAGAGCTGCATCTCATCCACGTCACAACTTCACAACTAATGTTCAAAGTTGCCTCCAAGGGATTGCAGGTAATAGGGATATCAGCAGTCGTCATGCAGGATGCACCTAATCGTACTTTGGCTTACACCATGTTGTGGGGCCACTTACCTAGGAGCTTGTATTAGGGTTCCTCTCAATATCCTGCAGAACCCAGCCCGCCAAACCTGGTGTACGCACAGTCCGCCGTCTTCCTGCACGATTGTCTGTCTGGAAGGTCTCATGACCATACAAACGCCCGAAAAGGGCTTGAAATTTTGTGTGATGCGGTTGGTGTCTGTGAGGGTACTTGTTTTGGTATAGCTGTGCTACCTCTCGACTGTTTCCATGTGCTTGGCCGTACACAAACACCATCTAGGCTTGTTCCCGACGTGAATACCGGACCATTCTGCTGCTTACAGTACGCCGTGTCTGTCACATAGACTGTAACATACAAGGAACCAAAAAATGGTTCAAATGGCTCTGAGCACTATGGGACTTAACTTCTAAGGTCATCAGTCCCCTAGAACTTAAAACTACTTCAACCTAACTAACCTAAGGACATCACACACATCCATGCCCAAGGCAGGATTCGAACCTGCGACCGTAGCGGTCACGCGGTTCCAGACTGTAGCGCCTTTAACCGCTTGGCCACACCGGCCGGCTACAAGGAACACATGGCACGTGAGCTGAGGAACTTTCATTCGTCAGCGCCATCTACCGTGGCGAAGATGCATTTCTAGACACATGTTCGTAGGATTTTTTTCCCTCTATTTCCAGTCAGGACTCCGTCCCTGCAGTGTGTCGGTTTTATTAATATTCACCTCGTATATGAGGCAGCTGTTGAAAGTGACAATCACCGTATATGCACAAGCAGTCTGCAGCGATGATCTGAATACCCGTCCCGTCGGCTCTTAGCACGCTGTGCTGTGGACACCATTCTGCACGGCGCTGGCGAGCTGCGGCACGTGGACCGTGGGAGAGAGAGTGTGCATTTGGCCGCTTTGTGGAGTCCGCAGATCCGGCTGGTGGACAGACACAGGGCATGTGTTGATACACGGTGGTAATGTGAGCTTTGTGAACTTTGATTTCGGAGTCTCACGGAAACCTTCTGCTGTGAGTCGGGCTGTTCACCAACGTTGAGCAATTTTGATAGTTCGTTGCGCAATTGTGTCTACTCTGTAGTGAGTGTTCCGTTACTGCAAGTGGCGATCAGCCAAGGTAGTTTTGATAGCTCGTTGCCGAACTTGGGCCTGCTCTGTTGTGGGTGTTCCGTTATTATGTGTTTGCCAAAGTTGTGCGGCAGCTCGTTATTAAGAGTTATGGTCAGCTAGTCAGGTTTTGTACTTTTGGTTTGTGACGTCGAGCAGTGCTGAGCTAAGTGGAAGCACTGGCCACTGGTATTCGGGTGATGTTTGTTTTTGTCTGGTGCGCGTAAGACGCGAGGGCATTGTATGTTGAGGCTGTTGGGGCAGTCTTTCGATCGCTCCGTTGGTTATAGGTGGATGTGCTTAGTTTGTTGGTTCACGGAGTTTGGTGGTGTTATTTCAAACTTTACGTAGTTTCGCGTGCTGGTAGTGCGCGCTCCCGAACAATTGATGACGTGGATGGGCAACTCAGTTCTGCTCCTTCGTGTTTCCTCGTTACACGTGGTTACTAGCTGAGAGAAGCTAGCCACCTGTGTGTGTGTGTGAAACGACGGTGCAATCCACGAGTTATGATTAGTTTAATGGCCTGTTCTGTGAGTGGTATTTTTAAGTCTGACTTCGTTGAATTACTTCGAGAAAGGGGTTGCCTTCTTTGTAAGAGGAGGACACTGTTCGGCCAAACAGTCAAACGACGGCCACCGAAATCAGCCACCGACAGGACAGAGGACATATGCCCGATCCCGTTATTGTTTTAAGTGTTTGTTTCATTTATTTTGCGAAGGATTGGCGGTTGACTCCGAGCGCGCCACTTAAGGTTAAGTTGTCCTGGAGTGAAACTCTTGTGGTTGTATCGGCTGATGACTTGGACCGTGACGCTACACAGTCAGAGCGAGCTTTTTGAGAAGCTCTGTCAACTGTATTAACTGTTGTTGGTCTTGTATTACTCGAATGATTTTGGAAGGACGCGCTCTCGGAGTGCCTGCTACTATTGTGTCAATTTGTGCTGTGGTGGCTTTGTGTTTCCGTATGAATGACTGAGGACGGCAAAGATAAAGTTATCTCAGTTGGCTTTAGGGCGCAAAAGAGTTTTTGTACTCACCCATAACTGCTTAAGTGAAACGTTGCAGTTGAGTGCTGTTGTTGTACGTTCTACTAACGCATGAAAACTGTGTTCACCGTCTTGTCCAGCTTGTGTCTTAGTGATAAGGGCCTATGCCTCACCAAGTGTTAAGATCTAAATTAAGTTACGACTAGTGCTGGTAGAAATAAAAGGGTTAGCCTCGCTAGTTGTAAATCATAAGAACTAAGTGAACTTGCTTTAAGTGATATTATACCAACATCAAGAAAAGTTTAGCATCACCTCGGTTCCGATAGCTCCGGAACCCGTACAGAAAACTGGGATAGAGATCAACATAAACATTGTTTCCGCCGTTTTTATTCCTCATGAAAACCACACATTGCATGTTGTACCACCATACAGAGAGACCTTCTAAGGTGGTGGTCTAGATTGCTGTACACACCGGTACTTCTAATACCCAGTAGCCCGTCCTCTTGCATTGATGCATGCCTCTATTCGTCGTGGCATACTATCCACAAGTTCGTCAAGGCACTGTTGGTCCAGATTCTCCCACTCCTCAACGGCAATTCGGCGTAGATTCCTCAGGTTGGTTGGTGGGTAACGTTGTCCATAAACAGCCCTTTTCAATGTATCCCAGGCATGTTCGACGGGGTTCATGTCTGGAGAACATGCTGGCCACTCTAGTCGAGCGATGTCGTTATCCTGAAGGAAGTCATTCACAAGATGTGCACCATGGGGGCGCGAATTGCCGTCCATGAGGACGAAGGCCTCGCCAATATGCAGCCGATATGGTTGCACTAACGGTTGGAAGATGGCATTCATATATCGTACAGCCGTTACGGCGCCCTCCATGACCACCAGCAGCGTACGTCGGCCCCACACACTGCCACCATAAAATATCAGGGAACCTCCACCTTGCTGTACTCGCTGGCAGTGTGTCTCAAGGCGTTTAGCCTGACCGCGCTGCCTCCAAACACGTCTCCGACGATTGTCTGGTTGAAGGCATATGCGGCACTCATTTGTGAAGAGAACGTGATGCCAATCCTGAGCGGTCCATTCGGCATGTTGTTGGACTCATCTGTACCACGCTGCAAGGTGTCGTGGTTGCAAAGATGGACTTCGCCATGGACGTCGGGAGTGAAGTTGCGCATCATGCAGCGTATTGCACGCAGTTTGAGTCGTAACACGACGTCCTGTGGCTGCACGAAAAGCATTATCCAACATAGTGGCGTTGCTGTCAGGGTTCCTCCGAGCCATAATCCGTAGGTAGGTAGCAGTTATCCACTGCAGTAGTAGCTCTTGGACGGCCTGAGAGAGGCCTGTCATCGACAGTTTCTGTCGCTTTGGTTCACTCCGAAACGCCTGGACAGTTCCCTTGTTGGGAGCCCTTCCTGGCACAAAGTACCAATGCGGACGCGATCGAACCGCAGTATTGACCGTCTAGGCATGGTTGAATTACAGACAACACGAGCCGTGTACCTCCTTCCTGGTGGAATGACTGGAATTGATCGGCTGTTTGACCCCCTGTCTAAAAGGTGCTGCTCATGCATGGTTGTTTACCTCTTTGGGTGGATTTATTGACATCTCTGAACAGTCAAATGGACTGTGTCTGTGATACAATATCCACAGTCAACGACTATCTTCGGAAGTTCTGGGAACCGGGATGATGCAAAACTGTTTTTGATGTGAATAGTTACTGAGACTAAGCAGTTGTAGTAGAACTGTAGCTAGGCAACCGTCTGGGTATAGTGGAATCAGTAGCCACTAGACTAGCTCTCTTAGAAGTTACTGTAGCCAATTTAAGGGTTGGTGGTACATATTAAGCGTGTACTTGTCTTAAAAACCTATGTGGTGTGTGCGTCTACCCCACGAAATGTGATGTCTTTGTAGAGTGAAGTCACTCGTTTTAGTGATTCTTTTACTGAAAGATGTTTTTGAACGTGACGCCACATGGTAGCGAATTTTAAGTGGATTTGTAATCAATAGTAAAAGAACTTGTTTTTTGTATTATAATTGTTAAAACTAATTAGTTGTGGTTTTTACCAAACATTTATAATATTAAGTTTGGAGTTCCAGAGTTTCTTCGAGTCACTGTTTATTCACTCCATCTTAAGGCTGGTTACGTTATTCTTTTACTGTTGTTTTCCTTTAAGGGGCAGATCTGATGACTGGATGCACAGATTGATGGTTCATGATTAGTTATTCAGGTCTCTGGCACAGAGCGAGGTTCTGCCCTTCTTGCTTCCCTCACAGAGACCTTCACAAACGCGCTATTCCTGCCATTGCCATCGCGTGCCACAGGGGCGTGGAGCAACGGTGCCTGGCGTTTGGTGTCCATCAGCACATCGCTTGATCTAGATGCAAGACTGGGAATTTCTGTAGAATCGGAATTTCTAAAGCATAAATATAAAGAAACAAGGTTAAAAAATGAAGTTTGAATCATCACGACATATCATAGGTAAAAACCCCCCCAGTTTCCTTGATATGAAGTTGTGGTACAGCGTCATTGATTCATTTCTCCCCCACCAACTCGTATGCAAATCATCTAATACTTCATTCCATATCTGTTGCTGCTGAAATTTCAGATTGGGAGGGGGAGGATACACAGCAGGAACATGTAGCTGGTGATAATCCTCCATGTACGTATCGCGCATGTGTGTGTGTGTGTGTGTGTGTGTGTGTGTGAGCACGCGCGCCTGCCCGCCCGCCCTCCAGCCCTCCCGCCCGTGCGCGTGTTATCTGAGTACCAATTCAATATGTTGCAAGTTGCAGGTTATCTTACAGAATTAGAGGAGTTACCACCTTGCAAAATGGATGTGAAACAGAGGGTAAATGAGATATATGTTTATAATATCTTCAATGACGATAACTCCAAAGAGGGTGTTAAACATTTACTCATGTGTATACATAGACGAGTAGCCCAAATAAGTTTGCAGCAGGGGCACATTGCAATCAATCGCCGACGTCACAACATATTTGCCCTATCAATATATAAACACTGACGGAAAAAGTCTGACATCAAGAAGAAGTTGTGTGTCATAAACTATAGTTGGGAGGCATTTTTCTACATCTGAAGGATGATGTCTATTCCAGTTCTGCGCCAGTAGCATAAGAGTGGTAGTAGAAGCACCACTGTTGTTGTGGTCTTCAGTCTTGAGACTGGTTTGATGCAGCTCTCCATGCTACTCTATCTTGTGCAAGCTTCTTCATCTCCCAGTACCTACTTCAACCTACATCCTTCTGAACCTGCTTGGTGTATTCATCTCTTGGTCTCCCTCTACGATTTTTACCCTCCACGCTGCCCTCCAATACTAAATTGGTGATCCCTTGATGCCTCAGAACATGTCTTACCAACCGATCCCTTCTTCTAGTCAAGTTGTGCCACAAACTTGTCTTATCCCCAATCCTACTCAATACCTCCTCATTAGTTATGTGACCTACCCATCTAATCTTCAGCATTCTTCTGTAGCACCACATTTCGAAAGCTTCTATTCTCTTCTTGTCTAAACTATTTATCGTCCATGTTTCACTTGCATACGTGGCTACACTCCATACAAATACTTTCAGAAACGACTTCCTGACACTTAAATCTATATTCGATGTTAACAAATTTCTCTTCTTCAGAAACGCTTTCCTTGCCATTGCCAGTCTACATTTTATATCCTCTCTACTTCGACCGTCATCAGTTATTTTGATCCCCAAATAGCAAAACTCCTTTACTACTTTAAGTGTCTCATTTCCTAATCTAATTCCTTCAGCATCACTCGACTTAATCCGACTACATTCCATTATCCTCGTTTTGGTTTTGTTGATGTTCATCTTATATCCTCCTTTCAAGACACTATCCATTCCATTTGTGGTGTCACCGCCAGACACCACACTTGCTAGGTGGTAGCCTTTAAATCGGCCGCGGTCCGTTAGTATACGTCGGACCCGCGTGTCTCCACTGTCAGTGATTACAGACCGAGCGCCGCCACACGGCAGGTCTAGAGAGACTTCCTAGCACTCGCTCCAGTTGTACAGCCGACTTTGCTAGCGATGGTTCACTGACAAATTACGCTCTCATTTGCCGAGACGATAGTTAGCATAGCCTTCAGCTACGTCATTTGCTACGACCTAGCAAGGCTCCATTACCAGTTACTATTGATGCTGTAAAACCTGTACCGTCAAGAGCTATGTTCACCAATTATGGTTTAAAGTTAAGTATTCCAGAAGATACGTACGTTTTTTACTAGTCTCATTTCCGTGTCCTGTTCCAGACCTCACGCCAGCCTGCGTGAGCTTAAACGCGTGCCTTTCGGCTACCTCATAGTGGCTTGGCTGTCTTGCCAAGTCACAACACCGTTCAACTGCTCTTCCAAGTCCTTTGCTGTCTCTGACAGAATTACAATGTCATCGGCGAACCTCAAAGTTTTTATTTCTTCTCCGTGGATTTTAATACCAACTCCGAATTTTTCTTTTGTTTCCTTCACTGCTTGCTCAATATACAGATTGAATAACATAGGGGAGAGGCTACAACCCTGTCTCGCTCCCTTCCCAACCACTGCTTCCCTTTCATGTCCCTCGACTCTTATAACTGCCACTATAGCACCACTATAAGGATGTAAATCATGTTTGCTTTAAACACACGCTGTTACGGTCGTGGGCGTTAGTTAACTTTGAGATTGAGTTGATGTCAGTCAAGAATTCCTTTAAGGCGACAAAGATGCCATTATCAGCACCTCACTGAGTTCGATCGAGATCGTATAATAGGGCTACGAGAAGCTGCATGTTCCTTCTGCAATATTGCAGAAAGACTTGGAAAGAATTTAGCCACTGTAGATGATTGCTGGCAGCGGTGGTCAGGAAGTCATACAAAGCACACCGGGCTCCGGACGGCCATGAGGCACTAAGGAGCGCGAAGAACATCGTGTTCGGCGTTTGGCTCTGGCGCTTCGTATTGCATCTGCAGCAGCAATTTGAGCAGCAGTTGGCACCACAGTGACACAAAGAACTTTTACAAATCACTTACTTCAAGAACTATTCCGACCAGACGCCCTGTAGCATGCATTACACTGACATGCAAATCAACGTTTTTGCTACTTCAGTGGCGTCAAACGAGAGTTCATTGGAGGGCTGAGTTGAGGTCTGTTGTGTTTTCCGAGGAAAGCTGATTCTGCCTCGGTGCCAATGATGGCCGTATGTTGGTTACAAGAAGGGCAGATGAGAGCCTGCAACCAACGCGTCTGCGTGCTAGACACACTGTACTAGTACCTGGAGCAATGGTCTCTGGGATGCGATTTCGCATGACAGAAGGAGCTCTCTCGTCGTTATTCCACGTATCCTGATTGCAAATATGTGCTTCAGTCTGGTGATTCTCCCTGTTGTACTGCCATTCATGATCAGAATTCCTGGGGTATTCAACAGGATAACGCTCCTCCACATACCGCTTTTGTAACCCAACATGCTCTTCAGAGTGTCGACATGCTGCCTTGGCTTCCTCGATCACCAGACCTGTCTCCAGTCGATCACATTCGGGACATCATCGGACGACAACTCTAGTGTCATCCACTACCGGCATTAACCGTCCTTGTATTGACCAACTAAGCGCAACAAGCACGGAACACATCCCAGAAACTGACATCTAGCACCTGCACTACACAATAAATGCTCGTTTGCATGCAACAATCTGGCGGTTACACTGATTATTAATGTACCAGCATTTCACATACACAATGACTTATCTCGCACTTACATTAATCTATGATCTTGGTATGTAAATCACTTAAGTATGTTACCTGGAAAATTGTATTCACGAAGTTAAATTATTTTGTATTAATTACTTTTTGGTGCTGCTATTTTTCCGGGAGAATATATACACTGAAGAGCCAAAGAAACTGGTACATTTGTCTAGTATCGTGTAGGGTCCCCGCCAGCACGCAGAACTGTCGCAGCACGACTCCACTAAGGTCTGAAGTAACGCTGGAGGGAATTGACACCATGAATCCTGCAGGGTTGTCCATAAATCCGTAAGAGTACGAGAGGGTGCAGATCTCTTCTGAACAGCACGTTGCAAGGCATCCCAGATATTCATGTCTGAAAGTCTGGTGGCCAGCGGAAGTGTTTAAACAGAGAAGAGTGTTCTGGAACCACTCTGTAGCACTTCTGGGCGTTTGGGGTGTCGCATTGTCCGGCTGGGACTGACCAAATCCGTCGGAATTTAGAATGAACGTGAATGGATGCAGGTGATCAGACGTTCGCCAAACGGGGTCCCATATCAGTCCAACTGCACATGCCCCACACAATTACAGAGCCTCCACCAGCTTGAGCAGTCTCCTGCTGAAACGCTGGGCCCATGGATTCATGAGGTTCTCTAGATACCCGTACACGTCCATCCGCCCCACACAGTTTGAAACGAGACTCGTCCGACCAGGCAACATGTTTCCAGTCATCAACAGTCCAATATCGGCGTTGACGGGCCCAGGTGAGGCGTAGAGCTATGTGTCGTGCGGTCATCAAGGGTACACGAGTGGGCCTTCGGCTCCGAAAGCCCGTATCGAAGATGTTTCGTTGAATGGTTCGCACGCTGACACTTGTTGATGGCCCTTCATTGAAATCGGCAGAAATTTGCGGAAGGGTTGCACCTCTGTAACTTTGAACGAATCTCTTCAGTCGTCATTGGTCCCGTTCCTGCAGAATTTTTTTCCCGCCGCAGCGATGTCGGAGATTTGATGCTTTACCGGATTCCTGATATTCACGGAACACTCGTGAAATGGCCATACGGGAAAATTCATCGCTACTTCGGAGATGCTGTGTCCCACTCTCGTACGACGACTATAACACCACTTTCAAACTTACTTAAATCAGCCTTCCGTTGTAGCAGCAGTAACCGATCTAACAACTGCGCCAGACGCTTGTTGTCTTATATAGGCGATGCCGACCGCAGCGCCGTATCTGCCTGTTTACGTATCTCTGTATTTGAATACGCATGCCGGTACCAGTTTCTTTATCGCTTCAGTGTATATGGGGTTACTTACTTTGTATAGTGTATACTTTTACACGAGGCTGGGTACACATTATTTTTCTCTATTGTTATTTCACATCTCTCACCCCACGTGGATGGGCTGTCAGAGCTCTTCATCCAAAAGCTTTAAAAAAAATAGTGATTTTAAAAACTAAAAAAATGTTGAATTATGTTGACGTTTACGTAAAACATTAACAATTGATTTTCTTTGTTGTTTAAATTAAAATCCGAGATAAAAATAGAAACATTTATTTAAAACAATACTCAGAAACGGTGACATTCTTCTAAAAAACGGCAGTGCACTTTCACTTAATAACAGGGAGAAAAGGATTTAAGAAGGAGAAAATGTGTTCTATAGGACTGAGGGTTGTGTGTAAACAATTCAGAGATCCGTTGGGCAGTGACTATGAAGACGGGGGTAGGTGTTAGGACGAATAGTGCGAGGACAGAGAGTGAGGAGGAGTTTGGTGGGTGGGCAGGCCGCTCCGTGCTTCAAGAGGAGAAGGGTTGGGGAGAAATGGAAAGGCAAGAGGGGAGCCTTGATTTAAAGTGGGATAGGTGGGGAGGAGTTATATAAATATCGTGGCTGGTTTCATTGTCTGGAAGAGGGAGTCGATTGAAGTTGCAATGGGGTAGGAGATAAGTAGCCTGTGTAGGTCTAATAACGGTGAGATGTGGTGGTAAAGGCGCGGAAGTGTGCCAGGAATGATGCTCAGAAGGGTAAAACTGGGGTTATTGGAATCTAATCTGCGGATATTGTAGGGTATACGGAGATGATTAGGTAGGTTTCACCATATTGACTACAACCTTGAATAACGGCTAGATGTCTTACACTTTACCGTATGACTTTCGATTATTCATTGAGAGTTACTGTACGCGATCAGCCATTACTCATGCTAGTTAATATAACTACTTGCGGTGGCGACTCCGTCGTTCCTCTACCTCTTTATATCCCTTTTAATTTGCAATGTTTCGTATTTAGTACTTTTAATTAGTGTCTACACATCAATATGTTTATACTTTTTCAGTTTTTAATACCTGCAGTGGGCAAAGAATTGTAATTAGATATCTACTCTGATTTCATCCTAGTATTTGCACATAATTCCTAATCTGTCACTATCACATTAATGGTTACATAGAACGCTGTACTGATTTTGTATTAATGGCCTAAATACCTGATGAAGCTATCGGCACTTCTAAATCGATCGTAATAAAGTAACATAATCAAATACAGATGCTCAGAATTAATCTTTGGAACAGTTTCTCTTTCATACTTCTGAGAGTTTCATTTTGGCGCATATTTTGTAGTTCACGTAAATCTTCCTTCTATGCATACAACGGACATTCAGATTTTATGAAACGAAACCTGCTTCGCACATTGATTAATTGTAAGTGTTTTCTCCCTCCTTCGTTTAATCAAAAAGAATTACAGCCCTTTCTTTGTTCTTGAAGCTATTATTGTACGTCTTCTTTGGGCTAGGAAGATACAGTATTTTGGCTCTGAACTTAAATCAGCACAAAATCATCATTCTAACTACAGTTTGTCGAGTCGTCAGAGTTATTTCCTGTTTCTTCTAATGTTTCCACTATTCCCAACAAAATGTCTACATCTTTGAATGAATGTCACAGAAATTAACTATTAAATAATACCTCGGCAAGAAAAGTGATATGTCGAGAAACAGCCCTTTAAGTTTGTCACAGAAAAACATGTGCGAAGTGCCCCAACGCGCACGAAAAATGACAGACTTTACTGCCAATAATCCTTAGTTAAAATTTAAAGGAAGCCTACACTATTTTATTATATGTTTTGTAGAACTAATCCTTTAAGTCGAGTTTTCTCAAATATTGCATTTTTGAGCTGTGTTACTGTTGTTGTCGCGTGTAATTGCATTTGTATATCACGTTCTTCACGTGTCATCTTAGCAGGATTGCAATATTAATTGGATTCCACACTACTGTGGAACTCTAGAACCTGCACAAAGATAGATGCTATTAGCATGCATTTACAAGGAAAACACACAGAAAATTAATTCTGTTTCATCAGCAAATAGTAACTGTGAACAACTGTGTCAGAGAAACTATCAACAGAGACTGAAATTCGCTTTACAAATTAGGATAGCATTGTACCATGTTACATGTTTACCGATACGCCATCAACCAAGGCTACGCGCTTGCCCTTTCAAGGGAACCATCAGTCATTTACCTGAAACGATTTAGGGAAATCACGGATAACCTTAATCAGGATGGCCGGACGCGGGTTCGAACCATCGTCCTTCCGAATGCGAGTCCAGTGTGCTAACCACTTCGCCACCTCGGTCAGTGATGTGCACAGGCTACTGCCGTACCTTGACAACCATTCCACACTAAGCTCCGAGAGGGCAAAATGTGGAATCGTCTGTGACTAGCTCGGCATGGGTAGTTGGTTGTTGACGCTAAGCCAGCGAATAGTAAGGGTGGGTGGTATATGCACTCGTGAATACACCTCTATGCGTCGCGTGCGGTCCCGTTAGCGGCGCACAGCTGGCTGTGAAGCGCTACCAACGCAGCTGCAGCACTGTGGTCTTTGTGAATGGGCAGTGTGTGGAGTTCAGGAATCTTATGGTGGTGTAAAGGTTCTGTTACATTTATTTAAATAAAGACACAAACATTCTTATCTATCCCCGTAGCTATGGCAATTATGTAAACAGTACACAGTTTTAAACGTAGTACAAGTCAGCTCTTGAGTTATAATTTTATCGTGGCAAATGTTTAGCCAGCACACGTGGCTTTTATTATTTTCCCACCTTTTTACGCTTGGAACAGAATTCTATATTTACCACAAGTGACCTTGCAACCATGCAGGCTGCTTCAGTGGCATCAAGTCAGCCATCTTAGATTCTGATGTCATAGGACTGCTGAAATACCCAGTCGGCATCTTGGATTGCCATCTAGGATTTAAGTGACATGACAAACATTCGGTCTGTCCCAATATCCCCAGGTCCACCATCTTGGAATTTGACATAATATGGTGACGAATTATGACAACCACCCAAGTTGTCCTAGTGTCCACCAGGTCCGTCACCTTGGTTTCTAGCATCATAGAGGTTGTCTTAAGGTCAGCCATCTTGGATTGGTGCATACTTAGGACAACTGGGCTAGGTCCACCATCGTGGACTTCCCACATACACGCTCTAAGGATGTGCGCTGACGACCAACTTTACACACCGACTGCCTACTATTCGCAGCTTAAACCTTACAACAACGTATCTATAATCGCCCGTCACACAGCTTTACTTATTCTTCCACTGGCTTGGAGCTCGATCCCAATTAGCGGTGACGTGGAAGAATAAATAAACGAAAAGACATATAGTAAATATTTGTAGGTCATATGCCGTATCAAGGCGGAAACTTCTCACACTGTGCCATGGTATTTTCGGAGGCCTGATTGTTGTTTATCGTGGATATTTGAAGGTAATCCAACAGTTGTTCTTGAACAATGTACGTCAAGGCTTTAGTTACTGCAGGTAATATGCTTATAGGTCTATAGTCGCCTGGTGATTTTGGATTATAATTTTTTGGAATTGGTCGTGTTAGTCTCCGTTTCCACTCAGTAGGATGTGTGCCACAAAGAAGAGAGAGATGGAAGATTCCTGTAAAAACTGGAACTATAATATCGGCAACGTTTCTAATCGTGCCTATATTCACAGCATCATTACCTACGGGACAGACGATAAATACTGTCCGCTACATCCAGACTCTTTTAAAGCATCATCGCTCTTTACATGATAAACGCCCTGAATAGAAAATCATACTATAGCACTATTAAGCACGGCCTCACATCACTCCGGATTTTGGACTTTTGTTGAGAAAGTCTTCAGCACCCTCCCAACAGTCCTGACTCGGCATACTTCAACTACCATATTTTCAATTGTATGAAAGAACAACTGTGAGGTCAGTGATACTAGACGCTGGAGGATATCCAGAAAGTAGCACGTCTATGTCTTCTTGTAGCCAGGGGGATTTTGAAACAATGGGAAAATGTGTACAAATAAACAGAAACCTTATTGAAAAGTGACGGAAACATCTGTCAATTAAGCTGATTTACTTGGTTTAATGTGTTGCTCTTAATTCCCAGTACAACCTATGTATATTTAAGCCGCGAAGCCATTATCAAGTGGTGAGGAATTACGTAACATAACTGGCGTCTTATTGTGTTAAATAAATCCTGAACACCTGATAAGGGCCTATGAGCCAAAAATGGGCGTGACACAAAGTATACTTCATGCAGCAGGAGCTGTTATTTATTAAGATCGTTAATAACAGCTGCTGATATCCTCCCTACAATTAGAATAACACACTGAACAAAATAATACAATACAGAAAATTCCCCAGGCTATGCAGTTGGATGTGGGCTTCCACAATAGCGGCGTGCGTGCGAGAAGACGGATGGTGGGGCGACGTGCAGTGGCCTCATAGTAGTGTCCCATGTGACGCACCATCGTCTTTCTGACAAGTGTGTCTGTAGCGTGTGTTGTCTGGTGTACGTAGAGCGCTGACTGTCTCGTTACTTCGGTTGTGCAGAACTTACTTAGCCATTGTAGTGCAGTATTGGATTCATTTTGTATGGCAGAACACGATAAGATTACATTACAAAGCGGCAGTGAGAGTATTCCGAGCACATAATTTATTCTGCGGAGAGTCGGAAACAGAAACAATGGCCCAATGTGGTGCTTACCCAAGAATTTCCTGTTACAAGGATCGGCCTAATCTGGAGTATGTGACGTGGACATGACACAGAAACCACTCATAAGTTAATGGTAGAATCTGACATGTCGAAACCAGCCCGTAAATTTTCTGTGCAGGAAGAATACGCAGAAAGAAACATAATGTCAGACTTTTAGCTGCTAAGACACACTGCAAGTATTTTTAAACGTGTTGAAAATACCAGATTCTTAGCTCGTCAGTCAGTTGTAGAAATGTACAAGCAGACTGCATTTTGCCTGATTTGCATGCAGCTCACATAACGTAGCTGTCTTGTAGGCCCTCTATTCTCTTTAGAGCACAATAGTTTGACTATACAAAATGGAGACCACAAGAGATCACTAGAGGGCACTGTTCTCTAGGGTTATCAGTCGAGATGTAAATCAAAACCACGACGTTTGCAAATTCTAGAAAACTCGTCCTTAAAGCTGAGACATTCCTTAAAGGTTGTAAACTCAATTTTATTACAGTAAGTGATATTTAAAAATCACTACCACACTCGTTAGAATCTGAATTAACTAACTCCATTACATAACTCATTCCAGCAATCTTTAGGCAAAAATTAAATATTTTTTAGAACAAGATATTTTGAGACAACATCTGGAGTCCTAACGTACTCTGGTAATTGGAAATATTGTTGCTCTTAAAAAGTTTTCCCACACCTCTGAAAAGTCGTTTCTGATACGTGTGGTCTGTTATAAACTGGATTTTGAACTAGGCAGTTTAAAGCAACGCGATTAACAACGGCAGACGCTCTATGGAAACCTCAGAAATAACATCATATCACCAGCAATTTCTCTGAATTCGTGACTGAGCCATTATTTTTTCGCATGTCTGAACTTGAAACAACATGACAAACATTTTTGTTCCGGATCTGGACTGAAACCAAGCACCTATAGCCATTTTTACTAAGCAAATCTTTCGTGGTTGACCGAGACTCGATCACAGCAATGGTCATCAGTGGTGACTTAGCATAAAGAGTTGTGAAATAACGAAGTTTTCGCCAGTATCAGTTAGCAAATCTGAACTGCGACAGTATGGGCGTCTTTTTCCTGCCCATACTGTCGCAGTAAGTAAAAAACTAAATTTACATCCATATCGCCAGATAAACAATAGTCATGGCGATACATTAAAGCGTATTCCATCTTCTTGTCACAGAGCCAGCACCCAGCATTATACTAAAAATAATGATGTAACCTCCAGAAACCATCTGAAGATGAACCTGAAAAGGTTCGAAAACCGGTCCATGGAATAAAATATAATTATTCAAGAAAGTGACTGGTTGCTGTTTTATGTAACTTATTTACAGAAAATTGTTTACCACCAGTATTTCGGTATGCATACGGTAGGGCTTAAAATAAAATCATGAATATTTTTGTGCTGGACCAAGATTCTAGCCCAGATACGTGCCTTTCGTGGAGACCTAGAAGAGTTTGCAATCTTGGGGAAAACAACGAAAAGATCGAATTATATAGTTCCGTGTTGGTCAGATGCTAGGAAGGAGGAGATCCGAATTCGGATCCAGTCCAGCACAAAATGTTTCAATTTCTCAAGGTCAGATAAAATTAGAGCACCGTAACCTTAAAAGATCATTGCCTCGTTAAATAAAATAAAGTTTCTTGTGTAAGGAAGCTTACTAGCGACAAAGTTCTTATTTGCCGCGACTTCTGCCTCTGCTATGGTCGCACCTAAGCCGGCTGTGCCCCAGTTGGTAGCGAAGGGATATGGTGTTTATAATACGGATTATAAACTACGGTGCAACTTGACGTCCTTCAATTGGCATTACTAGACATGAAGGAGATCTGCTCGTGTGCGTTTAAAATAGATGACGAAAGAGTGAATTGGACCCACCCCACACAACAAAGAAACTAGGATCAGTCCACAAGACCACTGAACTGCACATTTGCCACCTCTTTGATTGTGTCGTAAAGTATGGTGCGGTGAGAGAAATTAGTTCCCTATTAAATGGTTAGTTATCAGCAGGTTTCTGACACGGAAATTATGTCAGCGGGATGTAAATAAGCTTTCAGCCATTATAACCTGTAAACAAATCCACTTTTGAAATTTTCACTATTTCAAGAAATTTCCTAGTGGTAAAATACCATTGCAAAGAAAGAAGTTACCAAATACTTCGATTATTACTGTCATTGTAGCTATTAGCTTCTTCATTCTGCTCTTGTTACATGCGTGCTTGAAGGAACCATTTAATGCTTCTTGGTCATTTTTAGGACCAGTTGCCCAGAAACAGGTAAATATTAGCTCTCAACAAATGGTTGCGACGTTCTGCGCCAAGTGGACTGTAAAAACGAGTCATTTAGTTCTTTACATGAATAGGGAATACTTTTCAAGTTAATATCCTCCTTCCCCCTTCACCCACTGTCTGCTCTCCACGACAAGGACAAGCTACTGTCAGTGGGGATGTAACCACTCTGTTGAGCACACTTCCATTGTTTCTTCGTTGAAGTGAAATTTGATTTTGTGTTTATAATCTCCAATTACACAGATCTGCGTTGAAAAAATTATTTCATATTTTTATAGTGACCCTTATGGAAGTTGTTGTGCTGAATACAGAAAAAAATAGTGAAAAAATTCCATCCCCCTTTGTTTACCCACTAATTACACATTGAAGTTTTAGTTTTAAGTTGGCTTTAACATACGTATAAACTACAACTTTTTTCTAAAATCTAAATAATAACTATAAAATATAACATTTTTAGCCTAATAAGTTAACTTGCAAATGTAATCAGTCAAAATTTAAGTTGCGGTGATGAGGCAGCCTATCTTTTGTCAGAAAAATCTGTACGGTAAAACTGGTAAAATCCGGTTCATACTAGATTTGCTGCCAGTATACTGTCTGTGTCAGTACCGTTTCTACTCTTCTTCCCTCCCCCTCCACCCACTGTCTGCTCTCCACAGCAAGGACAAGCTACTGTCAGTGTGGATGTAACCATTCTGCTGAGCACACTTTCATTGTTTCTTCATTGAAGTGAAATTTAGTTTTGTGTTTATAATGGCTTCTAGAGATTGTGTGAACTCTCCTGATTGTTTCTACTTTATTTGTGGGACTTACACTGTGAAAAAGCAACAAAGAAACATTTCTTATTTTATTAAAAAGGTATACTTTGCCGGCTTTGGTATGAAACTGGGTGGTCAAGACAAATCATGGACTCCTCACAAAGTGTGTCCTGTGTGTATAAAAGAACTGAGACAATGGTTTCAAGGAAAGAAGAAATAATTTCGTTTTGCAATATCTATGATTTGGAGAAAACCGAAAAATCATAGTGAAGACTGCTATGTTTGCTCTTGCTGTGTGCAAGGTTTTAATTTGAAAAATAAAAAGCAGATTTTGTATCCAAACATTCCTTCACCTCTGCGCCCTGTTCCTCACGGGCTACGTTTACCTGTATCTTGTCCTCCAGGTACACTTGCAGATATTGTATATGATGTTGATCAGTTGTCTCAGGACAGTGATGATGATGACAACGATACTAGTTATGAGCCCTAACAATGACCAAAACTCTTCACACAATGGGACCTAAATGATCTGCTTAGAGACTTAGACCTTCCAAAGGATTCAGTCTAGATTTTAGGGCCGAGGTTGAAAGAAAAAGGGTTGTTGGCTACTGGAACATCGTTTTCATGGTACAGGAGTAGAGAAAAAGAGTTTGTGCCTTTTTCTCTCTCAAGTGGGCGACCTTGTTGTTTGTACTAGTGTTCCCGGCATGAGTTATTCAATATCAAATTCGAACTCGATGAATGGAGAGCTTTCATTGATTTCTCCAAAAGGAGCCTGAAAGCTGTTCTTCTGCACAACGGAGACCAATATGCATCAGTACCAGTAGGACATTCAGTTCATTTGAAAGAATGTTTTTAGAACCTTGAATCAATCCTTAACAAGCATAAGTACTCTGATCACAAGAAGCCATTTGTGGGGATCTGAAAGTGATCTTTATGCTACTAGGCCGACAGAGTGGCTAAACAAACGTTCCCCTGCTTCCTCTGTGAATGGAATAGTCGTGACAGTAAATAACATTATGTTAAAACAGAATGGCCGATAGGAAAAATTTTGGTTCCTGGAGTTAAGAACGTTGAGAAGGAGAGTTTAGTGGATCCTAATTTTACTTCTGCCTCTTCACATAAAGTTGGAACTGATGAAATAAGTTCTCAAAGCATTGCGTAAAGAAGGAGAGTGCTTTAGATATCTTTATGAGCAATTCCCTGGCCTCTTAAAGAAGAAGAATTTGTAGGGCGTGACATGAGAAAACGTACGAAGGATGAAAACTTAGAGTTTAAAATAGAAAACCGGGAAAGGAAAGCATGGAAGTCTTTTAAACAAGTGGCAACAGGCTTTCTAAGAAATAAAGTAGACCCAAACTACAAGAATATTGTTGCCAATCTGTTAACTAACCAAAAGCTGTCAGGCCGCAAGGTGAGTTTTAAAGTTCATTTCCTTCATTTTCATCTGAACTACTTTCTGGAAGATCATGGAGCTGATAGTGAAGAACAAGGAGACCGATTCCATCGAGGCATAAAAGGAATGGAGCGAAGATATCAAGGACGCTGGGATATGAACACGAAGGCTAACTACTGTTATTTTTGGCACTTTTATTTTTCCTTCGAACCATTTAATGCTTCTTGGTCATTTATTACCGGTTTCGGCTTACCGACATCTTCAGATCTGTTGTAAATATAAATATTGTGTAAGCGACCAGATTCGATTAGTTAAGACTAAATCTATACAAGTATTAATGATGCATGAAATATAGAAATATAAAATATTTATAGCCATGTATAGGTGCCATACATACCGTTAAAATATTCTGATAAAAATCATCAAGTTAAACATGTGAGTTCATGGTACGTGCTGATAATACTCCGATTGTGTCAGGTATTTATATAAGAACCTAATGCCAGCAGAGGGAACTTTAGCTAGAGTACATAGTAAACCAGTGTCGCCAATAAAAAGATTAAAATGCAGTGTGCACTGTCTTTAGTTAAAAATTTTTCCTTTGTCTAAGTGAGCCAAATGAAAATATTCAGAGACCTGTTAGTTTGAATAGCGAGGAGCACCCCAGCAGATAGGCGTGTGCCGGCCGCCGGCGACGAGGAGACTGGGCCGTCCTCCGTTAGTTCAGCCACAGGAAAACATGGAAGTCATGCAGAGAAGCCATGACATATTCGTCATCGATACCGCACTCTAATACAGTATCGATTATAGAATTTCTATTTTTAACTAAGGATCACTACTTTATTAATTGTATTACGATTACATTCACTGTTAGGTGATCTCTTAGGATAGAAGATTTTGTGATTTTTATTTTATACTTTTTATACTGGCATTCATAAAAGGTTGTATGTTACCTAACCAGGCTAAGGTCTGTATTGTGTAGTATTTGTGCTTTATATGGATTTCAAGTATGAGTCCAATTTCACATATAGAATATTAGCATAGGTTTTTAATGTCAGACGCTCATTTAGCCAAAGGAAAACTTTTTAGCTAAAGAAAGTGCATATTGCATTTTAATCTTTATATTGGCGACACTGGTTTGCTATGTACTCTAGCTAAAGTGCCCTCTGCTGGCATTAGGTTCTTGTATAAATACCTGACGCAATCGGAGTATTATTAGCACGTACCATGAACTTACATGTTTAACTTGACGATGATTTTTTATCAGAATATTTTAATGGTATGTATGGCACCTATAAATGGCTATAAATATTTTATATTTCTATATTTCATGCATCATTAATACTTTTATAGATTTAGTCTCAACTAATTGAACCTGGTTGCTTACACAGTATTTATATTTACAACAGATCTGAAGATGGCGGTAAGCCGAAACCGGTAATAAAGTGTAAAGAATTCTGTGTGATCAAGACGGACTTTCAAAAATAAAGGTGCCAAAAATAAAATGATTGCAGAATCATTTACAGACTTCATGTCTTCAATTGATAACTACTGTTAGATGTTAAAAAGAGAAAATCCTCAACTCCCCAGCAGGTAAATTACAAAAAGAAGTTTGGAAGCACAAAGGAAACGTTACTACAAAGACTTGTAATAGTGTTGTAATAAAGCCTTATAAACTTTTCTTACTCTATGTTTCAGATTACTCTACGTTTAATGTGGTTTAACGACACTGTGCATAAATAGTACTGGTATAAAAATGGCCTTTTTAGGAATTTTCCTAAAAGTTTTACATGTTTTTGTAGACAAACGTTACGTCATAGGAAAAAATATATTACTTCTGAAATCAGCGCCAAAAACTACATAAAAATCAGTTATCAAGACTAAAACAATGTTCAAAAACTTTTCTTTGCAGACCTGTGTTATTCGTAAATTACATTAAAAATAAATTAACTAATGCAGGCGTTGCTTAGTAACAAAAATTACGTTGCATTACTTGATTTACTTGCGCTTAGCAACGACGCTTGTAAAATTTGTGGTAAACACCACTTTCAACGCCAGAGGATGTTAATGTCTTCTGTTAAATGTCACGAACATTATCCCCAGATGACAGATGACATAGTCGACGTCACCTGTTTCAGGTAGTACAAGCAAGAAAATATTGTAGAAGAACTACTTTTTACGTTGAATAAACCCATTTTACGTGGTCCAAATTCACATTTTCGAGGAATTACTGTACCTGTAGTATGCACTTCAACAAAGTAGTAAATATTTCAACGTTGCAAAACTAACATCCGACTCAGACGCCTCACACTTAGTCGCCAACCACAAATTCAAACTTTATGGAACACCAGTCACTAAATTGATGAAGCGTAGACTGTTAACCACTGCTCTTTCTCATCGGAAATTACGCAGTTGACTTATTGGGCTCAGTAACTATACTGCAACAGTAACTTCGTTTGCAAATAACGCGTACGAATTGTAGAATTTAATAGTGCCGTGGCTTCTAGTTTTGTATATTCCTATCCTAAGCTGGCTCTGCGTCATTTAGTCCCCAGGCACTGCACTGACACCAACAGTGTGCTAGTACTGCCGACTTCATTGTTCGTTTCACTTAATTTTGTAATCACCGAGATAAGAGTCACATGATCTCCCAACATGAGAAGTTTCATTGCGTTTCTGCTTCTTTCTGGGAGATTAGTTTTCTGGTTAGTAAATTTTTTCCATTCTAACCAGCGAAGTGCGGCAAAGTGCGGCCAGCATCGCTTTACAAACCGCTGTTTAGTGCTGTTAAGAAAATTTATTTGACGTAGCCGTAGGTGAAGGAATTTAGTTCAAGCTTAAGACATCTTAAGCAATAACGTTCACAAATTACCGACTAAGAAGTGATTATTGTTCAGATACGAAAAAAACTAAAGGCAAAGTCTGTACATCTGGTCCGGTCGATCTTTTCGTCTGATAGAACTACAATATAGTTTACCTAAGAGGTATCTCACATTGTGTTCTTGTAGCGGAAATCATTAGTTGCAACCGCATTTGACATCTAAGGGTTTGGTGATGCTAAAATTACAAAACGATGAACAACCGATGGCTAGGTTCATCCTTAAACTGAAGTGTATTTGTAATAGGAAAACGAAGGAAGACCGTTTGACTTCGCCTTCCACCAATGAAAATTGGAAGCCATATACACAAATGTTTACAGTGCTACGAGTATTTTGAACGTAATAATTGACTTTGACCTCCTAAACTAATAAACCTTTGTTTATAACGAATAGAAATTCTAGACGCGGCAGAGTTCGAATCCGATAACAAGAGACTACAAACTCACCTCTTTACCTACTCCACTATCTTCCCACTTGTATGAATCGCTGTTACAAATGTCCGTTCTGTAACACGTAACACAGTAAACTACAATACAATAGCAGGAGCAACATGTCCTGCATCAAAATCTGAAACTAAATTTTACCTTTAGTCTCTAAAAACGGTGTCATTATTATTACTAGGTACGATGTGTAGATACAAAATATATTTACACGATACTCTAAACAATACTCACAAGGAACTAATTTATTAAATCTTTTTCTAAAGCATGCAATCGCTAATGAATGTGACTGCCGAGGTGAAGGAAGTGCTGTCCAATCGTATCGCGCGGTCCTGTCAGTAGGTCCTTTCTTGCGAAATGTCACAGCTCAAGAAATTGCGCTTTATGAAGATGGATACTGTATCAGCACCATTTCCCATGCACTAGGATATAGAAAATCTATGATACACCTCTAGGTGAAGAGGGCCGAGGAAGTCCACGTAAACGGTCGTCGTCGCCCTGGACGTCCACAGACTACCACAGTGCAGTCAACTGTACTGATGAAGGGCCTTTCAGGACGAGCACAGAAATTAGGAATATCCTTCAGACAAGTGTGAACTGCTCGACCATTCGTCGTCGTCTCAACGAGAGAAGGAGGCATGGACGAAAATCAGCGGTTAAGGAAACGTGGAAGGAGTAACATGAGGCTGCCAGTTGAAACTTCAAACTGGCGTACTGAAGGAAAGCGCTTCCATACTGGGAGCAAGTTACATTTACGGCTGAGAAAGTGTTTTTCACTACACCAAATGCTTTAGTCCACGTATATCAACCAAGTAGAGCGAGATTCGGTAACAAATATGTCCATCAGAGGCAAAGGTGTGGTCAAACTGCTGTCACAGTTTGGGGACTGATATCAGCAAGTGGCAACTGGAACGTCCGTTTGCTATGCACTGCTGCTGTAAAATACTAGAGATCGTAATGCTTCGTTCTGTTCGTCTGAAATTTTCGGGAGGCAGCATAATCTTACAACATGACCGTTCTTCTGTGCACACAGCGAATTGTGTAACGTACTGGTTTCTAATGAACAGAAACGTTGAGCTGCTGGACTGGACTCCCAAAGGCGCTGACCGCAGTTCCATAGAGTACGCATGGGCAGAGACGAAGAAAATTATTAGGCGTAGAAGACCAGCACAGACAACAAAGCCAGTGCTGTCCGAAGCAGTTCGTGACGCTTGGGAAGAGTTGTCACAGAATAACAGATTCATCCGAAAACTTGTTGCCTCTATTCCCTGGCGGCTAAATGCAGTTGTAGAGGAGGACGAAAATTGGACGCGTCACTGAATTATTGTGTTGTTAGGGAGAACATTTTGACAGATGAACGTTTTGTTTTCCCTGGAAAAAGAAAAGCAATTTATCTTAACTCTTTCCTTTTTGGAAAAAAAGGAGGTGCAGATTACACATAAAAAGTCGGTTGTCTATTTCACTCTTTTTCAGTCGTTAAACAAACCCTTGATTTTAAATTGTTTTATGACCATTGATCAAAAAGACTGAGACAAACACGAAACTAATTTTTTTTGGTCACGCGGCGCATGACGTCAGCGCAGATGGAGACATCAAAGAGGAAGTGTTTAGTTTCTTTTATATAAAAAAGCAACATATTAATTTGTGTTCTGTTTATTTACATGAAGGCAGGACCTCAATACTGACGAAAGCACAAAGGAAATACCATTCTCTTTTAATAAAAAGCAGAACTCACAATACATAAATGGAAAAAGTTGTACTCGTCCGGTGGTGTAGACGTGCTCGAGCGTTTCAGTCCACCACATCCTCAGTTATACACTTACGAATTCCTTAAAATTATGAATATTTAATAACGCTCATTGTCCTCCTAAGCTAATAACTCTTATCACGAATTAAAGATCATGGAAGTGACAGGATTCGAAACTTCCCCCCCCCCCTCCCCACCCCCAAATCTATCTGTGAATTAGAAATTGAACACCATAATCCCTACGCCATTCTACCTAAGAAATGATATGATATGGTCTGTAACGTCTCACCTTTTCCTTGAAAAAGATGTACCGAGTGAAAGCGGCGCAGTGCGTCTTCCACGGAAATGCAGACAGTCCGTCTGACTTTGAATCCCGTCAACGGAATTATGAAGAACATAAGCTAATTGAAGGTGACACAGCAGGTATTCTGCTAGGTTTTATCAGATCTGCTTGTTTTGGAGATGCCGTGTGTGGGAGAGCGTGAGATCTTAATAATTGCCAACGCAAGTGTGATAAAATTTCGACACAGTGATGGCAGAGTTACTCGTGTGGCAATTTCTCGTGCAGAGAATGGTTTGAGAATCTTTGAATCACCATGATTCAAATGTATGAAAAGATGCAGTTGAATAATACACTTACCGTATATATCTCAGGACGAAAGTTTTATGTAATAAAAGAAAACTTGGGTGATTCAGGTATCTCACTCAGTAATCAAATTATACATTTACAAGCAAAATACATCCCTTCCGATGCAGATTACAAAAAGAAAGTTGTGAAAAAGCGTTCAATTCTGCTATTCAATACGTTTTTCACATCCAGGTTTACCTCAGTATGTTCATTGCTTCTGTAACGTTTGTCTCGGGTAATGTTTACCTAAATGACAAACACACAAATTACTGTCATTAATGATCTCTTTGGGTCTTTCTCAGCCTTTCTTGGGAAGAAACTGTGTTTCTAAAACACACGCTTCTGCTCACTCTACAGTGTATTGGATGGAAGTTATGAGATAGCTTATGGTGCAGAGCTTGTAACTTAGCAAATTATTACGATTTGTCATCTTGCATCGAAAGTGTAGCGTGGCATGGAGACTGACGCTGTGTACTGGTCCTTGCCTAATGCTGCTTCCAATACGTTACATATACTCTCTGTGAATCTGAAGAAGTACTCTTAAATATTAATCGATCTTTTTCATACTTAGTGTGCCAAATTCTATGGATAACACAACATATTGTTAAAATTTCAAATCAATGACTTCAATACTTTCAGAGATATAAATTTTTAACTAAAACTCATAATAACAGTGCTGACATTATGAAACTGAGTTAGGGACTGTAATGCATTCATTTACAGTATCAACTGAAACTACAACCGAGAGGATAGGTTCATATAATCTAATTTTTTGGAATTTTCTCTAGTTTCAAATAACCACAAATTTCTGACGTTATTAAAAGTACTTTGGAAAATTATTATTCCATCGTGGTTTGGTTGCGTGAGCCCTTTGGAGAGAGAGAGTGTGAATGGAGGACATACGTAAAGAGAGAATGTGATATTTGATTAAAACTATGTAAATGTATGTGTGAGGAAGTTGTTGTGTAGTAGGGGAATTTATAATGTATGTCCGAGTGAGCTTGATTCTGTAAAAGGCAGCCAGAAGGGTCGTTGAGTATTAAATTTATTTTTTTGGAAAGGAATCGTATTTTGTTTTCATTAAATTTTATTTATTCTCGGAATTACGAGATTTCTATTTTAAATTGCTTGTGGTAATCGGATTGGCTGATATTAGAAATATCGCGATTATAGAAGAGCTTGAGATGTTCCGATTGATTGCTTAACAATGTGTCGATTGCGTCGGTCAGGAGCCGTCTTCTGATAAACACTTATCTTCAACCGCGCTGATCAGATTTGTACCAAAATGAAGAAATTCCCACGTTTGATTGGTTCTCGTGTCGTTGACGAAAAGCGACTACTGGTGCAGTACTGAGTATTTCGTGGGAGTTCGACCCTTGTGAATGGTTTATTTTAGGAGATATTTGCGTGTGAACATTTTATATCGTTCATAAGTTCCGCGTGGCGTGTTTCGTGCAGATTACGAGATATTATGGCCCCACTTCTTCACAAGAAGTCTACTGAATGACTGAACGCGTTATCTCACAAATAGTCGTGGGTCAGTGACTATTTAGGTCATTCGACATATCGGGTCGGACTAAATATCATGTGGATACTTCTGGTTGTGGACTTGTAATGGAGACAGTAACATTGTATAATTGATGTCGGGATACTAAATACGGACTTGATAGCCATTTTCCGTGTTTTAAAGACAATGAACCAATTTAAAGCAAATTTTAGACATTTTTCAAACTAGCCATGCAAGAATCCAAAACACTCGAACACTGGAGTTTTTTGGTCTTTGCGTGGTAGGTATTTAGTCGAATTTTCGTGAACGCTGCTTTTGTCGCTTAAACAAATATCTAACACTACAGAGTGGAGGGGCAAACAATCTGAAACCTATCGAGGCATGTGCACTGATTGTTTAAAGGATAGTGAGAGACCAACCCGCCCCACCGCAATCTTGTATTGTAATTTAGTCACTGAATTTTGCTCTAGCCGTTTGCGGACCGAATAAAGAAAACGAGAGAAAGACAATCAGAAATGTTTCTCCAGCGAGATCCGAATCGACTTGCATATCAACCAGCGCAGTGACTATGAAGCGTACTCCCACTAAGCTAACATGACGCTTCTGTGGTATACCTTTTCTCATTACGTCCATCTTTTCTAATGTAGAGTGGTCAAAACATGACATTAGAGAGTAACCTTAGCTTAGGTGCCAAAAGTCAAATCTGGACTCAAACAACAAATTTTACTTACTCAATGTCACATCTCAAATGGAAGCCATTTAGAATAATTTATCGAGATGACAAGAAAGTACAGTATTAGACGTAAAACCTGGCCGCCGGCCGGCCGCCACAGAGCCACAGTTCACTTAATGCGTCCAATATTCCCTACCATCCCTCAAAATTCTAAGTCCGGCCACATGCACGATCTGCAGACGCTGTAGGAAGTGGAAGCGTATTTAGGAGGGTCTTTCAACCTTCTTGTGTTGCTACAATAACGTATCTGGTCGTCGTTGAGCGGTAAGCTTTGTGCTCTGAAAACATAAAGTAGTGCGTACAAGTCCACTCCATTCCCTAGTTTCTTAAATCGCATATCACATGTCTGCTAAAATTATCAGTATGATGGAACCTCAGCCATAATTCGTTTAATTTTCTAGTCACCTGTAATACCAAAAAGTTCCACCTAACTGCTCGTGGCTCTATCAAGATCGGAACAGTTTTCCTCACGCCGCAGCAGCTACCTCCTGTCACCATTAGACGCCGCCTCCCAGGTGAACGTGGCGCAGCGCTATGACTGTATTTATCAACGGTAACTTTTTTATTCCACGTTCTCGTAGTTATCTCGCAGTTACGATTTGGATTTTGTGTGCCCGAAACTTATGAACGTTGTTCGAGTGTGATAAAATATAATCGCAAGTGGAAAAAGGTCTAAAATTTGCGACATGTTGCTCGCTTTGGGTTTAGTAGAGGAGTGAAGGCATCAGAGGCAGGTTTGAAATGTTGTATTGTGTGTGGGGTGAGTGCAATTGGGCAAAACACGTCAGAAAAAGATTTTTTGACGAAAGAGTTCACAGGTGAACAGCCGGGTGTTAGTATCCAACGGGAACAATATTTCGGCAAGCAACCATCTGGTACGCCGACGAACTGACTGACGGGCGTCGGTTTGAAGAATCACAAAAGATTTTTTATTTCAAGAAAGATCGTTGTGGCACGAATTATTTTGCACATTCAGGGTGCCTCGTTAACAATCATATGTGATGAAGTGCGACTATTTAAGCTTTATGCGACATTAACGTTCAATATACAAGGTTCGGAAGCCGGGTTCAGTAGTGTTGCGTGCTCTGATTTAAAACAACAAAAAACAAAGGGGTGACAATTAATACATATTTTCTTGATCGTCGTCAGTTGGCTCATTGTTAATTCTAGTGCGATATCCCAACTGTTGACTAATTATGTTGTCTTCATATTAACTTCTTAAGAAGAAGTAATGGCGGAGCCCTAAAACAAGATATATACTCGATCAAAGCGCAGTGTGAACATAATTTTCGTATTTAGCATCTGGTGGCTCAAAAATGGCTTTTTGCATTATGAAGTTTCCTCAGCAGCTAGGAGTTTTTGGCAACAGCTAAGACACACATCGATTACAGTGTAAGAAAAATGATTACAAGACTTCATCTCATGTTGACACTACACAAGCATGCACACTGCAGATCTCACTAACAAAAGGATCCAAGAGTTTGTGAAGTCATTCCTTATGCACTTATTCTTTTGATTTTACTCCCTCAAATGTTTACCTTTCAAACTCTTTACCGAAAACAGTCAAGAAAGTTCCTTTCTGGACGAAAATGTTCTTCAAACCTGGTTTGACGACGTCTTTAACTCAGATTCAGTAGATTTCTACAGGTGTGCAATCAGTAAGCTTTGCCTTATAAGTTTGTTTTAGATAATGAAAGAGAATGTACTGTTGATGACTAATTTCTGTATGATGACTAATATCTCTCTGATATTTACTGCTGTATTCAATAAAATAATGAACAACGCTGTTAAAATATACGCTGTCCCAATTCAAATGAAATTTAAATTACCACGATAACCTTATGATGAAAGTTTATTTTAATAAAACAAATAGTATCTATAACAGGAGTGTGCCTATATCAGCACTAATGAATAATATATTACTCATTCTGGACTTCTAAATGGTCTGTATTTACTTGCTGTCCTGTGTCACAATGAAGCAGTATGGAAATGTGGCATTTCATTAATAAAATAAATAAAATTTCCTTATTGGTTTTCGATCTGACTGCTTGCAGCTCTATCACGAAGCGGCTAAAAGTTTATGCTTGAGTGAGACTGGAATCGGAAACCAAAGCAGCTTCCATTTTACAGACGACAACATTACCTCACAATTCGCGGAATACTGCGCCATTGTGCTCGCCTTTATTGCTCCAGTGCTCACTAGGACAGATAAGCTCGCAATGTCAATTTCCATGTAGAATGAATTTCCTGGACTCAAAACCGTAAACTGATAACTTTATTTCACACATTCGCTTGTTACATGTTTTTACGAGCTTCAAACAGGAGCACCTTATTTTCAGTTATCTGTGTAGTTACTACTTTATTTTTGCAATTTCTTGCGTGTTCGAGTGCTTACGAGGCACAACCTTTTATTTCAATAACAGCTACAGTACCGCCGTTACTATCGACCTTTGTATTGACTCTCGTATCGTGCAGCCTTTTGTTTGTTTGGTTAGAACAGCTCAGAGTCGGTCAGACCGTCAGCGAGAGCGCACCGCTAGTTCCTGCTACTACCAAGGCAAGTACACCGTTCGCTTGTTACATATTTTTTACGAGCTTCAAATAGAAGCGACTGCAGTATTGGATAGGAACTGTGACTGTTGTGTAGAGATGCGAGGTGAGCTGGCGACCCTTCGCTCACAGCTTCAGGCTGCGTTGGCTTCCGTCACACAGCTTGAGGCTGCTGCCAGGGGGCGTCATTGTGGGGGATCGGACGCGGGGATGCAAGGGACGTCGAGCACGTCCCACGTGTCCTCCGATCGGTCCATTGCTGTGCCCTCCTCGGGTACTGCCTACACTGAGGTTGACCACTCACCCGTGGTCGAGTGGGAGATCATTCCAAAGTCTGGCAGGCAGCGAAAAACTTTCCGAGGGGCCGATCGTAGGGCCTTCCCGGGTCGTTTGACGAACAGGTTTCGGGCGTTATCTGTGGCTGACGATGTCTCTCAGCCCCTGAGCCGGATGCAGTAGTCCACCCTGTTCCAGAGGAAGCTTCTCGGCCCGCAAGGTCTGGGCATTCACAGAGGGTGGGTTTGCTAGTAGTTGGGAGCTCCAACGTTAGGCGCGTAATGGGGCCCCGTAGGAACATGGCTGCCAAGGAGGGGAAGAAAGCCAGTGTGCACTCCGTGTGCATTCCGGGGGGAGTCATTCCAGATGTGGGAAGTATGCTTCCGGGTGCCATGAAGAGTACAGGGTGCAGCCAACTGCAGGTGGTGGCTCATGTCGGTACCAATGACGTGTGTCGCTTTGGATCGGAGTAGATTCTGTCTGGTTTCGGGCGGCTTGCGGAAATGGTAAAGACTGCCAGTCTTGCTTCCGAGATTAAGGCAGAGCTCACCATCTGCAGCATCGACGATAGAACCGACTGTGGTCCTTTGGTGCAGAGCCGAGTGGAGGGTCTGAATCAGAGGCTCAGGCAATTCTGTGACCGTGTAGGCTACAGATTCCTTGGTTTGCGCCATCGGATGGTGGGTTTCCGGGTTCCGCTTAATAGGTCAGGAGTTCACTACACACAGGAGGCGGCTACACGGGTAGCGGGGGCTGTGTAGATGGGACTGGGCGGTTTTTTAGGTTAGAGGGTCTCAGGGAACCACAGGAGGGATGTTCGTCTAAAAGTGGGCAGGTAAAACACAATAAGGTAGTTGTAGAAACGATTGGTATTGTAGTTGTAAACTGTCGTAGCTGTGTTGGGAAAGAACCAGAGCTCCAAGCCTTAATAGAAAGCACTGAAGCTCAAATAGTTGTAGGTACAGAGAGCTGACTAAAGCCGGAAATAAGTTCAGCCGAAATTTTTTCAAACGATGTAACAGTGTTCAGAAAGGACAGATTAAATACAGTTGGTGGTGGAGTATTTATTGCTGTCAGAGGTAGTTTGCCTTGTAGCAAAATTGAAGTAGATAGTTCATGTGAAATAGTATGGGTAGAGGTTATACCTGACAATCGCACTAAACTATTAATTGGATCGTTTTACCGACTCCTCGACTCAGAAGATATAATTGCTGAACAGTTCAAAGAAAACTTGAGTCTCATTTCAAATAAGTACCCCGCTTGTACAATTATGGTCGGTGGTGACTTCAATCTAACCTCGATATCCTGGAAAAATTATACGTTTAAAGCGGGCGGCAGGCACAAAACATCATCCGAAATTGTAATGAATGCTTTTTCAGAAAATTATTTTGAACAGTTAGTTCATGAGCCCACTAGAAGCGTAAATTATTGCGAAACCATACTTGACCTTTTAGCAACAAATAATCCTGGACAAATAGTGAGTGTTGTGACGAATATAGGGATTAGCGACCACAAGGCAGTTGTTGCTAGGCTGAATACCGTAACACTTACAACCACCAAAAAGAAACACAAAGTCTATCTATTTAAAAAAAGCTGATAAAAATGCTCTTAACGCCTTTTTAAGAGACAGTCTTCACTCCTTCCGATCTGATCATGTAAGTGTAGAAAAGTTGTGGAATGTTTTCAAAGAGATAGTATCAACAGCAGTTGAAGAGATATTCTTTCTTTCTTTTGCTTGTGTCTTTTCCCGCAATGAGGCAGGGTCGGCATGGTTAAACGAATTTGGCAAGGTTAATTTAAGGGGTGGCCAGATGCTCTTCCTACCGTCACCCCTTACCCCCCGGGACGGAATTAGTGCACCCCAGCTGTCTGTGTATAGTGTAATCCATGGAATAGTGCGAATGTGTTCAGATGTCTGCAAGCTGTGTAACTGAGGCGGGACGTGGGGACCATCCCGGTATTCACCTAGTGGGATGTGGAAAACCGCCTAAAAACCACATCCAGGCTGGCCGGCACACCGGCCTCCGTCGTTAAACCACCGGGCGGATTCGAACCGGGGCCGGCGCGCCTACCCGAGTTCAGGAAGCAGTGCATTAGCGCTCTCGGCTAACCTGGCGGGTAGTTGAGAGATATATACCACATAAATTAATAAGTGATGGTACTGATCCCCCATGGCACACAAAACGGGCCAGATCGTTATTGCAGAAGCAACGAAAAAAGCATGCCAAATTTAAAAGAACGCAAAATCCCCAAGATAGGCAAAGTTTTACAGAAGTTCGAAATATAGCGCGTACTTCAATGCGAGATTTAATAATTTCCACAGCGAAATTCTGTCTCGAAATCTGGCAGAAAACCCAAAGAGATTCTTGTCATACATAAAGCACACCAGTGGCAAGACGCAGTCAATACCTTCACTGCGCGATAAAAACGGTGAAGTGACTGATGACAGTGCCACTAAAGCAGAGTTATTAAACACGGTTTTCCGATACTCCTTCACCAAAGAAGAGGAAGTAAATATTCATGAATTCCAATCAAGAACAACTACCAAGATGAGAAACATAGAAGTAGAAATCCTTGGTGTAACAAAGCAGCTTAAATCACTTAATAAAGGCAAGGCCTCCGGTCCAGATTTTACGCCAGTCAGGTTCCTCTCAGAATATGATGATAAAATAGCTCCATATTTAGCAATTATATACAACCACTCGCTCATAGAAAGATCCGTACCTAAGGACTGGAAAATTGCTCAAGTCGCACCAATACCCAAAAAGGGAAGTAGGAGCAATCCGCTGAATTACAGGCCTATATCACTAACGTCGATTTGCAGTAGGGTTTTAGAACATGTACTGTATTCGAACATTATGAAGTACCTCGAAGAAAATGATTTATTGACATATAGCCAGCACGGATTCAGAAAATATCGTTCTTGTGAAACACAACTAGCTCCTTATACTCATGAAGTAATAAGTGCTATCGACAGGGTATGTCAAATTGATTCCATATTTTTAGGTTTCCAGAAGGCTTTCGACACCGTTCCTCACAAGCGTCTTCTAACGAAACTGCGTGCCTACGGAGTATCGCCTCAGTTGTGCGACTGGATTCGTGATTTCCTGTCAGAAAGGTCACAGTTCGTAGTAATAGACGGAAAGTCATCGAGTAAAACAGAAATAATATCCGGCGTTTCCCAAGGAAGTGGTATAGGCCCTCCATTGTTCCTGACATAGGAGACAATCTGAGTAGCCGTCTTAGATTGTTTGCAGATGACGCTGTCACTTACCGTCTTGTGAAGTCATCAGATGATCCAGACGACTTGAAAATGATTTAGATAAGATATCTGTATGGTGCGAAAAGTGGCAATTGACCCTGAATAAAGAAAAGTGTGAAGTTATTCACATGAGTACTAAAGTAGTCAGCTAAATTTTGATTACGCGATAAGTCATACAAATCTGAGGGCTGTAAATTCAGCTAAATACTTAGGGATTACAATTACAAATAACCTAAATTGGAACGATCACACAGATATTATTGTGGGTAGAGCAAACGAAAGACTGCGATTCATTGGCAGAACACTTAGAAGGTGCAACAGGTCTACCAAAGAGACTGCTTATACTACGCTTGTCCGCCCTGTTCTGGACTACTGCTTTGCTGTGTGGGATCCGCATCAGGTGGGACTAACGGATGACATCGAAAAAGTACAAAGAAGGGCAGCTCGTTTTGTACTATCGCGAAATAGAGGAGATAGTGTCACAGACATGATACGTGAACTGGAGTGGCAATCATTAAAACTAAGGCGATTTTCGTTGCGACGGGAACTTCTCATGAAATTTCAATCACCAGTTTTCTCCTCCGATTGCGAAAACATTCTGTTGGCACCCACCTACATAGGGAGAAATGATCATCACGATCAAATAAGAGAAATCAGGGCTCGCGCAGAAAAATTTAAGTGCTCGTTTTTCCCGCGTGCCGTTCGAGAGTGGAACGGTAGAGAGACAACATGAAGGTGGTTCATTGAACCCTCTGCCAGGCACTTTACTGTGAATAGCAGAGTAATCACGTAGATGTAGATGTAGATGTGAAAATCACTCAGATTATTCAATGGAAATCATACGAATAAATCAAAGTTTGTAGACTAATTCTGTCATCCACGAGGTAACCCGCTTGTCTCAGGGTTGTCAAACATATCCTGCTTTGTTGCCAAACTTCAGGTATACTTCTAGCAGGAAACAGCCTTGAGAGGTCTAGGAAGTGGCTACATTTTGTGTCTCAAAGATGTGGCAGCCGGGCGCTGAAATACTAAAAGTATATGCCAATGAGTCTCATATGCGTTCTGTATCTGGGTTTAGGGGCGAGAGCGTCTTCACTAATAATACTCTGATGCGCCGACTACAAACTAAACAACATCATTAACTGTCACAATTATTTATGGTTTTCTGTCTTAAGCGTACTGAAATTAAGAAACTCATGGCCTGACATTTTCAGAAAATCACCAGTAGTTATATTTTAAACATTATGAGTAAGCAACAAATTTTTTTTATAATAATAGACTTGTAAAATATTTTCTTTAGATCAATGTGAATGGCACTATCCATGAAACACAACAAAGAAATGAAGAGGCAACAACAGAGTATAGATTGAAAGCTACAAATAACACGAATTTCCAACACAAGAAACGCTACTATGCAGGAAACCATAAGAAATGACAGAAAATGCACGCTCAGAATTCCGTCGAAAATTAAACTATCGAATATACGCAGCATGGCTCTGATTCCAGTTTCTGTTAACGCGAACGGAGAAGCAGTTGTTACCAGGAAGCGGAACAAGGAACACAACACGCCGACAGTAAATTCTGGAATAAGTCATCCTTGAATAAACCTTTCGTTCTGTCCATAAATTCTTAAAGACAGATACATATCAGCTATTCGTTATGATTAAAATGTACCGGCTGCTGATGCTTTGTCAATAAAAATGAAAAGCGCCTATGTTGAAGAGCTTTCCAACGAACAGCAGCAGCGCGGTGCAGCCGCGTGGTCCAAGGCGTCTTGCACGGTCCGCGCGGCTGCCCCCGTCGGAGGTTCGAGTCCTCCTTCGGGCATCGGTGTGTGTGTTGTCCTTAGCGTAAGTTAGTTTAAGTTAGATTAAGTAGCGTGTAAGCTCAGGGATCGATGACCTCAGCAGATTGGCCCCATAAGATCTTACCACAAATTTCCAGTTTCCTACGAACAGTAGGCTTAAGACAGAGAAAACCTGAAATAACAGGTTCACGAAGCTGAGCGTGGTGCTAACATTCTACGCGTCGCTTGTGCGGAGTGTTATTAATTTAGCCCATAATGTTTTAATTTTAACGACGCATCTACAATAGCCATATGAGAATTGTTAAGTTCTATTGCTGTGGCACAGATGGGCCAACTGTTCTAGAATTTTCAGGAACTATCCATATGTTGCTTAATCATAACGCTAAACTGCCGCTACATGAATTGATAGGCTATACTTAATTTACAGCTGTGACAGAATTTTTCTTCAGCAGGTGAATCGCACCAAAACTACTAACACACTAACCACTAGCACACGGCACAGTCCCAGTATGTACTAGTTAATAGCTGCAAAATGCTCTATACTCGCATCCTTCCGCTAACGACTTCACTTCTATCGGAGGACTGTCACCTATTGCAGAGGCGATAAACAAGTGTTTGATCTGCCACACCATCGTTCACACCAACTTTTTCCCACCATCCTCCACACCCACTGTGGATGTGTCATAAATTATGACACCGTACGCAGATTCATACCTAAATTAATCAGCGTTAAGCTGACTTTCAGTCCATCTGTTGAAGACTTACTGAAGGATGTCTGGAATACTATGATAAAGGTATTCCATGCCCCGTCTGTACTGTAAAGGATTGTGGTAGCCGTCCTTATGATCTTATTTATTGCGTAGCTACTAGTTTCGGCACTTCAGTGTGCTGTCTTTGGCCCTTAGTAGGTGCTGAAGGGTTATCACGGTCCATATACAGGGTGTTTCAAAAATGACCGGTATATTTGAAACGGCAATAAAAACTAAACGAGCAGCGATAGAAATACACCGTTTGTTGCAATATGCTTGGGACAACAGTACATTTTCAGGCAGACAAACTTTCGAAATTACAGTAGTTACAATTTTCAACAACAGATGGCGCTGCGGTCTGGGAAACTCTATAGTACGATATTTTCCACATATCCACCATGCGTAGCAATAATATGGCGTGGTCTCTGAATGAAATTACCCGAAACCTTTGACAACGTGTCTGGTGGAATGGCTTCACATGCAGATGAGATGTACTGCTTCAGCTGTTCAATTGTTTCTGGATTCTGGCGGTACACCTGGTCTTTCAAGTGTCCCCACAGAAAGAAGTCACAGGGGTTCATGTCTGGCGAATAGGGAGGCCAATCCACGCCGCCTCCTGTATGTTTCGGATAGCCCAAAGCAATCACACGATCATCGAAATATTCGTTCAGGAAATTAAAGACGTCGGCTGTGCGATGTGGCCGGGCACCATCTTGCATAAACCACGAGGTGTTCGCAGTGTCGTCTAAGGCAGTTTGTACCGCCACAAATTCACGAAGAATGTCCAGATAGCGTGATGCAGTAATCGTTTCGGATCTGAAAAATGGGCCAATGATTCCTTTGGAAGAAATGGCGGCCCAGACCAGTACTTTTTGAGGATGCAGGGACGATGGGACTGCAACATGGGGCTTTTCGGTTCCCCATATGCGCCAGTTCTGTTTATTGACGAAGCCGTCCAGGTAAAAATAAGCTTCGTCAGTAAACCAAATGCTGCCCACATGCATATCGCCGTCATCAATCCTGTGCACTATATCGTTAGCGAATGTCTCTCGTGCAGCAATAGTAGCGGCGCTGAGGGGTTGCCGCGTTTGAATTTTGTATGGATAGAGGTGTAAACTCTGGCGCATGAGGCGATACGTGGACGTTGGCGTCATTTGGACCGCAGCTGCAACACGGCGAACGGAAACCCGAGGCCGCTGTTGGATCACCTGCTGCACTAGCTGCGCGTTGCCCTCTGTGGTTGCCGTACGCGGTCGCCCTACCTTTCCAGCACGTTCATCCATCACGTTCCCAGTCCGTTGAAATTTTTCAAACAGATCTTTTATTGTATCGCTTTTCGGTCCTTTGGTTACATTAAACCTCCGTTGAAAACTTCGTCTTGTTGCAACAACACTGTGTTCTAGGCGGTGGAACTCCAACACCAGAAAAATTCTCTGTTCTAAGGAATAAACCATGTTGTGTACAGCACACTTGCACGTTGTGAACAGCACACGCTTACAGCAGAAAGACGACGTACAGAATGGCGCACCCACAGACTGCGTTGTCTTCTATATCTTTCACATCACTTACAGCGCCATCTGTTGTTGAAAATTGTAACTACTGTAATTTCGAAAGTTTGTCCGCCTGAAAATGTACTGTTGTCCCAAGCATATTGCAACAAACGGTGTATTTCTATCGCTGCTCGTTTAGTTTTTATTGCCGTTTCAAATATACCGGTCATTTTTGAAACACCCTGTATATGACCATACATAAAGATTTTCACTGCTGTATGGGTTACGCTCGTTTCCTACGTGTTTCTGATACCACAATTAGGAAATAACAGAAGGCAGATACTGCTGCAAAACTTCATGTTCTCAAATCCGTCAGTAAGAATCTACGAGCGGTAGCAACGCACGAAAGGAAAGAATGTTGACTTTTGTGGCACTTCCGATCGGGACTATATTAAGGATCTGGTGGCATATCACGCTTCATAACCCTAAAATATTTATTTTCTCATTTGATATTAAAACAAGATCTGTGGTATGAGAGGAAGAAATGAATAATATGCTTATCAGAAAATTATTTCCTTGTGTACTACTATTAAGTTCATAAAAGCTCCTTAGTTCTTTTTGTGAATTGCGTAAATTTTGAACTCGTCTTACTTTGTGATAAGATTCTTTTTCTCTTGGGGTGAAAACGGAGTGGTCAATATCACTGGTTGATTTTCTGATGATAAATGACATAATACTGGTTCCACTTGCTGCGTCGGATATGCGAATAGTGTTTGATTTTTGCTACTAAACTGGGACTGTGTTATGTATAGGGCGAGCGATTAGTTGTGTTAATGCTGTTAACTCACTGTTGAGCAATTCTTTCACAGGTAGAAATTAAATATGGCCTATCACCTTATGTAGTGGTAGTTTCGCGTTGTGATTCAGCAGGATATACACTATGTGATGAAAAATGTCCAGACACCCCCAAAAACATACGTTTTTCATATTAGGTGCATTGTGCTGCCACCTACTGCCAGGTACTCCATATCAGCGACCTCAATAGTCATTAGACATCGTGAGAGAGCAGAATGGCGCGCTCCGCGGAACTCACAGACTTCGAACGTGATCAGGTGATCGGGTGTCACTTGTGTCATACATCTGTACGCGATATTTCCACACTCCTAAACATCCCTAGGTCCACTGTTTCCGATGTTGTAGTGACTTGGAAGCGTGAAGGGACACGTACAGCACAAAAGTGTACAGGCCGACCTCGTCTGTTGACTGACAGAGACCGCCGACAGTTGAAGATGGTTGTAATGTGTAATGGGCAGACATCATCCGGACCATCACACAGGAATTTCAAACTGCATTAGGATCCACTGCAAGTACTACGACAGTTAGGCGGGAGATGAGAAAATGGATCTCATGGTCGAGCGGCTGCTCATAAGCCACACATCTTGCCGGTAAATGCCAAACGACGCCTCCCTTGGTGTAAGGAGCGTAAACGATTGAACAGTGAAAAAACGTTGTGTGGGGTGACGAATCACGGTACACAATGTGGCGCTCAGATGGCTGGGTGTGGGTATGGCGAATGCCCGGTGAACGTCATCTGCCAGCGTGTGTAGTGCCAACAGTAAAATTCGGAGGCGGTGGTGTTATGGTGTGGTCGTGTTTTTCACCCCTTGTTGTTTTCCGTTGCACTATCACAGCACAAGCCAACATTGATGGCTAAAGCACCTTCTTGCTTCCGACCGTTGAAGAGCAATTTGGGGATGGCGATTGCATCTTTCAACACGATCGAGCACCTGTTCATAATCCACGTCCTGTGGCGGAGTGGCTACATGACAATAACATCCCTGTAATGGACTGGCCTGCACAGAATCCTGACCTGAATCCTATAGAACACCTTTGGGATGTTTTGGAGAGCCAACTTCATGACAGGCCTCACCGACCGACATCGATGCCTCTCCTCAGTGCAGCACTCCATGAAGAATTGGCTGCCATTCCCCAAGAAACCTTCCTGCACCTGATTAAACGTATGCCTGTGAGAGTGGAAGCTGTCATCAAGGCTAAGGGTGAGCCAACATCATACTGTATTCCAGCATCACCGATGGAGAGCGCCACAAACTTTGGAAACATTTTCAGCCAGGTATCCGTATACTTTTGATCACATAGTGTAGATAGTCTCTGCAAATTCTAGATCAGTCTGCCCATTTGTGTGGCCGTAATATCACTCGACAGGTCTCATATGACTATTGCGGTAGCCTAGAGGCGTCGTTCCTATTAAAACGTTAGGGGCTAAATTAGCAATACCCCGCCCAAGTGACGCATAGAATCTCAGCACCACGCTCAGCTTCGTGAACCTGTTGTTATTTCGGGTTCTCTCTGTCTTAAGCATACTGCAAGTTCGAAAGCTCTTCAACGTATGTGCTTTTAGTTTTAATGACCAAGCATCAGAAGCCGCTACATTTTAATTATAAGCCGCCCGCTGTGGTCGAGCGGTTCTAGGCGCTTCAGTCTGGAACCGCGCTGCTGCTACAGTCGCAGGTTCGAATCCTGCCTCGGGCATGGAGGTGTGTGATGTCCTTAGGTTAGTTAGGTTTAAGTAGGTCTAAGTCTAGGGGACTGATGCCCTCATATGTTAAGTCCCATAGTGCTTAGAGCCATTTGAACCATTTTAATTATAACGAATGGACGATAGGCATCTATCTTTTAGAATTTATGGACTGAAAGTCAGTTCCACTCAACGAGGTCTTATTTAGACATTACTGTGAGCGTATTATCTTCCTTGTTCCACTTTCAGATAACAACTGCTTCTCCTTTTGCGACAGCGTAAACTGGAATCGAAGTCACGCTGCATGTATTCGCTAGTTTAATTTTCGACGGAATTTTGAGCGTGCATTTTCTGTAATTTCTTATGGTTTCCTGTATAGTAGCCCTCCTTGATTTAGAGCTTCATGTTATTCGTAGCTTACAAAGTCTCCGACGGGTGTTACTTTTTTTCAATCGATGCTCTGTTGTTGTCTCTTCATTACTGTACTTGTTTTGCGTGGCACTATCACAGCACAGGCCTACATTGATGGCTTAAGCACCTTCTTGCTTCCCACTGTTGAAGAGCAATTCGGGGATAGCGATTGCATCTTTCAACACGATCGAGCACCTGTTCATAATGCACGCCCTGTGGCGGAGTGGTTACACGACAATAACATCCCTGTAATGGAATGTCCTGCACAGAGTCCTGATCTGATTTCAAGAAAATATTTTACAAGTCTATTATTATAAAAAGCATGTGTTTCTTACTCATTATGTTTACAATATAACTACTGGAGATGTTCTGAAAAATGTCAGGCCATGAGTTTCTTAGTTTCAGTACGCTTAAGACAGAAAACCATAAATAATTGTGACCGTTAATGATTTGTGTTGTTTAGTTTGCAGTCGACGCATCTGAGTATTATTAGTGGCGACACTCTAGCCCAGGGCCGACCACTGCGTGCCGAACTTCACGCGACCAGTGTGTGCGGTCCGCGGGTGGGCCGAGTGTCGTGCTGTCTCAGCTTCGGACGTTCCTTCCCAGAAGCAGCTGGTACCGCGCGACGTTTCATTTAATATCGCGGTGCACCATTTTTCGGCCGGCACGACTCTCTCCTGTTCGACAGATCCGTGTGTCAGCTCTGTTTACCCTACCTCCCTCGCCCCTTCCCCCGTTATTTGTTTCGGGTATGGCAAGCGTTCACAGGTTCAGTAGCTGTTTGCACAAAAAGAGACAGCTAGAAATCTATCATCATAAACCTTTAAAAATGAATGTGAATGACAGAAGACAGGAATGATACTTCTCGGTAAGTATTGTGCACTTGCATAATTGACGTTTACTGCAAATTTGCTATGAAACGACATTACAACAGTCTGCAGAAAGAATTAAAAGACTAATTTGACAATGAAAAAGCAAAAACTTGAAATGTGCAACAAATGGGGTTCATTGTTCTCTACATCACGCACACTTTTGTGCCAAATTTTCAGGCATGGAACACGTGAAGAAACTGAACTGAATTTCTGAAGTCGCACGCATTATTCCACTGTCTGTTGCAACAGTTTTAGATGGAAGTGGACGAAGAGTATGGAGACTTTATGTATTCCTGTTTAAGTCAAAGGGCATTCCTCGAACGATTTTTCTATTTAAAACCCGCTATTGTTGAATTTGTGAAGGAAGGAGAGTGCAGGAACAAAAATACGAGCATCCGGAATGGATTGCAGACCTCGCATTTCAAATGGACTTTACTGCACACTGGCCATAGTAAGCGAACAACATGTCGTTAGACGATTTTCCACTTTCCACTATATTTTATGACACTTGAACAACGTTCTTAAGTTTCATGGGCGCAATATACAAATCTTAACTGCGAGATAAATACGAGGACTTCAAGTAAAAAGTAAGTGGTCATTGATAAATACGCTCTTAACGCTTTTTCACGTTCACCAGGTCGGAGGCGTATGGCCGCTAGCTGGTAGCTAATGTGAGGTGAGAAAACCCTTGAGCATAAACTGTTCTTATATTGGCACAGCCAAGAGCTGTTTGACGGAAATGTTTCTTGAATTTTTTGCTGTCACAAATGGATCAAGAAATGGAACGAATTACGCTTGGGGTTCCATTAAACTGATAACTTAAGCAGATACCTGATATGAGATTTAAGGAACTAGGGAACGGAGTGGATTAGAATGCACGACTTTATCTTTACAGAGCACAAAGCTTACCACTCGCCCACGAGCAGATACGTTACTGTAACAGCTCGAGAAGGCTGACAGATCTTCCGATATACTCTTCCACATCGTTCAGTGTTGCCAGATTGTGGATAGGGGAGGACTTAGAATCCTCGCAAATATTGGACGCCTTAGTGAACCACTTGGACTTCGTCTCTGCGGTTTTATTTCTAATACTGTACTTTCTTGTCATCTCGGTGAATCATCAAAAATGGCTTCCGCTTAAGATATAATATTGAGTAAGTAAAGTTCATTGTCTGAACCCGAATTGGACTTTTGGTACCTAGGCTACAATTGGCCTCTAAAGTCACGTTCCGAGTAATCTACATTAGGAAAAATGGACGTAATAAAAAGGGTGTACCACAGAAGTGTCATGTCGGCTCAGTTTCCTATGCGCTGGTTAATATGCAAGTCCGTTCGGATCTCGCTGGAGAAACGCTGCGGTTTGGAAGTGTTTCTCTTGTTTTATTTATTCGATCTACAAACGGCCAGAACGAAATTCAGTGACTAAATCTTAAGGCAAGCTCTGCATCGTGAGCTATGTCACAACCTCAATACATTATAAGAACGAGTAGAAGTGTCTGGTTTGGAAATACTAAGTTACTTCTTTAAAAGGCTCAGAAAGGCCCAAAGGGACCATTAATGATAGTAGTTTGTGTGTTGCTTGTCATTTAGGGAATCATAACCCAATACAAACGTTACCGCCTTCCTCTACTATCCTCTTCACCTGGAGATGTATCGTAGATTTTTCTGTGTCCTCGGGTACGGGAAATGGCGCTGATGCAGTATCCAGATGCGACTTCCATTAAATTCCTTGAGCATTGACAATTTGTCAAATTAGGACCTACTGACAAGGCAGGAGGAAACAAAGAATGATACAAGGTGGACAGTAGCTCTTCCACCTCAGAAGCCAAATTTATTCCAAGTTACGTGCTTTGAAAGAAAGATTTAATAAATTAATTCATTTTGACCCTTGCTGAGAGCACTTTGTAAATATATACCGTATCTAAACATCACGCATAGTAATAATAATGACTCCGTTTTTATAGATTAAAAGTAAAATTTTGATTCACGTTTCGATGCAGGACATGTTGCTCCGGCTATCGTATTGTAGTCAACTGTGTTGCAACGGAGACTCGTAACAGCGATTCATACGCGTGGGAAGGTGGTGGAGTAGGTAAAGCGATGAGATTGTAGTCTCTTGTTATCGAATTCGAACTCTGCCGATTCTAGAAAATTTAATTCGTTATAAACAAAGGTTTATTAGTCTAGGAGGTCAAAGTCAATTGTTACATTCAAAGTACTCGTAGTATTGTAAACATTTCTGTATATGGCTTCCAATGTTCATTGGAGGAAGGCGTAGACAAAGGGTCTCCCTTGGTTTTCCTATAGCAAATACAATTCAGCTTGAGGATGAACACAGCCATCAATTGTTCATCGTTTTGTATATTTAGCATTACAAAACCCTTTGATGTCAACTGCGGTTTCAACTAATGAGTTCCACAACTACAGGAACACAACGTGTGATACCTCTTAGGCTAACTATGTTGCAGTGCTATCAGACGAAAAGATCGACCTGGCACAGACTGAGCAGACTTTGTTTTTAAACTTTTTCCTTTCTGGACAATAAGCAATTCTTATTCGGTAATTTGTGATCGTTATTGCTTAAGATGTCTTAAGGTTGAACTAAATTCTTTCGCCTACGACTACGTCAAATAAATCTTCTTAACACCAATAAAGAGCGGTTTGTGAAGCGATACTGGCAGCACTTTGCCGCAGTTCGCTAGTTAGAAGGGAAAAAATTTACTCAGCAGAAAACTAATCTCCCAGAAAGAATCAGGAACGCAATGAAACTTCTCATCTTGGGCGGTCATGTGACTTTTATCTCGGTGATTATAAAATCAAGTGAAACGAACAGTGAAGTTGTCAGTACGAGCACACTGTTAGTGTCAGCATGACGTTGCAGTCTCTGGGCACTAAATGATGTAGGGCCAGCTTAGGACAGGAATATACAAAACTAGAAGCAACGGCACTATTAAATTCTGCAATTCGTATGCGTTGCTTGCACACGAAGTTACTGTTGCGGTATAGTTACTGAGCTCAATAAGTCAGCTACGTAATTTCCCATTAGAAAGAGAACAGTCTTCGCTTCATCAGTTTACTGAAACTGGTTTTCTATAAAGTTTGAATTTGTGGTTGGCGACTAAGTGTCAGGTCTCTGAGTCGGATGTCAGTTGTGCAACGTTGAAATATTTACTACTTTGTTGAAGAGGATACTACAGTTATAGTAATTCCGCGAAAATGTGAACTTGGACCACGTACAATGAGTTTATTGCAACGAAAGCAATTGTTGTTCTACAATATTTTCTTCCTTGTACTACCTGAAACAGGTTACGTCAGCCAAGTCATCTGGAGAAAATGATCGTGACAGTTAACGGAATACAGTAACATCCTCTGGCTACGAAAGTGGTGTTTACTACAAATTTTAGCATTTTACAAACGTCGTTGCTAAGCGCAAGTAAATGAAGTAGTGCAACGAAATTTCTGTTATGAATTAACGCCTGAATCAGCTAATTTAGTTTTAATGAAATCTACGAATAATTGGAGATGTCCGATACGAACTTGGAAGGTATTCCCTAGACGTTGAAAGAACTAAATAACTACTTGTTACAGTCCACTTGGCAGAGAACGCCGCAACTTTTTACTGGCAACCAAATACTTACCTGTTTTTGAGCAACTGATTCTAAAACCGACCGAGAAAAATTAACTGCTTCCTTCAAGCACGTGTTTAGCAGGAGCAGAACGAAGGAATTAATAGCCATAATGGCTGTAATAATCGAAGTATTTGGTAACTTCGTATTCTTGAATGGTATTTCTTGATCTAAGAAAATTCTTGAAACAGTGAAAATTTCAAAATAGCTACGAATGAGGCTATGATGGCAAAAAGCGCCGTTACATCCCGCTGACGTGAGACTAACATAATTTCCGTGTAAGAAACCTGCTGATAATCAACCAGTTGAGAGCGAACTAAATTCTTTTCACCGTATTTACTTGGTAAGATAAGCGTATCATACGTTACGACGCAATGAAAGAGGTAGTAAACTTGAGCTTCAGCAGTCGGCCTTTGGCTGTGGTGAGGCGCACACGCATTGTTTGCGACTCGCCTGTTGTGCTGCTTGCGAGCGAGCGCGCGTTTAATTACTTCCGCGTAGCGACTTGTTTCAGAGTCCGATTTCAGTGACCGTCATTGCGTTTTCTTACCGACAAGCCACGATAAAATTAACGTTTCCATTATATCACGAACGACCGAAGGCGTATGAAGTTGAATGTTTTATGCGGGACGAAATGCGTCTACCACCACAAGACGTTCTCGGAATACATTTTTCGATCTTTAGTACTACTGTGTACATAAAGATGGCGAACGACGAGCTCTGACAGACATATAGGGACTGTAGTGGTCGATCACGCTGGTTTTGGTCTCCAAACGTTGCGGATTTTCGCACTCCCGTTTGACGTACCGTCTGACGCCGTAGTCTCCGCTTTTAAAGCTTACGGCAACGTCGTCAGTCACGTGGCTGAAACGTGGAAAACTTTCGAAATGTGTAGTGTCCTCAATGGTGTCCGTCAGATACACATTGAACTACGGAAACACTTGCCTTTCTACTCGGTTATTGTCGGCTGCAGGGCTGTCGTCATGTACGAAGGGCAGCCGCGCACCTGTTCAGGATGTGGCCAGGAAGGCCAAGTCCGTTCTGAATGTCTCTGACGTAGACTGGTTCAGACACTGATCGGAGACGTCGCTCCTCCAGCGGCGCCCACTGTGTTACCTCTTTCTTAGGCGTCTGCGGCGTCGCTGCCTGCTGCGCCCTCTCTGAATCAGTCGGTACCGGTGTCGGCTCCTCTCGAAGACGCGATGGACGTTTCGACCGTCTCTCCTACACCCCTGCCGGAGGTAATACAAATAAACGGCGACCGTCAGCAGGTACAAGCTGTCCGTCCCGACCCCATGGTTGTTGATGATTGAGTTTTATCTACCTCCGCCTTTCTGCTATCTGGCCACATGTCGGAAGATAGCCGCCCGCCATTCGACACGGAACAGCATGTTAGGAAGCAACGGTCGCCGAGGAAACGGAAGAGACAACTCCGTACCCCTTCTGATGACTGCGTCAATCGGAAGCCTGCACAGGATGACGACCCTGCTACTGATGGTAGGCTGTCCTCTGACGCCCTGTCACCTGACGACGCGACGTCCTTCCCTACCTCCACCTCCAGTCAGCGTCCACCTCCGGACACTGACCTTCCCCTGCCTGCGTCGGATACGGTTGCCTCCCTTTCTGTGTCTGACGTTACCTGTGGGCCCATCTCTGGTAATGTTCCACTGAACTGGCCCGGTGACACGACTGTCTCATGGGCGGACGACGTCGATGCTGAGGATGGACGTTCTGGAGGTGTACAGAACGATATGAGCCCCTTAGTGGGGTTGGCTCCCTCCGCATCACAGTGATGCGCCCTTCCGTGGGGGCCAAACAGGGAGTTCCCTGTGCTTCCCCCGTGTTCGAATCGCCTTTCCTCCTGCTGATGGCAGCTTTCCAGACTTATCGCATAACCACGGTCAATATCAACACTATTCGCGTGCGCCACAAACTGGCTTTACTTCATGACATGCTGTATGCCGCGGACGTTGACGTAACCCTGCTTCAGGAGGTGCATGTTACAACTTTTTGTGGTCCTCATGGTTTTACAGCACATGTCTCTCACGCTTCCTCTACTGGTACTGGGGTGGCGATCTTCTTACGTGACGATATCCTCACAGATGCAGTTTCCTAAGTCCCTGATGCCAGATGTATGTCTCCCACGTTTAGTGGCGTCAGGATGGTCAACGTCTGTGCGCCATCTCTTTCTGGTCGCCGCCGTGAACGTTCCACCTTCTTCTCAGAGACAGTCACGCCCCTCTTCCCGGGCCACTAGGATGCATTGATCATAGAAGGCGATTTCAACTGCACACAGACACCCAAAGACCAACTGCCACGTCACTCTCCATGCCCAGGGCTAGCGACAAATCTCCAGCACCTCAGCCTAGTAGATTCTTGTGAGTATGTTCATGGTGATCATCCGGGGTTTACACATTTCGCTAACCACTCTTTCAGCCAACTCGATCGTGTTTACATCTCCTGCGATATTATTAATGGGGTGTAGGCTGCTGAAGTCTGGCCCATTGCGTTCTCTGACCGTGACGCATATATCTGCGCCATAAATCTCTGCCAACAAAGGGTGTACTGTGGCCGTGGGCCATGGAAACTGAACACGATCCACCTTACTTCACTCGACTGCCGGCAGCTCATCGAGACCACGTGGACAGCTTAACGTCGACAACGTGATGCCTATCAGAAACCCATGTGAAGCATGGTTACTTTGTCTAAATCCAGTACGCTGAACATGCAGATTTTGCCATTAGGAAAGCTGAAAAGTTACGCTTAATAAATATATTTACAGTGGATCATTGATGTAAAAAAATATTCGTCAGCAGATTAATCTGAGCTCTGAGTTTGAATTTTTAACAGAAGACTGTTGATATTTGGATTTATGTCACTGATGCTGAGTCTTAAGGTATTTTCCAGGTTGTCGTCTGTTAACCTTGTACGTCTGTTGCATTTATTTGTGTTCGTAAGAGAAGAAAGTTGTTCACACTTATATGAGCTTCCAAAACAACGAATTTCTCTTCTTGAAAATGATCTCAGATTTGGATATTTTTCTTCGCTCAAATAATTTCTATGAAATTCGATCGTGTTTACTTTTTCAAATTTAGATTTTTAAGACAAATCTTCATGAAGTTCAATATGTTACATTTGAAGGTTTTCTGTAGCCTATTTTACACCACATGTTATTGAGTTAGCAAATATAGCAAAACATGCTGCCTGTATTTCTGAAATCAAAAAGCCTTGTGTTCAATTACACTAATAATGATTTCAGCTCATCAGCATAAGTTACATAATCAAAATTTTCATGAGTTGATACTGTAGGAAAGTGGTAACAGTTTCCAGCTCCCATCTGCATTTCTCACAAGCACATCTTTGTCTGAGAAGTTTTCAGAGGACTGTATAATTCGTAAATTAACTACCCTTGTTTCTGGAGTTTGTAATTTAAGTAATGTAAATGAGCGGTGATGTCAACAACAAATGGTAAATCACAAATCTATTGGGGATCAATTATTTCAGCCAATGGTTTCCCTTTGATAGCCATAAAATCTGCTACTTCTTCTTGAAGATAATAAAAACGTGTTAGCATTTTGCCCTTATTCAGCCATCTCACTTCGCAATGGTAACCTAAATCTTCTTGTTCGGATCACAGGTCGTTCAAATACTGCTCGAACTGGCGGTGATTTAGTGCGTGGGACTTGATGAAATTGATGCTCGTGGTAACCACGTCCATGACTTCTTTCATTTTAATTGATCTAGCACACAAATTTTGTGGGTGAAGAATTCAGAGAAGAACTGTTAAACTTTCTTTTTCAGTATTTAGTTCAGAAGATTTTTCATTTAATATGCCAATAAAACCTTTTCGAAGGTGGTCCATCAGAATAAACTCCAACGAGTTGATTCCACTGCAGGTTGAAGATTACGGTGATTTTTTCAACTTCGTGAAAAGCATCTTCACCAATAGTGGTTTCTTTTAATGGCCGTAACACTAATAATTCTTCCGTTATTTTGAAGCACACGTCCACACCACGAACAAAAATTGCTAATTGAGCTGTGTGTGACAAATCAGTGCTCTCATCCAAAGCGATTAATAATGCTTCAAAAGTGGCAGCATGATCACACAATTTCTTTTAATGTCACCAGTCATCATCTCAGTTCGACTAACAACTGTTCGTCGCTACAAACGGTTGTATTCAAACACTTTTTTTTAATCAGGACATAGTACATCTGCATTGCCAAAGAGGCACTCCTTCACGAATTCGCCGTCAGAAAAAGGCGTTAATGACTTGTCAATGTTTGTGCTCACTATAAAACTAGCTTTAACCAAATTGTGCACTGTGTACTCTGTTTGCTGTTGCTTGTCAAAATTTGGAAACAAATAACTTAATTTTGTCTTTCCGCAGTAGCCCTGTAAACTTTTGTTGAGCAGTGTGTTTCGTAGAAAAGTGCCTTTTCATGTTATATTCTTTTATAACAGATAATGCTTCAGTACACTACAAGCAAATAGGTTTACTGTTGTACATCCTGAAGAAGTAATCCTCAGTCAATTCCTCCTGGAATTGACGACATTCAGTATCTACTTTCCTCTTCTTAACGCCAGACATTTTGTGACTAACTCGACGCACAGAGACACTTGCACGAAATTAAGAAACAACTATCACAGAACTTCACGCGCGAACTGACAACAGAGAATAGTTTGTTTAGCGGCACCTGCTGCCATTGTTGAAGTCGGCACATTTCGCGGGCAGTCAATAATTTAAGTAGCATTGTTGCCTACCACATGCGTTTGCGCTCTATCAGTGTGTATGGCTCAAATGGCTCTGAGCACTATAGGACATAACATCTGAGGTCATCAGTCCCCTAGAACTTAGAACTACTTAAACCTAACTAACCTAAGGACATCATACACATCCATGCCTAGGGCAGGATTCGAACCTGCAACCGTAGCGGTCGCGCGGTTCCAGACTGAAGATCCTAGAACCGCTCGGCCACTGCGGCCGGCTATCAGTGTGTAGCGCAGTCTTAGGCCGTAAATAACGTGCACATTTAGTTGCTGTGCTGCAGCTGCCTTGGAAGGCAGCTCTGGACTGCGCTACACGTGTAAGGTGCTAATGAGGTATCGGCCGCTTTCACAGCGACAGCTGACTCAGCAACAGCCAATCGCCGAGGATAATCCTTGCCTGTGCGGCATCTCTTGCCTTGTAAACACCTGCCATCCGCCACGGCTTGCGACGTGTCACCAGGCTGCGTTATGTTTAGCCAAGTCTTTAAGCGAGACTTTCATTGGTTTGCATCATGAGCTGCAAAACTGTGCCGAGCCTAGCCGAGCTTTGGCAGGAATACCCGAGCATGCGTCCCGTGCGAAGTACAGTGTTAGCGCGTTGTCCTCTCCTGCGGATGTAGTCCGCGGGCCCGATTGATACCAATCGCGGGTCGGATCCGCCGCGCGGACCGTCGGTTGCCCACCCGTGCCATAGAGGAATGACTGAAACTATTTTTAAGCCGGAAATTCCTCACTGTTGAGAGCAACATGCTATTTGCTGGGAACTCTTCATTCCACTGACAATTCTGGTCTAATATTCCGTATTTTGTTGATGTGGTGACAGCACAGAACTGTGTCACATGCTGATGAGAAAGAACATGTTTTCAACCTGGACACCGGTATTTATAGCCTCTGCGGCCTCGTGCACGAACAGAGCAAGCTGAGTTTCACATGACCATTGTTTATGGAATGCACGTTGATATCCTGTCCCCAGACGGATTATAACACGTGTTGCAGAAATTTGACAGTGTACCAATGTAAGCGATACAGCGGTATAGTTAATTCATCAGACCGATGGCAGTTATCAAAAATACGAATTACTGCTTAATAGCGTGTTGATCAATGATTGCTTAATAGCGTGTTGATCAGTTGTCTACAAACAATACTATGGCGATTATGCACGACAAAAGCTGTACTAGGTTTCCGGAAATACATGTCACCAGATGTTTACAGACTTCCTGGCAGATTTAAATTCGCCAGTTGTGATTTTTTCTTTCAGTCATTCTAATTCAATGCACCGTAACGTCGAAGAGTTGGAGGACGGGTGGTCAGTGAAATATGTTTTTTGGAGAGCATCACAGACAGAAGAACAGGAGGAATCCTTTGAGGGATGAAACTCCAATACCGTAGTCACCTATGGAAAAAGTGCTCATAAAACTTCATAAAGACATGTGAACATCGTGGCTAGCTCAATAAGGTCGTAGCACAGTCAAACCATAGATTCAAAAAATAGATTCATAACTAGTATTACAACTACTGTCAGTAATAGTAATAGTAACAGATTCATACTATAGAGTCTAACAGATTCTCAGATAGTTGCACCACAACGAACATATACTATTTTGATAGATGACAGTTTTATGTTTAGCTAACAATGACTTTTATCATGGGCACACTATGTGATCAAAAGTATCCGGACACCTGGCTGAGAATGAAATACAAGTTCGTGGTGCCCTCCATCGGCAATGCTGGAATTCAATATGGTGTTGGCCCACCTTAGCCTTGATGACAGACTCGACTCTCGCAGGCATACGTTCAATCAGATGGTGGAAGGTTTCTTGGGGAACGGCAGCCCATTCTTCACGGAGTGTTGCACTGCGGAGGGGTATCGATGTGGGTTGATGAGGCCTGGCACGAAGTTGGCGTTCCAAAACATCCCAAAGGTGTTCTATAGGATTCAGGTCAGGGTTCTGTGCAGGCTAGTCCATTACAGGGATGTTATTGTCGTGTAACCACTCCGCCACAGGCCGTGCATTGTGAACAGGTGCTCGATCGTGTTGAAAAATGCTGTCGCCATCCCCGAATTGCTCTTCAACAGTGGGAAGCAAGAAGGTGCTTAAAACATCAATATAGGCCTATGCTGTGGTAGTGCCACGCAAAACAACAAGGGGTGCAGGACCCCTCCATGAAAAACACGACCACACCTTAACACTATCGCCTCCGAATTTTACTGTTGGCACAACACACGCTGGCAGATGACGTTCACCGGGCATTCGCCATACCCACATCCTGCCATCGGATCGCCACATTGTGTACCGTGATTCGTCACTCCACACAACGTTTTTCCACTGTTCAATCGTCCAATGTTTACGCTCCTCACACTAAGGGAGGGGTCGTTTGGCGTTTACCGGCGAGATGTGTCGCTTTTGAGCAGCCACTCGACCATGAAATCCAAGTTTTCTCAAAAATGGCTCTGAGCACTATGGGACTTAACATCTATGGTCGTCAGTCCAAGTTATCTCATCTCCCGCCTAACTGTCATAGTACTTGCAGTGGATCCTGGTGCAGTTTGGAATACCTGTGTGATGGTCTGGATAGATGTTTGCCTATTACACATTACGACCTTCTTCAACTGTTGACGGTCTCTGTCAGTCAACAGACGTGGTTGGCCTGTACGCTTTTGTGTTGTATCTGTCTCTTCAAGTTTCCACTTTACTATCACATCGGAAACAGTGGACCTAAGGAAGTTTAGGAGTGCGGAAATCTCGCGTACAGACATATGACACAAGTGACACCCAATCACCTGACCACGTTCGAAATCCGTGAGTTCCGCAGAGCACCCCATTCTGCTCTCTCACGATGTCTAATGACTACTGAGATCGCTGATATGGTGTACCTGGCAGCAGGTGGCAGCACAATGCATCTAATATGAAAAACGTATGTTTTTGGGGGTGTCCGGATACTTTTGATCACATAATGTATGCTTTGGTGCGATAGAAATTTGTCAGTATTCGTATCTGAGGAGAATTTTAGGAGTATAGTACAGTTAGTAGCATAAACGTTGGGAGAGATTTGGCATTTGTTGACAGTGATCAGTGTGTGCACTTCAAGAGTATCAATACTTCACCTTTTGTAATGTTACCCGCTATTCATACGTGAAACACAGAGCCTTTCACGAGTCCAGTCTCCCAGAGACCAACCATTCTGTAGCTTCCAGTGTGGCAGTACCACAACAAATGAAATGGGGTAGGAATACAGTTACGCTTTACCAAAACTAAAGTTTGGTAGTTACGATACAATACATAAATGACGTGGTAAATGATAGGTTTGCCGGTGATATTGACAGCACTAGTACGAAAGAAACAAATGAATATGTGAGAGATTCTGGGAGTCGAAAAAAATGTGTGTGAAATCTTATGGGACTTAACTGCTAAGGTCATCAGTCCCTAAGCTTACACTCTACTTAACCTAAATTATCCTAAGGACAAACACACACACCCTTGCCCGAGGGAGGACTCGAGCCTCCGCCGGGACCAGCCGCACAGTCCATGACTGCAGCGCCTTAGACCGCTCGGCTAATCCCGCGCTGCTCTGGGAGTCGACTACTCATAATTTTTGTCTGTTTGTTTTGCACATTATTAGAATCACACATTGTACAACGTTAGTCCATTGCGTATTTCAGATCCTTACGAAATGCAAACTGCATTGTATAAGTAACATAAATTAGTTGATCTCCCAGCATCTGCGTTTTTATATAAACAAAGCAATTACTTTTGATGCAAGTACAGTTTCCATGCAAAACATAAAAATCTACATAATTAATGTTATTTTGCAGCCAGTAGAACGTTTTTCATCATGATTAAATGTAAGAGTTTCCTGTTGTTATCGATAAGTGTGAAAGCCATTTATGGATAACAGAAACATATGTTATGTAACATAGACGAAGTACTGAAGCGATATTTGATATGTTTTTGTTTTTTCTTTTTTTAATTTTACCTTTTATTGAGGACACTGTGTTTCCTATTAATTTTAGTTAGTTTTATTACAACACAATTGGAACCGCGCGATCACTACGGTCCCAGGTTCGAATACTGCCTCGGACATGGATGTGTGTGATGTCCTTAGGTTAGTTAGGTTTAAGTAGTTCTAAGTTCTAGGGGACTGATGACCTCAGAGGTTAAGTCCCATAGTGCTCAGAGCCTTTTGATCCATTTTATTACAACACGCCTCTGCTTCACGTTACAAATCAGCAATTTTCGAATAAAACATTTCGAATGAAATAGAGAAACTTCAGTTTTGTTATAAATACTGCTTTTTTTAAGCAACAGACAGAATGATAACTATATAGAACAAAAGTGTTCCGAAGGTCACGGAGACCTTTATATACACTCACTCGGTTTCTAGACGGTTTACCGCTCCAGGTATCTGGGTGAATCTAGTAAGACACTGATGGCATATGCAAACAAAACGATCGAAATGAGGTTACGCTTGGTAGGCATCCAACAAACCTAACGTAGGGATAAGGCAGTTACAATCTAAACTGCCCAATGCTACTAGGAAAAATACCGTAGCCTCCTCTTACTTATGATAGTCTGTAGTAGCTTGCGGTAGTTTTACAACTCTAGCTCGGAATGGTAAGACCTGAAACTACTGATCAAAGCATTTTAAGAAGAGTGGACCAGGTTAATTATCGAACTACTGAGAGTGAAATGGTGTTGTAGAACTGAAATCTGAAAACATATGAGAGCTATTGCCATGACCGTATATCTTGCGTAATGGCTGTGAAGCCAGAGGAAATACAAGCTCGTATAGAAGCACTTAGTCGTTCCCCCTTGCTCGATTTACGATTGGAATAGGAACGAAATCAACGAATTTTGTGCCCGAATCAATGAATTTTGCATTGAAATCGCATAAACTTGCGTCGAAATGAACGAATTGTGTTAATGATTTTTGAAAACGTAGTTGGAAATTGACAGCGATGTGATAGGTAATTAAAGTACTAATGAGTCGTGATCAAGACTGATTAGTATTATAACAAATTTTATGCTGAAATCAATGACTTTGGGCTGAAATTAATAAATTTTCCGTCAAAATTGGTTTATATACATCTACATCCATACTCCGCAAGCCACCTGTGGCGGAGGGTACCGTGAGTACCTCTATCGGTTCTCCCTTCTATTCCAGTCTCGTATTGTTCGTGGAAAGAAGGATTGTCGGTATGCCTCTGTGTGGGCTCTAATCTCTCTGATTTTATCCTCATGCTCTCTTCGCGAGATATACGTAGGAGGGAGCAATATACTGCTTGACTCCTCGGTGCAGGTTGTTGTTGTTGTGGTCTTCAGTCCTGAGATTGGTTTGATGCAGCTCTCCATGCTACTCTATCCTGTGCAAGCCTCTTCATCTCCCAGTACCTGCTTCAGCCTACATCCTTCTGAATCTGTTTAGTGTATTCATCTCTTGGTCTCCCTCTACGATTTTTACCCTCCATGCTGCCCTCCAGTACTAAATTGGTGATCCCTTGATGCCTCAGGACATGTCCTACCAACCGATCCCTTCTTCTAGTCAAGCTGTGCCACAAACTCCTCTTCTCCCCAATTCTATTCAATGCCTCCTCATTAGTTATGTGATCTACCCATCTAATCTTCAGCATTCTTCTGAAGCACCACATTTCGAAAGCTTCTATTCTCTTCTTGTCTAAACTATTTATCGTCCATGTTTCACTTCCATACATGGCTACACTCCATACAAATACTTTCAGAAACGACTTCCTGACACTTAAATCAATACTCGATGTTAACAAATTTCTCTTCTTCAGAAACGCTTTCCTTGCCATTGCCAGTCTACATTTTATATCCTCTCTATTTCGACCATCATCAGTTATTTTACTCCCCAAATAGCAAAACTTCTTTACTACTTTAAGTGTCTCATTTCCTAATCTAATTCCAGCAGCATAACCTGACTTAATTTGACTACATTTCATTATCCTCGTTTTGCTTTTGTTGGTGTTCATCTTATACCCTCCTTTGAAGACACTGTCCATTCCGTTCAACTGCTCTTCCAAGTCCTTTGCTGTCTCTGACAGAATAACAATGTCATCGGCGAATCTCAAAGTTTTTATTTCTTCTCCATGGATTTTAATACCTACTCCGAACTTTTCTTTCGTTTCCTTTACTGCTTGCTCAATATACAGATTGAATAACATCGGGGAGAGGCTACAACCCTGTCTCACTCCCTTCCCAACCACTGCTTCCCTTTCATGTCCCTCGATTCTTATAACTGCCATCTGGTTTCTGTACAAATTGTAAATAGCCTTTCGCTCTCTGTATTTTACCCCTGCTACCTTCAGACTTTGAAAGACAGTATTCCAGTCAACATTGTCAAAAGCTTTCTCTAAGTCTACAAATGCTAGAAACGTAGGTTTGCCTTTCCTTAATCTTTGTTCTAAGATAAGTCGTAGGGTCAGCATTGCCTCACGTGTTCCAACATTTCTACGGAATCCAAACTGATCTTCCCCGATGTCGTTTTCTACCAGTTTTTCCATTCGTCTGTAAGGAATTCACGTTAGTATTTTGCAGCTGTGACTTATTAAACTGATAGTTCGGTAATTTTCAGATCTGTCAACACCTGCTTTCTTTGGGATTGGAATTATTATATTCTTCTTGAAGTCTGAGGGAATTTCGCCTGTCTCATACATCTTGCTCACCAGATGGTAGAGTTTTGTCAGGACTGGCTCTCCCAAGGCTGTCAGTAGTTCTAATGGAATGTTGTCTACTCCTGCGGCCTTGTTTCGACTTAGGTCTTTCAGTGCGCTGTCAAACTCTTCACGCAGTATCGTATCTCCCATTTCATCTTCATCTACCTCCTCTTCCATTTCCATAATATTGTCCTTAAGAATATCGCCCCTGTATAGACCCTCTATATACTCCTTCCACCTTTCTGATTTCCCTTCTTTGCTTAGAACTGGGTTGCCATCTGAGCTCTTGATATTCATGCAAGTGGTTCTCTTTTCTCCAAAGGTCTCTAATTTTCCTGTAGGCAGTATCTATCTTACCCCTCGTGAGATAAGCCTCTACATCCTTACATTTGTCCTCTAGCCATCCCTGCTTAGCCATTTTGCACTTCCTGTCGATCTAATTTTTGAGGCGTTTGTATTCCTTTTTGCCTGCTTCGCTTGGTGCATTTTTGTATTTTCTCCTTTCATCAATTAAATTCAGTATCTCTTCTGTTACCCAAGGATTTCTACTAGCCCTCGTCTTTTTACCTACTTGATCCTCTGCTGTCTTCACTATTTCATTCCTCAAAGTTACCCATTCTTCTTCTACTGTATTTCTTTCTCCCATTCCTGTCAATTGTTCCCTTGTGCTCTCTCTGAAACTCTGAAGGTATGTTCTCGAAACTTCAACAAAAGCCCGTACCGAGCTACTGAGTGTCTCTCCTGCAGAGTCTTCCACTGGAGTTTATCTATTATCTCCGTAACGCTTTCGCGATTACTAAATGATCCTGTAACGAAGCGCGCTGCTTTCCGTTGGATCTTCTCTATCTCTTCTATCAACCCTATCTGGTACGGATTCCACACCGGTGAGCAGTATTCAAGCAGTGGGCGAACAAGTGTACTGTAACCTACTTCCTTTGTTTTCGGACTGCATTTCCTTAGGATTCTTCCAATGAATCTCAGTCTGGCATCTGCTTTACCGACGATCAACTTTATATGATCATTCCATTTTAAATCACTCGTAATGCCTACTCCCAGATAATTTATAGGATTAACTGCTTCCAGTTGCTGACCTGCTATATTGTAGCTAAATGATGTGGGATCTTTCTTTCTATGTATTCGCAGCACATTACACTTGTCTACATTGAGATTCAATTGCTATTCCCTGCACCATGCGTCAATTCGCTGCAGATCCTCCTGCATTTCAGTACAATATTCCATTGTTACAACCTCTCGATATATCACAGCATCATCCGCAAAAGCCTCAGTGAACTTCCGATGACATCCGGAAGGTCATTTATGTATATTGTGAATAGCAACGGTCCTACGACACTCCCCTGCGGCACACCTGAAATCACTCTTACTTCGGAAGACTTCTCTCCATTGAGAATGACATGCTGCGTTCTGTTATCTAGGAACTCTTCAATCCAATCACACAATTGGTCTGATAGTCCATATGCTCTTGCTTTGTTCATTAAACGACTGTGGGGAACTGTATCGAACGCCTTGCGGAAGTCAAGAAACACAGCATCTACCTGTGAACCCGTGTCTATGGTTTTCTGAGTCTCGTGGACGAATAGCGCGAGCTGGGTTTCACACGACCGTCTTTTTCGAAACCCATGCTGATTCCTACAGAGTAGATTTCTAGTCTCCAGAAAAGTCATTATGCTCGAACGTAATACGTGTTCCAAAATTCTACAACTGATCGACGTTAGAGATATAGGTCTATAGTTCTGCACATCTGTTCGACGTCCCTTCTTGAAAACGGGGATGACCTGTGCCCTTTTCCAATCCTTTCGAACGCTACGCTCTTCTAGAGACCTACGGTACACCACTGCAAGAAGGGGGGCAAGTTCCTTCGCGTACTCTGTGTAAAATTGAACTGGTATCCCATCAGGTCCAGAGGCCCTTCCTCTTTTGAGCGATTTTAATTGTTTCTCTATCCCTCTGTCATCTATTTCGATATCTACCATTTTGTCATCTGTGCGACAATCTAGAGAAGGAACTACAGTGCAATCTTCCTCTGTGAAACAACTTTGGAAAAAGACATTAAGTGTTTCGGCCTTTAGTCTGTCATCCTCTGTTTGAGTACCATTTTGGTCACAGAGTGTCTGGACATTTTGTTTTGATCCACGTACCGCTTTGACATAAGACCAAAATGTCTTAGGATTTTCTGCCAAGTCAGTACATAGAACTTTACTTTCGAATTCATTGAACACCTCTCGCATAGCCCTCCTCTCACTACATTTCGCTTCGCGTAATTTTTGTTTGTCTGCAAGGCTTCGGCTATGTTTATGTTTGCTGTGAAGTTCCCTTTGCTTCCGCAGCAGTTTTCTAACTCGGTTGTTGTACTACGGTGGCTCTTTTCCATCTCTTACGATCTTGCTTGGCACATACTCATATAACGCATATTGTGCGATGGTTTTGAACTTTTTCCACTGATCCGTCAGGTACTCTGAAATCTGCTTTTTGTCACTTTTGCTAACCTTTTTTAATGTTTCTATTTACGGCTGAAATCATCGATGCAGTAACCGCTTTATGATCGCTGATTCCCCGTTCTGCGTTAACTGTTTCAAATAGTTCGGGTCTGTTTGTCACCAGAAGGTCTAATATGTTATCGCCATGAGTCGGTTCTCTGTTTAACTGCTCAAGGTAGTTTTCAGATAAAGCACTTAAAAATTTCACTGGATTCTTTGTCCCTGCCACCCGTTATGAACGTTTGAGTCTCCCAGTCTATATCCGGCAAATTAAAATCTCCACCCAGAACTATAACATGGTGGGGAAATCTACTTGAAATATTTTCCAAATTATCCTTCAGGTGCTCAGCCACAACAGCTGCTGAGCCAGGGGGCCTATAGAGACATCCAATTACCATGTCTGAGCCTGCTTTAACCGTGGCCTTCACCCAAATTATTTCACGTTTCGGATCTCCGTCAATTTCCTTCGATACTATTGCACTTCTTATCGCTATAAACACGCATCCCCCTTCACTGTACAGCCTGTCTCTGCGGTATACATTCCAATCAGAGTTCAGAATTTCATTACTGTTTACATCTGGTTTCAGCCAACTTTCTGTCCCTAGTACTATGTGGGCATTGTGACCGTTTATTAATGAGAGCAGTTCTGGGACCTTTCTATAGACGTTCCTGCTGTTTACTATTAGCACATTAGTATTGTTATTCCCTGTTGCATTTTGCCTACTCCTACCTTGCCGCGTCTCAGGAGGCGTCTTGTCGGGCCTAGTGAGGGAATTCTCTAACCTAAAAAACCCACATGTGCACTCCACATAGAAGATTCTTTTAGGAATTTGGTATATATTTTCACTGTAGTGTATTCCCTGCAAGTTTTTTCACCTGTACATAACTACTACACACTACAAGTGAAGGCTTTGGCGTAGTGGGTACCAGGAATGCCATGACTGTGTGTATACAAGGTGAGTCGGGAGGAAATGTATGTGTTTTGAGTGATGATACTAATGGTGATTCAGAAAAAAAACTTGAAATGAACATATGCTCTTTTTTTAACCATATCTGACATGCATTTGTTTGAAAATCACTGACGTGGAGTGAATTCTTGACCACCGAGACCTCTAAATCTGACCGCATTAGATTACTGTTTTTGGGGTTAGCTTAAGAGCGAAGTCTATGGCGCAGAATGTACACAAATGAGGTAACTTCTTGCTCGTATTTTACATGCGTTTGCTAAAGTAAAGGAACGTACGAATGAACTCAGATACAGAAACATAGCAGCTGTGCGCAAGAGCTGCAAAACGCATTGCAGTTGACGGTGGACTTTTTGAACATCTTTTGTGAGGAAATGATGATAATGATTGTGATACACGGCTGAGGGCGCTAAACAGCAAGGTCATCACCACCTTTGCATGAATGATATATCGACGAGCATGGTGAAAATCTATTTAAAAACAACAATGAAACGGAAAACCAAGTTTCATTCTCACACAAGAATTGCAAGGTACTCCCAAGAAGGTGAGGTTCAGAGATGCCCGTGACAACATCCCGACAAAACACAGCAGAATAACCTGGTAAAATCATGGATAAAATACCAGTAAAGATACGGTTAAAAAGGGGACAGGCAACTGTGGCTGGAAGACTACTTATAAATAAAGAGTGACCGAGGCACCCTGTGACACGTTAAAATATCACTCACAATATCTTGTGAAATATTCCGGACACCACACAAAATCTTAAACAACACGAACAACACCCGTCTCATTATCAGTTGAAATAAAGGACAGGTCGTGTGGGGGACCTAGATCAACCCTCAGGTCGTTATCTGAAACACACTGAGTTAAAATATCTCTTATTGATAGCTGTGATCCGCATTTCTGACGTACTGGGGAATCGTCGCGACGTAAGAGGAAGCCATGTGTCAATGGGCAGTGTCCCACTCTAAGCCGTGTAATGGATATTTCTTCAGGTCATCGTAGGCAGAAGGAGGTCACGGTCGCACTGAACGTTTTACGGAACATTGTTTATTATTCCTCACTTCCAGCCACTGAGCCTTCCACCAACACATAGCCTTCCTGTCACAAATGAAGTGACAGCCTGGAAGGGGACTGAAGAGCGGGCAGGAGGAGGAAGGGAGCAAGTCTCCTTGGTAGCCGCAGCAACGGTTCGTTTATCCGAATACCTGTGTGGACTGGAACACAGCAGAGAATCATTTCCTTGTCTTGCGTCCTGCACTTCTTGCACCATCAGATCTGCTGGGTACATCTTCCCAACAGCTAGAAGATCATTTTATGAATCTCAGAAGGTGAGGAATTTCTTGTCATGACGCCGTCTCATCTGCTCCACTGCCCCCATCATAGCAAACAATTTCACGTAATAAACTGAAAACCGCTTTGGGAGCTCTATCCTGAAGACAACGTCGAGGAACACAGAACAACAGAGAAAATCTCCCTGCTTGGACACATCCGTGCAAACAGTAATAACATCTGGGTGGCGATGTAAAATTTCGTTAAATTTAGCTGTAAAAATATGGTCTAGGGTACTATGTTTCTTGTAAGTAGCCAGATATGAAAGTAATCTTGGCCTCGTTGGTAGCCAGGGGGTGTCTTATTCCACCCCTGGCTTTGCACCTTGATATACCCCGCCTGTAATAACTCAAGGCTCTCCCTTGCACGGGCCCCAAATGGCCTCGTTGCCGTGAGGATATGCACGTAATTAAATAAAACATTATATCACAATATTTCATTTACTATCACCTTCATTTGTCCTGTTCCCCACTGGTTTCATTAGTTTCCTCGGAAACGTAAGAACATGTCATACGTTCACATGGCGTTTTTTTTTTATCCCCTAATGGGATGCACTAATGCCACACACTTTAAAGCATGTACCTTTCCTCTTGACACGCCCTGTACAAGACTGCCATTACAGTGAACTACAGTATATGAACCTTCAAACCAATGTAGCAGGATTTGGGCTTTGTAGAACAGACAACGATCCTTTTGGAACTACACTGACGTGATAAAAGGCATGAGATAGCGATATGTACATATAGAAACGACGGTAGTATCGTGTACACAAGGTGTAAAAGGGCAGTGCATTGCCGGAACTGTCATTTGTACTCACGTAATTCACTTGGAAAGGTTTCCGACGTGATTATTGCCGCACGACAGGAATTAACAGACTTTGAACGCGGAATGATAGTTTGAGTTAGACACATGGGACATTCCATTTCGGAAATCGTTAGGAACTCAATATTCCGAGATCCACAGTGTCACGAGTGAGCCGACAATACCACATTTCAGGCACTACCTCTCACCACGGACAACGCAGTGGGCTACAGCCTTCACTTAACGACCGAGAGCAGCGGAATTTGGACAGAGTTGTCAGTGCTAACAGACAAGCAACAGTGCGTGAAATAACCATATCTACATCTACATCTACATCTACACGGATACTCTGAAAATCATATTCAAGTGCCTGGTAGAGGGTTCATCGAACCACCTTAACAATTCTCTATTATTCCAATCTTGTATAGCACGCGGAAAGAACGAACCCCTATACCTTCCGTACGAGCTCTGATTTCTCTTATTTCGTCGTGGTGATCGTTTCTCCCTATGCAGGTCGGTGTCAACAAAATATTTTCGCATTCGGAGGAGAAAGTTGGTGATTGTAATTTCGGGAGAAGATTCCGTCACAACGAAAAACGCCTTACTTTTAATGATTGCTCTGGCTCTGAGCACTATGGGACTTAACATCTATGGTCATCAGTCCCCTAGAACTTAGAACTACTTAAACCTAACTAACCTAAGGACATCACACAACACCCAGTCATCACGAGGCAGATTTTAATGATGTCCTGCGCAAATCCTGTATCATTTCTGTGACACTCTCTCCCATATTTCGCGATAATACAAAACGTGCTGCCCTTCTTTGAACTTTTTAGATGTAGTCCGTCAGTTCTATCAGGTAAGGATCCCACACCGTGCAGCAGTATTCTGAAAGAGGACGGACAAGCGTAGTGTAGGCAGTGTCCTTAGTAGATCTGTTCCATTTTCTAAGTGTCCTGCCAATAAGACGCAGTCTTTGGTTAGCCTTCCCCACAACATTATCTATGTGTTCCTTCCAATTGTAATACCTAGGTATTTAGTTGAATTTACGGCTTTTAGATTAGACTGATTTATCGTGTAACCGAAGTTTAAAGAATTCCTTTTGGCACTCTTGTGGATGGCCACACACTTTTCGTTATTTAGGGTCAACTGCCAATTTTCGCACCATTCAGACATCTTTTCTAAATCGTTTTGCAATTTGCTTTGCTCTTCTGGTGACTTTATTAGTCGATAAACGACAGCGTCATCTGCAAACAACCTAAGACGGCTGCTCAGATTGTCACCCAAATCGTTTATATAGATAAGGAACAGCGAAAGGCCTACAACACTACATTGGAGAACGTCAGATATCACTTCTGTTTTACTCGATGATCTCGCGGTTCTAGGCGCTCAGTCCGGAACCGCGCGACTGCTACGGTCGCAGGTTCGAATCCTGCCTCGGGCATGGATGTGTGTGATGTCCTTAGGTTAGTTAGGTTTACGTAGTTCTAAGTTCTAGGGGACTGATGACCACAGCAGTTAAGTCCCATAGTGCTCAGAGCCATTTGAACCATTTTACTCGATGACTTTCCGTCAATTACCACGAACTGTGACCTCTCTGACAGGAAATCACAAATTCTGTCACATAACTGGGACGATATTCCATAAGCACGCCATTTCACTACAAGCCGCTTGTGTAGTACAGAGTCAAAAGCCTTCTGGAAATCCAGAAATATGGAATCGACCTGAAATCCCTTGTCAATAGCACTCAACACTTCATGTGAATAAAGAGCTAGTTGTGTTTCACAGGAACGATGTTTTCTAAACCCATGTTGACTGTGTGTCAGTAGACAGTTTTCTCCGAGGTAACTCATAATGTTTGAACGCAATATATGTTCCAAGATCCTGCTGCATATCGACGTTAACGATATGGGCCTGTGATTTAGTGAATTACTCCTACTACCTTTCTCGAATATTGGTGTGACCTGCGCAACTTTCCAGTCTTTGGATACGGTTCTTCCGTCGAGCGAACGGTTGTATATGATTGTTAAGCATGAAGCTGACGCATCAGCAAACTCCGAAAGGAATCTAATTGGTATACACTCTGGACCAGAAGACTTCCTTTTACTAAGTGATTTAAGTTGCTTCACTACTCCCAGGGTATTTACTTCTACGTTATTCATGTTGGCAGCTGTTCTCGATTCGAATTCTGGAATACTTACTTCGTCTTCTTTTGTGAAGGCATTTCGAAAGGCTCTGTTTAGTAACTCTGCTTTGGCAGCACTGTCTTCGATAGTATCTCCATTGCTATCGCGCAGAGAAGGCATTGATTGTTCCTTGCCGTTTACATACTTCACATACGACCAGAATCTCTTTGGATTTTCTGCCAGGTTTCGAGAAAAGTTTCGTTGTGGAAACTGATATAAGCATCTAGCATTGCAGTCCGTCCTAAATTTCGAGCTTCTGTGAGAGATCGCCAATCTTGGGAATTTTACGTCTGTTTAAATTTGGCTTGTTTGTTTCGTTGTTGCTGGCCATTGTCGCCGAGCGATTCTAGACGCTTCAGTCCGGAACCTCGCGACTGCTACCAGCGCAGGTTCGAATCCTGCCCCGGGCATGGATGTGTGTGATGTCCTTAGGTTAGTTAGGTTTAAGTAGTTCTAAGTCTAGGGGACTGATGACCTCAGATGTTAAGTCTCATAGTGATCAGAACCATTTGAACCATTTTTTTTCGTTCTTTCTGCAACAGGGTTCTAACCCATTTTGTGTACCAAGGAGGATCAGCTCCGTCGTTTGTTAATTTATTTGGTATAAATCTCTCAATTTCTGCCGATACTATTTCTTTGAATTCAAGTCACATCTGGTCTACACTTATATTATTAATTTGGAATGGGTGGAGATTGTCTCTCAGGAAGGCGTCAAGTGAATTTTATCTGCTTTTTTGAAAAGGAATATTTTTCGCTCATTTTTGGAGGATTTAGGGATTAAAATATTCAATTCGCTACGACATCCCGGTGTTCACTAATCCCTGTATCGGTTTTGATGCTCGTTATTAACTCAGGATTATTAGTTACTAAGAAGTCAAGTGCGTTTTCACAACCGTTTACTATTCGCGTGGTTCATGAAATAACTGCTCGAAATAATTTTCAGAGAGTACGTTTAGGACAATTTCGGATGATATTTTATGCGTACCTGCGGAATTAAACACGTATTTTCGCCAACATATCGAGGTTAAATTAAAGTCACCACCAACTATTATTGTTTGAGTCGGGTACGTGTTTGAAATCAAACTCAAGTTTTCTTTGAACTTTACAGCAACTGTACCATCTGAATTAGGAGGTCGGTAAGAGGATCCAATTATTATTTTGTTCCTGTGCCAACAATGACCTCTGTCCATACTAACTCACAGGAAGTATCTACTTCAATTTAGCGACAAGTTAAACTACTTCTAACAGCAACAAACACGCCACCGCCAACCGTGTTTAGCCTATCCTTACGGAACACCGTTAGGTTCTTCGCAAAAATTTCGTCTGAGTTTATATCCGGCTTCAGCCAGCTTTCAGTGCCTATAACGAGCATCAGTACTTTCTATTAGCGCTTGGAGCTCTGGTGCTTTCCCAATACAGCTACGACAGTTTATAAATGTTATATCAATGGTTCCTGTATCTACGTTCTTCCTGTGTTCAGCCTGCACCCTTTGTAACTGAAGCCCTTCTTGTGTTTTCCCGAGACCCTCTAACATAAAAAACCGCCCAGTCCACGCCACACAGCCCCTGCTACCCGTATAGCCGCCTTCTGGGCATAGTGGACACCTGACCTATTCAGAGGAACCCGAAACCCAACCACACTTTGGCGCAAGTCGAGGAATCTGCAGCCTACACGATTGCGGAACCGTCTGAGCCTCTGATTCAGACCCTCTACTCGGCTCTGTACCAAGGTCCGCAATCGGTCCTGTCGATTATACTGCAAATGGTCAGCTCTGCTTTCATCATGCAAGCAAGACTGGCAGCCTTTACCACTTCTGTTAGCCGCTCGAAACCAGAGAGAATCTCTTCTCATCCAAAGTCACACACATCATTGGTACCGACGTGAGCAACCACCTACAGCTGGCTGCACCCTGTGCTCTTCATGGCATCCAGGAAGACCCTTGCCACATCTGGAATGACTCCACCCGGTATGCAGACGGAGTGCACATTGGTTTTTTTCCCTTCTTTTCAGCCAAGTCCCTAAGGGGCCCCATAACGCGCCTAACGTTGGAGCTCCAACTACCAATAATCCCACCCTCTGTGATTGCCCGGATCTTGCAGGCTGAGTGGTTTCCACTGAAACAGGACAAGCGACAGCATCTGGCTCAGCGACAGTGTCAGCTGCATACAGCACCTGGAATCTGTTTGTCAGACAATCTGGGGAGGCCTTACGTGCGGCCGCCTGGGAAGTCTTTCGCCCCCTGCTTCGCCGCGGGGCGACCTCCCGCTCGACCACAGGTGAGGGATCAACTTCAGTGCGAGCAGTAACGGGGTTGACCACTGGTGAGGACCGACCGGAGGACTCGGACGTGCTGGACGTCCGTTTGATCCCCACAGCCGGCCCACAACAGTGGTGCCAATCCACTGCAGCCTCAAGCTGTGTAACCGAAGTCATCACAGCCTGAAGCTGAGAGTGAAGTGTCACCAACTCGGCTCGCATCCGTACACAACAATCGCAGTCCCTGTCCATACTAAAGTCCGTGGAAAACTAAACTACACAGATAAACGGACTATCGGCACGTGCTGCGCAACTCTACTGTAGACCCTGACGAATACGCAGGAACTGTGTCTAATAATACGCACATATTCAAAATCCTAATTATCGAATCACTCAGGTGAAACTAAATAATTCGCCCCAGTTTAAGAAAATGGTTCAAATGGTTCTGAGCACAATGGGGCTTAACATCTGTGGTCATCAGTCCCCTAGAACTTAGAACTACTTACACGTAACTAACCTAAGGACATCACACACATCCATGCCCGAGGCAGGATTCGAACCTGCGACCGTAGCGGTCACGCGGTTCCAGACTGAAGCGCCTAGAACCGCACGGCCACACCGGCCGGCCCCCTGATTAGGAACTTGTAATATTTCACAAAATCGGTTTACCTTCCGACGCAAACGAAAACGCGAGGACAGTGGCTATTAGATATTAATTTTACATGCAGAAACTCAAGAAACTAAATTATTAAGGTGCACAGATGATATAACCATAGAAATCAACGTGGGACATACGATGAAAGTATCCCTTAGAACAGTGCGGCGAAATTTGGCATTAATGGGCTATGGCGGCAGCCGACCGAGAGGAGTGCCTTTGCTAACGGCACGACATCGCCTGCAGCGCCCTTCATGAGCTCATGACCATATCGGTTGGACTCTAGATGAATGGAAAACCGTGGCCTGGTTGTCTGAGTTCCGATTTCAGTTGGTAACAGGTGATGGTAGATTTTGCGTTTGGTGCAGACCCCACGATGCCATGGACTAAATTATCAACAACGCACTGAGCAAGCTGTCGGTGGCTCCATAGTGGTGTGGGCTGTGTTTACATAGAATAAACTGGGTCCTCTGTTCCCCCTGAACCGACCATTACTTTAAATGTTTATGTTTGGCTACGCGGAGACCATTACGCAGCCATTCATAGACGTCATGTTCCCAAACGACGATGGAATTTGTATGGATGACGATGCGTTATATCACACGCCACGTAATTCCACGTCTAAGATCATAGCTCGTAGCTTGGTAGAAGTAACATGAAATTCCTGTACCTTCAAGTGTTACAAATATTTCTAGATGTGTGAGTATTTTTTTCTTTTTGATTGACGAAAGTCCTGCCTTGCTACATACTAGATAAACGGTGACAAGTGTTGTAGGTTTTCAGTCGGAGATAAATGTCAGTGCAGTACACTCATTCGGAAGCGTGGCAGATCGACGGCACATATCCATCAAGGGATGTGCGTCTCATAGAAATTACAGAACGACCAGCGGTGCATGGAGTCGAAATGCAGTCTCGTTCCATTGTGGACAAAAACGATTGAAATTCGTCATCTATCAGTGGGAAGGACATGGTAACTCATTAGAATCTGCCTGTCGTCATATGCCACCCCTGTAGACGTGAGAGCTGTTGTCATACACATCAGTAGAATGGCATAGAGGAGTAAACTTTACATAAAACTGAAAAAAAAATCTTGTGGTGTGCTGTGAAACACCAAAAAGCAGTAGTTCTTTGTATCCTGTGTGTGCAATGAGTTTGAGACATTCGAAGACCGTCGTTACTGAAATATTTTAAGTCTTTAGTCGAGGAACCTATATTTGTAAATGACACGGTAGTCAGATCCATCTGCAGACTGTCTATCTAACGGTTTCCAGATACAGTTCAAATTGATTCTCAATGCTTTTCGTAATTAATGACACCTACATCTAATATGGCTACGAAGTCTTTCACGACGTATTTCTTGAATAAAAATCTCTCGGTGTACATGCCGCGTCAATTCAGGATAAAACTCCAAGCTTTCGACGACTACCTCCATGGTCGTCGTCAGGGCTAAAACTGACTGTCGTAAATTATTGTTTTTTTATTTATTGCTTTTCAATTTCTCCCTAAGGGGGCGGGCTGGCAGCAGCTTAGTACGCTGCTCTACAGCCTACAGACTTTTTTAAAAACGGAGGAAGAAAAGAAACAAGAAAAACAGGCGATAAAACGGTGACTTAAAGTGTAAAATGGCGGAAAAATGCGGAAAGTTAAAATAGAAAGCAAAGGGGTTGGCAATGTTAATAAAATACTCAGGAATCAGACAAGTAACATAGTAGACACACAATTAAAAAACATGGCGACAGTCTGGTTTCTGTTCGCAAGAGATAAAAAATCACACCCAGCGACAGTATGATGGCCGTTCGCAACACTTCCCAAAAGACGCAATACGGAACACTCACTGTAAAACACCCACTGTAAAACACTGCACGAAAATGGCGGCACAAAGATGACACTCCCGAGCCAAAGGCAGATGGGGGAGGGGGGGGGGGTGACCTGGAGGAGGGGGAAAACAAGGAGGGAGGAGAGGAAAAAACGAAAGGGGGGAAACCAAGGAGGGAGAGGACTCATAAGGGGGAAGAGGGGCAGGGCAGACGCGAGAGGGAATGAGAAGAGGCAGAGGAGGGAAATGCAAAAGGACTCAACAGAGAGAAGGGGGCAGAGAGAGGGGAGGTGGGGAAAAAAGAGGATGGAAGGGGGGGAGCCCAGGAAAAGGACAGAGGAAAGGAGGGGGAGTGAGGATCAGAGTTGATAGGAGGAATAAATGGAGGAAGAGAGGGCATCATCCGGGAGGGGGAGTTGATGGAAGCCACCTTGGGAAAGGAGATGAATGGTGTAGAGATGGAGGGTAGGGGAGACACAACAGTGAAGACGTGGCAGGGGGCGGGGATGGGAGAGGAGAGGAGCAACCAGGGGGTGAGGGGGATCAAGGCGGCGGGAGGTGTAGAGGATGTGGATATGTTCGAGGAATAGGAGCAGATGGGGGAAAGGAATGAGATCATAGAGGATCTGCGTGGGGGATGGAAGGCGTATACGGAAGGCGAGGTGGAGTGCATGACGCTCAAGGATCTGGAGGGACTTATAGAATTTGGGGGGGGGGGAGGGCAGATATCCAGGTGGGACTGGCATCACAGAGGATGTGACGGATTAAGGATTTGTAGGTGTGGAGGATGGTAGAAGGGAGCAATCCCCTTGTCCAGCCAGAGAGGAGTTTGGGGAGTCAGAGGCGGTTGCTGGCTTTGGATTGGATGGAGCAGAGATGAGGGATCCAGGTGAGGTGACGGTCAATGGTGAGGCCATGGTAAGTGAGGGTGGGGGTGAGGTGGACAGGAAGGGCGCAGACAGTAAAGGAGAAATCCTACCATGATTGCCTGGGTCTTGGAAGGATTGAGTTTCAGGAGCCACTGGTTACACCATGCAGCAAAAACGTCAAGGTGATTCTGGAAAAGGTGTTGGGACCGTTGCAGGGTAGGAGCGAGGGCGAGGAATGCGGTGCCATCAGCATATTGCAAGAGGTGTACTTGAGGGGGGGGGGGGTTGGGGCATATCTGCTGTGTACAGGAGGTAGAGGAGAGGGGAGAGGACAGAGCCCTGGGGCACACCTGCAGAGGGGTAGAAGGTGTGGGAGGTGGCATTATGGATGGTAACATAGGAGGGGCGGCGGGAGAGGAAGGAGGCCGTTAAACGGATACAGTTGATAGGAAGGGCGTAGGTTTGGAGTTTAAACAGGAGACCGGGATGCCAGACACAGTCGTAGGCCTTTTTGAGGTCGAGGGAGACAAAAATGGCGGAGCGACGGAGTTGGTCATCAGCAGAGAAGGAAGGTCGAAAGCAACATTGGGTGTTGGGAAGGAGGTGGTTTTGGAGGAGGTGGTGATGGATGCGCTGGGAAAGGATGGATTCCAAGAGCTTGCTGAACACCGATGTGAGACAGATAGGACAATAGGAAGAGGCATCAGATGGAGGCTTGTTGGGTTTGGAGAACATCAGGATATGGGAGGTTTTCCGCAGGTTGGGATAGAAGCCAGTGGCAAGGAGACATTGTAGAGTGTGGCAAGGACTGAAAGGAAGGAGGGAGAGCAGCGTTTGAGGTGGCAGTAGGTAATGCAGTCGTGGCCAGGAGCAGTGCTGCGTTTAGTGCAGAGTGTGAGGCTGATGTCCTGTGTAGTGATGGGAGTGTTGAGTTCAGATGGTGGTGTGTAGCCCAAGTACTGGAAGCTAGGAGCAAGGGGAGGAACAGAGGTATTCGTACGGTCCATGATGTCAGGGAAGAGGGAATAATCAAAGTGGGGATCATCTGGGATGGAAAAAACATCTGAGTGGTGAGAGGCAAAGTGGTTGACCTTACTGAGGTTGTCAGGAAAGGGACGGTCATCAAGGAGGAGAGGGTACTGCGGGGTGGGGCGGTTCCCCGTAAGGCGGTGGAAAGCAGACCAATACTTGGAAGAGTTTATGGGGAGCGTGGTGTTGACTTGTGTACATGTCTGGCGCCAGGCACGGCGTTTCTTCGCAGTAAGCAGGTTGCGGATGTGTCGTTGTAATTGCCGGTGGCGGGTAATTGTGTCCCGGTCACGAGTGCAGAGAAAAGAGCGGTAGAGGCGGCGGGACTCTCGAAGGAGAAGGACGGCCTGTGGAGGCAGGGTGGGGCGGTGAGGGTGGACGGCTTTGGTGAGGATATGGGTGGCGACGGCGTCAGACAAGGTCTGGTGCAGGAAGGCAGCAGTGTGAGAGATGTCATCAGGAGATTGGAGGGTAAGGTCGTGGCCGTCAACCTGGGTGTGAATGGAGTCCTGGTAGACATCCCAGTTGGCACGGGAGTAATCATGGACAAGTTTAGGAGGGACGTCGGGGCGAGGAGCGTTGCGGGGATGGCGACCATTAGAGATAGTGAGGAGAACAGGACCTTGGTCACTGCCAGTGAGGTCAAGGACATCTACGGTGATGCGCCCAAGGAGGTTGGGAGAGGCAAGGACCACATCGGGAGTGGTGTTGGATTCGCGTCGGGTGTGCTGAGGCAGGGGAGTCGTAAATTAGCGAGGCTCCCACTTTTATATGCAAAGGACGGCTTCTCATTCGCTGGAATACGTCATAGCAACAGCGATATGGCGCGTAGTGAAGTGGTGCCCTCTACTCCCATAGATGTAGTTTCTATCCCGCGTTGCTTGCAGTGCCATTCCTACATCTAACACTTAACTGCCTGACAGAGGGGGTTCATCGAAACACCTTCACAATAATTCTCTGTTATCTCAGTCTCAAACAGAGTGCAAAGAAGGAAAAAAAAGAAAAAAAAGACTAACACCTATATCTTTCCATGTGAGCATTGATTTCCCTTATTTTATTATGATGATCGTTTCCCCCTGATTGAAATTTCCTGAGAAGATTCCGCCGCAAAGAGAAAAGCCTTTGTTTTAATGATGTCATCCCCAGTCCCATATCATTTCAGTGACACTCTCTCCCCTATTTCGCGATAATTCAAAATGTGCTGCTCTTGTTTGAAATTTCTCCATGTACTCCGTTCATCCTACCTGATAAAGATCTCAGATTGCGCATACGTACCCCAAAAGAGGACGGACAAACGTAGTGTAGGCAGTCTCTTTATTAGATCTGTTGCATAATCTGAGTGTTCTGCCAATAAAATACAGTCTTTGTTCGCCTTCCTCACAACATTTTCTATGTGTTCTTTCGATATTAAGTAGTTCGTAAGTGTATTTCCTGGGTGTTTAGTTGAATTTACGACTTATAGATCTGACTGATTTATAGTGTAACGGAAGTTTAACGGACTCCTTTTTACACACATGTGGATGACTTCACACTTTTTATTATTTAGGGTCAGCTGTCAAATTTCACACCATATATATATATTTTCTAAATCGATTTGCAATTTGTTTTGATCATCTGATAAGTTTACTAACCGATAAACGACAGCATCATCTGCAAGAAACCTAAGACCGCTGCTCAGATTGTTGCATAAATTGTTTGTGGAGATAAGGAAAACAGAGGGCCTATGTCACTACCTGGAGGAACGTCAGAAATCATTTCTGTTTTCCTTGATGACTTTTCGTTAATTACTACGAACTGTGACCTCTCTGACAGGAAATCACGAATCCAGTCACAACACTAAGACGATATTCCATAAACACGCAATTTTTCCTGCAAGCCGTTTGTGAGGTACAGTGTCAAAAGCTTTCTGGAAATCTAGAAGTGCGGAATAAATTTGAAATCACTTGTCAATAGCATTCAACACCTCGTATGAGTAAAAAGCTAGTTGTGTTTCACAAGGACGATGTTTTCTAAGTCCGTGTTGACTTTGTGTCAGTAGACCGGTCTCTTCGAGGTAAGTCATGATGTTGGAACACAACGTATGTTCCAAAATCCTGCTGCATATCGACGTTAATGATATGGGCCTGTACGTAGTGGACTGCGTCTATTACCTTTCTTGATTATTGGTGTGACCTGTGCAACTTTCCCGTCTTTGGATGCGGATCTTTTCTCGAGCAAGCACTTGTATATTGTTAAGTATGGAGCTATTGCATCAACAACTCTGAATGGAACCTAACTTATATACAGTCTGGATCGGAAATCTTGCTTTTCATAAAGTGATTTAAGTTGCTTCATTACTCTGAGGATATCTGCTGCTAAGTTACTCATGTTCGCAGTTGTTCTTAATTCGTATTCTGGAATATTTATTTTATCTTCTTTGGTGAAGGAATTTCGGAAGACTATTTTTAGTTGCTCTTCTTTAGTAGCACTACGCGAGTGTGACAAGAAGGTGTCCTGCAATGGTCAATTGCTGGATGGCGTTGAAATCAGAGAATTTTGAGCTGAAATCAATGAATTTTCTTTCAAAAGCGGTTCTTATAGGTATTCGATACAGCTCTGTATTCCCAACATGTATTTTCATTCATATATTACTGCGGCACCTTAAATCAAGTGGACACCATTAACATAGTGGGTAACAGGAGTGCCACAATTGTGTGTATTAGACTGCCATTACAGTGAACTATGTACACTCTCAAATCCGTATATCATGATTTCAGAATTGTACCATATACACCGATCCTACTGAGAGCATAATGTATACATAGTGCGAATTCTATGAATTTTCCTGTCTAATTGCAGTGATATTCTGTCGTAGAGCCGGCCACGGCGTGCCAAACTTCACGTGTGCAGCTCGTGTAGGCTGCATTCGGACCGAAGCCTGACCTGTCACTCGGCTTTGCTCGATCCTTTTCGGAAGTACACGGAGTACCGCGATGTTTCATTTAGCACTGTGGGTTGGCATTTTCCGGTCGGTACGACTGAGTTCGGCGGAATCGTACCGTCAGCGCTGTTCATCATCCGGTGTTTGTGCATGGTATGGAGGGCGTTCACAGGTCAAGTGGCTGTCTGCACAAAAACAGGCAGTCAGGCGATCAATCCACGCAACCCTTAAAATCGAATGGGAATGACAGAAGAGAAGGTTGATAATTCTCAGTTTGCATAAGCAAACATATCTGCTGCGAAACAACATGCATAAGGAATTTCATGACTTAATCTGCAGTGAAATTGGGATTGTGAGGCCGAAAGTGGAGGAGGTCAGGTCCATATGTAGGAGGATAAGAGTGGAGAAACTTCAGGATAAGGAAATCAGGCACAAGTACATAACAGCGATCTCAGAAAGGTACGAGTTAGTTGAATGTAGTCAATTACAGTCATTGGAAAAGGAATTCACAAGGTACAGGGACACAGTATTAGAAGTGGCTAAAGAATGTCTTGGAACAATAGTGTGTAAAAGTAGGATGAAGCAAACAGCCTGGTGGAATGACACAGTCAAGGCAGCCTGTAAAAGGAAAAAAAAGGCGTATCAAAAATGGCTACATACTAGAACTCAGGTAGACAGAGAAAGTTATGCTGAAGAGAGAAACAAAGCCAAACAGATAATTGCATCATCCAAGAAGAAATCTTGGGAAGACTTTGGAAACAGGTTGGAGACTATGGGTCAAGCTACTGGAAAACCATTCTGGAGTGTAATTAGCAGTCTTCGAAAGGGAGGTAAGAAGGAAATGACAAGTATTTTAGACAGATCAGGAAAACTGCTGGTGAATCCTGTGGATGCCTTGGACAGATGGAGGGAATATTTTGAAGAGTTGCTCAATGTAGGTGAAAATGCGATCAGTAATGTTTCAGATTTCGAGGTAGAATGGGATAGGAATGATGATGGAAACAGGATCACATTTGAGGAAGTGGAGAAAATGGTCAATAGATTGCAGTGCAATAAAGCAGCGGGGTGGATGAAATTAAGTCGGAACTCATCAAATACAGTGGAATGTCAGGTCTTAAATGGCTACACAGGATAATTGAAATGGCCTGGGAGTCGGGACAGGTTCCATCAGACTGGACAAAAGCAGTAATCACACCAATCTTTAAACATGGAAACAGAAAAGATTGGAACAACTACAGAGGTATCTCTTTAATCAGCGTTGTGTGTAAAATCTTCTCAGATATTGTTGAAAGGAAAGTGCGAGTATTAGTTGAGGACCAATTGGATGAAAATCAGTGTGGGTTTAGGCCTCTTAGAGGTTGTCAGGACCAGATCTTTAGCTTACGGCAAATAATGGTGAAGTGTTATGAGTGGAACAGGGAATTGTATCTATGCTTTATAGATCTAGAAAGGGCATATGATCGGGTTCCTAGGAGGAAGTTATTGTCTGTTCTACGAGATTATGGAATAGGAGGCAAACTTTTGCAAGCAATTAAAGGTCTTTACATGGATAGTCAGGCAGCAGTTAGAGTTGACGGTAAACTGAGTTCATGGTTCAGAGTAGTTTCAGGGGTAAGACAAGGCTGCAACCTGTCTCCACTGTTGTTCATATTATTTATGGATCATATGTTGAAAACAATAGACTGGCTGGGTGAGATTAAGATACGTGAACACAAAATAAGCAGTCTTGCTATTCGGATGACTTAGTTGTGACGGCAGATTCGATTGAAAGTTTGCAAAGTAATATTTCAGAGCTAGATCAGAAATGTAAGGACTATGGTATGAAGATTAGCATCCCCAAAACGAAAGTAATGTCAGTGGGAAAGAAATATAAACGGATTGAGTGCCAAATAGGAGGAACATAGTTGGAACAGGTGGACAGTTTCAAGTAATTAGGATGCATATTCTCACAGGATGGCAACATAGTGAAAGAACTAGAAGCGAGGTGTAGCAAAGCTAATGCAGTGAGCGCTCAGCTACGATCTACTCTCTTCTGCAAGAAGGAAGTCAGCACCAAGACTAAGTTATCTGTGCACCGTTCAATCTTTCGACCAACTTTGTTGTATGGGAGCGAAAGCTGGGTGGATTCAGGTTACCTTATCAACAAGGTTGAGCTTACGGATATGAAAGTAGCTAGGATGATTACAGGTACTAGTAGATGGGAACAATGGCAGGAGGGTGTCCACAATGAGGAAATCAAAGAAAAACTGGGAATGAACTCTATAGATGTAGCAGTCAGGGCGAACAGGCTTAGATGGTGGGGTCATGTTACACGCTTGGGAGAAGCAAGGTTACCCAAGAGACTCAGGGGTTCAGCAGTAGAGGGTAGGAGGAGTCGTGGCAGACCAAGGAGAAGGTACCTGGATTCGGTTAAGAATGATTTTGAAGTAATCATTGAGGAATTTTATAAGGGGGGCTATGCTCCAGACTGAACGCTGAAAGGCATAATCAGTCTTAAATGATGATGATGATGATGATGATGAGTTGAAAATGAAAGAGCAAAACATTACAACATTCGACACACGTGATTCGTTGTTCTGTACATCAAAAGCACTTTACGAACAGTAAAATTTGTAAAGTCGTACGCATTACTCCATTGTCTCTTTGAACAGTTTTGAGTGGAACTGAACGAAGATTATGGATAATTCGTATATTACTGCAAAGTATGCTGGCTAAGTTAACGCGAATGACTGAAACCATTTTTCGATTTGAGACTCGCTGTTGTTGAATTTAGCAGGACGAAGGTGTACAAGAACGAAAATTGGATAATCTGGAATGGGGTGTAGACTTCACATTTTAAATGGACTCGATTGCACTCTGTCCACAGTAAGACATTGCAAGGTAACTTCTTTCTGGTTTGATGGGGATGCATTTAAAAAGAAAATCGAGTTTTAGAAGGAACACATTCTGACAAAAATAATCCAGCTCCCCAAGTGCAACGTGGTGTTCGGAGAATTCGTTGTGGCTTGAAAGAATTTCAAGGACAGTTTTATAAAGCTTTTGAGGACATTCTCAGTCTTACATCTATTTCCCACCTGTTTTGAAGATCGTTTGCCTGTTCAGTTGAAAGCACCCCTCTGCATGTGCAGATGTAACTGACTGACCTGCAAGGTAATTCCAATTATAATGACACATCCTTCTACGTTAAAACTCTCCAGGACGTCTACATTGCTTTCCTCAATTAGTGTTTCCATAATGAGGTTGAAAAAGTGATACAATATTTAGATCGGAATAATTGTGAGAAACACCTTGTTTACCATTATGAAACTAAATAAGTCACAATTACGATAGAGTGCGAAACTCTGTGAAATTGTCTACGTCTGTCCATATGCTGACAGATTGTCCCATATAAAAGTTATATTATGTCTTCAGCGCGCCAAAAATATTTAAATAATACTGAATTGTTTTTGTGACCTATGTTGTCGATAAATGCGAAAGATAAAACCAAATAGTATGCAATGAGACTTTACTGCCATTTAAATGCAGCACGTTCTCAAATTTCCCCTGTCCCCTCTCCTTGCGCTCAGACGGTTTGGCTTTACAATGGGGAAAATGTGAAGCACGGTCGAGCGCTTTGGCATCGTCAGCGAGCCGAAATCTCGGCAATCCCTGTTCTATAGCTTTACATAGAGAGCTCTCAAAACCAGCTATTATCAATACACATCAATACACACTGACCCGGCGATAACAGCTAACTCGTTGACAGAAATAAAAATACGTACGGCATCAGTGTTTGAGATGTGAACTTGACAGTATGCTGTGGATATTGTACTCACGTCATGAACAGAAATGGAACATAACACTATCTCATCCCAGTCTCTCTATCACATTAATTATGAAGCAAGTTACTAGAAAAAACTGCATATACGTTTGACACAGATGCATATCGTGACATTTTACAAAAGTGGTAAGATGCAACAGAGAAATTGTGAATTTTGTCATTACCCGTTTACTTCATCGTTTGACAGACTCCAACGTCAATATGGTGTTGATGCAAATTTGCAGTGGTTTGGATCGCTTTGTATCCAACGTAAAGCAATCGCAGACCACATAGTCCCTTTTCCAAGATCACAATTTGTGGCCTCTTGGAGGTAGCTTGAAATTCTTGTACTTGCAACAGATGCAGACAATTTTAGACGTGGCAGAGTAGTCCTTTTGATTGATGAAAGTCCTGTCATGCTACAACCTACATCAGTGGTTCCGAACGTGGGGGTAATTACAACATGAGTGGTAAAATGAAATTTTCTGAGGGGCAAAAAGTAAACGAATCGATTCGACTCAGGAAACTAAATTATTTTCAAAAGACCGTTGATATTATCACAATTTTGTAAGATTCTAATATTGATTATGTAAGTTATTAATAATTACTTTTTCTCAATTAGCAGCATTAATGCGGTGGAGGTTAGGCTTCCTCACATAGTCCACCCATTACCCACATACGTCGTGCTTTGACCCGTACACTGCTGATGATAAAAGTGAGACATACAAGTAACAAATGCTAAATATTTCAAGAAAATGTCTTCTCCGAGTTGTAGATACTAACAGCAGTAGTCCAGAAATTGCTTCATTACTCGCTTCGAGACAGATAAAGGAATTAATTGACAGCACAACACAGCAGTAACTACATAAGGGCTACTATAGTGCTGTAAACGGTGTTATTATTGTTATTACTATTAGAGTGGTAAAACGTAAAACATTGACAGCGTGATTTCGTCCAATTTTGCCAGTTCATAAGTAAGAAGTGCAGCAATCAAATGATTTACAAACCGTAAATATGGTTCACACATTTGAATCTGTTTCATTTTAAATCTGGTAGCAGTGTGCAGGCCAAGCAACTGTCGCAATGGAGAGGGAACTATGTTTTGTAACAAGTGTCCGCGCTCACTGTGGACAGTTAGCTTTCTTATCTGAGAAGGCGTTATGGGTAGCACTTGCTATGCAACCACGAATTCCTTCATCATTCATTCTAACACATACATACACTCACACACACACACACACACACACACACACACACACACACACACACACACACACACAAACAAACTAAATATCATTCACCTTTCATCATTTAAATAATAAAGTTGTTCCAAGAAAAGTCTTTCATGCTACAGTTTAGTTAGATGCTAAAGCTGGTGATAATATGAGGGAGAGGGAGTGTAGGGCAGAGGTACTTGCTAATGTCTGGTTGCACTCAGGGATAATGGTCTAAGGAAGGTAGGGAACCACTGTAGTAGATGAACGGTGACAAATGTTATAGATTTCAAATTGAAGATAAATGGCAGTACAGTACACCCATGGAGCAGCGTCTCTAATCTGCGACATATCCGTCAACGGGTGTATGTCATGGAGCAGCAAGCAGTGTATGGTACTGAAGGGCAAAATTAGATCTGATGAAATTGGCTAACACAGACATTATCTGACTCTGGAAGGATGTAGCCACTCATCAGCAGCTAATTGTCGTCATGTGTAACTATTAGTGATTTGAGAGAGGTTGTCTCGCACTTCAGTAGAATGGACTATCTTGAGAGAGGTGCACTTTACACAAGGCTGGATAAACATTGTGCTGTTGTGTGACACACTTAAATGCCATCCTCCTTTGTCTTCGGTATATGGAATGCTTTCGAAACGTTGTAAACGATCCTAATTGAAACATTTAAGTCTCTAGTCAATTAACATTTAACTAATAGAAAACAGTTTATTATAACAGTTGACTGTTGTCGACCTCCGCTCTGGAATGTCGCTTCTGACTACCTGTTAAACACAGACGTGATCCCGCAGCTGTCAATGCGTCTATTACTGTTATGATGCTGCTGTTAATAATCCACAATGTCAGAACTAAAACCCTTTTAACAAGGAAAAATCGGACTCAACCATTGCAAATTTACTAGAGGAGCACGGAGATACTGTAAATAGTGTCATGAGAGTAAAAATAGTTCATGGGGAAACATCATCTGCTAAATTTCATGTAGGAAGAATAACTGAATTTAATTATCTCTGTCATCAAGGGGATGTATAGGCTTAATATGTTGCTATAGAATGATGACAATTTACCGTGCAACAAGAACTGCATAATGCATGTGATGTATAGAGATATTGCTAAAATTTTGCTGTAGAATGGAGCATTTTGTTACAATTTTACTGTAACAGGGGACATTTAGTTACAAGTTTACTTTAACAGCGGACTTTTGATATACAGGGTGAGTCACCTAACATTACCGCTGGATATATTTCGTAAACCACATCAAATACTGACGAATCGATTCCACAGACCGAACGTGAGGAGAGGGGCTAGTGTAATTGGTTAATACAAACCATAAAAAAATGCACGGAAGTATGTTTTTTAACACAAACCTACGTTTTTTTAAATGGAACCACGTTAGTTTTGTTAGCACATCTGAACATATAAGCAAATACGTAATCAGTGCCGTTTGTTTCATTGTAAAATGTTAATTACATACGGAGATATTGTAACCTAAAATTGACGCTTGAGTACCACTCCTCCGCTGTTCGATCGCGTGTATCGGATAGCACCGAATTACGTAGGGATCCAAAGGGGACGGTGATGGACTTTAGGTACAGAAGAGACTGGAACAGCACATTACGTCCACATGCTAACACCTTTCTATTGGTCTTTTTCACTGACTCACATGTACATTACCATTAGGGGTGAGGTACACGTACACACGTGGTTTCCGTTTTCAATTACTGAGTGGAATAGAGTGTGTCCCGACATGTCAGGCCAATAGATGTTCAATGTGGTGGCCATCATTTACTGCACACAATTGCAGTCTCTGGCGTGATGAATGTTGTACACGCCGCAGTACATCTGGTGTAATGTCGCCGCAGGCTGCCACAATACGTTGTTTCATATCCTCTGGTGTTGTAGGCACATCACGGTACACATTCTCCTTTAACGTACCCCACAGAAAGAAGTCCAGAGGTGTAAGATCAGGAGAACGGGCTGGCAAATTTATGCGTCCTCCACGTCCTATGAAACGCCCGTCGAACATCCTGTCAAGGGTCAGCCTAGTGTTAATTGCGGAATGTGCAGGTGCACCATCATGCTGATACCACATACGTTGACGCGTTTCCAGTGGGACATTTTCGAGCAACGTTGGCAGATCATTCTGTAGAAACGCGATGTATGTTGCAGCTGTTTGGGCCCCTGCAATGAAGTGACGACCAATGAGGTGGTCGCCAATAATTCCGCACCATACATTTACAGTCCACGGTCGCTGTCGCCCTAACTGTCTGAGCCAGCGAGGATTGTCCACGGACCAGTTATGCATGTTCCGTAGATTCACTGCCCCGTGGTTTGTGAAACCCGCTTCATTGGTAAACAGGTAGAACTGCAACGAATTCTCTGTTAATGCCCATTGACAGAATTGCACTCGATGATTAAAGTCATCACCATGAAATTGCTGATGTAGCGACACACGAAACGGGTGAAAGCGGTGACGATGCAGTATGCGCATGACACTACTTTGACTCAGTCCACCGGCTCTCGCAATGTCCCGTGTACTCATGTGTGGGTTCATGGCAACAGCAGCTAACACACCAACTGCACCCGCTTCTCCTGTGACGGGCCTGTTAAGGACCCGTTTGCGTGCTACGACCGTACCTGTTGCATACAGTTGGCGGTAGATGTTTTGCAATGTGCGGCACGTTGGATGCTCTCTGTCCAGGTACCGTTCTGCATACACCCTGCAGGCTTCAGCTGCATTTCGTCGACACTCGCCATAGATGAGTATCATTTCCGCCTTTTCAGATTTCGAATACACCATGATTACAGTTCCTACAACACTACACTATCACAGACGTCTGGTAACACGGTGTACTACAGTTGGTCTGCGTGCGGAGACGAATGAAGAATAACAATAGCAGCAAGCGCTACATGCGGACACTGCGACAGCTAGACCAAACCACAACAGTGCACTACAGCCACACTCGTAAACACGGTCGTCATCGTAAACATGTCCCTGCAGATGCTGCTCGCCGACCGTGGCCCGTGTTTGTTACAACACGCTACTGAACTTCGGAGGTTTCAAGCGTCAACTTTAGGTTACACTATCTCCGGATGTAATTAACATTTTACAATGAAACAAACGGCACTGATTACGTATTTGCTTATATGTTCAGATGTGCTAACAAAACTAACGTTAGGTGACTCACCCTGTATATTTAGTGTAACAGTGGCCTTTTGTCATACTTTTAGTATAAGATGGAACATTTTGTTACAGTTTCACTCATATAGGGAGCATTTTGTTTCAACTTGACTGTAACATGGTGTAATTTGTTACAATCAAGTTGTAACAAGGTGATGTGTGAGACGAGGTGTCATGTAGTCATCACTGTGCGGCTGATTAAGTTAGCACTATTGGCAGAAGATGAGATACATTTTGAACTGCAAGATAAAGTTAAACACTAATGTGAATGTACTACAGTGTTTGGACAACTTTGAAAACCAGCTGAATGTGGATAGTTGAAAGCATGGCAGCTCTAATTTCCTTCTTATATAAATGTGTATTACTAGTGTTCAGTGTGCTGCTTCGTGAAAGTGATGGGTTCTTTGCACTGTATGAGAGCAAATGCCTGTCATCAACAAGTCGATTTTAACTTGTAAGTTCGATCAGTAGTAATGGCATGTTAGCGTCATGTAATGTTATAGAACAAATTTCGAGTATTTTTTTTTTTATAAATTAAACTGTCACACTACACGTATTTGCATGCAACTGAATGTCTAAGAGATACCTTTCTTGTACAGTTTCATGCAGTTTCATCCAGCAGCTGACCATTATAGGACACCTTCTTGTCGCATTCTTCCAGTGGCGGAAGGTGTCTGTGACGCACTTGGTTGTCAAGAGGCAAAGATTTCTGACAACACAAGGAATAGATGTTTGAAATTCTAAGAATAATAGGCATATGCTATAGGGAAAGATTGCTAATAGACAACATGCAGAAAAACCTATAGAGAATAATGAGAATGTAAGTCCCCAACCGAGGCGCTCGTTTCGGAAGGGTTAAGACAAGGATGCAGTCCTATCACCTACAGGTGAACATCTGCATTAAGGCAAAAGGAGCGACTGCAATATTCGAGGCATTTGTTCCATCAGAAAACCTATTATAGTGTCAGCCAATTCCAATTTGGATAAACTGGCCACAAGGTTTGTAGTTATTTCTTTTCTTTGTTGACTCAGTATTCCTCATGCTACAAGACGTAATATTTCTGCCTTGACGCCTTGTCTCATAGAGATGAAGTTGAGGAATTTACCACATATATAGCTGTCGAAGGCACCACACATACACATTTCCTTATTTAACATGAGAGACAGTCTATTTTTTTATTTGTTTTTTGTTTTTCATGACAGTCCAGTTTATCATAGATTTAAAACTGCCATAATATCGTCAGAATACTGATTTTAATGGATTTATGCACATTTAAATTCTTCTTCTATCTGAGGAACTTGCCACTTTTGGTGAGATTTACGTTGTCATATCAGTAACGATATTGTCCAAGTTATCTAGTAACAACCACAAATCAAAGAAACTTTCTGTTGGACTTGTCTGTAGTACATACATTTCACTCCGTTTATGCAGCACATGATGGAGTACCTGAATACAATGTCTGCTCTACCACGCTACACAGCCGTACTCACACTATGTGGAGTTGTGCAGAATGGTCTGCCTCTCGTGGGGGATAGCCTCTATCCTAAAGACGTCTTGTATGATTCATCCTTACATACTTTAATTTTTGAGTAGTCGCATTCTTGCAGTGATCACAGGCAGTTTCTGTTTGCCTACCAGCTTATTATGTCTAGCCATCATCTTCATGGCAGAAAATATGTCCATTAGTTAAAAACCATTAAGTCCCGATGTACAAAACAGCTTCAAACGTATGATTACTTTACAAGTGATGTAATGTGTTAAATGATTTCCTTTAAGAATTCAAGTCAGAGAAATTTTAGGGAGGAGTTTATATTACTCTTAAAGTTTGGCGGAAGTCATCAAATGCTCTCATTCTGCCAAACTGGGTGAAAATAAGCATGTTAACCCGGCGGTGCACGCACCTGGAAACAGGATGGCAGCACACGCAGCTGGTCTCACAGACCCTTGCAGTTTCTATCTTTCTGAGTTTGCATTTAGATGTATATTATGAACGGAAGCGTTATTAAATGAAGTAATATCATTAAAAATCAGTTAAGTAAATATATTTAAGGGATAAATTTAATATTTTGGTCAAAAATATTTACACAAATGGGGATACATAAAATTTAGCTGTTATCAAAATAATGCATGTATTCAATCAAATATTTTGTCGATACAGTCTTGGCACACAGTAACAGAATGTTCAAGGCAAATGTATTTCTTGCAGTTCTTACAAATATATCTTGTTATTCTGTTTTTGCTTCTGCAGTCCACACACCGTCCTCGTGAAGTCTCGTTGATTCCACTTCAGAAATTTTCACACTGCAAAGCTCTCCATTTCTCTCAGTTATCTTCCTTGACAAATATTTTTGACATTTTTCTTTGCTGAAGATGATTATGCAGAAGCGCCAAAGAAAGCTGCCTCAAAAACTCTCTTCTTCTCAGTTGTCTTTCTGATTTGAGTTGAAAATAATAGCAGCATTTATCGCAGCTGTGTTCATGATGCTATAAAAAACAACCATTGGCCATCTTCTTGTGTTTCTAGCTACATTATATGTTGCACTCATTCCGCCTACAACGTCAACTCCACCCTTAGTAAGGTTATAGAAAGTGATAATTTCCGGTTTTTTATCATTCCCTGTATTTTCGTCAATATTTCCATTGTGGTGCATCGTAGACAGCAGTAATACCACTCTATTTCGTTTCGGCACATAAGAGACTAAGGTGCAATTTTTCTGAAACCCAAACATAGATGACTTTTCTTGTCGGTTTTTAGTGTTAATAAATCCCCTTGGGACGTGTCTCTTGTTCTTCCTCAGGGTACCAACGATGGTCGTCTTCTTCGTAATCAATGTGTTTGCAAGCTCGTAACTTGTAAAATAATTGTCGCAAGTTATGTTGCGGCCTGTATTGAGGATAGGTTGGCAAAGTCTCTAAAAAAGTTCAACTGGTCTGTTGTCCTGTCTGCAAGGGCTTTCAGGCTGTTGCCCAACATACACCTCCATGTTGAATGTGTAAAACATTCTGGCATCCACTGCTGCAAAAATCCTTACTCCATACTTGTTTGGCTTATTTTGCATGTACTGTCGGAATCTGCATCTTCCACGGAATGCTTCTAGTGTTTCATCAACTGTCACGTATTCAGAAACTGTATAAGCCTTCTGAAAGTTTTCAACAATTAGACTGAACACCTGTCTTATCGCCGCCATGTGATCTGTTTTCTTCCTTTTCCATTCTCGTTTGTTTATCGTCGAATCTGAGGCATCGAAGGAGAAAACGAAATCTGTTTATGCCCATTGTGAGATGAAATATTTCAACTCCTGTGCCATCTGTTCGCCACAAATCTTGTAGACTTACTCGATGGGCACGCATTACACCAGCATAGTACAATAATCCCAATAAGGCCTTTATTTCAGCTTTATTAGTTTGTTGTGCATCTCTTTCCCTTGAAAAGTTTCCCTGGATAGTCTGAATGTACCTATTAGTGCAGTCAACGAGTATGTGTATAATGTTTTTGTTCAGATGGTTCAAATGGCTCTGAGCTCTATGCGACTTAACTTCTGAGGTCATCAGTCCTCTAGAACTAAGAACTACTTAAACCTAACTAACCTAAGGACATCACACACATCCATGCCCGAGGCAGGATTCGAACCTGCGACCGTAGCGGTCGCTCGGCTCCAGACTGTAGCGTCTAGAACCGCACGGGCACTCCGGCCGGATATAATGTTTTCATCAAAAAACAGTTCCCAGCACTGTAGAGGATTTGTAGCACTTTCCGCAGCATCTTTCATACCTGGTAAATGCGTTACGATGTTATGACAACGTGTGCGGGAGTTATTTGGCGGAGCACGTGAGTTCCATACTGTTCCGTCTTTACCGACAAACACGTCACTGTCAGCACCACAATCACTTTCTTCTGATTCATCACTCGACGTTTTTCGTTCGGTGCTGGAATCACTTTTCCACTCTGGGTCCTGGATTTCTTTAAAGTCGATTTCTCCATCTTCAGAATCACCAGCGTCACTTTCAGCCATTACTTCTTCAATCAAGTTCCTAATTATCTCCTCCTGTGCCTCGTAAGAATAAGCCATGACGCAATTAAAACACTTACAACACACTAAAATAAGGTACAAAGCACGAAAAAATCTGTTCTACCACTAAACTATGCAGATACCGCAAATATGCGCGCGCGTGAATAACCTTGGCGGAGCTAACAATAAACTGACACCAGTGCACGCGGCTGGCCTGTGAGACCCTAGACCTCTTTGTTGTGAGCTAACCGTAAGTGCTATTGTTGAAATACCAGATACACCATACCAAACGACTCTTATTACACTCACTTAAAGGTACTGAGAAGATAGCTTCTCGGAAATAACCTGCAGACATTGCATTAAGACGCTGCAGTCATGGACCGAGCGGCTGGCCCCGGCGGAGATTCGAGTCCTCCCTCGGGCATGCGTGTGTGTGTTTGTCCTTAGGATAATTTAGGTTAAGTAGTGTGTAAGCTTAGGGACTGATGATCTTAGCAGTTAAGACCCATAAGATTTCACATACAAACAAAACATTGCATTAATGTGAAAATATTCTCCTTGGTCTGACAGACCACCTGCGTGTACTGACGCGTTACTTGCTCTCCATCTTAAGCAAAAGTTAGTTTTTCAGTTTTATAAATGCTTATGGCGTCATATCTCCTGAACTATGTATCTTACAGTGATATAGTATTGCAAGTACATTCAGTGGTATATGTGGATAGTGTATGCAGAGTGAGTTGCGAATAGATTTAGTAGCAAAGAAGTAATAAATTAGAATGTCATGTCTGATGCTGAAGTTATACTGCATGAACAGCGAACATGTAGAAGCCATAAACTTTTTTTCTTCTACCATTCTGTGCGAGGGGGGAAGGGGATTAAGTGAGAAAAGTTTCGAAAAGATTTAAAACTATGTGTAAATATTTTGTTGGAAATCGGTAAGTTCTCTCATTCTCAAATACTGTATGAATAAAGACCGGGCATTTGCACACTGTCAGTAACGTTACCTTGAGAGAAACACACAGTTTCTAGCTGCAATACTTACCTTACTGTGTTAAACTTTTAACAAAAGATTATACTTCTTAATTAGTAGATTATGATAACATTATAGATTTTTAAATTCTGTAAGAACACTGTTGCAAAAACAACGAAAAACCATTCCAAGTTTAAATGAACGCAAAATCTCCAAGATTGTCGATCTTTCGCAGAACCTCGAAATTTAGCGCGGACTTCAGTGCGAGATGCTTATAATACACTCCTGGAAATTGAAATAAGAACACCGTGAATTCATTGTCCCAGGAAGGGGAAACTTTATTGACACATTCCTGGGGTCAAGTACATCACATGATCACACTGACAGAACCACAGGCACATAGACACAGGCAACAGAGCATGCACAATGTCGGCACTAGTACAGTGTATATCCACCTTTCGCAGCAATGCAGGCTGCTATTCTCCCATGGAGACGATCGTAGAGATGCTGGATGTAGTCCTGTGGAACGGCTTGCCATGCCATTTCCACCTGGCGCCTCAGTTGGACCAGCGTTCGTGCTGGACGTGCAGACCGCGTGAGACGACGCTTCATCCAGTCCCAAACATGCTCAATGGGGGACAGATCCGGAGATCTTGCTGGCCAGGGTAGTTGACTTACACCTTCTAGAGCACGTTGGGTGGCACGGGATACATGCGGACGTGCATTGTCCTGTTGGAACAGCAAGTTCCCTTGTCGGTCTAGGAATGGTAGAACGATGGGTTCGATGACGGTTTGGATGTACCGTGCACTATTCAGTGTCCCCTCGACGATCACCAGTGGTGTACGGCCAGTGTAGGAGATCGCTCCCCACACCATGATGCCGGGTGTTGGCCCTGTGTGCCTCGGTCGTATGCAGTCCTGATTGTGGCGCTCACCTGCACGGCGCCAAACACGCATACGACCATCATTGGCACCAAGGCAGAAGCGACTCTCATCGCTGAAGACGACACGTCTCCATTCGTCCCTCCATTCACGCCTGTCGCGACACCACTGGAGGCGGGCTGCACGATGTTGGGGCGTGAGCGGAAGACGGCCTAACGGTGTGCGGGACCGTAGCCCAGCTTCATGGAGACGGTTGCGAATGGTCCTCGCCCATACCCCAGGAGCAACAGTGTCCCTAATTTGCTGGGAAGTGGCGGTGCGGTCCCCTACGGCACTGCGTAGGATCCTACGGTCTTGGCGTGCATCCGTGCGTCGCTGCGGTCCGGTCCCAGGTCGACGGGCACGTGCACCTTCCGCCGACCACTGGCGACAACACCGATGTACTGTGGAGACGTCACGCCCCACGTGTTGAGCAATTCGGCGGTACGTCCACCCGGCCTCCCGCATGCTCACTATACGCCCTCGCTCAAAGTCCGTCAACTGCACATACGGTTCACGTCCACGCTGTCGCGGCATGCTACCAGTGTTAAAGACTGCGATGGAGCTCCGTATGCCACGGCAAACTGGCTGACACTGACGGCGGCGGTGCACAAATGCTGCGCAGCTAGCGCCATTCTACGGCCAACACCGCGGTTCCTGGTGTGTCCGCTGTGCCGTGCGTGTGATCATTGCTTGTACAGCCCTCTCGCAGTGTCCGGAGCAAGTATGGTGGGTCTGACACACCAGTGTCAGTGTGTTCTTTTTTCCATTTCCAGGAGTGTAGTTCCCACAACGAAACTTCGTCTCGAAACCTGGGCGAAAATCGAAAGAGATCCGAGAAAATACAAAGAGATGTTACCACACATTTTCTTGTCTCCTGATAACACGTAGTTTATTTGGTATAGTGAAAGTGCGCCATTCAGTATCTCAGATCCTGAAAACGTTACGGCGTAAGACCAATCGGAGATCAGTTCTGGCGGGCCGACCTCCAGAGTTGGCTTGGTGGTGGCCTGTTTGACCAGCCTGTCAGCAAGTTCTTCATCCAGGATCTCAACATGTCCTGTGGTCCAAATGAAGGACACTGAACGTCCACTGTTTCTGAGGTCACGAAGATACTCTTGGATAGTCATTACAAAAGGATGGCGGGGAAGCACTGGTCGAGAACTTGTAGGGTGGTTAAGGAGCCACTACAGATAACGAAGGAACGGATATGATCAAGAGCGTGAGATATGGCTACCAACTCTGCAGTGAAAACACTCCTGCCATCCGGCACGCCGTTCACAACGTCCAGCGAGAGCATAAGCAAAGCCAACGTGACTATCAACCATAGAGCTATCAGTGTAGACTATTTATGAGCCCTGGAACTCGCCGAGAATAGAGAAAAATTGGTGGCAGAGGGCGTCAGGTGGAACTGAGCCTTTTGGGCCTTGTGATAGGTCCAGATGCAGCTGTGTCTAAGCATTGGCCATGGAAGGATACGTAAGTGGACGCACAGGAAAGATGGTAGACGGAAAGTGTCGAGTGCAAGAAGAAGCGACCGGACATGGAGTGCAATTGGAATCCCTGATCTGGGCCACTGTTGTGGGAGATGGATCGCCGTGTTAGGGAAAAGGAGGTGGCAAGTGGGATGGTGAGGCGATCTTTGAATGTGGGTGGTATAATTCGCAAGCAATTTTTGTCGTCCGATCCGCAATAGAGGAATGTTAGCTTCCACGAGAAGGCTGTACACTGGGCTCGTTCAGTAAGCTCCCATTGCAAGTCGAATTCGACAGTCTTGTATAGGGTGCAGCAGCCGCAATGCTGACGGCGATACTGAAGGGTAAACTAGGCTCCCATAGTCATGACGGGACTGCACAGGGGCTCTGTACAGCTGCAGCAGTGTAGGGCGATTAGCACCCCTGTCGGTGTGACTCAGGCATAGAATAATTTAAGATACTGTCAGCACTTTTCCTTAACTGATGAACAAGTCGAGTTAAGTGAGCGTCGAAGTCCCAAGAAGTGTTAAGTGTCCAGTAAATAAAGTAGTTGGTCATCAAGGTAAATTTTCTGATGTGGGTGGACAGTATGACGACGACGGAAGTGCTTGACACAAGTCTTGGCCACTGAAAAGCGAAAGCCGTGATTAAGGGTCCATGACTGCACTTTTCATATGGCTCCCTAGATTCGACCTTCAGCCACACCAATAGAAGATGAGCAGAAGGAAACACCCAACTGCTGCTGCGAGGTCATTTATGGCAATTAAAAAGAGTGGGACGCTCAGTAGAGAGCCCTGCAGAACCCCCTTCTCTTAGATGTGGGGCGAACTGTGTGAAGCACCAACGCGAATTCTGAAACAGAGGAACGACAAAATGTTCCGTATAAAAATCGGGAGTGGACCTCGGAGACCCCACTCGTGCAGGGCAGCGAGGTTGTGGTGTCACCAAGTGGTATCGTAGGCTTTCGTCAGGTCAAAAAAGACGACAATACGCTGTTGACGCCGGGAAAATGCCGTTCGGATGGCAGACTCCACGTAGACTGACTTTTCAGTCGTGGAGCGACCTTAGTGGAAACCGTCCTGGGACGGCACCAGAAAGCCCTACCGCCAGCTCACCATATGCTCGAGTAAATTGCACAGAACATTGGTGAGGATGATAGAACGATAGCTATCCACATCTAGCGGGTTCTGCACTGGTGATACTTTTCCACCATTGCTACAGGAATTTGCCATCGCACCTGATGCGGTTGAAGATGGAGGGAAGTGGCGCTGGTAATCAGCTGACAGATGTTTCATCATTTGGAAATGAATGCAGTGTGGTCCAGGGCATTTGTCAGGGTAATCAGCAAGGGCACTGAGAAATTTCCACTCACTGAAGGAAGCATTATATGACTCAGGGTGGCATGGAGCAAAAGATAGGTGTTGTCCTTCCACCCACTGTTTTAAAAGGGTGGCATTTCTCAGATGCAAAGATGCGAGCATAACGCTCGGCAAGATGCTCTGCAATTACAGCTCCATTTGTGGAAATTCCAGGTATACCTACAGGGGTCTGATATCTGTAAAGGCGCCTGATCTTGGCCCAAACCTGGGAAGGAAAGGTTCGTGTTCCAATAGTGGTGATATACCGTTCCCAACATTCCTGTTTCCGTCGTTTAATGAGCTGATGGACCCGGACACAGAGCTGTTTCGAGGCAATGAGGTGCTCCAAGAATGGGTGGTGCTTACGATTTTTGAGGGCCCGCCTACGGTCTCTAATGGCTGCAGAGATTTCCAGCGATCACCAAGACACTGATTTCCGCCAGGGGCATCCTGAGGAACAAGGGATTGCCAGTTCAGCTACGGCAACAGTGGTAGTAGTGATGGCCTGGATCACCTCATCGATGTTGCCATGCAGCAGAGATTCTACGGTAGAAGCAGATTTGAAAGTGTCCCAGTCAGCCTTGGTAAGAGGCCATCTGGGCAAACCTCCACGTTAGTGACGCTGGGGCAGGGACAGGATGAGTGGAAAGTGGTGACTACCATAAAAGTCATCGTGAGCTTTCCAATGGATAGACAGGAGAAAGCCAGGACTGCAAACCGAGAAATCAATGGCCGAGTATGTGCCATGTGCCACACTAAACAGGTTGGGGCACCTGTATTGAGGAGGGAAAGGTCGTGTTCAGTTAACAGATCCTCGACGTCTTTAGCATGGCCAGTAAACTTGGTTTCACTTCACAGAGGGTTATGGACATTAAAATCACCTGGAAGCAGAAAAGCTGGGAAATTAGTGTAGCCAATACATGGCGTGGCACTTCACCATCTGGAGAAAGGTAGATGTTACAAATGGTAGTTTCATGCGTTGTTCTCACCCTGACAGCCACAGCTTCTAAAGGTGGCCGGCCAGAGTGGCCGAGCGGTTCTAGGCGCTACAGTCTGGAACCGCGCGACCGCTACGGTCGCAGGTTCGAATCCTGTCTCGGGCATGGATGTGTGTGATGTCCTTAGGTTAGTTAGGTTTAAGTAGTTTTAAGTTCTAGGGGACTGATGACCTCAGAAGTTAAGTCCCATAGTGCTCAGAGCCATTCTAAAGGTGTTTAAACGGGCACAAGTTCGCCACAAACAGAGGTAAGCACATAGATATAGACTGCACCTGAAATTCGGTCACACTCAGTACCGTTTTTGTAGTACCCTCGATATCCATGAAGGACGGGGTTCCGCATTGCGGGAAACCAGGTTTTTCGAAGGGTAACTAAAAAAGACGGTGTAACACTCAAAGAGTTGTAATTCAGCCAGGTGGGAGAAAAATCAGGCCGCAATTCCACTGGGGAATGACACTTTGAGTCGTCTAAGAAGGCGTGAAGGGACCAAGGAGTAAGTTTACTCGTCTGTGTCACCTACCGCCACCGGTTGAGTGCTGGTATCCAGGACCATAGCGTCAGGAGTTTGTGGAGGCGTTGAGAGCAGCGAAAGAAGAAGTGCCTGCAACCACCATGGGAGGGATGGAATCGGGCAGCCCTGAGGGCCCACTGCACTAGGCTTAGGCGAGCAGAATGTTGTCGCTAATGTGGAAGACGTCGTCGTGGCGGCAGCGTAAGACGAGAGTAATCGAACAGGGTGCAGCCTTTCATATTTCGGTTTAGCCTTTGTGTAAGTCTTCCTGTCCAGGGTCTTGTACTTCAGAAATTTCCTCTCCTTTGGCAGTACTTTCAAGTCCAGCGTGCAGGGGAATGGTGCTCTCCACAATTTACACATGTCGGAGGAGGGGCACATGAAGTATTTGGATGCAGTGAACGTCAGCAGTATCGACATGTGACGTTGGAATGGCTCCGGGAGGACACGTGCCCGTATATCCAGCACTTAAAGCACTGCGTAGGGGGAGGGACGTATGGTTTGACGTCACATCGGTACACCATCACTTTGACCTTTCCAGGTAACGATGCGCCCTCAAAGGCCAAGATAAAGGCCTTAGGCCCTCTACAGACGCGTCGCATGAACACCCAGACGTTCTAAATTGGTGCGTATCTCGTCATCGGACTGCAACAGGCCTCTGGAACTTGTTGAGGCTCTTATGGGGCCGGAGGGAGGAGGGGGGGGGGGGGGGAAGAGGGGTGACAGAAATGAGAATATCACCCAGCTTGTCACATGCGAGTAACGCTTGTGACTGGGTTGAGGATTCCGTCTGAATCAGAACTGACCCATTGTGCATTTTGGACAGTGCAGCCACATACCCAAATTTATCCTCCAGGTGTTCTACGAAAAAGAGTGACTTGGTGCTCACGAAGGAGTCCCCATCGGTTCTGCTGTATACTAAATAACGAGGTGAATATGGCTCTCTTCTAGCTGTAGCTCTACGTTCCTCCCATAGTGTAGTTAGGGAGGGGAACGACTTGGGTCATACGTTGCAGCACTGTATTCAACCTTCCCTTTCTTAGAGACTGCTGGGGCCGTGTGGTCCTCAGAACGTGTCATTGTGTAAACATTTCGTCAGCAGATGACGTTATTGCAGGCATTATTGATATTTAAGTAGTAACAAAGGGTTGTTAACGACTTGCAGTCTGATTATCGTGTTTCATGCATCTAAAATTCCTTTTTTATTAACATATCCTATAGCAGTTCTGAGTGGTTTCTAAGGTCTCACCGAAAAGACAGGTAACTAATATTATGTAATCATTTTAAACTACTCTTCTTGCTCAAACGCATACTTTGTCCCAGTGGTTGACTCCATCTTCCTAGCCGTCAACAAACCTAGTCACAAAGCAGGAAATGCCCAACAAAATATACCGAGCTTGATGGCGCAGTGATGAGGCACTACATCTGCATACATTCCCCGTAAGCCACCGTATGTTGCATTGGGGAGACTTACTTAACTAGTCATTTCCATACCTGTTCCACTCAAATAGAACACGGGAAAAACGACCATCTATATGCCTCTGTACGAGACCTAACTTCTTTTGCTTAACTCCATGGTACTGGGTATGGTGAGACAGCAACCCATTTTTCAAAAATGTTCAAATGTGTGTGAATTCCTAAGGGACCAAACTGCTGAGGTCATCGGTCCCTAGACTTACACATTACTTAAACCAACTTATGCGAAGAACAACACACGCACCCTTGCCCGAGGGAGGACTCGAACCTCCGGCGGGAAGGGCGCGTAATCCTTGACATGGCGTCTCTAACAGCGTGGCCACCCCACGTGGCAACTCATTTTTACATTGTGATGTAAAGAGAGCCAGTGTTGCAAATAAAATGGATGTTTAGTTGTTGACCGATTTCGGGCTACTCGCATGCTCAAACCAACCTATGTACAAAAGTCAAAATTACAATACAAAGGGCGTTCAAAAAGTTTTGCACTGTCGTCTCTAATTTTTTTATTTTTTGCAGGAGGAGGATGAAACTTTTTGTTAATATACTTGGGAATTTAGCTATACATTGAGCCTACTAAATGTAGCCTCCATCAGCTGTGACGCATCTGGCTCAATGTTCTTTCCGTGATGTAAATGCACTTTGGTAAAATTCTGGGGACTGACTTTTACACCATCGCTTGACACTGGAAATAAGGTCTTTCTCACTATCAAGTGTTTTACCGCGCAGGTGGGCCTTCCGACGACGAAGGAAGTAAAAATCAGACGGAGTCCAGTCCGGACTGTAGGATGGATGAAGAACAATTTTCCAACCCATTTTCCTGATTTCCTGCGTTATAAAGGCTGTATGGGGTTTGGCATTGTCATGGTGTAGTCTGATGAGCTGACCCTGAAGCTGTGGTCTGTGGGTCTTGATGGCACGTTGCAGCTTGTCCAATGACAAACAGTAACGGCCCCGGTTAACTGTGGAGCCAGGTTCCAAATAATCAATGAAAATGACACCACACTGATCCTAGAAGGAGGCCATCACCTTTCGGCCTACTGTTCGTGAAAGTCTTGGTTTCTTATTCCGAGGGGAACCCGGATGACGCCACTCCAGGGATTTGTTTTTGCTCTCAGGTTCGGACAAAGCCAACCATGTTTCATCCTGGGTAATGACGCCGTCAAAACACTGTTTCCACTCTTCAGTAAAGGTCTTCATGAGACCCTCGCACACATTCTTCCGCGTAGTTTTCATATATCTTATCAGTAATCTAGGCACCCAACGTGCACATATTTTTCTGTACCCTTGTGGCTGTACCAGTGATACCACACTACCCAATGACAAACGAGTCATTTCAGCAAGCTGTCGTGTCGTCACATATCTGCCATTTTGGATGATTTGATCAATGGTCTCCTTATTCACATCACTCACTCCCGTCAATGTTCTACCGCATAGTGGATTGTCAAAAATGGCTCTGAGCACTATGCGACTTAACTTCTGAGGTCATCAGTCGCCTAGAACTTAGAACTAATTAAACATAACTAACCTAAGGACATCACACACATCCATGCCCGAGGCAGGATTCGAATCTGCGACCGTAGCGGTCGCTCGGCTCCAGACTGTAACGCCTGGAACCGCACGGCCACTCCGGCCGGCAGTGGATTGTCCAGTAGAGAGAAATCACCCTCTTTAAACCTCTGCAACCATCGCTGGATACTGCTGCGATCCACTGTGTCCTCCCCATAAACAGGGAACAAATTCCTGTGAATCGATGTGGCAGAGTCAACGCCGGTCTTGAAGAGGAACTCCATCACCGACCGTTGTCGCTACCTGACATCTACTTCACAGTCCATTATGGCTCACCTGTAAATAAAAGAAAATACTTTTATATACCAACTTATAGCTAAATGTTCCAAGTACGTTCACAAAAAACTTCATTCTCCTCTTGCAAATAATAAAAAAATTAGAAACGACTGTGAAAAACTTTTTGAACGCCCTTGCATATCCAAACACATGTTTGCATTAAATACGAGTGCGAAGCGTAAATGAATAGCATATCACAACTATCAATGTTTGCCAAGTAAAATGTCCGTCAAAATATCTGTAAACAAAGTGCTTACTTACATATGCCTACAATCCCAAATAACCTTCGCTAATGAATGATACTGGTCAACCTGGAAGCTACCAGGAAATCTAGAATAGGTGGCGCCGTGTCCAGCCCGTGATTCTTTTATTTCGAGAAACGTTGCTTCCATAGCAATTCAAAATCTTGAAAGAGGAGCAGTGTACAAAATGAGTACATAACATATGTGGCACATACATTTGTTTTGCGCAGGGTGGCAATTATTGAACTATATGAAAAAAAGTCAATTAGTTATAAACTACGACGTGCACACAATGTATTGAACATGTTAACGTCACTACAGATATTCGGATATTGGTTGTTACATGTTCGATATGCCTGCCATCATTGGCGTTGTGTGATGCAGACTAATAGCGAAATTCTGCATGATTTGTTGAAGTGCCGGAACATCGATGCTGTCGATGACCTCCTGAATTGTTGTTTTCAGCTCAGAAATAGTTTTGGGGTTATTGCTGTACACCTTCTCTGTAATATAACCCCACAAAAAGGAGTCGCACTTGTTCAAATCCGGACAATATGATGGGCCAATTGAGGCCCATGTCAGTGGCCTCTGGATACCCCACAGCCAGAATGCGGTCCCAAAAGTACCCCTCCAGGACATAAAACACTCTCCTGCTTCGACGGGGTCGAGCTCCGTTTTGCATGAACCACATCTTGTCGAAAGTAGGGTCACTTTAGATAATGGAGATGAAATCATCTTCCAAAACCTCCACGTACCGTTCGGTAGTTGCCATGCCATCAAGGAATATCGCACCGATTATTCCGTGACTGGACATTGCACATCATGCAGTCACCTATTGTGGGTGAAGGGACTCCCCGAACGCGAAATGCGAATTCTCAGTCCCCTAAATGCGCCAATTTTGCTTATTGCGAACCCATCCAAAAGAAAGTGGGCTTTGTCGCTAAACCAAACCATACAATTACCATCATTCCCCGCGGCCAACTGTGCAGTTTGAACGTCCTAAAGCAAACCGTTCAGAAGTTGTGACGATTTTATTTCATGTGATTCAGTAACTGTCACCCAGTAAGTGTGCTTATCTACGCACACAAAATACAATGTAATACTAGCCTTGAGAGTGGAATATGCCCATTAGCTTGTATAGCAATTACTACAGTGGGCTATTTTATTCAGTTTAATGTATTCATTGTACTCAGATTGTAATTTAGGCTCATTTATTTACTGCACTCGCTGTACCGTAAGTGACTATGATCCTCGTCCTAAATCTTATCGTCTATAAAAAGAAAAAAAAAATCAGTTGGCTTTAACAGTATTTGAGATGATCTGAAACCAGATTTCAAAGTGTTAACAATATTTTTAGTTTTGAGAGTGGTTTTAGCATACTAGGTCGTATAGCCGTTACTATAATGTGATAGTTCATTCAATTTCATATATTCACTGCTTGTGCTCATTTGTGTCCTGTATAGTTTAAATACTTATTGTACCGTAATTGGCCATGACCTTTATCCTAGATGTCTCTTGCTCTTTAGCCTTCCCCTCCCCTACCTATGTCTTTCAAAAAATGTTACAAATGGCTCTGAGCACAATGGCACTTAACATCTGAGGTCATCAGTCCCCTAAACCTAACTAACCTAAGGACATCACACACATCCATGCCCGAGGCAGGATTCGAACCTGCGACCGTAACGGTCGCGCGGTTCCAGACTGTAGCGCCTAGAACCCCTCGGCCACACCGGCCGGCCCTATGTCTTTCCTTATTTATAATTTTGTTATTTACTTTAACCACTAATTACATAGGTGTGGGTGCCTCCAACTAAGTCTACTTTTGATAAGGCTATGCCTCCCCAAAAAGATTTGTGTGCTTACTCACACAACACTGTGGTGGGCATCCACAATATGGTTTGAGACGTTTGTCCTATGTGCCTTAAGAGCAGCTTATTCTTGACAGAGTTAAATCCCAGCCACTATGTTTTGTCATTTCATTGTAAGGTGTACAGTTTTTTCCAAAAATTATTTTATGTATAACTGTGGAAAAATTTTGTTGTTGTACCCCATAGCCTGTATTTTATGTTCAACGTAGGTTTGCACATTTATAAATAAGCATTACAGCTTACTTTCCTAGAACCCTCAATTTAGACTCCCCCTAGTCACTTTTGTCCCCACCCTCTTCCCCCCTCCTGTGTTCTTCCCGCCCCTTTCTAACCGTTTAAGTCATATCCACTTTCTTTTCTTCTGCTTTTCTTTCCCCTCTCCCTTTCCGTTACCTCCCCCCCCCCCTTCCCCCTCCCCCTTCGACTGGTCCTTCCCTGGTAATTGTATTGATTGTTGAGATTCTATTGTTTACATAATCACAATTTTCGCTTCTGCATGTTAGCCTACTGTTTCATCTCTCGTCATGTACGACGTAGGTTGATCCATTTTTAATTCGAAAGTGTAAAAAATTACTATGCTTTTGAATATCTGTCATGGTACGTTTTTAAAACTTTGTTTAAACATCCGTTAGCGGTTTATGTTCATGTCTGGCGTCTTTTCCATAATTTTGCTACGGAATGGCAAGCTATGTAGTCTACAATGTAGCAATGCTGTGGCATATTTTTATGATGATATATTGACATTTTCATTCCTTATGGCATGTGGATGTTACCCTCTCTGGATCTGTAAGTTGGACTGTAAGTTACATTGTAATTTGTGCGTGTGGATAGGCACACTTACAAAACATATGTATATACCACGTATGTTATGTAATCGTTTTGTGCACTGCTTGTCTTTTAAGATTGTGAATTGCTATGGAAACAACCTTTCCCGAAATAAAAGAATCACGAGGCCGAAGAGGGGGGCCATCTCTCCTAGGTTTCCTGGCTGCTTCCAGCCTGACCAGTACCATTCGTTAACGAATGTTAGTTGGGACTGTACGTATTTGTACGCACATTGTTTACCGATATTTTGACGGACATTTTACTTGGAAAACTTTGGTATGTAGTGGTTGTGATATGCTATCAAGCTATGCTTTGCACCCGTATTTAAAATAAATATGTGTAATATTGTTGTAATTTTGACGTTTTGTACATGGGTTGGTTTGAGAATGGGTGCAGCCCGAAACCGGTCGTCGACTAAATAAACATCCATTTTAGCTGCAACTCTGGCTGCCTCTTTTTATATCACGTGATTTCTCTTACCTTATTTAGTGATCCTTACTGAAAAAGTACGTTTTCGGCAATACAATCGTGCTGCAGTCAGCTTCAAATTACAGTTCTGTAAGTTTTCTCTGTACCGTCCCGCGGGAAGAACGTCGTCTTCTCTCCAAGGATTCCCACTGGAGTTCGCGAAGCATCTCTATAACACGCACGTATTGATCGAACCTTCCTGTAACAAATCTAAGTGCTCGCCTCTGAATTGCTTCACTGTCTTCCTTTAATCCGACCTGGTGGGGATCACAAACACTCGAGCAGTACTCAAGAATGGGTGGCATTGGCGTCCTATACGCGGTCTCCTTCACAGATGAACCACACTTGCCTAAAATTCTCCCAATAAACTGAGGTACACCATTCGCCTTCCCTACTACCTACAACACCTTCTGTAGTTTAGTGGTCAGAGCGGCTGACTGCCCAGGTTCGATTCCCTTACTACCAGGGATTTTTTCTTGATGAGAGTTTTGGAACTGGGTGCAATCAGTTTCGCGATGTCAGTTGAAAGGCAACTTGACCTAGTAGTAGCTGTTGCGAATGACATTAGAAGGGAGCAATTTGAAGTCTAACACAACACTTTATTCACAGGTCACAGAACGTATGTAACAAAAGAGTTTACAATAAGTCGTATTACCACCAGTGAGGCGGGGAGGGGGGGGGGGGGGGGGAGAGGTTACCAGCTGAACCAGACTTGCTACCTGTTGTCTTTCTGACTTTCGCAGTATTATCGCTCTTATTTTACTGTCTCTTCCTTGTACACATCCTGCTATTTTCCCTTTCCTCCAGACATGTTGTGGGCGTCCGTCCCCTTCTTGAATCAAAGCCAGATCACCAGGTCAGAAGTCAATGCAGCTTTAAGATATGCCTCTAACTTCATGGAAGTTCCTAGGCTCCATGATATATTCGTAAGTCCATCTTTTCCTAAAGTCGTCTGCTAGTTTCTGCCGTAGTTTAAATTCTTTGGTGAGATTGTGTGTGACGATAGTTTCTGGTCCAGCCCTTCACCGACCAGGAAGTGTGCCTGTGTCAGCGGTTCTACACCATCTCCCGGAGAGATAGGCCTTGAGTTTACTACAGCTTCGATACTGACCTAGGTGTGTAGAGTTGTTCTACAGTTAGTGTTGATCGTCCCAAGACTCTCCGTAAGCATCGCTTGATGGTGCCACCATTCTTTCCCACAACTCTCCCCACGAAGACGCCCGTGGTGCAATGAACTTGCAAGAGATTTCCTTTTCTGCGAGGATGCGATGGGTCTCTGAGGTGGTCAGTAAATACCATAGTTCCGTCAATTTTGACTGGGAGCGTGAAAGACCTTGTGCGGATTGTGTACGGAATCCACATCTATTAGCAATCTACTAGCAAATCTCTGTAAAGCCATAAAAATGTGCCGGTATTCATGTTGGAATATAGTTCTAAATGTACTGCGCGTTTTGTTGCGCAAGTGAATTGTGTTATGTAGGCCTTGTTCATGCTCATGCCTATCTTGATGTAGAAAGAACTTACAAAGTCTATGGTACTGCTAGCGATCAAGGAGTATTGGGTGTCGTTGCTCACTGGTGAGGTCTGCAAATTGTACTCTATCTCCCAGATGAAGGAGTCCATCTTCAATGAATGAATGAAAGCGTGCAATTTTAGATTCTTACAGCATCGGGTTACAGTTCTGGAGTACGTGGATTTACCGCGTGAAGCAATGACGAACTATTTTGACTCATTAAGTATATGCGTTTGAGAACCCGAGTTCTGTGAAATCTTCAGCAGGTTTACTTTGTGGCGGATCTTATGCGTGAAGCGAAGGATCCAAGCTGTTGTCGAATTAGTCTCCAGTAGGAACTGAATTTGGAAATGTCTGTGAGTATTGGAGGTGTAGTAAGTGCCATAACATGTTTTACATTCTTTCTCTCTTCCAGGAGGTCATGACGCACATTTAGAGTACCTGATGGACAGCATTCTTCTTGATGTGCAAGCCATGACGGTCTTTTCCAACAAACATGCACATATTCGATGTGACTGCCAAAAAGTCCCAGTGTTAGTTGCTCCTCTGGGTTATCATGTCCAGGACAATGTCTCCACTGACTGGGCGACGTATAAGTACAAATTTCTGTCACTCTGTTAAAGATGAAAGTCTTCTGTCGAGTAACATCACTGCATATACAGCCTGAGGACGCTGTAGCGACCATCCACAACAGTGCGGCAGTAATGTCGTACCCTGCAGCTGCGCAGAAATATCTTAGTAATCGTGCTCCCACAAGTGCACCTAGAAGTTCGAAACGTGGCAGTGTTATCTTCTTTGCAGGTGCAAGTCTGATAATGGGAATTCCAAATAGGGATATCAGCAATGTAGGTACTTACCGTAAAGAAGACACGTTAAATTGCAGACACGCACAACTAAAAGACACTTACACAAATATTTCGGCCACAGCCTACATCAGCAAAAGAAAAACAAGCGCACCTCACGCTACACGACCACCAACCTCCGGCTCTCGCCTGAGGTGCCAGAGTTGGCGGTCATGTGTGCGTGAGGTGCGCTTGTTTGTGTGTGTGAATGATGTGTGTTTCTCTGTTTCTTTTTTGTTGATGAAGGCTGTGGTCGAAGCTTTGTGTAAGTGTCTTTCAATTGTTCCTGTGTGCAATCTATCTTTTCCTAAAGGTGCAAGTCTGTTCTTCCTAGAGGCTAAATGAATAATGTGTTGCCGTGTAAAACGCTGCGGACGTGCAGAGCTGCCCCACAGGCTCGGGCAGAATTATCACAAAATACGTGAATCTGAACATCGCGATTTTTAGTAGTTGATACCCATCGCGGGATACAAATACCAGACAGTGAAAGTAAAGTGGAGAGCAAAGTATTCCATCGTGTTGCCAGATCGTTGGGAAGTAATTCATACCAGCTAATTCCCTCAGGACAGAATGGTCCTAGAGTTAGCAACATTTAGCAACAATCTGTAATAGTTTCCTTTTATAGTAGGTCCATCAGGAAATTTGCTGTGACGCCAACGTTGGTAATGTAGAAGCTGTGAACTACCGTGTTCCACTGTACGCCTAAAGCTTGAGTGAGTATATGTACACATAAACAGGGAGCAACTTCCTGTGAATCGATGTGGTAGAGTCATCGCCGGTCTTGAAGAGGAACTCCATCACCCACAGGCTCGGGCAGAATTATCACAAAATACGTGAATCTGAACATCGCGATTTTTAGTAGTTGATACCCATCGCGGGATACAAATACCAGACAGTGAAAGTAAAGTGGAGAGCAAAGTATTCCATCGTGTTGCCAGATCGTTGGGAAGTAATTCATACCAGCTAATTCCCTCAGGACAGAATGGTCCTAGAGTTAGCAACATTTAGCAACAATCTGTAATAGTTTCCTTTTATAGTAGGTCCATCAGGAAATTTGCTGTGACGCCAACGTTGGTAATGTAGAAGCTGTGAACTACCGTGTTCCACTGTACGCCTAAAGCTTGAGTGAGTATATGTACACATAAACAGGGAGCAACTTCCTGTGAATCGATGTGGTAGAGTCATCGCCGGTCTTGAAGAGGAACTCCATCACCCACAGGCTCGGGCAGAATTATCACAAAATACGTGAATCTGAACATCGCGATTTTTAGTAGTTGATACCCATCGCGGGATACAAATACCAGACAGTGAAAGTAAAGTGGAGAGCAAAGTATTCCATCGTGTTGCCAGATCGTTGGGAAGTAATTCATACCAGCTAATTCCCTCAGGACAGAATGGTCCTAGAGTTAGCAACATTTAGCAACAATCTGTAATAGTTTCCTTTTATAGTAGGTCCATCAGGAAATTTGCTGTGACGCCAACGTTGGTAATGTAGAAGCTGTGAACTACCGTGTTCCACTGTACGCCTAAAGCTTGAGTGAGTATATGTACACATAAACAGGGAGCAACTTCCTGTGAATCGATGTGGTAGAGTCATCGCCGGTCTTGAAGAGGAACTCCATCACCGACCGTTGTCGCAACCTGACATCTACTTCACCGTCCATTATGGCTCATCTGTAAACAAAAGAAAATACACTACTGGTCATTAAAATTGCTTCACCACGAAGATGACGTGCTACAGACGCGAAATTTAACCGAGAGGAAGAAGATGCTGTGATATGCAAATGATTAGCTTTTCAGAGCATTCACACAACGCTGGCGCCGGTGGCGACACCTACAACGTGCTGACATGAGGAAAGTTTCAAACAGATTTCTCATACACAAACAGCAGTTGACCGGCGTTACCTGGTGAAACGTTGTTGTGATGCCTCGTGTAAGGGGGAGAAATGCGTACCATCACGTTTCCGACTTTGATAAAGGTCGGATTGTAGCCTATCGCGATTGCGGTTTATGTATCGCGACATTGCCGCTCCCGTTGGTCGAGATCCAATGACTGTTAGCAGAATATGGAACCGGTGGGTTCAGGAGGGTAATACGAAACGCTGTGCTGGATCCCAACGGCCTCGTATCACTAGCAGTTGAGATGACAGGCATCTTATCCGCATGACTGTAACGGATCGTGCAGCCACGTCTCGATCCCTGAGTCAACGGATGGGGACGTTTGCAAGACAACAACCATCTGCACGAACAGTTCGACGACGTTTGAAGCAGCATGGACTATCGGCTCGGAGATCACGGCTGCGGTTACCCTTGACGCTGCATCACAGACAAGAGCGCCTGCAATGGTGTACTCATCGACGAACCTGGGTGCACGAATGGCTAAACGTCATTTTTTCAGATGAATCCAGGTTCTGTTTACAGCATCATGATGGTCACATCCGTGTTTGGCGACATCGCGGTGAACGCACATTGGAAGCGTCCATTCGTCATCGCCATACTGGTGTATCACCCGTATGGTGTGCCATTGATTACACGTCTCGGTCACCTCTTGTTCGCATTGACGGCACTTTGAACATTGGACGTTACATTTCAGATGTGTTACGGCCCGTGGCTCTACCCTTCATTCGATCCCTGCGAAACTCTACATTTCAGCAGGATAATCCACGACCGCATGTTGCAGGTCCTGTACGGGCGTTTTCGCATACAGAAAATGTTCAACTGCTGCCCTGGCCAGTACATTCTCCAGATCTCTCACCAATTGAAAACGTCTGGTCAATGGTGGCCGAGCAACTGGCTCGTCACAATACGCCAGTCACTACTCTTGATGAACTGTGGTATCGTGTTGAAGCTGCATGGGCAGCTGTACCCGTACACGCCATCCAAGCTCTGTTTGACTCAATGCCCAGTCGTATCAAGGCCGTTATTACGGCCAGAGTTGGTTGTTCTGGGTATTGATTTCTCAGGATCTACGCACCCAAATTGTGTGAAAATGTAATCACATGTCAGTTCTAGTATAATATATTTGTCCAATGAATACCCGTTTATCATCTGCATTTCTTCTTGGTGTAGCAATTTTAATGGCCAGTAGTGTAGTAATCTCTCGTCCTTTGGCTCTTCATATGTCTTGTGATTGATTTGAAGTAATGGCCCATTTCGCTAATTGAAAGTTTAGTAATTTCACAATATTCTTTAGTTCATAATACATAGCAGTAGCCTGATTGCCGTCATCTGCGCCAATTTTTTTCAGCATTGCGGAAAGCAAGAACGGACTGCATGTCAGGCTGAACGCAAATCTAGTTCAAATTTTCAAATGTGTGTGAAATCCTATGGGACTTAACTGCTAAGGTCATCAGTCCCTAAGCTTACACACTACTTAACCTAAATTATCCTAAGAACAAGCACACACACCCATGCCCGAGGGACGACTCATACCTCAGCCGGGACCAGCCGCAGAGCCCATGCCTGGGAAATCTAGTGAAACAGTAAGTCGTTACTTCGTTTGTGGTATAGTTACTTCCGTGACTATCCTGATAAACATTGTGCCATAGAAATGTTGTCAAATTCCTGTCGTCTTTGTACAAGACAAGTTGCAGGAATTATTGCGTGATATCGTTAATAATAGCCACGGGATGTATTCGGAAACGCAACAGAATAGTAAGTATTTTTAGCAGAAGATCTGATCGCACCTCTAACGTGTTGTTGAGAGAGGGTGCTTTGATCTCGTGAGAAGACGCATCGAAAAAGGCCCTCCACTTTACTTTATCCAATTTCTTGCTTGAAGCGGAAGGTAAAACATAGTAGAACTTGTTTTTTCGGGGGGAGCGAGTTCTACATGCTTCCTCGTAATGCACACATACAGATGGCGATAGTATTGCGTACACGAGGTACAAAAGGACAGTGCATTGGCGTAGCTGTCATTTGTATTCTGGCGATTCGTGTGAAAAGGTTTACGACCTGATTTCAGCTGCACGACATGAATTAACAGACTTTGAACTCGACAGAGCAGTCCCAAGGTAGTCTAGTGCGATATTCATTCTATCGACATGATTAAAAGGACAGTAAAACACGAAGAACAACCAGTACTCCAGCAGTGAGGGAGCAGCGCTCCTGCATGGCGGTAGCAGTCACACTGGCCTGGGCAGTGCCGTCGCTTCTGGAGTACGACATGAATTTCCACTTTAAAAATAGTTTTATTTGGAACGGAAAACAAACCACTGCTTTCCGTCGACGCAGTATGCCGCCTGAAAGACGTAATGAGCAACATTTGTTTGCGCTACTCTAGCTACACACTGACAAAACGAAGTTGCGAATATTTGCCGAAACACCAGAGAAAACTCGCCTGACGACTATGGGTAAGAGACGCACTGCATATTCGCCATACTGGACACGTCAGCATCGCAATTAGCGTCATGGTGAAGATGATTTATTTTTTATCAAGGTCTTTTAGTGTTCACAATAGTTCTTGTAATCGATCTTTACAATATTCATAATCTTTAAAGGTGGCTGTGTAATTAAAGATGCATACTTCATTCAAAATGCGTGTAATATTGCTCTCGTCTATACTTTTTTTCAGACGGTGTAACTGATTGTTGGGACCAGCGGTTGCTCTTTCAGACCTCGAGAAGTGACTGCAATTATCTCAGTGTGACAATGGATCACGTAATTTCATATGCAACTAACAGATGGCAACACCAGTCATAAATAATCTACAGCCAATGGGTAAGATCTGACAGTCCGCTAAAGCGCCAATCGATCAGGTGCAATAGTAGTATAGCCAGTTTGTCGGATGGGGAGGGGGAGGGGCAGAGGGATTGGCATGGGATTGTTTGGGGGAAGAGACCAAACACCGATCTGATCTGATCTGATTAGGGAAGGATGGGGAAGGAAATCGGCCCTGCCCTTTCAAAGGAACCATCCCGGCATTTGCCTGGAGCGATTTGGGGAAATCACGGAAAACCCGAATCAGGATGGCCGGACACGGGATTGAACCATCGTCCTCCCGAATGCGAGTCCAGTGTTCTAACCACTGCGGACCAAACAGTGAGGTCATCAGTTCCACAATCCGAGGTGGCAGAACTAAAGGAGGAAAAACACCAACAACATGTTCCTGTCGATAGGAGAGTAAAACGGCCGAAGAAAGAGGTGGAAAGAACGTCGAAGCGACAGGAAGAGTAAAGAACAGAAGGGAAGGAGGTAGGGGGAGCGGGTGACGAGAGCACAGGGGCGCCCCAAAGGCGCTCATGTGACGGAGTGCTGGCACTGCTGCCGACCTATCCCAATCCCCACACCATTCCAAGGTTGCAAAACAACAGGGACAACACCAGGGGTAGAAGACACAAGAAATGGTGGAGCAAAAATGCAAGAAACGCAGACAAAATGTAAAGAGAAAAGGGGGGGGGCGAACCTGGCCCGAGTGAAGGCAAGGTTGTACACCTTCCAGACAATTGCAAACGCTAACCAATGGACTCTACTTTCGGAGGAAAATTCAGGTGCTTAAATCTGGGAGGATAAAACACCTTTGAGAAGCAAAACCTGATGACAGACTTAAGCATGTGTGCGTCATCTGGTAACACCTAGGACAAGGAGAGATGGCCAAAACGGAGGAGGGGCATTCAGCAAAATATGGATCATCGAGAGGGGACTGCACTGTTAAAAAGGGAGCAGCTCATTAAGGAGTAAAAAACCGTGAGTCAATACGGTATCGCCGATACATAGAAGGCAGATGATGGTAGATTCCCACCAGGAGAGGTAGAGGGAAGAATGCCATATGGTTGGGGTCCCCTTAATTGCACCAAGTTTATTAGTCAGGGGGGTGACTCCACAAGAGTTGGTCCATGATTGAGAGAAAAGGGATTTGATTTGAAGGAGCATATCCGCCCCTGGAGAAGTCACAGACAACAGGGGATAGGCGGCTGCCTCCCCAGCCAGACGATCGGCAAGCTCATTACCTGGAATACCAACATGGCTGGGAACCCATAGAAAATCAATCAAACAAGCAGCATGGTCAAGATCAATGAGATGGTCGTGGATGACAGAGGACAAGGGGTAGCGGTAAGAACACTGGGCGATAGCCTGAAGGTCACTTATTGAGTCCACACACAACAAAACTTGGGTGAAGGAGGACGATTTCATAAAGCAGCTGGCCTGATGAATGGCCATCAGTTCTGCAGTAAACACCCCACATGTGGCAGGCAAGAGATGGTGTTCTGAGCTGAAAGAAGGCATGAAGGATTATCTCACATGATTGGTGGACTGAGAGCCGTTGGTGTAAAGAACAATAGCATCCCAAAAATCTCGTAAGAGTGGGCAGAACAAAGAACAGCACACCATCAGAGTGATGGAGGTTTTCCGACTACAGAAGAGATTCATCCAAATTCAGCGCCAAGGAACTAACCAAAAAGGGGGGAGGGGAGTTCGGGAAAACATTGGGAACAGGGTAAAGAGGGACGAGGGAAATTGCGGTGGAGAGAAGCAAGGTGGAGTCCGACTGGTAAACCAAATCATGGGTAGTCAGCAGGTGGGCAATATCCTGAAGCTGTGGAGAGAATAGAATAGGAGGGCTGAGTAGGGATAGGCATAGGACACCATGAGCTGGGGCCACTGAACTGAAAGGTGGGGGGAATCCCAGCATTAACCCGAAGACTATCAACAGGGCTAGTGTGAAAGGCAGCAATGGACAATTGGATTCCATAATGGTGGACTGGGCCCAAGAGGAGCTGTGTGGAAGGTGTAGCTGAGACTAAAACTTGAGAACCATAGTACAGACAAGTCAGAATTAAGTTCTGATAAAGGTGGAGAAGATTTGAACTATCCACACTGCAAGAGGTTTGGGCACTGAAGTGAAGGACACTGAAATACCACAGAAATATCCAATCTTCAGAAGGTGGATATCATGCGCCCAAGTAAGCTTGTATTCAAAAAGAAGACCCAAGAAACGGAACTGAGGGACCATGGTCTGGCACTGGACATTGAGGTAGAGCTGTGAATCGGGGTGTACCATAGTATGAAGACAGAAATTCACCACCCACGATTTATGGGGGGGATTGAAAACAGTGTGAGGGAGTCCACACAGAAGTGTGCTGAACAGCACCATGGAGCTGTTGCTCCACAGTGGACATCAAGTGGCAACTAGCACAGATATAGAAATTATCCATATATAGAGCAGGGGCAAGAAACGGTTCGATGGAGGTGTGAGTCCATTAATAGTGATGAGGAAAAGGATCCTTAAAATGGAACCATGTGGAATGACATTGTTCTGGGTCCGTGGAGGATGGGTGTCACTTAAAGCATTGGAAGGCTTGACAGTGATCATGGATAGTGATGGCAACAGCTTGCTAAACCACGGGACTGGCCAGTGCCGAAAGGGTCCTACTGAGGGTGGGATGGCAATACCAGTGGCACAAATAAACGTATCAGATACGTCAATGACTACTTCATCAATACAACCTGGCAAATAGGAGGGGGGGGGGGGGGGAAACACTCGACCTAGGAGGTATTTAGAAACCAGTCAGCCTTATGGATAGCTCAGTGGGGTAACTTGGATATCGATAGGCAGGAAGGGAACGAGAGAACCAGGTCATTGTGTGGCGACCAGGTAATGAAGGGAGAAGGGGAGGGGAAGTGAGCAAAGAGCAATGGCACAGAAAGTTCCAAAAACAGCACTAAATGGATAGAAAAATCATCCTCAAGATGACACAGGTTGTGGTACACAAGAAATTCGTCAATGAGTAACCCTGACTAGACAAAAAGAGCACTGTCCCACAAGGGGTGACAGGTATGAAAATCACCACCGAGGAGGAATGGTGGATGGAGTTGCTAAAGGAGGGCAGTTAGGGCAAGCGGTGAAGGTGACCTGTCAGGAGGGAAGTAGATATTGTAAGCCATGACTGCAGAGTCCAAGTGGACCAGACAGCAACTGTATCAATGTGGTACAAAGGCGTCCCATGTACTAACAACTTCCGTATGGATCAAAGTGCAAAACGCTGATCCAGTTCTGACAGAAAGCATGGAACCCACGAAGGGTTGGTGAGTGAGCATCAGTGAAATGAGATGCCTGGAGAATACCACAAGCTGTGCAGTAAAAGGAAACAAGGGATTGCATCTCTCGAAGGTGATGGTAATATCTGTTACAATTCCACTGAATAAGCATTGAATGCAGGTCCAAATGGGAGGCAAATGGGCTGAAACTGTCACACCACCAGTTCACCATATGTCATCCACAAGGACAGAATGACAGCCCTAAAAAAGAGGTGAAACTCTGGTTGCAAGTGGGAAGTCAGCACCTCTGTGGTAACCGGAGTGGCCTTGTACCTGGACCTATGTTTCTTCTTTTCTCTTTCATAGACTGAGAACGGCAGGGTCTAGAAAGAGAGCAGGCTTTTGTGAGATCTGGAATTGAGAGAGAGCAGGCCGCCATGGGGTGCATGGATTGTGAGTCTCATGGTTGACTTGTGGCAGCAGACCTCCAGTCTGGGAGACACTGGAAGGAGGGTTCCTGGGAGGGGGACCAATCAGTGGCAGGTGCTGCAGAGGAGGGTCACTTCTCCTGCTGTGCAGGGAAGCAGCACCTGAGGAGGGGGGAGGGGAGGACTTGAGAACTGCAAAGGAAGGGGAGAGGAGGAGAGGATTGGGCCAGTAGTGGGATGAGGAGGAGGAAGGAGGGGGAAGGGATATAACAGAGGCAATGCTAGATGTCATAGATACATGGTGTGCAAGGTCATATTTCTGACTAGTTTTCCTACAAACTGGGCAGTCCAGCAAGCATGAGAGTGATGGTCATGACAGTTAATGCAGACAGGTGGCAAAGCGCAGAGGCTCCCCTCATGGAGTGGGTGTGCATATTCACTGCATAGAGGATCTGCTGCACAGTGGGAAAACATATGCCTGAAACGTAAACATCGAAAACATCTCATGGATGGCAGGATCTATGGTTTCACATCACAGTGATAAACCATAACCTTACCTATTCCAGCAAGATTCCCCTCATACACCAGAATAAAGGCGCCACTGTTGATGTGATAGTCCTTACAACCCTTCTGAACAGGCTGAACAAAATGAACATCTTAACATTCCAGGTTATTCCAGAGTTCCTTATCGGTTTCAAGGAAGAGATTCATACACTACTGGCCATTAAAATTGCTACACCATGAAGATGGCGTGCTACAGACGCGAAATTTAACCGACAGGAAGAAGATGCTGTGATATGCAAATGATTAGCTTTTTAGAGCATTCACACAAGGTTGGCGCCGGTGGCGACGCCTACAAAGTGCTGACATGAGGAAAGTTGCCAACCGATTTCTCATATACAAACAGCAGTTGACCGGCGTTGCCTGGTGAAACGTTGTTGTGATGCATCGTGTAAGGATGCATCGTGTAAGGAGGAGAAACGCGTACCGCCACGTTTCCGACTTTGATAAAGGTCGGATTGTAGCCTATCGCGATTGCGGTTTATCGTATCGCAACATTGCTGCTCGCGTTGGTCGAGATCCAATGACTGTTAGCAGAATATGGAATCGGTGGGTTCAGGAGGGTAATACGGAACGCCGTGCTGGATCCCAACGGCCTCGTATCACTAGCAGTCGAGATGACAGGCATCTTATCCGCATGGGTGTAACGGATCGTGCAGCCCCGTCTCGATCCCTGCATCAACAGATGGGGACGTTTGCAAGACAACAACCATCTGCACGAACAGTTCGACGACGTTTGCAGCAGCATGGACTATCAGCTCGGAGACCATGGCTGTGGTTACTCCTGACGCTGCATCACAGACAGGAACGCCTGCAATGGTGTACTCAACGACGAATCTGGGTGCACGAATGGCAAAACGTCAGTCTTTCGCATGAATCCATGTTCTGTTTACAGCACCATGATGGTCGCATCCTTGTTTGGCGACATCGCGGTGAACGCACATTGGAAGCGTGTATTCGCCATCGCCGTACTGGTGTATCACCCGGTGTGATGGTATGGGGTGCCATTGGTTACACGTCTCGGTCACCTCTTGTTCACATTGACGGTACTTTGAACAGTGGACGTTACATTTAAGATGTGTTACGACCCATGGCTCTACCCTTCATTCGACCCTCCGAAACCCTACATTTCAGTAGGATAATGCACGACCGCATGTTGCAGGTCCTTTACGGGCCTATCTGGATACAGAAAATGTTCGACTGCTGCCCTGGCCAGCACATTCTCCAGATGTCTCACCAATTGAAAACGTCTAGTAAATGGTGGCCGAGCAGCTAGTCGTCACAATACGCCAGTCACTACTCTTGATGAACTGTGGTATCGTGTTGAAGCTGCATGGACAGCTGTACCTGTACACGCCATCCAAGCTCTGTTTGACTCAATGCCCAGGCGTATCAAGGCCGTTATTACGGCCAGAGGTGGTTGTTTTGGGTACTGATTTCTCAGGATCTATGCACCCAAATTGCGTGAAAATGTAATCACATGTCAGTTCTAGTATAATATATTTGTCCAATGAATACCCGTTTATCATCTGCATTTCTTCTTGGTGTAGCAATTTTAATGGCCAGTAGTGTATAAAGAGCGACACCCTGAACCATATTCAAAGACTGGTAGGGAGTAAAGAATACCAGGATGTCGCCTAGACTGTCTCAGGCATGATCATTTGCCTGATCATCGCCCAGCGACCCTCACTGCACTCGTTTGCAGCATGATCACACCATTTGCAAGTAGACTAAGTTACTGGTACGCAACTTAGTGTGGTGGCAAATATGTCTCTTTACAATTTCCTCTGAATTCTGATAAATCAGCAGTCCAGAAAGCATATAGAGTGATGGTCATGACAGTTAATGCATACAGGTGGCAGAAAGCAAAGGCTCCCCTCATGTACTCTGTACATAGCACAATTATGGTGCTTACCATATTACAGTTACTGCTGTGACAAATGAAAATCATAGGTGCCGACCATTGCCTCAAAATTCCAGGCATTAGAGTCGAACACTTCCATATGCCCAATACTCTGAAGACTGCATCAGTGTGCACGCTTCTGGCACCAATTTACAGAAGACCGATTGGAGAAACCGCTGCCTGAAGTCAGGATGACTGTTGGGAAATTGTGGAGCGTCAACGACTCTAGTAAAAATTATTAGACTTCAGTCATTTATTTTCAATGTTTACATGTCGTCGTTCTCCCACACCAGCCTTGGCTGTTGCTCATTCAGCTACACGTTCCATTCTAGCTGATGTCTATCCTATCAGCTCCGCAGGTGCGCGCCCAGGCAAGGTTTAGCGACCCGGTTCTGTTGCAGGTTGCCAGTGAGCAGGCGTGGCCATTGGGCAGTGCAAAGACGTCTAAGGCTGACTGCTGGAGTATCCTCAGTCTCACTCTGAATTATATGATGACCCTTTATGACCAGTCCGCGATGTACCTGGTGATGGTAGTCCTGCCCCTGGTAGGTCTCAGCACACAGAGGCATTTGAGTGTTGAACAGGAATGTGGACCTCAAGAGACCGTGGTGTTGGCTTCTGCATTGGTGTTCAGTGCTGACAACACCCTGTGATATAGTGTTGTCATGAGACAGTCAATTCCTCCATCAGAGCCGGCCAGGGTGGCCGAGCGGATCTAGGCCCTACAGTCTGGAACCGCGCGACCGCTACGGTCGCAGGTTCGAATCCTGCCTCGGGCATGGATGTGTGTGGTGTCCTTAGGTTAGTTAGGTTTAAGCAGTTCTAAGTTCTTGGGGACTGATGACGTCAGAAGTTAATGCTCAGAGCCATTTGAACCTCCATCAGATGGTAGATGGAAGCAGCAGGGAGTTCACCAGGTGCAGGCTATCACCTCGAGTACATCTTTTTCTAGGTCATAGACTGTGCTGGACCATCTAGGACATAGATTGACTACATTATCGTAATCATGGAGTCGAATACTATTACTGTGGACGGTATCGATCTCAATGATCAACTCCTGATGTGAGCTGGAGAGCTGGGGTATTTAAAGGTAGCTGGCGTGAAGCTGTGACCTAAGGCTCTGTTTGTAACGACCACATATGTCTTCCTTATTGTGCTATATTCACTTAACAGGCTATTAAGTGCTGTGCCAGTTTTTCACTATGTGCGCTCGTGAAAAAAACAGTTTCTTGCAGTATGTCTTACTAGCTAACGAATATACTGGTCTCACTTTCTTTGGATTTCTGTCACAGTCTCCTTTCCGCTGAATGCGTATCCTCACTCGACAGATGGTATAATATGTCAATGACCTGACCCACTCGTGACATACTGATTCGCTTCCTGCTCCCACCTCTGTCTCTGCCATGACTTGATTTTTTCCTGTGGCAATGTGAATGAGTTTTAATAAAATTATCTAATTTATATCCCTTATTATTCTGTGCCGTAGCAGTACATAATGACCCCACCATATCAACTGGCTGTCGTACTGACTGTATAGCATTTAAAGGACAATGGCGTCGAGGAAAAGATGAAAGAGGCAGTAAGACCACAATCCAAACACGTTAAGTAAAGTGCTCCTCCCCATGTGGGTCTCACTACGGAAAGAAAATTTAGAAGTGGAGGTCAAACTCCAAAGGAGGTCGAAAAACGCCGAAATGGAAAGGTGAAGAAAAAAGAAGAGAAGAGGAAAAAAATTGTACGAGATAATTAGAAACCTGGGGTCAGCCGGGTCGATGTAAGGAAGGACACAGAGAGTAGAAGGAGGGGGCAGAGGGGAAGGAGCGAGGACAGCGAGGGAGGGGCACGGTGAAGGTGACGCAGCCTGCGAAGGAAGAAAGGGCCGCAACAGCTCAGGGCACAGCGTGCGTCACGCACCAACTCTCGAATGAGCTGTGAGCATCCTGGGGGAAATAGCACTACCGTGCACAGTAATGGCATCAACTGGATTTACAAATGGCACTAAGAAATGAGTGGCGTCATAATTCAGTTAAACTTAGCTGTGTATATAGGCGGTTGTCGTTGGAAGAGTTTGTTGCTTGGCGTGACGAATCACTGCAGTTAGCCCCTCGTGTGGTGCGGTCAAAAAGTCTTGGTGTCACCGCCGCAGTCGTAGAAATCTTCCCAAGTTTCAGCACCAACTTTATGTTGTGAATGACATTAGAAGGCTACGGTCTGAAATCTAACACAACACTTTATTTACCTGTCGCAGAACATATAAAGCAAAAGAGTTAACAGGAAGTCATCTTAGACATCATCTAAGCCAGCCACAGTCACTAGCTGTATCAGTTTCCAACAGTAGCGGGTGCAGGTCATGGAAACTGCCTGCAGCCGGGAGAGCGGTGCGGTCACCTCACGCCCCTCCATAACGCATCCAATGCCACCATTGGCAGAGGATGACACGGCGGTCGGTCGGTACCCATGGGCCGTTCAGGTGCTGTGGGCGCAGTTTACAAGTTGTAGGTTGTAGTCTACGTTGAGCAAACAGTTTAGGTGTCCTCCACTCTTCTCCACAATCTCTCTCGTAGAGTTTACCAATAATCAACATTTTTATGGATTGATGTAAAATTATTTTTGTTAATTTGATTATAAAACGACGTAGCAAGATGGGGATTAGGAGTTACCAATGATTAAAACAGTTGCTAGTAGTAGTATTTCACCATTACAGGCCAGCTCGTATTGGTGATTCAACCCGTCACATTAGAGCCGAATAGAACAACAGGTTGCGTTTGAATACTGGAAATCGCGCCACTGCGCTGTTACAGAACATACGCGGTAGTGAGGGGTCTGTGTATTCATATGTCACGTCTGATAATTTTTTAAAATTATTTATTTTTTCTTTTGTTTTGTCATCTGGCTGGCTATGGTTACTAATTTTTGAAATTGTGACAGGGTGGCGAGGTAGCGTAAGGGGGGGGGGGGGGGGGCATGGTGATTGTCAAGGGGGTGGGCCGGATTTGGAGGGATTTTTTGGGGGAGGGGGTGCGGAACTCACTCACGCAATAAATCTACATCTACATCTACATTTATACTCCGCAAGCCACCCAACGGTGTGTGGCGGAGGGCACTTTACGTGCCACTGTCATTACCTCCCTTTCCTGTTCCAGTCGCGTATGGTTCGCGGGAAGAAAGACTGTCTGAAAGCCTCCGTGGGCGCTCTAATCTCTCTAATTTTACATTCGTGATCTCCTCGGGAGGTATAAGTAGGGGGAAGCAGCATATTCGATACCTCATTCAGAAACGCACCCTCTCGAAACCTGGCGAGCAACCTACACCGCGATGCAGAGCGCTTCTCTTGCAGCGTCTGCCACTTGAGTTTGTTAAACATCTCCGTAACGCTATCACGGTTACCAAATAACCCTGTGACGAAACACGCCGCTCTTCTTTGGATTTTCTCTATCTCCTCCGTCAACCCGATCTGGTACGGATCCCACACTGATGAGCAATACTCAACTATAGGACGAACGAGTGTTTTGTAAGCCACCTCCTTTGTTGATGGACTACATTTTCTAAGGACTCTCCCAATGAATCTCAACCTGGTACCCGCCTTACCAACAATTAATTTTATATGATCATTCCACTTCAAATCGTTCCGCACGCATACTCCCAGATATTTTACAGAAGTAACTGCTACCAGTGTTTGTTCCGCTCTCATATAATCATACAATAATGTATTCGCAATACATTACATTTGTCTATGTTAAGGGTCAGTTGCCACTCCCTGCACCAAGTGCCTATCCGCTGCAGATCTTCCTGCATTTCGCTACAATTTTCTAATGCTCCAACTTCTCTGTATACTACAGCATCATCCGCGAAAAGCCGCATGGAACTTCCGACACTATCTACTAGGTCATTTATATATATTGTGAAAAGCAATGGTCCCATAACACTCCCCTGTGGCACGCCAGAGGTTACTTTAACGTCTGTAGACGTCTCTCCATTGATAACAACATGCTGTGTTCTGTTTGCTAAAAACTCTTCAATCCAGCCACACAGCTGGTCTGATATTCCGTAGGCTCTTACTTTGTTTATCAGGCGACAGTGCGGAACTGTATCGAACGCCTTCTGGAAGTCAAGAAAAATAGCATCTACCTGGGAGCCTGTATCTAATATTTTCTGGGTCTCATGAACAAATAAAGCGAGTTGGGTCTCACACGATCGCTGTTTCCGGAATCCATGTTGATTCCTACATAGTAGATTCTGGGTTTCCAAAAACGACATGATACTCGAGCAAAAAACATGTTCTAAAATTCTGCAACAGATCGACGTCAGAGATATAGGTCTATAGTTTTGCGCATCTGCTCGACGACCCTTCTTGAAGACTGGGACTACCTGTGCTCTTTTCCAATCATTTGGAACCTTCCGTTCCTCTAGAGACTTGCGATACACGGCTGTTAGAAGGGGGGCAAGTTCTTTCGCGTACTCTGGGTAGAATCGAATTGGTATCCCGTCAGGTCCAGTGGACTTTCCTCTGTTGAGTGATTCCAGTTGCTTTTCTATTCCTTGGACACTTATTTCGATGTCAGCCATTTTTTCGTTTGTGCGAGGATTTAGAGAAGGAACTGCAGTGCGGTCTTCCTCTGTGAAACAGCTTTGGAAAAAGGTGTTTAGTATTTCAGCTTTACGCGTGTCATCCTCTGTTTCAATGCCTTCATCATCCCGGAGTGTCTGGATATGCTGTTTCGAGCCACTTACTGATTTGACGTAAGACCAGAACTTCCTAGGATTTTCTGTCAAGTCGGTACATAGAATTTTACTTTCGAATCCACTGAACGCTTCACGCATAGCCCTCCTTACGCTAACTTTGACATCGTTTAGCTTCTGTTTGTCTGAGAGGTTTTGGCTGCGTTTAAACTTGCAGTGAAGCTCTCTTTGCTTTCGCAGTAGTTTCGTAACTTTGTTGTTGTACCACGGTGGGTTTTTCCCGTCCCTCACAGTTTTACTCGGCACGTACCTGTCTAAAACGCATTTTACGATTGCCTTGAACTTTTTCCATAAACACTGTCAGTGTCGGAACAGAAATTTTCGTTTTGATCTGTTAAGTAGTCTGAAATCTGCCTTCTATTACTCTTGCTAAACAGATAAACCTTCCTCCCTTTTTTTATATTCCTATTAACTTCCATATTCAGGGATGCTGCAACGGCCTTATGATCACTGATTCCCTGTTCTGCACATACAGAGTCGAAAAGTTCGGGTCTGTTTGTTATCAGTAGGTCCAAGATGTTATCTCCACGAGTCGGTTCTCTGTTTAATTGCTCGAGGTAATTTTCGGATAGTGCACTCTGTATAATGTCACTCGATGCTCTGTCCCTACCACCCGTCCTAAACATCTGAGTGTCCCAGTCTATATCTGGTAAATTGAAATCTCAACCTAAGACTATAACATGCTGAGAAAATTTATGTGAAATGTATTCCAAATTTTCTCTCAGTTGTTCTGCCACTAATGCTGCTGAGTCGGGAGGTCGGTAAAAGGAGCCAATTATTAACCTAGCTCGGTTGTTGAGTGTAACCTCCACCCATAATGATTCACAGGAACTATCCACTTCTACTTCACTACAGGATAAACTACTACTAACAGCGACGAACACTCCACCACCGGTTGCATGCAATCTATCCTTTCTAAACACCGTCTGTACCTTTGTAAAAATTTCGGCAGAATTTATCTCTGGCTTCTGTACCTATAACGATTTCAGCTTCGGTGCTTTCTATCAGCGCTTGAAGTTCCGGTACTTTACCAACGCAGCTTCGACAGTTTACAGTTACAATACCGATTGCTGCTTGGTCCCCGCATGTCCTGACTTTGCCCCACACCCGTTGAGGCTGTTGCCCTATCTGTTCTTGCCCAAGGCCATCTAACCTAAAAAACCGCCCAGCCCACGCCACACAACCCCTGCTACCCGTGTAGCCGCTTGTTGCGTGTAGTGGACTCCTGACCTATCCAGCGGAACCCGAAACCCCACCACCCTATGGCGCAAGTCAAGGAATCTGCAGCCCACACGGTCGCAGAACCGTCTCAGCCTCTGATTCAGACCCTCCACTCGGCTCTGTACCAAAGGTCCGCAGTCAGTCCTGTCGACGATGCTGCAGATGGTGAGCTCTGCTTTCATCCCGCTAGCGAGACTGGCAGTCTTCACCAAATCAGCCAAAGAGGATTTCCTCCGATCCATAGCGACACACATCATTGGTGCCAACATGAGCGACCACCTGCAGATGGGTGCACCCTGTACCCTTCATGGCATCCGGAAGGACCCTTTCCACATCTGGAATGACTCCCCCCGGTATGCACACGTAGTGCACATCGGTTTTCTTCCCCTCTCTTGCTGTCATATCCCTAAGTGGCCCCATTACGCGCCTGACGTGGAGCTCCCAACTACCAGTAAGCCCACCCTCTGCGACCGCCCGGATCTTGCAGACTGAGGGGCAACCTCTGGAACAGGACAAGCAGCCATGTCAGGCCGAAGATCAGTATCAGCCTGAGACAGAGCCTGAAACCGGTTCGTCAGACAAACTGGAGAGGCCTTCCGTTCAGCCCTCCGGAATGTCTTTCGCCCCCTGCCACACCTTGAGACGACCTCCCACTCTACCACAGGTGAGGGATCAGCCCCAATGCGGGCAGTATCCCGGGCAACCACAGTTGTAGTCCGATCGGGGGATGCGTGGGACGAGCTGGCCGTCCCCGACAAACCCCCATCCAGACCCCCACAGTGATGCCCGTTAGCAACAGCCTCAAGCTGTGTGACCGAAGCCAACACTGCCTGAAGCTGGGAGCGAAGGGATGCCAACTCAGCCTGCATCCGAACACAGCAGTTGCAGTCCCTATCCATGCTAAAAACTGTTGTGCAAAGAACGTCTGAACTAATCTACAGAGAGCGCAAACAAATCGACACAAAATTTAAACGGTTATTAAAATACAAGATTGCCTAGTAAATGCAGTAATGCTGCTACTTGCGCACTGCTGACACACTGCTCGGCGGCGGAAGGAGACTACACGATTTTACACTATTCAGGTACTAAAACACGATGCTACAACTCTCAAATACTATAATACGCCCGAAATTTATGAATTAAACAATGCAAGTACCAAAAACACGCAAAGAAATTAAGAATTAAACTATGTAACAAATGAGTGAGTCAGGAGTATACGACTTGCTGCTGCAGCTGCTTATCCAACGGCGGCAGGGAGCACACCGTCTCGAAATCACGAAACATATTTGCGATTTCGCGACTTTGAGTAGTCAATACCTTGTACATTTTCTGGATTTCTGGCTTTCTTCAAAGTGATACGCCTGCGTGGCGGGACTGGATGGTAGTTCCGTTTCTTGAAGGTTTTTCCTTGACCGACTGGAAGAGGGGAGGGGGAGGGGGGGGGGAAGGCTTCTTCTGTTTCTCGCTCATTACGCCCTTACTGACAATAGTTTGTGGTTTGGCAGTGTTGAGTATTAGCAACAGATGTTCGGAAGTTACTGATGAGCATGACTGTGTATGGTTTACGCGCACATTTCGAGCTTACTGTGCTTTAATATTTGCTTTCATTCATGACTCATCCGTCCTGGGATCTCACAGATCCCCATATATTAAATGTGGAATACTCCCTTCTGAGGTGAGCAGCATAGACTGATGTTATTTGCAATTAATATTCAGTTCTTAGACGATTCATTCTCGTGCAATAAACCCGATAATAAATGGCTAAATTCTTAGTTTTGTTCAATGATTTATTGCCCAGATTAGCTCCAAGCGTGCAGCTGAATTGAACAATTAAATCAAGTAAGGGACATCATTACAGTTCAGGAAGCAAAGGTACCCTACATTCTTGGAAGTGGGCTTGTATATTCTCCGGCACATGTAGCTAGGCGTTGTTGTGCTATTACTTTTTTTCTACCAGTATTTGCACCTATGAGTTGCTCATACCGGCTTTTCGCTGAAATTGGCACGAAGCGCTGACTTTCTTTTTTTTTCCTGGATCGTACGTACTGCAGACATCAATAAGCGCGGAACCACCATCTGGTAGTGCATAGCCCGATTTTGCAATTTAAATCAAATCTCAGAAATTTCAGTTTTAAAATCTGTTTACCGCGTAGTAGCCGGCCAGTGTGGCCGAGCGGTTCTAGGCGCTTCAGTTTGGAACCGCGCGACCGCTACGGTCCCAGGTTCGAATCCTGCCTCGGGTATGGATGTGTGTGATGTCCTTAGGTTAGTTAGGTTTAAGTAGTTCTAAGTTCTAGGGGACTGATGACCTCAGATGTTGAGTCCCGTAGTGCTCAGAGCCATTTGGACCATTTTTGAACCGGCTAGTAACGCGGGATTGTCTATCTCCAGTAAGGCATGTGAAGTTACCTAGAAGAGTGTCAGAAACTCAGGCATCAAATCTCCTTGATGTAGCGATTCTTGCACAGATTACTCTCAATATATGGGAGTCGACTTCGCTTTCGAATTTTGCAGCCATTACATGTTCCATAATTTGGGGGTGTCACGATTTTCCAAATCATTATGATCAGGGTGTATAATTATGGAAGTTCAGTTCTACCTTGAGCAAACAACTAACAAACCATAGATAAAGAGTGAAACAACAAATCAGTGTTGGCAGGCTGTATAATATAACTACAGTACAATAATCTATCATTGTCAAAGCGGAAAAAGCAATAGTTTCGATTTTGGCCAAACATTTTGGTAAATATAAATAACATAATTTTGGGAAACCCTGGTCAGATGCAGATGGCAAACTAGAGGAAAGTGTCAGCTTTACTGCATATGTCACACGGTTACAAAGAAAATCAGTATACAATATTAAGGTATATATTTTTTGTCAGCAATTTTATAAACGTAAAAACTATAATCACAAAATTTTATGTGTTATCAAGCAACATTTCTTTACTTGTCATTTGACAGAAAATAAATAAACCCAGTGACCGAGAACAAACTCCACCGAAACGTGTCTGATCAAGATAGTATCGTATTTCCATAATTACATATTAGGACGCAAACACGGTCAAAAAAAAAAAAAAAAGCATCGATCACAGGATTAAATAATCAGGATAGTTCCACCCGTAAGGCCATCCCGAATGTTCGGCGCTTCATCACCCAACTGAGCTTATGACCTCACTGTCGGCATTAAACTCGGGGCACGAGGATGACCTCGTTCGCTCTCAGCAGCGTCCACAGGAATACCACGCTGCGTTGGCGTGGCTTCGGACGAGGCGTTCCAGGACCCAGAGACAATCAGGAAGCGAAGTAGGATTGCGTGCTGCCTGCTTCCTTCCTTCTGTGGATAAAGTGCGCAAATGCAATTGTTTGCGGAGAAAGCGGGCTGCGGCGGAGGCGACGGCAGCGTCACCTGGCTGTGTTCAATAGCGCAGGCCGGCGCCCCCCACCCCGGGGCAGCTAGTGCGCGTGGCGGACGCGCGCGGCGCTGCCTGGCCGGCGGCGCTCAGTCGTGGTGCAGCGGGCGCCGCGCGCGGACGCACCAGGTGAGCGCGTCTCCCCCTCCTCACAACCCCCGGCGCCTCTTCGGATTTGTAACGCGTCGTTTTCTTTCGTCAACGCGCTTCAATTGCTGATTTCCTGTAAGTGTGGCCCTATTCTTAAATTTACGCATGCCGTAGACAATTTCCATAGTTCTGTACGACGATTTGAAATATGTGCCTACTTGAAACGACCGCAACTGCAGTTGCGCGCGCGTCTACACTGTCTCTGCTACATTCCATCGTAGCGCCACTGAGGGCCATTGGACCCTGGCTGTTCCATTAATGCAGAGTTCCCGGTATTCTGGACGGCTGATGTGATTTTTGGTGCCTCGATTTTCAAGATAAACTGTCTTGCCACGAGAGCTCGAGTTGTGATCCACGATGCCTAACATTTCGACAGCGTGATTTAACTATTGCTGTCGAAGTAGTAGGAGTAGATGGCGAAAATTTTTGAATCATTCAGTCTTCGTGAGTATTACGAGCGAGTTGACAGTTTACATCGATTACAGATAAGACAGCAGGTCCGACTGGCATGTATAAATCTCGAGGAAGCCTTAGATGCCAGCTCGGAAGGACGTGAAATTTCTGAAGCTTCCGCCGCAGGCAGTCCTCCTGAACACCACACGCTGCCAGGGAGCAATACTGAGGTTGTTAACAAAAAAATTTCACTGTAATATTTCGTGGTGTGTTTCTGAACCTTATCGTCAGCGTTCTTGTCTTTCGTGTTGCACGAAATTTTCTGTAGATCTCTTTCCGTATCCCACCAGTGCCGCATATTATCCTGTTCCGGAATTATACTGTATTCGGATTCCAGGGACGGTCCTTTCAGGTTTGCGCTAAAATTAGAAGGCTGCTCGGCTCCTGGCTGTCAGCGGGTGTCGGGAGCCGACAACGAATAGCAGACGGTGAACGGAATGACCGAGGCGAGATGCCGTTGTATTTTTAATTGTTTGCTCGGGTATTCTCGACGCAGCCGCTTGTGATTCAGCGCCGTTGGGCAAGGGCTGGGCGAGCAGCAAACGCTGTTTTAGATCTCTGTTTGGGGTACTGCTTACTTCACTTCCCCTGGAAGACCCATACTTTCTGAGTATTGGAATAGCTTTAAACCGAAGATGAGGCTCGCCTGAAGATCAAAATTCCTTCGGGCCCACATTTTCAGAATATTCTAGCTTCTCTACTACCTAGTTACGTTGTTTCTTGTGAGCTGTGTTTTAAAGACGTCAGTTTCTAGATCTTAGACCTGCTATTTGAGGGCAGAGAGTTTGGTACCAAGTGCATTTACCTTGATGTAAGTAGTCAGCCCTTTCTTAAACATTTACCTTTATATAAGCAGTTGGTCCTTTTTGGTTCAAAAATGGTTCAAATGGCTCTGAGCACTATGGGACTTAACATCTGTTGTCATCAGTCCCCTAGAACTTAGAACTACTTAAACCTAACTAACCTAAGGACATCACACAAATCCATGCCCGAGGCAGGATTCGAACCTGCGACCGTAGCGGTCCCGCGGTTCCAGACTGAAGCGCGAGAACCGCACGGCCACACCGGCCGGCTGGTTTTTTTTCTTAATTGTTCCGGATCTGTAATCGATGTAAACTGTAAACTCTAACGTAATACTCACAGAGGTTGTATGACGTGAATCTTTTCACTATCCGCTCTTACGTTAACAGAGACACTGGAAAAGCTGAGATTGTTTCCCGCTAAATTTGACCTATACGTATGACGCTTTATTGAAAAAAAAAATGGTTCAAATGGCTCTGAGAACTACGGAACTTAATTTCTGAGGTCATCAGTTCCCTAGAACTTAGAACTACTTAAACCTAACTAACCTAAGGACATCACACACATCCATGCCCGAGGCAGGATTCGAACCTCCGACTGCAGCAGTCACGCGGTTCCAGACTGAAGCGTCTGGAACCGCTCGGCCACAACGGCCGGCTTTATTGAAAAGCAAGGTCACTGTATCGGCAGGTACTACTGGTGCTTCCGAGGATCAGGGGTGCTCTGTGTCGCAGGGTCTCCCACTTCGCTGTCATTGTGCTACGGTGGCTGCCCTTCATTCTACTGTTGTTTCTCTTGAACACGCACAGTTATTTGCATTAGCGTATGCTATCCGACAATTTTCTTTGATACGACTGATTTTTTATGGGTTTGTAAACAAACTATATCCATTTCTCTTACTATGCGACGCTCCATCGATAAGCGGGGTAGCTGTCGTGTTTTCGAGTAGAAAGATGCAGGATCGAATGATGGTGATGCTGATGATACTTCAGATGATTGCCCCCTGCTCTCCACACAAATACATTCTGCGGAACAATCATGGCGGTAAAATGAGAGTACTCCTGGGGTATACGAATGTGTATCAACATTCGTTCTTTCGAAGCAGTGTCCACAGACGGCTACGAACGGGGATTCCTCCGATACACTACCGAGGTTCTCGTAGTGGAAATTATAAAATTTGTTCTTCAGCACATGAACCACATGATCTTGAGTTTTGTAATTCCAAAGAACAAGAATGAGAGTTTCATTTATTTTAGTCGCTAATCTTATGCCAGAAAATCTGTGAGAAATGATATTTTGAAGGCTAAAAAAGGTAGATTTAACACAGTGTACTCGCTTTAGAAGTTCTGTTCCAGGAAGCAAATTCTTATATAATGCCGAGTTTGAATAAGTTTCGATATTAGGCACAGCTTTTTTATAACTAGCAGCTAGTCATTACTTCCACTAAAATTATTCCTATTGAATTCCTGTCGGTTAGCTTCTGCTCTTCTCTTATTCAGTGTGCACTAAAAGGAATTAAAATTATTATTTGTATCGATGTGCCGTCATAATAGTATCTGAGCGATAATGTCATACTGCTGAAACGTTTTGAAGCAAAATTTGTTAATGTCGACTAAATTACCCTACTAGTGTATTGTCACATGGATTACGTATTTGAAGCACACATTTCCATGACTATGACTAAAGTTTCAAAATTAATCTGCGAGATCTTGGCAAAAATTAACATCTGGTTTCGCAGTACGTGAAGACGGTTACGAGACAGTTGACGAAATGTTGTGTGGGAAATGAAAATGAAAACCATTCCTGGGACCAAGAAATTTGCTCTTATACGTTGCTTCGAGACAATAAAAAATTGCAACGCTTTTAAATTTTGTCTCGCGTGTAATAAGTACGAAAACATGTTTTAGTCTTGTCAGCGGCCGGGCAGAGTGGCCGAGAGGTTCTAGGCGCTACTGTCTGGAACCGCGAGACCGCTACGGTCGCAGGTTCGAATCCTGCCTCGGGTATGGATGTGTGTGATGTCCTTAGGTTAGCTAGGTTTGAGTAGTTCTAATTTCTAGGGGACTGATGATCTCAGCAGTTAAGTCCCATAGTGCTCAGAGCCATTTGAACCATGTTTTTTTCTTGTCAGCGGCTTAACATCTCGTCGACGACGAGGAATGTTAGAAAAAATGAGAGGATCCGAAGAAGAGCAGCACGTTTCGTTACAGGTTCATTTAGTAAACGCGAAGGCTTCACAGTGATGCTCAGCCATCACCAATGGCAGACACAGCAAGAGAGTTGTGGTTTACTGTTAAATTTCCGAGAGCATACGTTTCTCAAGAATCAACCAATATATTGCATCCTCCTCTGCATATCTCCTGAAAAGAGCATGAAGGTAAACTTACAGAGATTCGAGCTCACACGCAGGCTCACCTACGATCGTTCGTCCCATGAACCTTTCGGGACTGGAACAGAAAGGAGGAAGGTTACAGTGGTACACGAAGTATCCTCCTCCAAACACTTTAAAATAGCTTGCTGAGTATAAATGTAGATGTAAATCTGGGTCACCAGAGACAGCGCACGAGTTCGACTTTGGAAAGTAAATCGGCTGCGTCCTTTATAGAAGGAACATCACGGTATCGCTACTAAACTACTGAAGGAAACCACTGAGAGCCTAATTCTGAGTGTCTGGTCGGTGATTTGGACCGCCATACTCTTGAACACGAATCCACTGTGCAACCTCACTCGGTGTGACGCCGTTAGAGATTGAAAACCAGCTTCTGTTATCCAACAAAACGATACTAGTCTTAAACGATTTTGCAGTACCTGTGTTGTTCAGAAGTACTATGCAATGTTCCTTCAACGATGCACGTATGTTCGAAGGAACAGGCAATGTAACAATTACAGCTGTGAAACTTTTTGGCAGATTAAAACTGTGTGCCGGACCGAGACTCGAACTCGGGACCTTTGCCTTTCGCGGGCTAGTCCTCTACCAACTGAGCTACCCAAGCACGACTCACGCCCCGTCCTCACAGCTTTAATTCCGCCAGTATCTCCTCTCCTACCTTGCAAACTTCACAGAAGCTCTCCTGCGAACCTTGCAGAACTAGCACTCCTGGAAGAAAGGATATTGCGGAGACATGGCTTAGCCACAGCCTGGGGGATGTTTCTAGAATGAAATTTTCACTCTACAGCGGGGTGTGCGCTGATATGAAACTTCCTGGCAGATGACAACTGTGCACGCATCTCGTGGTCGTGCGGTAGCGTTCTCGCTTCCCACGCCCGGGTTCTCGGGTTCGATTCCCGGCAGGGTTAGGGATTTTCTCTGCCTCGTGATGGCTGGGTGTTGTGTGATGTCCTTAGGTTAGTTAGGTTTAAGTAGTTCTAAGTTCTAGGGGACTGATGACCATAGATGTTGAGTCCCATAGTGCTCAGAGCCATTTGAACCATTTTTTGATTACAACTGTGTGTAGGACCGAGACTCGAACTCTTTCCTGGGCAAGTGCTCTACACCTGTAATTCTTGGACTACAGCTGATATGAAGTACATGATACGTATTCACATTTGCAGATATGAACAACCATCAGCCGTATAACGGAATGACGACAGTGAAAATTTGTGCCGGACAGGTACTGGAACCAGAATTTCCCGCTTGTCGCTAGCGGTCGCCTTATCATCATACTATACGATTATCCTTCACAGCCGGACCTAAACTTCTACGTGTCGTCAACATTATGTCAACAAACTGTGCTAGTACATCAATTATGCGTATTCCCATACAGGGGAGACATTTTAATCGAAAGTCGCTTGCCCAGCGTCCGAAGGTACGTAGTAGCGTACTTCTGATCAACGCAGGCACCGTAATGTAGTATTTGTCCACTGACATCGGGCAAGCAACTTTCAATTTAAGTGTCTCCCCTGCACGGGGAATATGCATAATGGATGTAAGAGAGCAGGCTGTAGACACATGGTTGATCCCATACGGAAGGTTGGCTCTGTCCGTGAAGTGTGCTCGGTTAGCCTATGGTTCCAATGGTTCAAATGGCTCTGAGCACTATGCGACTTAACTTCTGAGGTCATCAGTCGCCTAGAACTTAGAACTAACTAAACCTAACTAACCTAAGGACACACACACACATCCATGCCCGAGGCAGGATTCGAACCTGCGACCGTAGCGGTCGCTCGGCTCCAGACTGTAGCGCATGGAACCGCACGGCCACTCCGGCCTGCGTAATGGTAACGCGACCGTTCGCGTTAAGTGGGAAGTCTGGGTTCGACTCCCAGCCCAGCACAAATTTTCATTGTCGTTATTCCGTTATACAGCTGTTGGTTGTCCATTTTCGCAACTGCGAATGCACTTCACGTATTTCATAATGGTGGTAGTTCTTGAGGTACCTGTTCCTTCGCACGTGAATACATGCAACACACTCAGTGCTATAGATTTCATGGTACTAGTTTTAGTCTGCATTGATTTAAGGAAACGGGATTAGATATGAGTCTCGAATATGATTGCAAAGTTCTACCTCCGCAACACATCACTAAGTAACTGCAGGGCCTATTTTTACATGCCTCTTCTTTGTACTCGTGTACATTTCTGTCGTAGCTTTCAGCAGCTCTCTTTGTGCAGTATGCACAGTTAACGTCTGCGCAGCTGGAACACGGGACAGAGTGACACATTTGTGAAGTGGTGGTGATACATGTGCTCGTAAAACGCCCCGCGCGGCAGGCAGGTCGTTCGGAGACACGGCGCCAGCTTAACTTGGCACGGAAGGCGGGGAAGCAGAAGTTCCGGCATTCGCACGGAGCGAAGAGTTTCCTGGAGTCTAATCAGCTTTCCTGTCCCTGCCGTCATTGATTTCGGAAATAGAATATATGTAAAACTCTGCTTTAACGCGATCCAGCTTTAAGGCTGATCAGCTGGTTGCCTCATTTCTTCACGTTCGGAAAAGTTACGGTACAGTTTTACTCCGTCGCTAAGAGATTAGACTACGCGCTTATTGAACATACGATCGGCAACGAGGCTTCTTGTTGATTAAAAATGTACTTATGGAACATCAGAACATACCTTAGAAACACGGTTCAGGGCCGCTAACATACGTAGTATACAAAAATTATTATTTTTTGTTTATGGTTCTCTAAGATTGGTCGAGGGTGGTATCGTCGTTTACTTAGAGGTATTTGTTTGTGAAAACTGCTGTAAGGTTTGTGGGAGATCATCTCAGTAAGAGGCAGCTCCTTTCAGAAATGAGAAACTGTAGACGCGCTGTGTGGCCGCGCGGTTTGAGGCGCCATGTCACGGATTGCGCGACCCCTCTCGCCGGAAGTTCGAGTCCTCCCTCGGGCATGGGTGTGTGTGTTGTTCTTAGCATAAGTTAGTTTAAGTAGTGTGAAAGTCTAGTGGCCGATGGCCTCAGCAGTTTGGTCCCTTAGGTATTTACACACATTTGAACATGTTTTAAGAAACTGGAAAAAAGAGTGAAGTAAGTTTGTGTCACCATGGTCCTTTAGGATACCGGTGTGTCGAAATGCTGCTGTTAATTTTTTTGGCTAAGGAGTCAGTGGTTGGCGGTATTGGATACATCTGCCGTCAACAGACCGCCGCTCTCGTCGTTAGTGTCGGCTTTAGAAGTTGAAGTCTTTACTGCTCCTTAAGTTAGCTCGTCAATTGCCATCTTCAGGTTGAGTGGACCCCGTTGTAGTTGTGTCACTGTGGAAAGGTCCGAGGCTATAGCGGAGGTCGAACCTCGATCTTCCTTATTAAAGTAAGACGCGGCGACCTCTCAGCCTCAACATTACAAATTTCATAGTAGGTGAAAAGCCTTTTGTATTGTTTGAATATAGCTTTGGAGTCAGAGATGTGTAACTATCTCGGAGTGATCATTTGGAGTCATCATCACGTAAATAAAAAAAAACAGAGGAAGACAAATGGCAGTGCGACGATTTTTCGTAAATTTTCTACGAGAAAAGTACATTTTAAGACGCTTTCGAGATACCTTCAAGAGTACAACCAGATGGGCTGAAGATATCGGAAAATGTTCGAAGGGTTGTTAGAGGAAATGAGAGGCTCCAAAGAAGAGCAGCACATTAGTTACATTTCCATTTAGTAAGAGCGTAAGATTCACGAAGACGCTCAGTCAGTTCCAGTGGCAGACGGTGTAAGAGAGTCGTACTGCATTACGGTGTGGTTTCTGTTAAAGTTCCGAAAGCATACGTTCCTAGAAGCATCAAGCAATAAATTGCATCCTCCTACGAATATTTCGCGAAAAGACCGTATGATTTAATTTATGAAGGGTTTATTTAGTCAGTGGGAAATCATTTTAGAGATTCCCCTTACACTGTAACGAAATACCTGAGAATTATTGCGTTGTTCAACACGTGAAGGTCTTTTCTTTAAAATTAGAAGAACATTTTTCAACAGAATATTCTCCCTCTCTCATTTTCTTGCGTGTCACGTGCAGATTGTAGTGATAAGAGTAGAGAGATGTGGATATACACGAAAATGTACAAGTACTTGTTTCTCTCACCCAGAATGCGTGACCGGAATGACTTGGTTTGGTTGCGGAGGAGGAGGTTCTAATAGGATGATAGCATGTGCACTCTGCTGGATGTAAATGTTCATGACTAAGAGAAGCTATGGAAAATATAAATCAGAAACAAGGAACCAAGATTTTGAAGCGGCTGCTTCCGCAGAGAAACCTGACGCTCTGCCCTTGTTACATTTGGCTCGACAGTCCGGTTAATATTTGACACATTCAACAGTGTCATATGGCGACTGCCATGGTCTCTCCTTTGAAAGGCTCTAGGCGCCTTTTTTTGTATCTTTCTATTTCTTATGCACTCTGATATGTGGCGAAATCAGCGTCCACTCTTCGTGTGTCTGAACCCGATATTTCCCTACATCACGTCACGTAAGTTCTTGGGTAGTCCATTCTACATCTACGTAAATAATCTGCAAACCACGTGGCAGGGTTTGGAAGAGGGTAGGTCCGGTACCACTAACTGACTTGTCTCTCTTCTCTGTTCCAATCGCAGATGGCGCGTGGGAAGAATGATTTTTGGTAAGCCTTTGTATTTACTCTAATTTATCGAATTTTGTAGTCGGTGACCATTTCGCGAGTCGTATAGGGGAGGGAGTAATATTGTGTCCGACTCTTCCTGTAAAATATTCACGAAATTTCAATAGTAAGCCTCTCTTGTAGCGTCTGCCACCAGAGTTTGTTGAGCATCTCTGTAACGGTTTCGCGCCTATTGAACGATGCCGTGACGAAACAAGCCGCTCTTCGTTGAATTTTGTCTATCTCTTTCTATCAGCCCTTCCGGGTGAGGGTCACAGAGTGATGAACAATACTCAAGAATTGGTCAAACAAGCGCCTTGTAAGCCACTTCTTTGGTGGGTGAACCACCTATCCTTAAGATTATTCCTGCGAATCTCAGTCTAGCATCTGATTTTCCTACTATTTGTTTTATGTGGTCATTATACTTAAGGTCGCTTCGGATAGACTGTCGTAGATATTTTATGGTGGTTACTATTTCCAGCAACTTGTCATCAATAGTGTAGTTGTACATTAGCGGATTTCTTTTCCTATGTGTGCGCAATATGTTATATTATTCACGTTCAGAATCAACTGCCAGTCCCTGCACCATTCATCAACCCTCTGTAGGTCCTTCTGAAAAACAGTTACTGTCTTCTGGGGATGCTACCTTCTTGTAGACTCCACGTCACCTGTGAGCAGCCTTAAAGAGCTTCCAACGCATTCTACTAGATCGTTTATATACATTGTAAACAGTATTGATCTTATCACACTTCCTTTCGATAAACCAGAAATTACCTTACTTCTGTCATTTTTGCTCCATTAAGAGTTTTTTTTCCACTAAACGGCATCGCAGGACAGTGGCTTTCGAAATTCGCTTGCCCCTCCACGTCAGTGCTGAGCTAGTACACACGCATAAACACGCAGGTATGTTCTGCGAGCTGCCATAAGACAAATTTGGCAGTACGTGCTTGGTGTAGTACGATTATTAGTCCTCCCTCGTATTATAAATTTCTCTGTCTTTACGTTCGTAATCGTTACTCTATATAATGACTGTATGGGGCGGTGTAATATTCATACGTATGTAACTTGTTTGTAATTTTAAGAGAACCACATTCCGTGATCCGCGTTGCCTTGCTTTAAGGTGATTCCACTGGAAGTTGTAAAACATATCCGTAATATTCCTTCTTTCAACAAACAACCCTGTGGTGAATCGCGTAGCTTTTATGTGAAACCTGAGTACATCTTCTGTTAATCATGTACGATACGCATCATGGACAGAGGAACTGTAATCAGATACAAATGCATAGAGAGGTTTATAAGCATCACAGTTCGGAGATGTGTTACACTTTCCAAAAGGTTTCCCAGAGTATCCGAAAAAATAGCACATGCATTTAATTACTGCGTTAGATCAGTTAGCTAATGCAGAGAGTAAGGATCTTAAAATGTTAGTTGTTAACTGCTGGAACGTTGGCAGCGAGGTCCCTGAACAAAAGACTGTAGTAGAAAGCAGTCCCGCCCACACCATACTAGGAATTGAGATTTGGCTGAAACCCAAAGTACAGAGTAGAGAGAGTAAGGAAATTTTCACCAACGCGTAGAATGTAAATCGGAAAAATAAACTCCCCAGAAGGTGGAATATCTATAGCACGAAACAGAAACATTAGGTCTATAGAGGTCCAAAATGAATGCTAGTTTGGATTCGTATAGAAAAGTGTGGGAAAGAATAGCAGAAGTCGGTGGTGTTAGATAAACAATCGGAAATTTCTACCGGATATCACATTAAGGTACATTTATAATATAGTCTCTCAAGTGCTGGCTAAACTGTATGGCATGTTGTTACACCAGGAGTTCAGTGGTAGTAGGTAGTGACAAATTTGTTCAGTATAGACTGGAAAACACAGCGTACGTTATCGCTGGCAAGGACAAACAGTCTTACGAAGTAAAATTAAATACGTTTTCGTACGACTCCCAACAACAAGCAATTTGGGCACATAGACCTAGAACAACCACCTCTGGCCGTAATAGCGGCCTTGATACGCCTGGGCATTGAGTCAAACAGACCTTGGATGGCGTGTACAGATACAGCTGCCCATGCAGTTTCAACACGATACCACAGTTCATCAAGAGTAGTGACTGGCGTATTGTGACGAGCCAATTGCTCGACCACCATTGACCAGACGTTTTCAATTGGTGAGAGATCTGGAGAATGTGCTGGCCAGGGCAGCAGTCGAACATTTTCTGTATCCATAAAGGCCCGTACAGGACCTGCAACATGCGGTCGTGCATTATCCTGCTGAAATATAGGGTATCGCAGGGATCGAATGAAGGGTAGAGCCACGGGTCGTAACACATCTGAAATGTAACGTCCACTGATCAAAGTGCCGTCAATGTGAACAAGAGGTGAGCGAGACGTGTAACCAATGGCACCCCATACTATCACGCCGGGTGATACGCCAGTGTGGCGTTGACGAATACATGCTTCCAATGTGCGTTCACCGCGATGTAGTCAAACACGGATGCGACCATCATGATGCTGTAAACAGAACCTCGATTCATCTGAAAAAACGACGTTTTGCCATTCGTGCACCCAGATTCGTCGTTGAGTACACCGTCGCAAACGCTCCTGTCTGTGATGCAGCGTCAAGGGTAACCGCAGCCATGGTCTCCGAGCTGATAGTCCATGCTGCTGCAAACGTCGCCGAACTGTTCGTGCAGATGGTTGTTGTCTTGCAAACGTCCCCATCTGTTGACTCAGGGATCGAGACGTAGCTGCACGACCCGTTGCAACCATGCGGATAAGATGCCTGTCATCTCGACTGCTAGTGATACGAGGCCGTTGGGATGCTGCACGGCGTTCCGTATTACCCTCCTGAACCCACCGATTCCATATTCTGCTAAAAGTAATTGAAAATCTCGACCAACGCGAGCAGCAATGTCGCGATACGGTAAACCGCAATCGCGATAGGCTACAATCTGACCTTTATCAAAGTCGGACACGTGATGGTCCGCATTTCTCCTCCTTACACGAGGCATCACAACAACGTTTCACCAGGCAACGCCGGTCAACTGCTGTTTGTGTATGAGAAATCTGTTGGAAACGTTCCTCATGTCAGCACGTTGTAGGTACGCCACCGGCTCCAAACTTGTGTGAATGCTCTGAAAAGCTAATCATTTGCATATCACAGCATCTTCTTCCTGTCAGTTAAATTTCGCGTCTGTAGCACGTCATCTTCGTGGTGTAGCAATTTTAATGGCCAGTAGTGTATTATAAACCGATTAACTATGTTTTCTTAAAAAGCTTTTGAATGCACTGTTAACCGCAGTCTAGGTAAATATGTACGAAGTAAAGTACTAAAAGATGTCAATGCCCTATCTAGGTTTTATGATACCATTCAGATATTTCTACAAAACAGGTGCTACAACAACCTCCTGCAAACGACAATGCAAGGAAATTTGCAGATAAAACTTAACGCATATCCATAAGAAGGGTTACACGAGAAGCGTACAGTATTTCCAAACAGACATGGCGAAAGATCCATCACACACCCAAAATATGTCCTGGTTACGTCACAGTGAAGTCACGGTTATAAAATTTTGCCTTTAAAAATGTATTCACGTGCGAGGACACTACCAAACAAACGTTTGAATACCGCAGAGACGTACAGATGAGAAATATTGATATTACACCCCGTTATCGAGAAAACAATTAAGACTGTTCTTAGCGAACAGGGTCATCAGGTGCTAGACTAATACTTATTACATTTTACATAGAATAAGTGTCGAAATTAATCTTTTCCTAACCAATATTTACGGAGAATCCCTAATGAAGCGAATGTGCCGCACTAGTGGAAAAAAGTGCAGTTCAGTAGTACTTATATATAGGATAAAAGAACGGATGCAAAGAATTAAAGACCAGTATCACTAACATAAGAACCTTGTACAGGAAAGACTGCCGTGGAGAAATTCACCACCGGACCGAGTGGTCGAGCGGTTCTAGGCGCTTCAGTCTGGAACCGTGCGACCGGCTACGGTCGCAAGTTCGAATCCTACTTCGGGCATGGATGTGTGTAATGGCCTTAGGTTAGTTAGATTTAAGTAGTTCTAAGTTCTAGGGGAGTGATGACCTCAGATGTTAAGTCCTATTAAGAGCCATTTCAAGCATTTCTTTTTTTTTTTTTTTGACAAATTCACCAAACCAATCTTCGGTCTGAAATGGTGAATAAAATCTTTCGCACTGCCTATTAAAATACTTTCATTAAAAAGTCACTAGCAGTTTCACGTCAATAGAGGTGCATCTTCAGGTGATTTGTACGAGAAATTAAAATATTACAGAATAACAATGGTTTGAAAATAGATGGGTTCTGCCATAAAGCGCCATATATGAATGAGAGTTGTGTACTCACAGGTTTTTTAAACAGTTATGGCGCTACAAAGTGATTACTTGGAGCCAGGTCCCATCGTTCATCGTCAAGATACAAGCAGATATCACGCTAAAGGCGGTATTTCATGATTAAAATGATACGGACCGCAGAGCACCTATAAATGATAGGAAGCTGGAAAATCTATTTAAATTTGACTATCAAATAACTATGCGAATTAAATAGCAACACCACATTATTGTCTTAACTTCGACAGACAGGTATAATAGAGCTTGAATGCCATAGACAACATACAAGTGTGCGCGGTGCCAGTGTAAACTGTACTGATAACTTGGTATTATGAGCAACGTGCGCGACGAGTTTTATTTTTAATGGATGAAACTGAACATTAAAAAATACTTCTTTATTAATTGTTTCGCCTTAATCATCTTTCTATATTGGCATAATTTCATCTAAAAAGGGGCACTCAGAACGATGATATTATTTTGTCATTTCGCTTATAGCAGCAGTAAACTTACGTTTTAGATTTTTATGATGGTTTTATGTTAAATATTTCATTTTACATCACTTGAGCCCATAACATGTCTTATATGTACGATGACTCAGTTGCTATGGTTTCTGCCTGTTACGGCACATATATTTACACGTCTGGGAGGCTCAGGCTTATTTTCCTCCCTTTCGTTTAGTTGTTTCACCTCTTTGCCATCTTTCCATGTCATTATTGCTTCGTATAATATAGGACGCTCAGCCTGATCATTTTCGTCTGTTATTTCGCTGCTTCCATTGCTGCACTCACGTTTTAGATTTGTGATGATTTTTTTATGTATTTTGTTTTACGTCACCCGAGCCTATAATTTACCATAAACTTGACGATTTATTTACCATAGTATATGATACCATTGTGTTGTTACATGTTTGAGAGTTATTTAGCCAATTGTCGTACCACAGCTCGTTCATTTTGTTTTTTTAATGAAGCATTGTAAGCGCTCGGAGCAGTCAGTCAGGATTCCCTAACCCCCACTAATGACGTCAGTTTACCTGCTTGTCCACCGTCGGCGCCTGCGCCGCGTCGCACCTCAGACCTCCGGCGTCGCCCTCCTCTCAGTCGTGGCTGGCGTTCACAGCGTGCGGCTGCCCGGCGACGGACGGCGGACGGTGGGAGTGTAAGTGTTTCTTCTCCGTTTCTCTATCCTTCGTCGCACCTGCCCAGCCGTTACAGTTTTAGATCCGTTTGATTATTAGGTCCTCTCATTTTTAATATCTCTTCCAACATGCAATGGTATGGAGCTCTTGCACTGATTTGCCCGACCGCATGTTATGCGCTGGCAAATACAGTAAGTGAGGGCCTTGTTTCGATAGTCTGCTTTTGTGACTTTTACAGATATGTTGCACTGCATTTATTTTCTCCTTTCCTTTGTATGATACAGTTTCATGCACCTGAAGATAGGATTTTAAAATCTCGAAATCAGTCGTGGTATAAATAAATAATTAGTACAACTGAAGTGGATGTCTCTAAATTAATTATCTCTATTATTGATCGGAGGTACTCCCCACCATGCACTGTGCAGTAGGTTTCGGAGTATATACAAAGATGTTGGTGTTTCCCAACAAATAATTTATGTGTTTATTTCTCCTTAAGCCACTCTGGACAGTAATGCCCAGATATCAATTTGCTTCAGTGACTTAAGTGGCAGTAGTTAATTAAGCAATATGGGATCTGTTCAGGGCCTCACGTGCATTGAACTGCATGTGCCTTTTCTTTCAGACGATTTCCAGAAATTATACCAAATTTCCTTCCGTTGCGGGGTTGTTGAAAATCGTTGTATTTTCTACCTGTTGTGCCCAATCCTCTACGAAAGTGTGTCTAGCACAGGCGCTGTTTGCTAAGTGGATCACATTTTCTTGATATATACCTGCAATTACTCTTGACTCTGAGACGTCTTACCACTGAAGCCGATGTATTGGTACATCTTTCAGTTCGTTTGCGCAGTGATACACCTGCTTTGCTTAGTAGTCAGCGGTTTGCAAATTTAGCAAAAATTCTCAGAAGTTTATTTATTCTTGAGTTTGTTTATTAATTTTTCTAATCTTAAGTGTAGATATGAATGCAGGTCGCCATACACAAAAGCATGTATCTACACTATGTCAAATTATATCTTGCTATAATTACACTTTACATATCTATTTAAAATTGTACGAATACTTCAGGTCTCTGTGGCCGCGCGGTTCTAGGCGCTTCAGTCTGGAACCGTCCGACCGCTACGGTCGCAGGCTCGAATCCTGCCTCGAGCATGGATGTGTGTGATGTCCTTAGGTTAGTTAGGTTTAAGTAGATCTAAGTTCTAGGCGACTGCCGTGCGGGATTAGTCGAGCGGTCTAAGACGCTGCAGTCACGGACTGTGCGGCTGGTCCCGGCAGAGTTTCGAGTCCTCCCTCGGGCTTAGGATAGCTTAGGTTAAGTAGTGTGTAAGCTTAGGGACTGATGACCTTAGCAGTTAAGTCCCATAAGATCTCACATACATTTGAACACTTTTCTAGGGGACATTTGAACACTTTTCTAGGGGACTGATGACCTCAGATGTTAAGTCACATAGCGCTCAGAGCCATTTGAACCATTTAAATTTTTGAATAGTCCAGCTGTTAACAATAAAGCCGCTGATCGTGCCTACAATAAGAATACGCATGAAAAGTCTGTGTGTTTGTATGTGTGTGTGCTTGTGTATGTGTGCGTGTGTGTATGCGTGTGTGTGTGTGTGTGTGTGTGTGTGTGTGTGTGTGTGTGTGTGTGAGAGAGAGAGAGAGAGAGAGAGAGAGAGGGAGAGAGAGAGATGTGGAGGAATTATTTAAATTACAGTTATGCCCCAGCCTAATTTTGAACCACGTCAGCTCTGCGTCTAGATTGTTCGTTAACGATGACACTAGTTTGCCAACATTTCGTTTATAAAGTTGATGGGAATATGAAACCAATTAAAGCAAAATTGCTCTGAAATAACAATTTTCGCTGCGAACCGTCACAGAGCGGTAAAACCTGCTGATTACCTCTTATCGCTCATTTTTATAGGCTATGGTAGCAACGACACTCACATCACCTCGAGGGGTTTTCACCATGTGAGATGCACTCCCTTTACATTATCACATCAAGCAGCAATTTCATATCCGGACCTACACTCAGCCGTAAGGAAGAGCGGCACTTTTGATTCCCCTTGACGATAGTGCGACGGAATGTTACGGACAAAAGTGAATGAAGGACTTTTTTCAAATGAGATCTTGGATACTTAAATGTGTGTCTCGTGTACGTAAATCTTGCAGAAACCTCGTTTCGGATCTGGACATTCTTACATTCACTTCCCAGTACACAGCCTAAATGGGTTACGTTACTAATAATAAAAGTAAGTTTTCATTTGGACTGTGATCTACACAGTAACAATACAAGAGACAAAATTAATGGTTTTGTAGACTTCCACACCGAGGGAACTTAAGCGCTCTGATATAAAACTAATCAACAAACTCCGTTCCAACATAAAGCTAACAGTTGGGAATCCGAGCCAATTTGAAATATAATCCATCAGTCCCTGTTTCTATAAATTATCGGAATATCTACACTGATGAAACAAAACATTATGACCACCTGCTTAATAGCTTGTTTTTCGTCTTTGGAACGAAATACACCACTGATTCAGTGTATCAGGTATCCGACAGCTTGTTGGTAGATTTTGGGAGGCATGTGGTAGTAGCTGTCTGGGCAGAGGTCATGGAACTCGTGTAAACAACGGGCCGCTGATTCGTGTACGTGGTGATGGCGCCCGATAACGACCCAGATGTGTTCCATAGTATATACATCAGACGAATCTGGTGGCCGAGATATCAACGCGACCTCACTATAACGCTCCTGAAACCACGGTTTTGGCTCCGAGACACGGACAATTAATGCGCTGAGAGAGGGCATCGCCGTTGGGGAAGACATCAAGCATGATGCAGGTGGTCCGGAGGCGTCAGTGTGTCTTCGATTACTACCACAGGCCCATGCAAGCGCAGGAGAATGTCTCCAATAACATAATACTGCTCTCACCAGCTTGGGTCATAGGCGCGCTGCACGTTTCGAGCCACCGTCCATCTCGATGACTGCGTTTCTGGAGACGACCATCGACTTAGTGTATCGAAAATGCGAACCGCCCGAAGAGCCGAAACGCTTGCATTGATCGATGGTCGAATCCCGATGGTCCCGTGCCCACTGCAATCGTAATTGACAATGTCGTCGGGTCAACATGTGACTACGAAGAGGTGGTCTGCTGTGGAGCTCCATGTTCTACAATTTACGACGCGCGGTGTGCTCCGAAAGACGTGTGCATGGACCAGCATTGTGTTATTTCCGCAGAGATGCCACAGATCACGATCTATCCTACTTTATAGAGCTGACAAGCCTCAGAATCCCACGTTCTGCGTAGAGTTGACGACATTCAACAATTTAGCGCGTAGTGGTAGTTTCACTGTCCTTCTACCTCTTTCCGTAGATGCTGACAACAGCAGCACAAGAACATTCGACCAGTTTCGGCGTTTTCGAGATACTCCTTCACAGGCTCTGTGTAAGAATAATATGCCCTTTGTCAAAGTCGCTAATCTGAATGGATTTCCCTATTTGTAGCCCATATGTTCGCTAGCGTAATCCCCCACCCATGTCTGCCCTGCTTGCAGACTTTTGTTGCCATGTTACGTCCCAACAGCACTACCAGGCAGCATTCAAAGTCGCAATGAGCTGTGGTCATAATGTTTTCGATGATCAGTGTATATTCAAAGATTGAAAACTTCAGTTAACCACATGGTAAGTACCAGATTTCATTATAAAGATGCATGACAAACAGTAACGTATTGTAACATTTCTACAGATGTAGGTAACTATTCTTTGAAAAATACCAATGTATATCGACAGGAGATAAATAGCAGCTGTTTATTGTACATAAGGTGGCAGCACTAGTTTTCCGAAAGAAGTAGCTTTGTTTCCAATTATCTTCATTAGATTTAGCCAGCATAAATAACACTAAGCAGTATAACGACACCATAACGAATTTTCACTCTGCAATGGAATGAGCGCTGATTTGAAACTTCCGGGCATATTAAAACCCTGTGCTGGAACGAGACTCGAACCTGGAACATTGGCTACGTGTGAAAGTTCTTTACCGACTGCGCTATCTAAGCACGACTCACGAATAACCCCTCACAGCCTCACTTGCGCCATTACTTTCTCTCCTAACTTCTCAGACGTTCGCGTGCGTAACTTGCGCGGCTAGCAGCCTTGGAAGAGGTGTTATAGCGGAAAATTGGCTTAGCTGGATGCTAGGGTATTGTTTCCAGAATGAAGTTTTCATTCTGCAATGGAATATGGGTTGATCTGAAATTTCGGGGCAGATTAAGACCATGAGACGGGCCGAGACTCGAAGTGGGGACCTTTGCCTATCGTATGCAATGCCAGTCCCGCAAAATGTGCTGGAGAACGTCTACGAACTTCGGAAGGTAGGAGAAGAGGTACTGGCGGAAGTAAAGCTCTGAGGGTTACGTTGTGTGCCGTGCTTGGGTATCTCAGTCGGCTGAGCAACTACCTGCAAAATGCAAAGGTCCTAGGCCTGAGTCCTGGTACGGCCCGCATGTTAAATATGCTAGGAATTTTCAGGCTAATGATACTTTTATGTTAGTACAACATACAGATCAAGTTTCCATGGTTTTCTTGCCTTTCGTTATTGTATACCTTAACTCGTTCCAGATCCACTAATGTTCTCCTTCTTGACACGGAACACGATGTACTCGTATGAATGACTGTCCATTAGCTGCCGTCACAGATGTGCAGATAGCATAGAAGAGCTAACTGTCGCCGCAGTCACGCTGGGCGGTTATCCTCAAGAATACCTCTGCTGGACTGCCCCTTACCTCTTAGCTCGTTATGCAGCCCGCGGTACATACGGGACAGAAAGTGCTCTCTCGTAGTTGTTACGTCTTATTTATCAAGACTACGAGAATAATTTACAAGAGATGCAACTAGTACTATAAATGCAGAAAGATGAACGCTATTGCTTGTTATAGTTCTATGAATGTGCTTCATTCAACATACATCACATGACTTAATTTGCATCACGTTACAAGAAGTGGGCAACACCCTCAAGCGCTCAATTCGGATGTCAGAAAGACTTATTCCGGTGAAACTAGTTTCCGGCTTACTACCAATAGAAAATTATGTGTATCTTCCATTCCTACAGTTAATACAGCTTGCACTGAGAAATTTCCCTGCAAGACGATGAAAAGATTTGTCAGCTAGAAGCCTCTTGATGAATGCATAAGTGTCCACAAGAGGAGGCAAGAGGGGGTGGATGCCGCCCAACCACCCCTCCCGCCCCACTTTCGCCGTAGAATCTGCAGTATAAAGTTCAGAGTTTTTATTCATTACAGTATTATCATACATTCCTACGAATAATTTCCTGTGATTCCGCTGAACCACTCCTTCAGCCATAATGATTTTAATAATAGAAAAAAGTGTACTTTGAACATAATCATGAAATCATGCTTACATTTTAAGTATGAAAGCAATATAAGTACAACGTATATTGAGAGGGATCTTACCAGATTGGATTAACAGAAGAGATGGACAAGGTCCAACGAAAAGAGGCGCGTTTCGTTTAGTTGTCGCACTTTCTGTATGTTTGAGATTTGAAGTCTAGATTTGGCTACAATTTGATGGATTTCTTTTCTAGAATTCTTCTTTCCTTATCTGTTGATAGAAAAAATGGTGCTACATCATTTGTAATAGACAAAAGCTACCAATGAAATTTGCGATTGCCAATTAATAAGTAATACAACTTTTTTTTTCTGGAAGAGGGTTGGTTTCATTCAGGATTGCAGTACGACATATTGTTCCCCATTCCTTTGGCTACAAAATCCTATTTTTCAATATAATCTCCGTTCAATGCGACGGCCTTACGCCCCGTTACTGTGAGAGCCTGTACGCCCGCATGATACCACTCTACTGGTCGAAGCCGGAGCGAACGTCTTGCTGCATCGATAACCTCCCCCTCATCCACGTACAGCTTCTCGCGCAATTATTCCTTCATTGAACGAAACAGATGGGTGTCGAAAGGTGCGAGATCCGGGCTGTAGGGTGGATGAGGAAGAACAGTCCAATGAATTTTTGTGAGCTCCTCTTGGGTAAGCAGACTGTACCGGCTGGTGTACTCCTTTGAACATTTTCCTCGGAGGAGAGGTGGTGTCGCGCCACTCCATGGACTGCCATTTTCTTACTGGTGGACATGTGTGGCAGCACAGTTGATGTTGCAGATGTACAGGAGCCAATAAACAGGGTCGAATGCTCCACATAAACGTTTCAACACCGCACAGATGAGAAATATTGATTTAAGCACGCCGTTATCGAAAAAACAATTAAGACTGTTCATAGCGAACAGGGTCCTCAGGTGATAGATTAATTCTTATTACATTTTACATGGAATAAGTGTCGAAATTAATCTTTTTCTAACCAATATTTACGGAGAATCCCTAATGAAGCGAATGTGCCGTATTAGTGGAAAAAAGTGCAGTTAAGTAGTACTTATATATAGGATAAAAGAAAGGATGCAAAGAATTACAGACCAGTATCACAAAGAAACTTGTACAGGATAGACTAGAGTGGAGAAATTCACCAAACCAATCTTCTGTCAGAAATAGTGAATAAAATCTTCCGCACTTGGTATTAAAATACTTTTATTAAAAAGTCACGAGCAGTTTCGCGACAATAGAGGTGCATCTTCAGGTGATTTGTACGAGAAATTAAAATATTACAGAATTACAACGGTTTGAAAATAGATGTGTTCTGCCATAAAGCGCCATATATAAATGAGAGTTGTGTACTCACAGTCATGGCGTTACAAAGTGATTGCTTACAGCCAAGTCCCATCGTTCATCGTCAAGATGCAAGCAGATAGCACGCTAAAAGCGGTAGTCCCTGATGAACATGGCACGGACCGCAGAGCACCTATAAATGATAGGAAGCCGGATATTCTATTTAAATTTGTGACTACCAAATAACTATGCGAAATAAATAGCAACACCACATTAATGCCTTTACTTCGACAGACAGGTATAATAGAGCTTGAATGCTATAGACAACATAGAATTGTGTGGGTCCCAGCGTAAACTGTGCTGATAACATGGTATTATGGGCAACGTGCGCGTCGAGTCTTATTCTTAATATATGAAACTGAACATGAAAAAATACCTCTTTATTAATTGTTTCACCTTAATCACCTTTCTATATTGGCATAATTTCATCTAAAAAGGGGCGCTCAGAACGATGATATTAATTGGTCATTTCGCCTAAAGCAGCGCTAAACTTACGATTTAGATTTTCATGATGGTTTTTATGTTAAATATTTCATTTTACATCACTTGAGCCCATAACATGTCTTACATGTATGATGACTCATTTGGTATGGTTTGTGCCTGTTACGGCATATATCTTTACACGTCTGCGAGACTAAGGCTTATTTTCCTCCCTGTCGTTTAGTTGTTTCACCTCTTTACCATCTTTCCACGTCATTATTGCTTCATATAATATAAGATGCTCAACTTGGTCATTTTCGTCTGTTATTTCACTGCTTCCATTGCTGCACTCACATTTTAGATTTGTGATGATTTTTTTATATATTTTGTTTTGCGTCACCCGAGCCTATAGTTTACCATAAACTTGACGATTTATTGATAAACTTGACGATTGGTATATGATACCATTATGTTGTTACATGTTTGAGAGTTATTTAGCAAATTGGCGTACCACAGCTCGTTCATTTTGTTTTTTTTTTAATGAAGCATTGTAAGCGCTCGGAGCAGTCAGTCATGATTCCCTAACCTCCGCTAATGACGTCAGTTTACTTGCTTGTCCACCGTCGGCGCTTGCGCCGCGCAGCACCTCAGACCTCCGGCGTCGCCCTCCTCTCAGTCGTGGCTGGCGTTCACAGCGCGCGGCTGCCCGGCGTCGGACGGTGTGAGAGTAAGTGTTTCTTCTCCATCTCTGTATCCTTTGTCCCACCGTCCTAGCCGTTACATTTTTAGAGCCGTTTGATTATTAGGCCCTATCATTTTTAATATCTCTGCCAACATGAGATGGTATGGAGTTCTTAGAGTGATTGGCCCTAACGCATATTACGCGTTCGAAAATTTGAAGCCAAATCTAGACATCAAATCTCAGACATACGTTTATTCTCAAGAATACCGCTGCTTGACTGCCCCTTACCTCTTAGCTCGTTATGCAGCCCGCGGTACATACGAGACAGTGCTCTTTCATAGTTGTTACGTCTTATATATGGAGACTCCGAGAAGAATTTACAAGAGATGCAACTAGTGCTATAAATGCAGAAAGATGAACGCTCTTGCTTGAATGTGCGTCTTGCAGCATACATCACCTGACTTAATTTGCTTCATGTTAAAAGGAAATGGCAACACCCTCAAGCGCTCAATTCGGATGTCAAAGAGACTTATTCCGGTGAACTTTGTTTCCGGCTTACTACCAAACAGTAAATTATGTGTATCTTCCATTCCTACAGTTAATTGAGTTTGTGCTGAGAAATATCCCTACAAGACGATGAAAAAGATATGTCAGCTAGAAGCCTCTTGCTGAATCCGTAAGTGTCCACAAGGGGAGGCAAGGGGGGGGGGGGGGCGTGTGCCGTCTCCCCTCCTCCCTTCCACCGTCGAATCTGCAGTATTAAGTTCAGAGTTTTTATTCATTACAGTATTACCATACATCTGAACGAAAAATTTCCTGTGATTCCGCTAAACCTCTCGTTCAGTCATAATGATTTTAATAATAGAAAAAAGTGTACTTTTAACATAATCGTGAAATCATGCCTACATTTTAAGTATGAAAGAAATATACGTACAACATATATTGAGAGGGCTCTTACAAGATTGGATTAACAGAAGAGATAGACAAGGTCCAACAAAAAGCGGCGCGTTTCGTTTACTCGTCGCGAGACCGTTACGGAGATGCTAAACGAACTCCAGTGGCAGGCGTTACAAAAGAGGCGCTGTGCGTCACGAAGAAGTTTACTACTGAAATTCCGAGAGAGTACCTTCCGGGAAGAGTCAGTCAACGTATTACTTCCTTCCACATACGTCTAGCGAAGTGACCACAACGAGAAAATTCCGAAATTAGAGCTAATACGGAGATTTACCTACGATTATTCTTCCCACGGGCCATTGGCGAAAGGTGTTTCAGATGTGCCAACAGAAGTACGCTCCACCATACATCGTGAGGCGGTCTGTGGTATACAGATATAGATGTTGATAACCATCGATTCTCCGGAATATAATAAGATTTTAGTTTCTCCTATAAAATTTAGTTCTTGTGGTATGCCACGATTCGAAACTGACGACCTCATTCATATAAAAAATGGCAATTTTGGGGTCCTTCACCCCCGGATAAATTTCCGCGGACGCCCGTACCTATATGAAGAGCCATCTGCATCCATATAGAAAAAAAGAGGTTGGCTCTAGGAAGCATTGCTGGTAGCTGATCTGATCCTGTGCGTGTTATATTTCAACGATCTGTCGCAACAATCAGCAGTAAACTTTTTAAAATCTGTTTTATGGCCATTTTTCTCGGCTGAGAAGAGTAACTGGACTTAATGAACTGATGTTCTTCACTCTTCATATTCTTACTAAATATATTTTTGTAACTTGACAAGTAGGGTGGCATGGAGTAAGACAGTAGACTCACATTATGGAGAATGATGGTTCAAATTCCTTTCCGGTCATTTATAATAAGTTTTTCTGCGGTTCTACTAAATCGATTAACGCAGATGGCGGAATGGTTCCTTTGAATCTGACATGGCTGTTTTTCTTCCACGTTTCTAACTTTATTTCCTTTTCATTTAATGCTTCTCTCATCGTTGGGACGTTCAACACCAGTCTCTTTGCTTTCCTCCTTCTGTAAAGTGACAATTTTCAATGAAATTATTAATTTATTTCTTTAGTGTATAATGTACTTTGCTGACCGCTGTGGCCGAGTGGTTCTAGGCGCTTCAGTCCGGATCCGTGCTGCTGCTACGGTCGATGGTTCGAATTCTGCCTGGGGCATGGATGTGTGTCATGTCCTTAGGTTAGTTATGTTTAAGTAGTTCTATGTCTAGGCGACTGATGACCTCAGGTGTTAAGTCCCAGAGTGCTTAGAGCCATTTGAAACATTTTTTATAATGTGCTTTACTATGCCTGTTTATTAGATAATTTATTTCATTTTCGAGTACGCAACTCTTCCCAACTTCCATCAAGAGGACAAGGATAAGAATTGTTTTTTTCTGGAACCCGGTCATCCTGACAATGTGACCTTAGAGTTCCACACAACTCTTCTTGGGAATATCGGACAGTTTCTCAGAATCCCGGAGCAATTCGTGGCACACAATCCACGCACACCAAGATAAACTTCTCTATGTAGTTTTGTGTATTTATTTCATGTGTCTTTCATTTGCTATCCGTCTTCAACAGCCAATATTTACTTGGCATATAATACTTCGTTTAGCATCTCCGTAACGGTCTCGCGACGACTAAACGAAGCGCGCCGCTTTTCGTTGGACCTTGTCTATCTCTTCTGTTAATCCAATCTGGTAAGATCCCTCTCAATATATGTTCTACGTATACTGCTTTGATTCTTAAAAGGTAAGCATGATTTCATGATTATGTTCAAAGTACACCTTTTTCTATTATTAAAATCATTATGGCTGAACGAGAGGTTTAGCGGAGTCACATGAAATTATTCGTAGAAATGTATGATAACACTGTAATGAATAAAAACTCTGAACTTAATACTGCAGATTCGATGGCACAAGGGGTGGGGAGAGGAAGAGGGGGGCGGCACGCGCCCTTGTAGACACTTATGCATTCAGCAAGAGGCTTCTAGCTGACAAACCTTTTTCATCGTCTTGCAGGGAAATTTCTCAGTGCAAACTGTATTAACTGTAGGAATGGAAGATAACATAATTTACTGTTTGGTAGTAAGCCGGAAACTAGTTTCACCGGAATAAGTGTCTTTGACATGCGAATTGAGCGCTTGAGGGTGTTGCCATTTCCTTTTAACATGAAGCAAATGAAGTCAGGTGATGTATGCTGCATGACGCACATTCATGGAACTATAACAAGCAAGAGCGTTCATCTTTCTGCATTTATAGCACTAGTTGCATCTCTTGTAAATTCTTCTCGGAGTCTCCATTTATAAGATGTAACAACTATGAAAGAGCACTGTACCTCGGGCTGCATAACGAGCTAAGAGGAGAGGGGCAGTCAAGCAGCGGTATACTTGAGGATAACCGTATGTCGAGATTTAAAGTCTAGATTTGGCTACCATTTGATAGACTTTCTTTTCTAGAATACATCTTTCCTTATCTGTTGATAGAATAAAATGCTGCTACATCATTTGTAACAGACAAAAGGTACCAATGATATTTGCGAGGGCCAATCAAGGAGTAATACAACTTTTTTTTCTGGAAGAGGGTTGGTTTCATTCAGGATTGCAGTACGCCATATTGTTCCCCATTCCTTTGGCTACAAAATCCTATTTTTCAATATAATCTCCGTTCAATGCGACGGCCTTACACCCCGTTACTGTGAGAGCCTGTACGCCCACATGATACCACATTGCTGGTCGACGCCGGAGCGAACGTCTTGCTGCATCGATAACTTCCCCATCATCCACCTACTGCTCCGCACAGAGTGCGTCCTTCATTGAGCGAAACAGATGGATGTCGAAAGGTGTGAGTTACGGGCTGCAGGGTGGATGAGGAAGAACAGTCCAATGAAGTTTTGTGAGCTCTCTTGGTTACGCAAACTTTACTGGTTGTGTGTACTACTTTGAACATTTTCTTCGGAGGAGAGGTCGTGTCGCGCCACTCCATGGACTTCCATTTTCTTACTGGTGGACATGTGTGTCAGCACAGTTGACGTTGCACATGCACAGGAGCCAATAAACAGGGTCGAATGCTCCACACAAACTTTTGAACACCGCACAGATGAGAAATATTGATTTATGCACTCCGTTATCGAAAAATCAATTAAGAGTGCTCATTGCGAACAGGGTCATCAGGTGCTAGACTAACACTTATTACATTTTACGTAGAATACGTGTCGAAATTAATCTTTTCCTAACCGATATTTACGGAGATTCCCTAATGAAGCGAATGTGTGGAAAAAAGTGCAGTTCAGTACTACTTATATGTAGGATAAAAGATCGGAGGCAAAGAATTACAGACCAGTATCACTAACATTAGAACCTTGTACAGCATAGACTAGAGCGGAGAAATTCACCAAACCAATCTTCTGTCCGAAATAGTGAATAAAATCTTCCGCACTGGGTATTAAAATACTTTTATTAAAAAGTCACTAGTACTTTCGCGTCAATAGAGGTGCATCTTCAGGTGATTTGTACGAGAAATTAAAATATTACAGAATTACAATGGTTTGAAAATAGATGTTCAAAAATGGCTCTGAGCAACAAGGGGACTTAACATCTCAGGTCATCAGTCACCTAGAACTTAGAACTACTTAAACCTAACTAACCATCCATGCCCGAGGCAGGATTCGAACCTGCGACCGTAGCGGTCGCGCGGTTCCAGACTGTAGCGCTTAGAACCGCTCGGCCACCAAAGGCCGGCTAAAAATAGATGTCATCTGTCATAAAGCGCGATATATGAATGAGAGTTGTGTACTCACAGATTTTATAAACAGTGATTGCTTAGAGCCAAGTCCCATCGTTCATCGTCAAGATGCAAGCAGATAGCACGCTAAATGCGATAGTCCATGATTAATATGACACGGACCGCAGAGCCATCATATAGGAAGCCAAAAAATCTATCTAAATTTGTGACTACCGTATAACTATGCGAACTAAATGGCAACACGACATTAATGTCTTAACATCGACATACAGGTATAATAGAGCTTGAATGCTATAGAGAAGATAGAAGTGTGTGCGGCGCCAGCGTAAACTGTACTGATAACTTGGTATTATGAGCAACGCGCGTGACGAGTTTTATTCTTAATGGATGTGATCCAACATTAAAAAATACCTCTTTATTAATTGTTTCGCCTAAACCATCTTTCTATATTGGCATTATTTCATCTAAAAAGGGGCGCTCAGAACGATGATACTAATTGGTCATTTTGCTTATAGCAGCGCCAAACGTACGGTTTAGATTTTTGTGATGGTTTTTATGTTAAATATTTCGTTTTACATCACTTGAGCCCATAACATGTCTGACATGTGTGATGACTCAGTTGGTATGGTTTGTGCCTGTTACGGCATATATCTTTACACGTCTCCGAGGCTCAGGCTTATTTTCCTCCCTTTCGTTTAGTTGTTTCACCTCTTTGCCATCTTTCCATGTCATTATTGCTTCGTATGGTATAGGACGCTCAGGAGGATCATTTTCGTTTATTATTTCGCTGCTTACATTGCTGCACTAACATTTTATATTTGTGACGATTTTTTTATGTATTTTCTCTTACGTCACTCGAGCGTATAATACACCATAAATTTGACGATTTATTGACCATAGTATATGATACCATTATGTTGTTACATGTTGGAGAGTTATTTAGCCAATTGTCGTACCACAGCTCGTTCATATTGTTTTTTTTTAATGAAGCATTGTAAGCGCTCGGAGCAGTCAGTCAGGATTCCCTAACCCCCACTAATGACGTCAGTTTACCTGCTTGTCCACCGTCGGCGCCTGCG